>NC_041404.2:153520476-154201101 GCF_900747795.2 Erpetoichthys calabaricus
AACTGAGAAATCCCATGTACATAAGTATTCACAGCCTTTGCTCAATACTTTGTCGATGCACCTTTGGCAGCAATTACAGCCTCAAGTCTTTTTGAATATGATGCCACAAGCTTGGCACACCTATCCTTGGCCAGTTTCGCCCATTCCTCTTTGCAGCACCTCTCAAGCTCCATCAGGTTGGATGTAAAGCGTCGATGCACAGCCATTTTAAGATCTCTCCAGAGATGTTCAATCAGATTCAAGTCTGGGCTCTGGCTGGGCCACTCAAGAACATTCACAGAGTTGTCCTGAAGCCACTCCTTTGATATCTTGACTGTGTGCTTAGGGTCGTTGTCCTGCTGAAAGATGAACCGTCGCCCCAGTCTGAGGTCAAGAGCGCACTGGAGCAGGTTTTCATCCAGGATGTCTCTGTACATTGCTGCAGTCATCTTTCCCTTTATCCTGACTAGTCTCCCAGTTCCTACCGCTGAAAAACATCCCCACAGCATGATGCTGCCACCACCATGCTTCACTGTAGGGATTGTGCCTGGTTTCCTCCAAACGTGACACCTGGCATTCACACCAAAGAGTTCAATCTTTGTCTCATCAGACCAGAGAATTTTCTTTCTCATGGTCTGAGAGTCCTTCAGGTGCCTTTTGGCAAACTCCAGGAGGGCTGCCATGTGCCTTTAACTAAGGAGTGGCTTCCGTCTGGCCACTCTACCATACAGGCCTGATTGGTGGATTGCTGCAGAGATGGTTGTCCTTCTGGAAGGTTCTCCTCTCTCCACAGAGGACCTCTGGAGCTCTGTCAGAGTGACCATCGGATTCTTGGTTGCCTCACTGACTAAGGCCCTTCTCCGATCGCTCAGTTTAGATGGCTGGCCAGCTCTAGGAAGAGTCCTGGTGGTTTCGAACTTCTTCCACATACGGATGATGGAGGCCACTGTGCTCATTGGGACCTTCAAAGCAGCAGAAATTTTTCTGTAACCTTCCCCAGATTTGTGCCTTGAAACAATCCTGTCTCGGAGGTCTACAGACAATTCCTTTGACTTCATGCTTGGTTTGTGCTCTGACATGAACTGTCAACTGTGGGACCTTATATAGACAGGTGTGTGCCTTTCCAAATCATGTCCAGTCAACTGAATTTACCACAGGTGGACTCCAATTAAGCTGCAGAAACATCTCAAGGATGATCAGGGGAAACAGGATGTACCTGAGCTCAATTTTGAGCTTCATGACAAAGGCTGTGAATACTTATGTACATGTGCTTTCTCAATGTTTTTATTTTTAATAAATTTGCAAAAATCTCAAGTAAACTTTTTTCACGTTGTCATTATGGGGTGTTGTGTGTAGAATTCTGAGGAAAAAAATGAATTTAATCCATTATGGAATAAGGCTGTAACATAACAAAATGTGGAAAAAGTGATGTGCTGTGAATACTTTCCGGATGCACTGTATTTAAAAATGTCATTTTTGGGTGAAGCGTTCATTTGACAAGACCTAGAGCTCAATTGATGATTAAAAGAAATGGCGCCCTTACAGAATGATTCAGAAGGATTATTTAGAAGAAATCCACAACAGGCAGCAAAAGAGGAACAATTTGTAAAATTGAGGCAAGCTTTAATTTTCTCTTGTATGTCCATCCAGGTGTAGTCCTTGGAGGCTGTGGAGAACGATCAATAAGGTTCCGCCCTGCGTTGGTCTTTAAAGAACATCACGCTCATCTCTTCTTGAATATCTTCAATGACATCTTGGCAGAATTAAAATAAACTGGAACAGGGGTTTTGTTTCAGTGTAAAGCACAGGGTATAAAACCCATCTTTTTTTTTTTGCCAAATAGATGGAAAAACAAGGCATCCACAAATTTTGTGAATCGTTATACAGAATGAAAAGACATACATTTTTAATGATTTTATGTTCACAATTATACTTGTGTAAAACCTGGGGTAAAGTGGTGGACCCTTGTTTGGCTGTGTGTGAACCTCCAGCTAGCTCCATCTCTGCCAGGTTTAAAACACAGTAGTAATGTGCAAATGTAATATTTTGCATGGGCAGGTGGGGGGTAGGTGCCATTATTGGTGCTTCTTGGCAGACTGGAGCACAATAGGATATTGTCTAGCAAGACTGTTCTTCTAAATAGATAAAGCAATAGTTTGTTTGTTTGTTTGTTTTTTTCTTGAATTAATTTTGCACCAAAACCAAAAAAAGACCCCCCTGCAGTGTTCCCTTGTGTTTACGGGCTAATGTTGCCACCTACCAGTCTTACATTTGCATAGCCAAAACCCCAAGGCCATTAACTGGAATGAACAGTTTTGTCCCAGTCCCCTTCTGCTTTTTTAAAGCAGCCTGCATTTTTGTGACGCAGGTAAACGCTCACACAGCGCATCTAAGATATTGTATTAAATATTAAGGTCACACATTTTGTAAAGAGTATTTTTCAATGTGTAAAGAGATGCCATGTTTTTAAAATCCTGGCACATTTCCTCATCACCGTGTCTATCAATATAAAATTAAGAAAAAGCAGTTTGTCTTTAAATTCAGTTGCATACTGTAGAGTGTAATAACTAAGGATGACTCTTGCTGATTAAAACGGCTGCTGTGAGTTGTTTACCTGTTGTGTATCCAGTATGGCTGCTGCACTGTACAAGAACTGACACTCATAAGATATTTAGCAGAAACCTACAAGTACTTTTAAAATAAAGGTTCTAGTTTAGTTTAATTTTATTTGCCTTTGAAAGGAAGCACTTGTGTAACTCTTAAAAACAAATCTCTCGCATGGTTCTAGGACTGGGAATAACTTAACTAGATATACATTTATGTATGCAAATACGCACATCTTAGCTTCTCCCTGGCTTAAGACAATTAGGGATACACATTAGTGGAATGGTATACTGAAGGACTGGCCGAGCAATTTATCAGAACGCAGTCTTAATTCTTAATAATTTACACTAAATTAATATGAAGAAAAATAAGTGAAGAGTTGTCGTTTTATGCATGCCTATATTGTACTACCAAGTGTTTAAAACACTTGTCGTAAATAAACTGGACTTTGAAGGAAAATGTACATCTAAACAACACATTTTTTAAATGTTACCTCTTTCTAGGCAAAAATGTAAATCTTCAACTGTTGCGAGTTTTCAGGAGAAAAAGTTTAAGCACAAATGTGAAAATATGTCTTAAAATGAAGGTATGTTTTGAGCTACTTACTGTTTACTGCCTTTTAATACATATTACTTAAAATGGCTTAAGATGGAAAGTTCTAGTTATTATGTTTAAGGAGCACATGTTTATAAAACTAATGTTCTGATAATCTGAGTGGCATAACCTCATTTAAAGAACTCTGCACACTGCGATGCCACTCTTATCATACGCATTATGTTTATTTTAAAGCTATTATTAGTGCATTACACAAAACATAAATCTGAAATGTTTCAGAGGGGAGTTGAATTTTACACATTTTTTTTTTTTTTTTATAAAGGATTTATGATTTACCGTCTCCAAGTTTTCAGACTACAATAATTTTAGGCACAAACTTCAGGACTACTTTCAGTTGTAATATTTTAAGAGAAAGGACGGATATTTTTTAAACCCTTTACGTTTTAATTCTTTTTTACATTTTTGTCACTAAAACTGCACTTTTCTCAACAAGTACAGTTTGTCTAAAAATTAAATAATGAAAAATGTTTTGACGGGTAATTGTACATCATATTAGACAGAACATCACACAGTTGTAAATTATACCCAAAACTGACAAATAACCGATTCAAAAGCAAAGATTTCTCATTCCCAAACCAGTTTCTTGACCAACAGAACATAAAATACAAAAGAACTGTGTCAATGTCAGCACTACACTTGCATTGGACATTAAAAAATAAACGTTGACATTTTTGAAAAACCATCATAGGTTTGTCAGGTACATTTCTTCACACGTGTTCATACAGAGTAAAATGTTTGTGCTACAGTTTTATTTCAAATTCACTTGCTGCAGATTTTCATTTTTTTTAAATGCATTTCCTAAATTTCGAAATGTGATTGATCCGCTGTTTGCAAGTTCACTCCTGTCAGTTGGCAATAGAGTACCTTTGCTTGTTATATAACAAACTTCTAAACATCTGCTGGTTTTTTGTTTTATAATCTGTGCCAAATTTTGTTGTAATAAAACTATATGTTCTAAATATTGTGTTGAAGAGATCTTAGTATAATAAAATACATTTAACTGTTATTTTCAATATGTCGATTGATGTGACTTTGATTTCAGGAGGAACTACGAAGAACATTGCATGGAGGATTGTGCTAAAGCACTCTTTTTTTTATTTAAGAAAATTAATACAAGAACTGTTTAATTCCATAAGCCATCATGGAAAAAACATTTCCATTGGTACTTTACATCAATTAACAGAACTTACGTTTGCAAACCGGCCCAAGTGACCAGACTCCTGTATGGCCTTCTTCACGTCATTGGAGGTTTGCTCCTGTACAGCAGTTTATTCTCTGAGCAGACGTCCAATTCCTGTGAAGTGCACACACACAGCCTGGTGCTGCTGTCACTGCATGCGTCATATAGGCGCTAGTCACGGATTGCCTGACGCTCTCCATCACGATTTTCCAAAGACGTGTATAAATCTTTCACTATCAATAACCTGACCCAGCCTGCAAGTGAAGTACAACACTTCTGGCTGGCTGTAACGCTTAAACTGTAATAGCACTTCATTATGAGAGTCGCCAGTGTCCCCAAGTGGTATAACATCTTGCACTGGAACATAGAAGTCATGCCTCTTACCCCAGAATGTAAGATGAGAAACTTTTAGAACCGTTTTGCTCTCATTTAGGTACATCATTCCTATTACTCGACGTAGATAATGGCTCATGGAGTAAAGCATCACTGCAGCAAAGATGGCAATGCCAGTGCTGTAGGCAAAGAGTGTATATGTGGCCTGACCCTGAATATAAAGGTAATATACTGAGGGAAGCACAACAATGGTGATGCCAGTCTGAAGCAGTTTAAGCCTTGAAACCACTCGAAGAAATTTAATGGCTGGGAACCTGTACAACAGCGTAAACTTTTGGTCTAAATGGCTGTTGTTCTCCTCGGTCTCAGAGTTTTTCTTTGGCGCTAGAGCACTGGAGTGCTTCTGTACAAATCGTTTTGTGCCCAATACATTAGCAGGTGCCCCAAGAAATCGACAGCCACGCTTCAAGTGCAAAGAGGAGTTCATAAGTGGCCAACTTCTGTAGTGGGCATTTCTTCCAACTACTGGCAGTATTTTGCAGGATGCCTTCAGACTCAGCCTTAACAAATTCTAAAAAAAAAAATAAAATAAAATTACGACAGTTAATGTTTTAAGCAATTTCTTTTGGAAAGTGCATCTGCATTGCCAACATGCTCCATTCCCCGAACGTGGCACAGGTTAGCGCTATGGGCGGAGTGGTGGCTCTGAGGCTAAGGATCTGCGCTGGTATCCCGAAGGTTGCCGGTTCGAATCCCCGTCACTGCCAAAAGAGATCCTACTCTGCTGGGCCCTTGAGCAAGACCCTTAACCTGTAATTGCTCCAGGGGCGCTGTACAATGGCTGACCCTGCGCTCTGACCCCAAGGGGTATGTGAAAACTAACAAACACTGTTGTAAGTTGCTCTGGATAAGAGCGTCCGCTAAATGATGTAAATGTAAATGTTTTACTAAAGGGGGACGCCCCCAGACTCCTTCACTTTTTTCCCCCCACTTTTAAGTTGTGGTCTTGTTAAAATCGTTTCAATTCAGTGGTTCACCACATCAAGCAGCACTCAATAACCCAGACTGACAGAGCAAAACTACATTTTCGACACTTCAGCAAGTTTATTAAAAATAAAAACTGAAATATCCCATTGACACAAGTCCTTAGACCCTTTACCCAGTATGTAGCTGCCGAGATATAGGTGTGGTCAAACACGGGTAAAACGCGTGACGAAAGAAATCTCAAAGTCCAAAAGTTCATTTTAAAAATATTTAGTGAAAGTTAGGGGCGGCACGGTGGCGCAGTGGGTAGCGCTGCTGCCTCGCAGTAAGGAGACCCGGGTTCGCTTCCCGGGTCCTCCCTGCGTGGAGTTTGCATGTTCTCCCCGTGTCTGCGTGGGTTTCCTCCCACAGTCCAAAGACATGCAGGTTAGGTGGATTGACGATTCTAAATTGGCCCTGGTGTGTGCTTGGTGTGTGTGTCCTGCGGTGGGTTGGCACCCTGCCCGGGACTGGTTCCTGCCTTGTGCCCTGTGTTGGCTGGGATTGGCTCCAGCAGACCCCCGTGACCCTGTGTTTGGATTCAGCGGGTTGGAAAATGGATGAATGGTTGAAAGGTGAAAGTTAAAAGCAAATAATCCACACAAGAATAAAAGAAAAAATAGTTGCACACGTAGAATAAAAGGCAAAAAAATGGGAAAAATGTATCTGCTATAAACTTAAGATTTTCTTGAAAAACTTTGTTTCTATACTTAAAGGTTCTTTATTTCTTCTTCTCTACTTAAAGGTTTTTAGCTTCTTCTTCTGTACGCTTTACGTACGGCACAACACATAAATTAAGTGCTGTTTTCTTACATATTTACTTCACTCACTCAAAAGGCTCGTAAGCTGGTTGGCACATAGGCAAGTGTCCAGGCACGGTTTAAATCCTTACGCCTACCACACCTTACTCATGGCAAGGCTGTCACTAACTAACTGAAGAATAATCTTTAGTCCAAGCTGTTAGAAATGGCAAGAATATACCAATACGATTCTATTTACGGGGGTTATAGGAACTTCCCATAGATTATGCATTGTCATCTAATAAATATTCATGAATTTTATAGAACTAGGAAAATGGCTCTTACCCAGTACTTCCCTGAAACCTACTTGTCCAGAGTCGTCTTGGGTTTGACATGACAAGCTTCACACACCTGAATTTGGGGATTTTCTGACATTCTGCACTCCAGCCACTGGCTTTAAACTAGTGTGGCGCTGAGGTGTCACCTGTTACACCCGTTTGTGTGGTGGGAGTGACAACGTGCTTTATCAACGCATACTCTCAAACCAAACTTCTCTGCAGATTTCCTCAAGTTCTGTCAGGTTGGATGGAGACCATCAGTGGACAGCTATTTACAGGAGGCCACTTGGGAGGATTCACAGAGGTGACCCCTAAGCCCCTCCAGGAGCATCACCTGGCACAGGTAATGATGTGATCGCTGTTCCAATTAATGGAACACGGCGAGTTCAGTATTAACAACAAGCTAGTCACCACAAAGAAATGGACGCTGCTGCAAACTGCCTTTTTATGTTGTCAAACGCATTATGTCTTATGTGTGTACATCCACAGCATACAAAAACTGCATGTAGCCCCTCGCCAGTCGGGTAATGGCTTCCGGAACAGCGGTATGATGGAGCGAAACTTGGCTGAGAAACTCCTGACCTGTGGAAAATGGTAGCTGAGGATAAACGGACGAAAACCCAAACAAGTTACTCGGTGCAAACACGCAGTATTGGTCCTCAAAAAAAGGGAACTGAAATAAGAGAGTTAGCTCGACATTTACTTAGGTCGTTACTGCTTTGTGCTTAGGCTCATTGTCTTGTTGGGAAGGTGAACCTTTGGCCCAGATCACCCAAGAGCAGATTTTCACTAAAGTTACCTCTGAACTTTGTTCTGTTCACCTTTCCCTCAACTCTGCCTAGTCTTGCACTCCCTGCTGCTTAAATAAAACCCACCACAGCATGATGCTGCCACCGCCATGCTTCACCGTTGAAATGGTACTGCATGGGTGATTAGCATTTCTAGGTGTCCTTCAGACATAATGCTTAGAATTGAGTGCCAGACAGTTCATTCTTGGCTTTATCAGACAGGAGTCTTTTGTTTCTCACTAGTCTCAGAGTCCTTTAGCAAACTCCATGCAGGCCTTCATCTTTCTTCTGGCCAGTCTGCCATGAAGCCCAGATTAGTGGAGTGTTGCAGTGGTGGTTGTCCTTCTGGAAGTCTTTCCCATCTCCAAATAGGTTCCTGGGAGCTCAGCCTCAGTGACCATCAAGATATTCTTGGTCACCTTTCTTACTATGGCCCTTCTCACATGACTGCTCAGTTTGGCCGGACAGCCAGCTCTAGAAAGAGCCCTGGTTGTTCCAAACTTCATCCATTCAAGAATTATGGAGGCCACTGTGCTCTTGGGAACCTTCAGTGCTGCAGAAGATCTTTGTAGCCTTCCTGAGATCTGTGTCCTGACACAATCCCGTCAGTAAGCTCTGCAGGCAATTCCTTCAAACTCATGATTTGTTTTTTGTTTAACTGCCGGACCTCCCATTGACAGGTGTGCGCCTTTCCTAAGCAAGTGAAGTCAAATGAGTTGACCACAGGTGGACTCCAAACAAGGTGTAGAAACATCTCGGTGATGATCAATAAAGTGGGATGCACCCGAGTTAAGTGTCAAGCGTCATCGCAAAGGGTCTCTGAATACTTGTATCTCAGTGTAATAGTTGAGCTTTTTATTATTTAATAAAATTTTAAAAATTCTGAACTTCTGCTTTTGTCATTCTGGGGTATTAATTGTAGCTTAATGAGGGGGGAACAAAGATTGTATGTTGGACACAGGTTGCTGGTCATGTGTTGGCTCATTTTGTATACAGTGATCCCTCGCTATATCGCGCTTCGCCTTTCGCGGCTTCACTCCATCGCGGATTTTATATGTAAGCATATTTAAATATATATCGCAGATTTTTTGCTGGTTCGCGGATTTCTGAGGACAATGGGTCTTTTAATTTCTGGTACATGCTTCCTCAGTTGGTTTGCCCAGTTGATTTCATACAAGGGACGCTATTGGCAGATGGCTGAGAAGCTACCCAACGTACTTTTCTGTCTCTCTTGTGCTGACTTTCTCTGATCCTGACGTATGGGGATTGAGCAGGGGGGCTGTTCGCACACCTAGACGATACGGATGGTCGTCTAAAAATGCTGAAAGATTATCTTCATGTTGCTATCTTTTGTGCAGCTGCTTCCTGAAACGACATGCTGAACGGTGCTTCGCATACTTAAAAGCTTGAAGGGCACGTATTGATTTTTGATTGAAAAACAAACTCTCTCTCTCTCTCTCTTTCTCTGCTCCTGACGGAGGGGGTGTGAGCTGCCGCCTTCAACAGCTTTGTGCCGCGGTGCTTCGCACACTTAAAAGCCAAACAGCCCTATTGATTTGTTTGCTTTTCTCTATCTCTGTGACAGCCTGTGCTCCTGACGCGCACTCCTTTGAAGAGGAAGATATGTTTGCATTCTTTTAATTGTGAGACAGAACTGTCATCTCTGTCTTGTCATGGAGCACAGTTTAAACTTTTGAAAAAGAGACAAATGTTTGTTTGCAGTGTTTGAATAACGTTCCTGTCTCTCTACAACCTCCTGTGTTTCTGCGCAAATCTGTGACCCAAGCATGACAATATAAAAATAACCATATAAACATATGGTTTCTACTTCGCGGATTTTCTTATTTCGCGGGTGGCTCTGGAACGCAACCCCTGCGATGGAGGAGGGATTACTGTATTGTTATTTGGCTGCTAATTAAGTAAAAAAAAAAGAAAATTAAAAAGTCTTGAGTCTTAAAATCGAGCAAGTTCATTAAAAGGAAGACAAGAGAGTTCCCGATAAGCAAAACCTGGTCACTAATTCAAAAATATGTTTGAATAAAAACCAGTAGCCACAGTGGTGCTCCACGAGCCTTATTTACAACAGTTCAAGCATAAAAATCTGTGCGCGCTAAAACTACACAAATGCCTCATGACAAAATGATTTTCATAAAACTTGGCGTACTCACATTTCTATGAAATTTACCTGTTAAAAAGCACACTTTGTAAATGTGCGTACGTGAATGCATTTGCAAAGCTCCACTGTAGCCATATGCTAATCGACCTCATACATATGCGATTCTGCAGCACTTCATTGGCTGGTAAAGCAGATCCCTCCTGACGTGTTGACACCCCACCACCTGCATTCAACAGTTTCTGGCTGTGCTTCCACAACTGAGAGTGCACAAAGGTCAAATGTGTCCTTATGGTACCTCTCCTCTGCGTCACCAATGGGAGGAGGGGCTCATGAAAGGCATGAGGCGCCAACGTCTGAGTGGGTAGCTGCCATCACCTGTGCCAGGCATGGCCGGATTACGGTGCGTGCTATTGATGCTGCAGCATTAGGCCCATTTCTGAAATAGGCCCAGATGAAAACAGACGAGAATTTTCCGGAAGCTGAACAGTTTTCCTTTGCTATATTAACCTCAAAATAATTCTTAGAATGAAATTTGGAGTCCTACTTTCGGACCCCTACACACAGCGTTACTTATTATACAGTTACTATTGTTCTTTGTGCTGTGACGTAATTATAACGTTGTTGTGTTTATTGTTAACCGAAGATTTCAAGTTAATGCTATCAATTTTAAGTTAAACAGTTTACTTAGTAATTTAGCTGCATTTTTTGCAATATCTTGGGGATTCTTGCCACTTTATTATTGTTCGGTAAGTGCCACGTAGTTAATTTTTCACCTTGAAAGTCAGTTGTACAGTAAAAATCGATGGCTATTTAAATGGTTATCTGTAAAGCTAAAACTAAAAGCCGGCCCGCATTCCCGGCATGGATGTTTAGAATTTTTTAAATCCTCGACAGGATTCTGGTCTATTATGAAATTTTAAATCGTGGACAAATTTTTACCCTCAAGAGCCTGAACTGAGTCACTTTGACCCAATGTCTCTGCAAATTCATTTTTTCTTACTCTGTTTCGTAAGAGAATTGCGAAATTTTGTGTATTTCATTGTTAGGTTTTCACATGACGTCACTTTGTGATATCTTTCGTATTATTTCGCGTACGCTTGCTATGGCGTCTCAACTCAGTGGATGGGATAAAGCGAAAAAGAAAAGGAAAGAAGCAGCAGAACAAGAAAAGCTTTGGCCGAAAATTCCAAAATTGAGTTCATACTTCGGAGTACGAGCATCTTTGTCTCAATCGTCTGCGTCGGATGCGATTGTGAGTTCGAGTGCCCCTGAAGACCAGGCCAAGCAAGATGAACCTGTTGTGGCAAGAGAGAAAAAATAGACCTTTTTTTGCACTGCAGCATCAGGCCCAATTTCGTCTTAATCTGGCCCTGGGCACAGGTAATGATGTGATCGCTGTTCCAATTAATGGAACACTGCGAGTTAAGTATTAACAACAAGCTAGTCAGCACAAAGAAATGGACGCTGCTGCAAACTGCCTTTTTATGTTGTCAAAACGCATTATGTCTTATGCGTGTACATCCACAGCATACAAAAACTGCATGTAGCCCCTCGCCGGTCGGGTAATGGCTTCCGGCACAGCGGTATGATGGAGCGAAACTTGGCTGAGAAACTCCTGACTTGTGGCAAATGGTAGCTGATGACAAACTGACGAAAACCCAAACGAGTTACTCGGTGCAAACACGCAGCATTGGTCCTCAGAAAAAGGGAACTGAAATAAGAGAGTTAGCTCCACGTTTGACATTCAGACTTTGAAGCTTTGTACCTCCGAAATGAAAATAGTAATGTCATCAAAACCAACTATGGAAAAATGTATATTTTCCTACAATTTGTTTACAAGCATGCCTTTTTTCCCCCAAAAATGTCCTTATTTTTTGAAAAAATAAAAAGTTCCCGAAACGCAACAAAAGTCTGAAATGGGTGCACAATACACCTCTAACGGCATCAATGTACAAAAAACAACTTAGGAATTTTGTGACAGCCTTTATATTTTTGTGAACATTAATGATCATAGGTTAATGTCTGCGGTGGGTTGGCACCCTGCCCGGGATTGGTTCCTGCCTTGTGCCCTGTGTTGGCTGGGATTGGCTCCAGCAGACCCCCGTGACCCTGTATTCGGATTCAGCGGGTTGGAAAATGGATGGATGGATGGAGGTTAATATTTTTTTTAAATAACACATAACGTACACCAGTGTATAAGTCAACCGGGTAAAACCTAAAACAGACATTAATCCGAAATTGATTTTTTGAAGGTTAACGCCTAACGTGCATTTTACAGCTCCTAATTCGCCCTTTTATTCAATCGCAGACTTTTAACATGACATGTTATCAGCAGGAGGCTTTAATTTTGAAATGCAGACCTACTGTTTGAGAAGCGAGGCACTCCAATAAGGGTCACCGATTGAATAAAAGGGCAAAATAGGAATTGAACATGAGGCATTGACCCGGTATGGTTCTGTTCTGGTCTGGTCGCTGTACTGTAGCATACCTCTCAGTGTACCTCTCCGTGTTTTGTGTCTATTTTTTTGTTCTTAAATCGTGTAAAATCGTTTTCAGTAAAGTTCACAAAAATTTAAAGGCTGTCACAAAATTTCCAAGTAAAATTCTGTTTAATTGATGCTGATTTGATGTGTATTTTGCACCTACTTTGGACTTTTATTGCGTTTTGAGAGCTACTTGTGAACGTGAATTCTTCCATAGCGGGTTTTAATGGCATTGCTATTTTCGTTTCAGGGATATAATGTTTCAAAGTCCGAATGTCAAACGTTAAGGTAACTTTACCTCAGTTCAACGGGGTCTGTGGTGTGAAAAAGTGTGAGAGCCCCCACCTTAGGCGACTGCCTAATTCGACTAAATGACACCAAGAGGAGAAATTGAAAGGAAAATACGAACAGCCTCAGTATTAAAAAAAAATAGCACATCCTTTCTTTCGTAATAAGAAGTGATGGGGGGAGAAGTCGAACCGAAATGTCCGAATTACAAAATGAATCAGAGGCGAACATACTGGAGAGCTGGACGAAGAATGGGGAGAAACAAAAACGTTTTCCATTTTGAATGGTTAAATTACGTTTTCTTACAGCACGAAAATGCGATTATTAAGTAATCCAGTAACGTAGTCAATGACGAGGAGTTATTTTTCTCGCTCATCAGGACTTTATTTTTGTGCCACGCTTAACGGGTATTTGAGCTCGAGGTCACGGACAGCGATGGTCTTGCATAGCAGGAGTCAGCCTCGAATTAACCCAATTTAGACTAACAAGCCTACCAACCAGCCTAACACGCACGATTCCGATTTTGGAGGAAAGCCCACGCAGAGGATGAGTGGACTTTGCACACAGATAGCGACAAGGTCGAGATTCGAGCGGTGCCAATGCATAAAATGTAATAGAAATATTAGCAAAAACACAGGTAAATGTAATGCAACCTTTTATAATTAAAAAAAAATGCACGTTTCAATCGATCCCTACATTTTTTTTGTCAAAATCTTAAGGTTCATTTAAACGGAATGAGTAAAGCAAAAAAAAAAAAAATAATTAATTACCATAGCGTCGTCCACGGGACGGTCTGAATAGTGTAGCGATGTATAGTGTCCGTGTGGAAAAGGTTAATGATACAAAGAGATCCACCCATCACTGCTGTTACGTACCTTTAAGACATCTAAATTAAACATTTTTACAGATTTTCTTCTTGAATTAAGAAAAAATGTAAACGTATTTCTTTAACAAATCATTTTTATGTTTTAATGCATGAAGTGCATCTTCTGTAGTCGCAATATCCTCTGGATATTGTAGTCAGTTAACTGCAGAGAATATTTAGACGTCGACTGGACGCCGCGGCTTAGAACACACTACAAATCCCAGCATGCAGTTTACACTGACGTGGTGCATGCGGGGACCGATGGTATAGTTCGAGTTGAACGACAGTCTTGTCAATTGAATGAAAGCAACTTAATCTTTATCTAGTGTTGGTTCCAAGTGCAATAAAAATGTCGGTGTCGGCTGTGGATGCAAAAACCTTGTGCTTGTTTGATGTTGATGGCACGCTGACAGCTGCTCGACAGGTAGGCAGTTCGAGAACCTTTAAAATAATTACGGAAGGAGTGCATTTGCAGCTGCGAATAGGATGGCATTATGTATGCACTGTCGAGATTTCACTTTTCCTTTTTGCTTCTGTTTGTATGTCGGCTTTATATTATTACAGTTGTATCCTAAGCGCATTGTAAGGAGTTGGTATGGCTGAATGAAAACTTTAATTGTTACTGGAGACATTTGTATTCGAGTTGACATTTTCCGTCAACAAATGACAGCTGGTTCCATCCTGGTTTGCGTTTGTCACATTTCTTCAGTTAATGCTTTTACTTTGGTGGCGCTGTTTCGATAGTAATAAGAATGTCTTTGAGCGCCCTCCGGTGGTCACGTTATTTTTTTCTTATAAACTAGTAAGTTCAGTCCAACGAATATTTCACTTTAATTGCATCAGCCGATTTGTTCTTTTCTCTCAGTATGAAGTAACGAGTTTTTCAGATGCCAAACTTTTGTGCATGTCTTTAAATGATGTCTTGCAAAGCTTTAAACTCGACCTCATTTTCGGCCGTTTTCTGCTACTTTGATTTAACAAGCAATAACATCATCCTTAATTCACTCCATATTCATGTTCAACCCCTAAAAATAAATGATTTGTAGAAATGTTTATGCTATACACATATGTGTGACAGCAGAATAAGTTGTAAAACTCAGTAACGTTTTTGCCAAAAAGTGCCCTTTGAATGTTATTCTTGTTTACAGAGGTGCTGGAATGAGCTTCGAGATGTTCTAAAAGTGTCGACACCAAGTAAAAGAATGTGAAATACTAACGAGTAATTAGCCTAATTTTACATTTTTCAAGTAGTACAAAAAAGTATTCTTTTCCCCCTGCTTTTACTCTTTTCAAATAAGTACCCATCACATACAGTGCATCCAGAAAGTATTCACAGCGCATCAGTTTTTCCCCATTTTGTTATGTTACAGCCTTATTCCAAAATGGATTAAATTAATTTTTTTCCTCAGAATTCTACACACAACACCCCATAATGACAATGTGAAAAAAGTTTACTTGAGATTTTTGCAAATTTATTAAAAATAAAAAAACTGAGAAAGCACATGTATATAAGTATTCACAGCCTTTGCCATGAAGCTCGAAATTGCGCTCAGGTGCATCCTGTTTCCCCTGATCATCCTTGAGATGTTTCTGCAGCTTCATTGGAGTCCACCTGTGGTAAATTCAGTTGACTGGACATGATTTGGAAAGGCACACACCTGTCTATAGAAGGTCCCACAGTTGACAGTTCATGTCAGAGCACAAACCAAGCATGAAGTCAAAGGAATTGTCTGTAGACCTCCGAGACAGGATTGTCTCAAGGCACAGATGTGGGGAAGGTTACAGAAAAATTTCTGCTGCTTTGAAGGTCCCAATGAGCACAGTGGCCTCCATCATCTGTAAGTGGAAGAAGTTCGAAACCACCAGGACTCTTCCTAGAGCTGGCCAGCCATCTAAACTGAGTGATCGGGGGGGAAGGGCCTTAGTCAGGGAGGTGACCAAGAACCCGATGGTCACTCTGTCAGAGCTCCAGAGGTCCTTTGTGGAGAGAGGAGAACCTTCCAGAAGGACAACCATCTCTGCAGCAATCCACCAATCAGGCCTGTATGGTAGAGTGGCCAGACGGAAGCCACTCCTTAGTAAAAGGCACATGGCAGCCTGCCTGGAGTTTGCCAAAAGGCACCTGAAGGACTCCCAGACCATGAGAAAGAAAATTCTCTGGTCTGATTAGACAAAGATTGAACTCTTTGGTGTGAATGCCAGGCATCACGTTTGGAGGAAACCAGGCACCATCCCTACAGTGAAGCATGGTGGTGGCAGCATCATGCTGTGGGGATGTTTTCCAGTGGCAGGGACTGGGAGACTAGTCAGGATAAAGGGAAAGATGACTGCAGCAATATACAGAGACATCCTGGATGAAAACCTGCTCCAGTGCGCTCTTGACCTCAGACTGGGGCGACGGTTCATCTTTCAGCAGGACAACGACCCTAAGCACACAGCCAAGATATCAAAGGAGTGGCTTCAGGACAACTCTGTGAATGTCCTTGAGTGGCCCAGCCAGAGCCCAGACTTGAATCTGATTGAACATCTCTGGAGAGATCTTAAAATGGCTGTGCACCGACGCTTCCCATCCAACCTGATGGAGCTTGAGAGGTGCTGCAAAGAGGAATGGGCGAAACTGGCCAAGGATAGGTGTGCCAAGCTTGTGGCATCATATTCAACAAGACTTGAGGCTGTAATTGCTGCCAAAGGTGCATCAACAAAGAATTGAGCAAAGGCTGTGAATACTTATGTACATGGGATTTCTCAGTTTTTTTATCTATAATAATAAAAGGCAAAGCCCTCACTGACTGACTGACTCACTCATCACTAATTCTCCAACTTCCCGTGTAGGTGGAAGGCTGAAATTTGGCAGGCTCATTCCTTACAGCTTACTTACAAAAGTTAGGCAGGTTTCATTTAGAAATTCAAAGCGTAATGGTCATAACTGGAACATATTTTTTGTCCATACACTGTAATGGAGGAGGCGGAGTCACGTATCGCGTCATCATGCCTCCTACGTAATCACGTGAACTAAAAACAAGGAAGACATTTACAGCACGAGTCGCACGCGGGAACGAAGGTAAATGACGTTAATTTTTGACTGTCTTTTAATACTTTGTAAGCATACATATTAACACATGTGCAATTAAACGTGTGCATTTACGGGGTGATTTCTCAGGCTTAAAAGCTCACCTTTTATCAAACGCGGGAACAAAGGTAACTGACGTTGTTCACTGTCTTCTAATACTGTGTAACCATACATATTAACACATGTCCAATTAAACGTGTGCATTTACGGGGTGATTTCTCAGGCTTAAAAGCTCGCCTTTTACTAAAAAGGTAAATGCAAAACTATTTTCAATCAGTTTATTGAAACGCTCCCGTTAAGGATTGCAATAACATATTCGCGAGATAAAAGAACGAAGTAGGGGGAAATGGAGGAACAGCCGCAAACAGCGAAGAGCAAAAAATTAATTAAACAATTGAGAACGGAGCGAGTTAAGCATACAAGCATGTTCATAAGGGAAACAAAGCACGGTGTAAAACGTAAGTTTAAATTAAGTTTATAGAAACGCTCCCGCTGCGGATTGCAATAACATATTCGCGAGATAAAAGTTTAATGAGAAGACACGAGGTGTAAACGAACCACACGCCGTGGCGCAACGTTAGGGGCAACAGTTTCAACCATTCTATGATCTGCTTCTCGCAACTGAAAGACGGCACATGGCGGATGTTAGCCGACTTGCTGACCGCAACGTTAGGGGCTTCAACTCTGGCGCTGACGCCACATCTCAGTGCCAACACTTTGCAGACTGTACTTAAAAGACACACCCTCCTCACTGGACAGTTAAAAACACCAATCAAACTAACGATGACATCAAGTATTACCCAATCAAAACTAGGAAAGGAGGCATCTTCATAAAATGTGTGTGGGATGATTTGCATGAGACGCTGCTTTGGAAAAAAAAATGATAAAAAAAATACGGGATAAATCCCGTCCAGTATTGATTCAAAACGGGACGCGCAATTTCATTCTCAAACGCGGCACGATTCCGTATTTTAAAGGACGGGTGGCAACCCTACAGTGCCAGGTAACCACCCATACAATCAGATTGTGATTCAGACTAGGAATGCAATGAATGTAATTACCCCAATCTACATACAAGGCGAAAGTCTTGCAACATTCAGAGATGATGGTTTGGGATAAGTACACCATACAACATAAAAGAGCTTATGAAGCCTTGAACCGAAAAAAGCAAGATCTCAGAGATCGTAAAAAAAAAATAGGAGGTAATGTCGTTTTACTCACTGTAGATTTTAGTCAAACATTACCAGTTATTCCACGAGGGAGACCAGCAGATGAACTCAATGCGTGTTTAAAATCCATGCTTCTCCCACGCTCGGTTATATGTCGCGTGTTCTCCAGTAGGTGCACCAAAAAATGTATACATTTAAGCATGTAATGGGCAAACAAAAAATGAGGTATACCCGAAGGCACTGCAGTAGTACTTAATGTAACTTTACTTCTTAAATGTTAATGTTTTACTGTTTAATAATTTATACGCTTCTTATATGTTGTTCAAATTCTTTTATCAAAATACCACTGACAGCGCAATGCACGATAACATGGAGTGAATACACCATACGCATCCGCCCACGGCCGCCCTGGTGTGCGCAGATAGGAGTTGATTCTACAATTAAATAAAATAAACATAAAAAGAGTAAAACAATCATCACCCATAAAGCGTGTGTGTGTGTATATATGTGTATATATATATATATATATATATATATATATATATATATATATATTGATATGTGGATGTGTGTATATATATATATATATATATATATGTATATATATGTATATATATATGTAGATATATATATATATATGTAGATATGTATATATATGTGTATATGTATATGTATATATATGTTTATATGTGTGTGTGTATTTTATATATATAAAACACAGCAACACTCATAACAATGACAACACAATTACATTGACAATCATGTTACGTTATTTTTAAAATGTTTCCTTTTTTTTTCATAACCTCTTTAACACACTACTTCTCCGCTGCGAAGCGCGGGTATTTTGCTAGTTTTTAATAAATTTGCAAAAACCTCAAGTAAACTTTTTTCACGTTGTCATTATGGGGTATTGTGTGTAGAATTCTGAGGAAAAAAATGAATTTAATCCATTTTGGAATAAGGCTGTAACATAACAAAATGTGGAAAAAGTGACGTGCTGTGAATACTTTCCAGATGCACTGTAGATCAAGGATGTCAAACTGTGGCTGCAGCTTTTCATTCTAACCATCTTCTTCATTAGTGACCAGTTTTGGCTGCTAATTAACTTCTTTTTCCTTTGTTTTAATTGACGTGACTCAGGCCCCTTAGTTGTTTCTTGTTCCTTAACTAGCAACCAAACAATACTGAGACACAAAACAAGCTGCCACGTGACCAGCTCACCTGTGCCCGTCACACAATATCTGAAAATAAAGAAAGGTGAAGGTCTCGGTAAAGTTGATCTCTCAGGTCACCAAAACATCTTGAAGGCTTTCTTAGAAAAAACAGAAAATCAACAGTTTTGGAAATGTCTGCTGTGGCAGAATGAGAGCAGCAACGTGCCAAGGAATTAAATAACGGGTTTAATTAACAGGAAGAATCGGCTTCTCAGTAAGAAACTGGTTGAAGTTTGAAGACCCAATTTAGCTGGTCATCTGTTGGCTCGTTTCACATCTCATTTCTGTTTGGCTGTCATTTAATGAAGAAAGGAATCAATTCAGAGGACCAAATCCTTAGAAACAGGGCTACTAAATTGAAGGGCAATGAAATTAATTAGTAGTGAAAACTGGTCACTGATTAGGAAAGCGGTCAGAATGAAAATGTGAAGCCACTGCGGCCCTCCAGGCCTGGAGTTCGACACCCCTCCACCATATCCATCATTGAAAGCTCATGGCCTCGTATATCATTTTTCTTACTTTATCAGAACATATGCATATAGTTGATTAAAAATTTAGACTGTGTATCCGAATTGCAACACCAATTGTTGCAAGATTCAACAAGTGTTAACAAAAAAAAAAAATACATTTCTAAAATTATATAAAGTGGAAAACCCGGTGGAATGTGGAAGCATGGACAACCTGCTTCAAATCATCCCATAGATTTTCAATGATATTCAAGTCAGGGGACTGTGCTGTGACGGCCATTCCAGAACATTGTACTTCTCCCTCTGCATGAATGCCTTTGTAGATTTCCAACTGTGTTTTGGGTCATTGTCTTGTTGGAATATCCAACCCCTGTGTAACTTCAACTTTGTGACTGATGTTTGAACATTATCCTGAAGAATTTGTTGATTTTGGGTTGAATTCATCCGACCCTCGACTTTAACAAGGTCCCCAGTCCCTGAACTAGCCACACAGCCCCACAGCATGATGGAACCTCCACCAAATGTGACAGTAGGTAGCAGGTATTTTTCTTGGAATGTGGTGTTCTTCTTCCGCCATGTAAAGCACTTTTTGTTCTGACCAAATAACTCAATTTTTTGTCTCATCAGTCAAAAGCACTTTGTTCCAAAATTAATCTGGCTTGTCTAAATGAGCATTGGCATACAACAAGCGACTCTGTTTGTGGCGTGAGTGCAGAAAGGGCTTCTTTCTCATCACCCTTCCATACAGATGTTCTTTGTGCACATTGCGCTGAAGTGTAGAACGATGTAGATACAAAATCTGCAGCAAGATGTTCTTGCAGGTCTTTGGAGGTGATCTGTGGGTTGTCTGTAACCATTCTCACAATCCTGCCCATATGCCGCTCTTGTATTTTTCTTGGCCTGCCAGACCTGCTGGGTTTAACAGCAACTGTGCCTGTGGCCTTCCATTTCCTGATCACATTCCTTACAGTTGAAACTGACAGTTTAAACCTCTGAGATGGCTTTGTGTAGCCTTCCCCTAAACCAGGGGACTCAACAATCTTTGTTTTCAGAACTTTTGAGAGTTGCTTTGAGGATCCCATGCTGTCCCTCTTCAGAGGAGAGTCAAAGGGAAGCACAACTTGTAATGGACCACCTTAAATACCTTTATATCTCATGATGGACACACCTGTCTATGAAGTTCAAGGCTTGATGAGCTCATCCAACCAAGTAGTCAGCATTGAGCAGTGACAGGCATTCAAATCAGCACAATGACAAGGGGACCCACATTTGTGCACAGCCAGTTTTTTCACATTTAATTTCATACAACTAAATACTGTGTCTCTAAAAATCTTAGTTCAGAAAACACCGCAGTACTCAGATGTGCCAAGGAAATGAAAGACATACCACTGTTATCTTTTTTGTTGAAAGGAGAGTCAATTATTATGCAGGCTGAGAGGGGTTCCCAAACTTTTTCATATGACTGTAAACACTGGTTATTAGTGTGCCTTAGTTTGATGTTTTCCATTGTTTTTCTACTTGACGTGGTTGCTCAATGAATACGATTTTAAGTTGGGTCAGGTGGGCTTTGTTGTCCTATCACCTATACATATACTTTGGTACATTATACAGTGGTAGGAAGTTACGTTTCCCAGGGCCACAGTGCATAATTCAGGCAATGAATACTACAATATAACAGTACAGAGGGTGGGTGTTTTTACAGTAGAAGGGAATGTAGAACAAGAAACAACATCCGTACAAATCGACATTATGTTGGCCAACTGCAATTGGTGATGATAGGAGATGTATAATGGACAAGGAACACAGAACAGAAGAGCAATTAGATAAGGGTGCACACGCAAGGAGGTGATGTTGTGTTTCGAAAAGTGACTGCCCTCTGGGATGAAGCTGTTGTTCAGTCTGGCATTGTTGGTCCACAGACTCCAATACCTTCTGCCAGATGAAAGCTCGTTTTAAAAAAAAAAAAGATTGTGGAAGGGTGGGTTGGACTTATCCCCCAAAATGCTGGAGGCCTCATGGATGCAGTGCTTTGTGAGCCTGTCTGTGACAGAAGGGAGAGCAGTCCAAGTGTGCACTATCTGCTGTATGGATTTGCAATCCGATGTATTTCAGTTCCCATACCAGACTGTGATGTGGTTGGTCAGGACACTTCCAGTGGTGCCCACAAGGAATGAGATAGAAGGCTTGTCCTCTTCAGATGGCACAGAAAGGCGAGTCGCTGCTGTGCTTTCTTGGTCTAGGAGGAGGTATTGCTAGACCATGTCACGTGCACATCAAGGTATTTGGTGCTTTTTCACTCGCTCTGTCACAGGACTGTTGATGAAAAGTGGAATGTGGGCAGGGTGGTTCTTCCTCAAGTCCACGATCATCTTGTATTTTGTAAACATTGTGAGACCAGTTGATGCACTTGCACCAGTCTACCAGCTGTTCCACTTCCATTGTGTACTTTGTCTCATCATCATTACTGATCAGTCTCACTACCATCATGTCATCACAAACTTGATGATGCCGATGGAGCTGTACATCGCAGTGCAGTCATGAGTTAGTACGATGAACAGAAGTGGGCTGAGCATAGGAGTCTTTGGTGTTCAGCATTATGGTCCTGGAGATGTTACTCCCAATGTGGGCTGTGTGTGGTCTTCCTACCAAAATGTCCAAAACCAGTTACAAAGGGAAGCACTGAAGCCGAGTCGTTTCACATTTCTGGTCAGGTTCTGAGGGATGATGGTATTGAATGTTAAACTGAAGTCATTTCCCTAATAATGTGTCCAAAAGAGTCGCTCTATGAAAAGCATGCCGATATGCTGATAGTACACTTTTGTGCGCAAAGGAATTTTTTGTGTCCAATTTGATTGTTTTCTACCATCTGTTCTCTCCTGACAGAAAGCCACCCCTGAAATGGAAGAATTTCTTCAGAGGTTAAGACAGAAAGTGAAGGTTGGAGTTGTGGGTGGATCAGACTTGGAAAAAATCAAAGAGCAGCTTGGAGAAAATGGTATGTTTTATTAATATAGACCTTGTTGGCACACTGGTGCATATCTGCTGTCATTTTTATTTTTTGGAGAATCGTATTAATAGAGCTAGCAACTGACGTCCTTCCTCATGGTGGCTCTGAGGCTAAGGATCAGTGCTGGCATCCTGAAGGTTGCCAGTTTGAATCACCGTCACTGCCAAAAGAGATGCTACTCTGCTGGGCCCTTGAGCAAGGCCCTTAACCTTCAATTGCTCCAGGGGCGCTGTACAATGGCTGACCCTGCGCTCTGACCCCAAGGGGCATGCAAAAAAGATGCATTTCACTGCGTGTTGTCCTGTATACCTATGTATGTGACAAATACAGTGGGGCAAAAAAGTATTTAGTCAGCCACCAATTGTGCAAGTTCTCCCACTTAATGCCTTGAGCATGGGAAAGGCGCTATATAAATAAAATGTATTATTATTAATGTATTACTTAAAAAGATGAGAGAGGCCTGTAATTTTCATCATAGGTATACCTCAACTATGAGAGACAAAATGAGAAAAAATAAATCCAGAAAATCACATTGTCTGATTTTTGAAGAATTTATTTGCAAATTATGGTGGAAAAAAAGTATTTGGTCAATAACAAAAGTTCATCTCAATACTTTGCTACATACCCTTTGTTGGCAATGACAAAGGTCAAACGTTTTCTGTAAGTCTTCACAAGGTTTTCACACACTGTTGCTGGTATTTTGGCCCATTCCTCCATGCAGATCTCTTCTAGAGCAGTGATGTTTTAGGGCTGTCGCTGGGCAACACGGACTTTCAACTACCTCCAAAGATTTTCTATGGGGTTGAGATCTGGAGACTGGCTAGGCCACTCCAGGACCTTGAAATGCTTCTTACGAAGCCACTCCTTTGTTACCCGGGCGGTGTGTTTGGGATCATTGTCATGCTGAAAGACCCAGCCACGTTTCATCTTCAATGCCCTTGCTGATGGAAGGAGGTTTTCACTCAAAATCTGACGATACATGGCCCCATTCATTCTTTCCTTTACACGGATCAGCTGTCCTGGTCCCTTTGCAGAAAAACAGCCCCAAAGCGTGATGTTTCCACCCCCATGCTTTACAGTAGCTATGGTGTTCTTTGGATGCAACTCGGCATTCTTTCTCCTTCAAACACGACGAGTAGAGTTTTTACTAAAAAGTGCTATTTTGGTTTCATCTGACCATATGACATTCTCCCAATCCTCTTCTGGATCATCCAAATGCTCTCTAGCAAACTTCAGATGGGCCTGCACATATACTGGCTTAAGCAGGGGGCCACGTCTGGCACTGCAGGATTTGAGTCCCTGGCGGCGTAGTGTGTTACTGATGGTAGCCTTTGTTACTTTGGTCCCAGCTCTCTGCAGGTCATTCACTAGGTCCCCCCGTGTGGTTCTGGGATTTTTGCTCACCGTTCTTGTGATCATTTTGACCCCACGGGGTGAGATCTTGCGTGGAGCCCCAGATCGAGGGAGATTATCAGTGGTCTTGTATGTCTTCCATTTTCTAATAATTGCTCCCACAGTTGATTTCTTCACACCAAGCTGCTTACCTATTGCAGATTCAGTCTTCCCAGCCTGGTGCAGGTCTACAATTTTGTCTCTGGTGTACTTTGACAGCTCTTTGGTCTTGGCCATAGTGGAGTTTGGAGTGTGACTGTTTGAGGTTATGGACAGGTGTCTTTTATATTGATAACGAATTCAAACAGGTGCCATTAATACAGGTGACGAGTGGAGGACAGAGGAGCCTCTTACAGAAGTTACAGGTCTGTGAGAGCCAGAAATCTTGCTTGTTTGTAGATGACCAAATAACTTATTTTCCACCATAATTTGCAAATAAATTCTTTAAAAATCAGACAATGTGATTTTCTGGATTTTTTTTTTCTCATTTTGTCTCTCATAGTTGAGGTACACCTATGATGAAAATTACAGGCCTCTCTCATCTTTTTAAGTGGGAGAACTTGCACAACTGGTGGCTGACTAAATACTTTTTTGCCCCACTGTAAATAAAGAAGAAGAATGATCGGCTGCACAGCCTTCATCCATTTCCTGAACCTACTTAATCAAGTTTAGGGTTGGAAGTGGTAGGAGGAAAGTGATAAATACAGACATCCATGGGGGGTGGTGAGGAACCACCAACTAACCCTCTAGACCTCTGAAGGGCCTGTAAATCAAAATTGTAAGAGGGGCTGAACTGTTAGGCACTGTGTGCCACCTTAGTGCTCGCTATAGTGTGCTCAATTATGACTTCAGGGAAAAGTCGTCGTTGAGGCATTTCTTTGTTATTTTAGCCCACTTTAGCCTTGAGATGGCTTTCTTCTGCATTTTGTACATTTAACTAAAGAAAGCTGTAGCTCTGCCTGGTGCTGTAGCAGATTGGTTCACAATACCTCAACCTGAATGAGGAAACAGCCATTTTACCATTGCATACAAAGCATCAAAGTTCATTTATTATATTTGAATATTGTATGATATGATTCGACTTCAGATATGAATATCGTGGAGAATGTTATCATGCACATTTAGTTTATTGTATGTTCCATAGTAACTGAGTAAGATTTCCATGTTTAGACAGCTTTAGAGCAGTAACGCTACTTCCTAATTACCAGAGAATATTTCACAGACTGGACAGAAGCCAATTTGGAAAGTTTGAGCAAACGGTAAGGATCATCCCTGAATTGGACGCCAGTCCTTTTTAGGGTACACCTATATGGGACCAGCTTAGAGTCATCAGTCAATGTAACTTGCTGTTATTTCTTGTTTGAATAGAAAATCTACCATGGTAAACATCCTTCCACTGTTGGGAATTCCTGTTGTAACAAGTGGATTTCTATGTTCACCATTTTCTCTCAGGTGTTATTCCTTATGGATGTCTCTTTGGTCTTCTCCAGACTTTATCAGAAGCTGATGCAGAGGCCCAAAATGCATCCAGTGGTCTGTCTGTGGCCTATGCAGATGTTAGTCTTAGGCAGTTATATGACTTGTGACTCCAGCCATTTTACTTTAAAGTTCCTTCTAAAGTTTTCCAAAAGAACTTTGGTTTATTATTTGGTCTTTAAAATGGCAGCACAGAGGCACACCTACCTCAAAGTGCCTCAATCTCTGTTCAGTTCCAAGGTGATGTGGACTGCCATCCCAAACCTTTTAACAAGCAGCTCTTCATATTGCTGCTTCCAGTCTCTGATGCCTTGTGGAGGTTTTAAGAAAAGCATAGAGAACAGTTGGGTCAATGAAAGCGACTTCTACTGTTCAAACCGTATTATGAGATTCATTATAAAGGAGCACTGGAAAAGTGGAGGGAGTTAATTGTAAAGGTTCCAAAAAGAAACCAGACAGGGAGTGGAAATAAAATGTCAAGTCAGTTCAGCCTCACCAGGCAGGGAAGTGGAGGAGGAAAAGGAGTCAAAAATAGACTGGAAAAAGCAGGACCTGGGAGCCTAATGTGGGGGAGAGAGAAGCTGGTTATCAAGTCATCTGAACACAATGAGAGCGGACGATGGAGTACTTGATGATCAGCAGCTGCAGTGCTTATCTGTAGACCCTGGTTGACTTTGCTAACATCACTGAACTGCAGTATAAAATTAGGTCTTTAGTTAAAGACAGCTGTATGGGTCACAGATACAAACACTGAGTAACAAGGGCTCAAGAGAATCCGTGAAATGGAATAAGAATTCATGTAGAAGAAGAAGCAGCTTTTCCTTGGACAGGCTGATGTGCTGCACTTAAAGCTGATTGAGTCACCAGGAGAGACATATGAAGTAATGGATTATATAATGCCTCGAGGCGCTGGACAGACCAAACAGCCACAGAGCACTGCCACCTCACCAGGATTCCAAGCCTGGGCACCGTTTGTCTGAAGGTGGTTTGCACACCCTGTGTTCACATGGATTTAGTGGTAATCATGCTGGTTTTCTTATTATCGTAAATAATTACTTTCATAATTATGGCTGGGATTGGCTCCAGCAGACCCCCGTGACCCAGTGTTCGGAGTCAGCGGGTTGGAAAATGGATGGATGGAATTACTTTCATTCCACTTACCTTGGTGGTGGTCATGGTTGTGGTACTTGGATGGTTGAACAACCAGGAAAGCTTGGGTTACAGCATGAAAGAGGTGCTGGTGAAGCCAGCAGGGATCGATTATGCTGTGGGCAGAGTAGATCTTAATGCCCCAGTGCAGTGATAGGGACACTATAAAAAATGGTACCATTCTTCAGATGAGGCATAAAACTGAGGTCATAGTCATAGATGAGCTTTTAAAAATGAGTTAGGTGTTAAATTGGCCACAGGATATCTGTGTTACCCCGTGACCACCTAATAGCTAATGTTTGGAGATTGTACTGGCACAAGGTTGATGCTAGACATTGTCTATATAAACCGCTTTGAATAGGTTAGAAAATCACTATACCTGTATAAACGTAATTCATTTATTAATTACGTTCCACCTAATCAGAAGAAACGGCTCTTCTTCTCCAAGATGTCTCATATTGCTCTTTCACTTTTTCCAGAAAATGAGTCCTGGAGGCTTATTTTGGGATCTAGACAGACAGACCGACCAATTGAAACCTGAGGTCTTAGCTCCCGTCTTACCACCACGGTCTGCAAAACCACAGCCAATTGTGAAGCAATGTCATGTGACAATGGGCACTCTGGACAGATTTACGCATGATGAATTGGTTTTGGGGGACCAGGGACAGAAAAAGAACAATCCATAAATGACCGTCATGATAGTTTTAAAATCAAAGAGAACATCTCCTAGTGCAGTTTGTTGATGAAGTATCTATCTATCTATCTATCTATCTATCTATCTATCTATCTATCTATCTATCTATCTATCTATCTATCTATCTATCTAATCTATCTATCTATCTATCTATCAGGAAAGCTGTCAAATCTCGAGAACATTGCATTGAACAGTTTGCTGGGGAACGTCTGCTTAACCCACATAGCTCAGACTGTCCAGAAAGCCGCATGGAGTTGCCATGTGGGCTCACCACTCATAAGGTGAATTATAAGCAAGATAGAAAATAGATGGATGTTGCTGCAGATCTCACTTTGCCTGTTTCCACATTCTCCTCCTTCTTTCTCTGTTAGTTAATGCGTATGCCATTTTTTCCCCTCTCCCACCTTAAAAGAGGTAACAGGATCTGGTAACAAGTCATGCTCAGTCACAAATTGGAATTTTGCTCATTCTTTGCTATTGAAATGAAGCAACAAAAAGGCAACAAAAGAACTAATATTCATGTGCATTATCTTTCCATTTTTTTTCTCCCCTGTTATTAGTGGTGGACAAAGTGGAATACGTGTTTGCCGAAAATGGCCTAGTGGCTTATAAAGATGGTAAACTGCTCTCTGTGCAGGTTAGTAAATTGACACTGTGATTTAAAATAAATGTTTGTGTAAAAATGGTGGGATAGTCATCGTGCTTGAAACTGGCTGGGTGCTGACACAATTGGAGCCTCACATCGGCTGATGTCTATTGACTATGCTGCACATGCTAGGGAGATTAGTGTGGAAGACATGGGTTGGCAATGGCAGAAAAATAAAAAAGGTATTTGTAATTTATAGAAACATTAACCTCAGGGAGGAGGATACATGGGGGAAAAAATTCACTTGTTTCAATTTGTGGTTTTGCTGGAACCTATCTAAGAAGCTTCAGACACAAGGCAGGAGTGTATGTCGGTTCCCACACCCTCAGAGATCATTTATAGCTAACTGTTACCCTAATGTGTGCATCTTTGGGGTGTGCGAAGAAAACAAAATTGGCAAAGATAAACCCATGCAGGCAAAAGGAGAACATGTAAGAACCACAAAGGCATATATCAGAAATGAGATTCAAACACCAGGACGTCCAGAAGTAATAGTTATCTTCTTTCACATACCACACCACAATGCCACCAGTTTTACAACTGGAATAGAGTTTTTGTGAGTGCAGAAGTTAACCCAAGAAACAAGTGTCTACATATAGGAGAACAGGGATTCTTTGTGATGGACTGCCATTTTATTCTACATTTACAGTGACCCTGCACGGTCCAAAACTACAGCTCTGACTGGTCAGGTTCAGTGTTCACTATACTACTTAACAGCATTCCCTTACAGACATTCTGGATTTTCCCAGACTCATTACCTTCACCAAGCCTGGAATAGCCATGCCCAGTTTTCTGCACAACTTGCTCATTCGTTCTCTCATTCTGTGAATCCAAAGGTGGATTGTATCGTGGCAGCTGTGGAAACAAAGCTGGCTTCATCCTCACACATGCACATGTCCTCATTCACTGATCCTTCTCCCACTGTGAGGTTGCCAACTAGTTACGGCTGAAATGATTCCTTAAGAAACTTAAGCAGCTCCATTACTAAAAATGAAGCTTCATTTAATCCATATAACTACAGGTTGGTGAGCTCAATGTGTTTCGCACAGATAATTTTTACTGTCGCTCAATGCTGTGGATACAGTATGTGACGTGATTTGATGTTGTGGACTGCAAAATGGACAAAGTTGGAGAAAATAGCAAAGAGCAAAGAGATGGGCCAGAGAAAACGGCAAAGTGTCCAAGGTTTCGGATCATTTTAAGATGAAAAAAAAAAATCAAAAACCAGATACAATGCGTTATGTGCGTACATTGTAAAAAAATAAAATAATTAGCCGACCACAATAGCACAACATCAATGCTCCAGCATCTCCACAGAAAACATCCAGTCCACAAACTGGACCTGACGTAAGATAACGTTAGCATTTAATGTAAGGCAATATAATTTCTAGTTGAGATGAAGGCTCGTAAAGAATGTACTTTTTAATTATGGCTATATGTAATGACTAATTAAAAACTTAAATCAATATGGTGGTTAGTTATGATGTCCCTAAGTTAGACAGTAAAATGCTGCAGTCACTTCGTGAAAGCCTGAGCTTTTTTCATGTTGTTTTATGTTAGTCACACGCACCCCAGGTCCAGCCTCATACAAATGTCACAAAGCCATCCAAGAAGACGCTCAAGGCTTGTGTTATGCCTGACCTGTGGATAGGTTGAAACCGTAGTTCTGAAAAGTTAACTTGCACAACTTAAAGGCAGTTTTTATATATTATTATTAATAATAATTTATGGCTTAGTTTTAGGTTGTGTATATATACCTTCTTTTAAAGTACTTTGAAATTATTGTTTTTTGGTGGTTTTTGCATTTCAGGCCTTAAAAAGCCCAGATCATAATATGGTACCTAAGTTAATTTAGTTTTGACGGGTAATTTTTGTACGCAATTTATGCAATAAAAATATAGATTTTTCTAAAAGGAACTCAATAAGCTGTTCATTTTAAGAAACCTAACATTTTTTTTATGTATATTTACATTTGCTCTTTAATAAAGCATTACCCGATTTAATTGATGGAATCATCAATAGAATTCTCGTTTGCGTAAACAATCGATAGCTGCAGCCCTGAAACTTGTTTGTCTTTATCATAATTTAATGTTACAGTCTCAATCCCTCTTACAATGAAAACCGATGCAGACACGGGGAGAACGTGAAGAATGAACACAGTGACCGGATAAGGGCTCAAGGAGCTCTGGGCTGCCTTGTGCAAGAAGTTGCTTTTGAGCCACACTTCCTGAGGCCTTGATTGCAGAATAAACTTGTCACAGTTAACATAACACAACTGCTTAGTCAGTGGATGAAAAAGGAAACCTTGGCTTTTATGACACACTTTGTCAACCAGACTGAGTTTATAATTTGATTTTGCTTGCTAGATGACTTGCTTGTAAATACATTTCTTTCAGATTTATGATTCTTGCATGCCAGCTTTCTGTTTTCTATGTACTCATAAATCAAATTTTCTGAGAATAACTGGAGGAGCATATAGGCGAGGCACTAAAATGGAAGCTGAGCATCAATATTGCAAGAAACATTTGCAAACAGAGATCATCATAATGACTGTAAAGCACAACGCTGAAGGTTTAATCTGCCTGGCTGACTCACTGAGTGACTCGCTTCACTTGACAGGACTCCAGGAGTGAGGAGATGTAACCTGATAATCTGTAACTGATGAGCACTTTGAACTGTCATGCATGGTGATGTCGGTGTTATGTAAACTTTTTTGTTTCTTTTGCCTCCTGTAGAATATCCAGGCTCACCTTGGGGAAGACCTACTTCAGGAGTTTATAAACTACTGTCTGAATTACATGGCACAGATTAAGCTTCCCAGGAAGAGGTAAGATGCTCATGGTAACCGTTTACAAATAATTGGGAGGTCCTACTTCAAGGGTAAAGAAAAAGCAGCACATCCTTCAGTGCAAACCAAGGCAATTCAGAGCAACAGTGGAGGCTGTTTATGTCCAACTCTTAATTGGGGTATCTGCTGTGACACCTCTAGTTTCATTGAAGCTACACATACAATATATACGTCTGGAGGCAACCATGAGTGAGTTTTGCTTAAAAGTGGATGGGAACAATTAGACGGCTCACTGAGTGTCACATTTCTAAACCAATCCAGTGCCTCAGGAAAGTGGCTGGGTTCTCAAAGTAGGGACAGAGGTGGAGAACTGCAAAGAGCAGCAGTGCTCTTGTTGACCTAGCCTGGCCGCTTATGATTACGACGAACCATCTACGGTCAAAAATTCTCCTAATTAAATCCAGCTAAACATATACAGTAATCCCTCCTCCATCGCGGGGGTTGCGTTCCAGAGCCACCCGCGAAATAAGAAAATCCGCGAAGTAGAAACCACATGTTTATATGGTTATTTTTATATATTTTAAGCCCTTATTAACTCTCCCACACTATTATAAACATTTCACGCACAATTAAACAGCATAAACCCTTTGTATTCTCTTAGATATTAGGTAAGATTCATTGAAATTATGTATGTAAACACAGTTTACATACAGTAAAACCTAAATATTATTTTAAAGATATCGAGCGTCTCCGATATCAAATATGTTACAGCCATTACGACAGACAGGCCACCAGCAATAAATACGTACAATGCAAGAAAAATTGTATACAGTAAAATGTGTGTACAGTGACACTAAACTATGTACATGTAATAAGTACTGTACGTAAATAATTAATTATGGTTACTCACCAACAATGACACGACGACTTGTCCGATAACGATGAGTTTAATTTTACTGCACTACAAAGGATAGCGTTACAGCTCTTCTAAAGGAGCCTCTTCAGGCGACTGTTTAGCACCGCCGTTGTTCTTCTTCCATCACTCTTCAATCCAAATCCCTAAAGCAGATTCCATCCAGACTACTGCCTTATCACGTCCACTTGCAACTCGTTTTGCGCCCCGGTTAAAGGACACTGCGGCCGTAGATCTTATATGCTTTTCCTCCTTTTTAAATAAAAAGAATCGTGGACTCATTGATGCTGTAATGGTGTCCTGCAGTGGTGTAGCTGTTTCCTTCCTTCAACATATCCAAAACTTTTACCTTTTCTGCAATCATTTGCATCTTCTGTTGGTACTTGGACACGGCTCCTGCAGCAGTAGCAGTAACGTGCGTTAATGATGAATGAGTGAGATTAGACTTCCTGGTTAATGAAGCACTCCGTCGCTGAGCCAATCAGCAGCACACAGGAACTTAACCGAAGGCTCTGATTGGGTAGCTTCTCAGCCATCCGTCAATAGCGTCCCTTGTTTGAATTCAAATGGGCAAATCAACTGAGGAAGCACACGTACTGTAGACCGCAGACATCCGCGAAGCAGTGAAAAATCCGCGATATATATTCACATATGCTTACATTTAAAATCCGCGATGGAGTGAAGCCGCGAAAGACGAAGCGCGATATAGCGAGGGATCACTGTAAATGTGTTGCATGTGTAGAGAGCACATTAAAAATAAACATAACCTGATGCAAGAAAAAACCTTTCTGTGACAATTGAAGACCTCAATGGATGAGTGGTAAACATGTCACAGCTGCCTTGTGTGTACTCAGTGTTATGACAACAGTGTAGACATCGACATAAGCTTGAAAGAATTGGCGGCTATATTCATGAAAAATGTAAACTGCAAAATATGCATTTGAGGTAAATGATGTGTCACACTCCCACAAAAGGACTGCCATTAAGAAAGCTGATAGCATAGGAGATGCACATTTCAGTACTCGAGTTTGTGATTCACCCTTAAGTTGAAAGAATGTTGCTGGATCTACTTTATCAATGCCTTTGAGGATTTTAAATACCTAGATTAGGTCCCCATGCAGTCTCCAATGCTTGAGACTAAACCAGATTAATTCTCCAAGTCTGTCACAGTAGAACTCATCCTTAAGTTCTGGGATGCACTTGGCTGCTCTACTCTGTACAGTTTTAAGTTCTGCTTTGTCTTTCTTGTACCAGGTTGACCAGAACTGCACCCAGTACTCCAGATTCAGTCTTACAAGTGCATTATATAGTTTGAACATAACATCCCTTGACTTAAATTCACCAGTTTTATGATATAACCTAACATTTTATTTGCCTTTTGTAGTGAGAAGTCAAGTAAAATGACACCTTTTATTGGCTAACTAAAAAGATTACAATATGCAAGCTTTTGAGGCAACTCAGGCCCCTTCTTCAGGCAAGATGTAATGTTGATTGCATATAACTGCAGAAGACTGACATCCTCACAAGAGCGTGGGCTCATGTGTACACCTCCTCTAGACAGGCCACAGCCAGACTACTGGATACAGTTTGGGCCTCTGTATCATGAATATGACAAAACAGCTTTTGATAAAGTCTGGAGAAGACCCAAGAGACATCCATAAGGACTAAGACCTGACAGAAAATGGTGAACAGAGATTGCACTACATTCATAATGGCTAACACGGTACAACACCCTTTCTTCTGTGCATTGCTTAGTCAACTAAAACGTTGTGTCCACATATACTCCCAAATCCTTTTCAGAGAGCCTTGCCTGTAGCTCTGTGTCTCCCATCTTGTATTTATAATTGACATTCCTTTTGCCCACGTGTGGCACTTTTCTACATTAAACTGTATTTTCCAGGTGTTCACCCAGTTCTGAAGCTTGTCCAGGTCATTTTGAATTCTTTTAGCTGCCTCCTCAGTGTCCAGTTTTTGTGTCATCTGTGAATTTGGCAAGTTTCCTAACTGTACCAGAATCAATGTCATAAATATCGACCATAAAAATAACGGTCCAAGGACAGACCCCAAGAGACTCTGCTGATGACTTGCTCCATGCAGAGCATTCTCTTATCTGTACCGTTAGTCTCCTGCTGGTTAACCACCCAGAGATCCAGTTTTGTAGGTTAAATCTGATGCCTACAGCTTCTAGCTTCAGAATGAATCTAAGTGTGCGAGACTGTTTGATGTGGGCCTGACAAGACTGCACAACATCCACCTTCTGACTGTTAGGTCTACACAAATAATTTAATGAAGTTAAAATGATTGCCTATTTGGAAATGCAAAAAAGCCCTGCCACAATACAGCCGCTGCATTTTAACACATACTATATACCCAGGCCACAAAGCTTACCTAAACTCTATTGCACTGTTGTTATATTATTTAGTTATGTAATAGTCAAAAATGACAGACAGATATCATAGCAGACAAAATTTTCAAACGCTTGGTGCCAAGTAGCTGTGGTGATCTGTGTGTGTGTCTGTCTGCATTGTCGCAGTGCTCATTACAATATATGCAAATTAATTAATAAGTTTCAGCTACCTTGTGCTACTGAGCTCCATGAATGGATAACAGCAATTTTATCTTTTTATTTTCTCTCAGCATCGTCTTTTTTCAGTTTCTTTTGCTCTGTCCCTGAAACCCCAGGGCTTTAAAATATAAGGACAGGAGAAATTGGGGGCATGTTTTTATGATGAAGCCCCGTGGGTGTAGCCTTTATAGCAACACATTTCATTGCTTTTCACTACACATTTAACAGGTTGTCCACATTTGAGAATCATGTCTGGCCCTGCAAGACCACAAACCCAAATTACTGTAAGCAAATTTCAGAATAGAAGTGCAGAATACCTGGCAGTGATGCTGGATCAAGTAACTTGTATTTCTTTGTGCATTATTTCCCTTTCTTAAATGAGTTATTTGTATAATGACTTTTGATGTTTATTTCTCCACAGGGGCACTTTTATCGAATTCCGTAATGGCATGCTGAATGTGTCTCCAGTGGGGAGAAACTGCAGTCAAGAAGAAAGGATGGAGTTTTTTGAACTTGACAAAGTGAGTATTTATCCTTAAAGCCCTCACGCAAAGAACCATGGACACTTGATGTTATGTTGGGCTCAGTGGTCTGTTCTCAATAGAATTGTTTTAATGATCTAACAAGGCCCACCATTATCATAAATCCCACTAGATCTCAATACCCCTTCTCCAAACCACTACAAAGTTAATTAAAAAGGGACAAACCTGGCAATTTTGTAATTGGCAAAGCGCAAAAAGCAACTAGAATGATTACACAATTCAGTAGGAAGAAAATAAAAATAAAAAGCAAAATATTGATTAGTAAATTCTGGTCATTAAAAAAATAAAGCTACAAATAAAACAAACAAGCCTGTCATTCAGTCAGCTTTCATTGGTGGATATAGCTTAAAAAAAGTAATCAAAGATTTTAAATGCAATTTACTCAACCCATTTTCTTTCTTTTTTGCAGCAAAAACACATTCGTGAAAAGTTTGTATCAGCTCTTCAGAAAGAGTTTGCTGGGAGAGGTCTCGTCTTTTCCATAGGTAAGCCCACTGCAGATCCAACTGTGGCAGCTGCATCTTTTCTAGCAGCAAAATGAACGTGCTTCACTGCTTATTTCTCATTTGGAGACGTCACGCTTTAAATCTCACTCGGTTCATCGACCTTGTTATTACTCAGATGAAGTCTGTCCCTGGAGCAATGATTCATAGGTTGACCTCAGCTTCACTCCCTCAGAGGATGTACTTATTACTAGTCTGCTTGGCTGACTGGGGACATTTTTACTTTTAGCTTGCTCCACATTCGTATCAGCTGGTACTCCCTGATTACTTCAGAGCGCTTGCATGCTGAAGAGAGCTTCTGAACATTTGTGAGCAAGCTCCCACACATGCTTGTTACTGTAAGGCCTACTGTAAGTCATATTCACATTTTACAACACTTTCATAATGCTTTAAGTGTAGGGTGAAGGCAAGCAAGTGGCATATTTAAGGAAATATAGAAACCTGAAGCAGCCTTTACAAATTGACAATTCATTTTAACAGAAGGGAATTTATTACTCACAATTGTTCTGTCATGGAGGTGTTACTTCCCATTTATCTGTTTGTCATGTGACAGGCTGTAATATCTTTCATAGACCAAACCAGGGTTGACTGCATGTGTCATTTATTGTTAATGTACTCAGATAGCAAACAAAGTACACAATAATCAAGCAGGCAAATACGTACAACATTTTATTTACTCAGTAGAAATCCTAAGCATAAAAGCTCTTATGTACTAATATATGCCTAATGCTGAAGCAAAACAATTACATATGGATGTGGCATACATATATGCCTAATGCTGAAGCAAAACAATTACATATGGATGTGGCATTTACCCCAGTTACAATCTGGATGGATAGCAACACTTCATGTTGAAGGCTAGACACCCAGTATGGCTGGCGCTCAGGTGGACGTCATTTTTGCATTGCACAGTGAGCTGGTGGCTCTTTGTGTTAGGGCCACAATTGGCTAGGTTAGATTAGTCCTGATATTTGTGCCTTTTCAAACTTCCCAGCAGCATTTTTCTATACTGTAGTTGTGGTCTCTGAGTAAAGGCTTTGTCATATAATTTTACTTTTCCATTGATTTTTCGTAGCCTTGATTTATATAATCATAGTCAGAGGCGGCAATGGGCACACCGAGTAACAGGTATAGGGTAAAAATTGTGGATACCATAGGTGAGGTGGGGTCTCTCTGTGACTTCCCCATGATAAATCAAGAACTTACGACAAATACCTTGCTGGCCATTTTTTCCCCTCTCCCTGCCTATCTACAAACCTACTTTTGACCAAAACCAGTCGAGTAGTCAGTTTTCAGGGGTAGGTGAAGAACAGATGAAAAAACAATACTTCACAGTTAAGCTTCATTTTATTTGTATCCTTTAAGATGCATTCATCTTAACTGTTTCTTGTAATGTACATGTTTCCTAGGTGGCCAGATAAGTTTTGATGTGTTCCCAGAAGGCTGGGACAAGAGATATTGCCTTGGCATTTTAGAGAAGGATGCATTTGAGAAGATTCATTTTTTTGGAGACAAAACCAAGCCGGTAAATACTGAAATTGTTTTTCTTCCCTGTTAATTGATGTTATATGTACTTTCATGTTAGTTTAAATCCAAGCAACAAAATGCAGGTATGAGATTTCCAGAAGAGGGTCTGCAAATTGCACAAAACTAGCATCTATATATGCATTTGCATCTTTCCAGTTGCTTGCATTATCTTTTGTGCTTTCTCCATTTTGGGGCTTTTGTAACTGAAATTCAGGATTTTACTAGAGTGGAGACACAGCTGTAAAGTCTCCCAGAACTGCACAGTGGCTGACTTTAATAATCTGGTAGTATGGTTTGCTGCTTTGAACTCATAGAGGTGCAGTTAAAGCAGGATGTCAACTGCATGTTGATTGCTCGCGTTTTTTGCACCTGCCTGGGTAGTCACATGGTGGAATAATTACATCATTTTTAGATGATGATGAAAGCCGCTTGTTGTTCGATGTTCAAAGTTTCTACACAGTTAAGTTCGTTAACAAACATAAGCAACAAATGCCCTATTATGTGCACTGCCAAAATACTATACGAAAAAACACAAAATGCATTGTTAATGTGATGATGACCGTGTATTGGAGTAAGCGAGTTCACAAAATCAAAGCATGGATAGAAACTGTGTAGAGCATCCAGTTTATTATTATTGTAATGGAGTTAAAACTATTTTCAGTAACTAAGTACATTTTTTAGAACATTTAATCTGCTTTGGGTTTTGATGTATTTTTAAAAGTATCAGGACACCTTGAAACCATCTAGAGGATACTTGATTGTTTCAGTTTGACATCACCCTGTCTTATGGTTTTTTTAAACTTGATTTCATCGTACAGTTGTTATACCATATTTTTGTTATTAAAGTACCGACTACAACAAAATAAGTGGATGGTTTGTGGTCTTATTTTCATCACTATATAGGTCTAGTTAGCTGATGTCACATTATAGTCATTAGGCATATCAAACTAACCGACTACAGTTACTGATCTTGTCATGGGACCATGTCAGTTTAAACCACTGAAAAATCACTGGGCATGTCAAATTACGTGATTGCATGGCAACTTTCCAGAACAGTCTTGCTTGATCCTTTTCTGACAATCAATATCAGGCTGCCTGATGAAGCAAGGGTTCTAAGATGGCCTTTTTCCACCGATACATAAAACACAAGACATCAGACATACTAGTTTTTCTTCCGATTTGTGAGGTCCAAAACACTGGCGTTCCTTAGTCCTTGTTGCTGCATTATATGACTGTAATCCCAGATGAGCATTCATTGATTGTCAGCTCTGATGCACACTAAGCCAGCCACTACGACTAATGGAAAAATCAAACCCATTTGATTTTGTCACGGCCAGTCACTGGCCTTGTCACCTTACACAACTGGACTTATGGGAGTGCGCCATCAGCTGCCTCCAATTCAAGATGATGGGAATGAAAATCACTGGAAAAGCCATCTAATGGGACATGACCTTAGGTTTATGTGTTTCAAACATCACACTTCTCCTCTAATATAATGTCTGTTTATCTTCATGTAGGGTGGAAATGACTATGAAATTTATACTGACAGCCGAACAATAGGCCATGAAGTAACATCTCCAGAAGACACCAAGCGGATATGTGAAAAGCTCTTCTTCCACTGACCAGCTGAAGACATTGTTACTACTAGGACTGCTATTAATTATCTCACATTAAGGTGCCTACTGCTGTAATGAAGAATTTTAAAATTAATGGAGATCAAGTATTTATAGGACCAGTAGCAGAGGTTCTTTTCTCAAGGGAAGGAAAGTTACATTTATTTAACATTTTACTCCTGGAAATATGAACCGTTATTTATAGAGCAGCTCTATGATGTGTATTGTTTACTTAGGGTACACGAAGGTTTAAACTTCAGTTTGTGACAGTTGCAGAAACCAAGCAGGACACTTCTGTTATATTTACATTATGTTTGGAACTGTACACTATGGAGAACAAAGGCTAGGAAGTGAAGGATTTTATATATATATATATATAAAAAAAAAAAAAAAAAAGTCCTCAAGGTCGAAAGTAGAAAAGGCTGTTTGGGGAAAACTGACCTTCGTGTATTCGGGATAGCAAATGGGCAGAGGAATCATTACTTTATATAATTTGACATCACTGTCTTGAATTTTTTTAAGCATTTATAATAAACATTTTTTACATTCTTTATTACAAAATATTTCTAACACAATGCAGGCGAGTCCATCCTTCTTTATAGTTTAAAAAAAACTTGCCAAGTCCACTTAGGAAATACAGACTCTACCCTGTTGATGAAGAAATCTTGCTTGCGTAGTGTGACGTTTAAAGTATAATAGATAAGAGGGTGTCTGACAGGATTACTGTGCAGAAGCTAAAATACACTGTACAGACACACTGCTTTCAGAATATGTTGACATTAAGGCTGAAAGCATTTCCTTCATTTATTTCACACCTGTGTAATATTTTAGTGCCTCAGCATGCGACACAACCCATTTACAGTTGAGCTTTAAATCCTGAAATCCTATTCTAAAACTGCCCTTCTTCCCAGGTCTGTAGCGAGGGTAGCAGTTAATAAAAAGTAAGACCAACCTTGGAAGTAAAATTCATAGTGTGCATGTTCCCGGCAAGAATGCCTGATAGCATGTTAGCAGTTTCTAATTCTGTTTTTGGTTGTAGCTTTTCATTCCATCCAGCATATAAATGTCTTGTTTTAGGTAGCGTGAGCATGTTCCTTCTCCCTTTTGCCAAAAAAAAAAAAAAAAATTCTATTAGGATGTTTGTTTAGTGGATTGAGTATCTCAGAACACCACGAGTCCCTCAACCCAGTTTTTTTTTCTTGTAATATATTAGAGTATTTGGTTCTTTTTAAAGACCACAACACAAGTCCATACGGTTAGCTGTTTTTTACTTGCACCTTAACTAGATACTGTTTAAACTGGTTAAAAGCAAGTGGGGAAGAAAAACAAATAGGGTTTAGAATTCTGAAAAGGGAGTGAAATAAACTAAGCTGAAAACGTATGCAAACTGAAACGGCAAAGCTTTGACAACATGGAGCATTTTTCCGAATTTTATCATGAAATAAAGTCAACACTATTAGACATTTCTGACAATGCAGATAGACCTGAGTTAAGTAATTTAATTAAATGAAGAGACAATTATCTAACCAAAAAAAAAAAAATCACAGTAAATTTTAAAGCAATGAAAATATTTTTTCTAAACGCAAACTAAGCAGTGGTTCCAACTTATGAAAAGACAAATGTTACAGTCACAACTATGGACAGATAGTACCTTTGGTGTCAGCACACCCTTCCTGCCTGCTGGAAAGTATGATATACAATAACAAGGACACAAAAAGTGCAGATAGCATCTGATCAAAGTAAATACGTGCTGGGGACTTCTCCTTCAGCATTTAGCCATTTAAGTGGATGCCAAATCACCTACGGGCCACAGTCTGCAATGTTACCAATGGAGAAATGTTTTTTTCATTAAAGTGGCTTATTTGGGGAAATAAAGAATTATACAACAAGATAAAATGTAACCGTTTATCATTTACAGCACAGTGGACAGTAAGTTCACTAAGGAATGCAGTAAGTGCAATGCAACAAACAAGCATGTGAATAATCATTGGCACCTCTATCAAAGAGAACATTTGTTTTGATAAATGCTTCATTATTGAAATGAGAACACATACAAGTTTAAAACTCCCATAAAAGTATGTAAAGAACACGTACAGTTTAAATTTAGCACCACGTTCCACAAAAAGTCAAATGCACACAAGGGATTTCAAGGCACCAAAGAATAGTTCTGTTCTTTATTTTTCATTCTTTTACTTTTTTGTAAATGTTACATTACAAATGCCTATTACATTTTTGGTTCAATTTACACTATTGTATCCCCTTGGGCAGAAGAAAACAAAAAAACTATTCATTCACAACAAAACAAAAAACTTTTTATAAAAAGAGATAGTAAAATGTTTTGCACCCATTTCCTGCAAAATATGAAATCATGGGAGAAGAATATTTGTTAATAGGACTTCACTGAGCTGTACTTCATCGAGGCAATCAGTCCCCAACCTTAAGAGCTGATGACATGGCCTGACCAGGTTTCATGCTTGCTACCTGGTGCAAGGTGGGTAATTTTTACTTCAACAGCTTGGACCTTCTCGAGTTTGGGTGGAATGGAGCAAATCTTGTAGGTGACCTCATCTCCTGTCACTGGAACATACTCTCCTTCAATGCTGTTGAAATAAAGAATGGAAGAAACCATTTCGCCACCAGTTAGTACATTACACATAAATGAAGGTACAAACAGTTATTACATTTGCACCCATCCATCCATTTTCCTAACCAGCTTATCCAGGTTAAGATGCTGCAGATGTTCTATCAGATGGTTGTGGCGAGTGCCCTCTTCTACGCAGTGGTGTGCTGGGGAGGCAGCATTAAGAAGAAGGATGCCTCACGCCTGGACAAACTGGTGAGGAAGGCAGGCTCTATTGTTGGCATAGAGCTGGACGGTTTGACATCCGTAGCAGAGCAACGGGCACTCAGCAGGCTCCTATCAATTATGGAGAATCCACTACATCCATTAAACAGTGTCATCTCCAGACAGAGCAGCAGTTTCAGCGACAGACTGCTGTCACTGTCCTGCTCCACTGACAGACTGAGAAGATCATTCCTCCCCCAAACTATGCGACTCTTCAATTCCACCAGAGGGGGTAAACGTTGAACATTATTCAAGTTATTGTCTGTTTTTTACCTGCATTTTTTATTACTCTTTAATTTAATATTTTTTGCTGCTGGAGTATGTGAATTTCCCCCTGGGATTAATAAAGTATCTATCTATCTCAATGTGAATTGTCCTAACCTGCATGTCAGCTTTGGACTGTGGGAAGATACCAGAGGGCCTGGAGCAAACCCACATGGGCACAGGGCAAACAACTCCACTTGTTACAACACACATTTTTCAGTAGCACAATTGCACACACAAACACACAGTTATTAGTCATATTTTTGTATATAACTGGCTAACAGAACCAATTCAATAGACTAAACCAGAAGAGTGTGTGAGGGCATGTAAAATTGGAATGCTGGGTCTGTTATCCAGCAGGCTCCATTTAAACTTTATTAAAGATATGCACATTATTCAACAGGCTTTAATTCTCCTCAGAAAGACTGTTATCCTAGCCCTAACTTTTCATTTAATATTTAATAAAAAGTTGCTCAGAAATTGAACCTGTGTAACACTGCAATTTTTGTCATTTTCTCCAACCCCTTACCATTCTGAATTTTATTTTCTAGCCCAGACACCACTGCTGTTGAGAAACAATGCATTTTGCATCAGAAAGTACCAAACTTAAAAGCAGAAATTGAGCAACTGAAACTTCAACTGGCATTTTGGCAAACTGTAATGCCTTCTCAAGACTTCCAAAATCCACTGTGATTCAATAATAAAATCATGATTACCGAAGGGTGTGAACATGTTTTATAGACTGTCAATTTTTAACATGGGTGCCAGCTATGTAGACTAAAGAAAATCAAAGCAAAATTTGGGAGGACACACAGCGTCTCTCTAGCCAGACCAAACACAAATAAATAAGCAGCCTTGAACTGGATGAATGAAATGCTAAAGCCTGAAAGATCAAAGAGAGGTGGGTGGAGATCATTTGGAGCAGTATCCAAAAGGTCCAACTGCTCCTCATGAGCCCAGCTGGCAGATCCTACGTTAATTATAAGGCTAAGACATTCACTGCAAAGTTCCATTCTGTCAACTTTAAGGGATGTAAACAGTAGAAAACCTTGTGTCTTTAACACACCAAAATCAAATGGATTAGTCAGAGCAGTCTAGTCCATTATTCACCCAAGCGCTAGAAAATTAATAACAACATATGAATAATTTACATAGCTGCGGCACATTAAAATATATCAAACGCACAAAGCAAATAATTTGTTGTGGCCTTTCAAATAATTAAAACAGCATTCATCTTCAATGCATGGTCTCTGCTGTAAAATTCAATTCTTTCCCAAGCTAGTGTTCTTGCAAATGATTTCATCTACTTCTAGATGACATTCCAATAAATCAGAGACACTGAGATTATGTTGGAAAATTACTTGAGAAACATTAGTGTCTGATAAGTGACTATATGACAAGTTCAGGAGACCTTCAAGACAAAATAATGCATTCTTGATGAATTATGCAAGAGGACTGAAATGGCCGCTTTAAACTGATTAAGATCTACAATGTAGCATGCATTTCTAAGTAAATGTTTGAGAAGGAAAATGCTGCAGTTATCTGTATGTCTGCCACAGAATGCTTGTTTATTCACTATTTTTATATTTTAGGGTGGAAAGGGAGAACTCATTACCATATTTGATTTTCCATTAAGATCTGCTACCAAAAACTCCCAACTGGACAACAAACTCAGCACAATCAATAAGGCTCACCTGCGTTTCTTACCTGGTTCTCAAACTCTGAACTACACAACTTATTGTTTATTGCCAGTAAAATTAAATTACTTGTGACTGCAAAAATGCACAACATACTTCATTTTCAGCCTGTGAGGACCTGGACATAGATGTCCATTCCCTTACAGCACCAAGGATGAATGCTTTTGAGAGAATGACAATAGCACAGTTTTGCTGCCACAGCATCATGCAGGTATTACCTCAGCACCAGAGCACATTGGTTATGGCTGCCTCAGCACAATGACGAATGACAGGATGTCTCCATACAGGAATCAGCTTAGTCAGCTTCCAGAACATTTCACAAAATGCAAACCATGCACCAATGTGGACAAATAATGGGTTACTTTCATACAAATAAAAGAATGTGTCAGTAAAAGCTGTAAAAATCATCAGAATAAATTAAAGCATGAAAGTGTGTTTAATAAAGCTGGACAGTTGAGGCCAGGCAGCTTTGGGGTTATGACTGAATTTAGCTACAACACAAGAAATCAGATTTAAACAAAACCTGTTACTTGAAATCTTTGTCAGTGTCTTGTATCCGTTGAATTTTCTACAAAACAGTAAGACATGAACAATAGCAGGAAAGTGAAGAACTACTCTGAATTATACATTTTTTGCTTCCTAAAAATGTTTTGGTGTTTATGATGGACAAGTTCAAGCTGAACTCGAATATAACTTCAGATTGACACTATCATGTGAAAATAACTTTCACTGAATTTAGTATGTTTAATCAGTTAATGATACTGACACACTGCACAAGTTCACCTAAGCTAAAAATGCTTTGATACAGATTTTCTTTTGTACCCCACATCTGATGCTTCTCACTTTAGTGTCCAACAGTAGTTAGCCAGCATTGATAGATTCCACTTCTCCTGATACTGCTTTTCCATTGTTTTAATGCCCTGGTGAAACCTCTGACCATGTTCATTACTGATTGCACCAAGATTTGCAGGGAAGTTGTTCAAGTATGAATACAGAAAATGCATTTCGTGGTTTTGTATGCTTAAAGCAGGTTGTCAAACAGCTGGACATAGTTTGGTGCTTTGGAAATTACAGTGGAACCTCGGTTTGCGAGCATAATTCGTCCGGAAACGTGCTCGCAGTCCAAAGCACTCATATATCAAAGTGAATTTCCCCATAAGAAATAATGGAAACTCAGATGATTCGTTCTACAACCCAAAACTATTCATATAAAAATGATTAATACAAAATATTAAGTAAAAATACATAAAACAAATTAACCTGAACTTTACCTTTGAAAAGAATCAAGGCTGGTGTGAGTGAGTTTCTAAACTCTTGCTTGATTCCACCCAACGGGACGACATGCGGAAAGGCGTCCCAAAGCAATCGCAGTCTCCCAGCGCTGTAGCAGTTTGCCGTAAAAGCGAATCCGAAAAGATCGCGGACATGCTATAAGCGCCTGGCGTCGATGGGTGATACGAGGAACATTATAAATGCGCAGGGCACAGTACTAATTGGCCCCGACCCTGCCTGACTGCTGTGTCTGTGTATAGGAGAGTGGCAGATCCCGCTATAATAAATAACTGCGCTGTTGCTGTTTCAAGCTTTATAAAGCTGGTGTTGCTAAAGTACTGAGACTCAGCTTTGTGTTTTGGGGTGCAAGACGGGGACTCGCACGTCACAGCACACACATGTGCGCGTGCGCACACACACACACACAGTCACAATGCTGTAGTAAACAGTATACGCTCGTATGAGTGAGGCACACCGATTCAGACGGAGAATAGGAGATGATTGCCCACAATCCCGCAGCGAGAGAGAGAGAACCACCATCAGCTCAGTTGTGATCACATGACGCTCAGCAGACAAAGCGTATACATACTACTCGTATTGCAAGACCTCGCTCGTTTATCAAGTCAAAATTTATTAAAAATTTTAGCTCGTCTTGCAAAACACTCGTAAACCAAGTTACTCACAAACCGAGGTTCCACTGTACTAAGAAAATTCCCAACATCACCCTCAAATGCCTTAAATACGATTTCCTCCAATCCCACTAGCAGATCTTCAAACGGCTTGTCACTAATGAGGTTTCTGATGTGTGGGCCAACAAAAATACCTTCCTTAATCTTGGCATCAGTTATGCTTAGAAACATTTGTTTCAAATATCTAAATCATTCACCTTCCTTGTTCATCACTTTCAAGAAATTTTTCATCACTTCAAGTTTTATATAAAGAGGAAGCATAAATATCTTTGTTTGGCTGACAAGTGGTTTACGTGCCATACTTTTCTGCCCAGGAACCAAATGCTTACAGTGTGGCCAGTAAAGAGACCCTTTCGCTTGGCTCTCCCATTCACAGTCCTTGGTGAAGGTAGCCGTGGAAAACCTCCTGGTGTTCCTTATTTTGACGCAAGGGTGACATTTAGATGTCAATTCTAAATGTAACAAGAGAGACTGGTAAATTTTTATTATGAAAGAACAAAGTAGGCACAAAGTGACATTACAAAAGTATAACTAACCAAGGAGAGGAGGAGGAACCAAGCTTTAACATTTAAGAGTCACTTTATTTTGAATACACAGTAATAAAGCATATTCCCTTTGTAAAGGGCACCACCTACTATGAGAAAAACACAAGTAACAAAACACATTTTCTCAGTCTTGGAAGAACTTGCCAATCTGAAGAAAATACAATGACCAGTTCAGTAAAAACAAACCACAAAAAGAGATACAGCATGGTGAATATGCTGCTGTATTATCCGTCTGTGCTTTTTCTGTCCTGCTAATCCATTCAGCCTTTACTGGTGGTATCAAGTGCAAGAAGAAAACCACCTTGGAAAAGTCAATTTAAGAGTCTCTACTTAATCTGAGATGTGTGTAAGGAAAATGGGAGTAGCCTTTGGGAAAACAAACGGACATGGGGAGATGTGCACACTGCATGTGGACAGGGCTTTGGCCAGGATTCTAAAACAGAAATCAAGAGATGCAAGCCAAGAGAAATACATCACTGTGCCACTCCTGATGGAATATTAAAATAACACTCCATTCTCAAATGTCCTAGACAGGGCACCATTCCATGGCAGGGGCCACTCATACAAACATCCTCTCACCTTGTGGAAATCTGGAGCATCAATAATGGACTCCTTAATAGACTAAAAATCCACTATCACCATATCTGTTACCTTTCTAAGATACATCACAGCTCAACATAATACATCAATCAAAAATCGTTCCTATTAAATGGGACAGCTGCTTTGAAATGTATAGCAAAGGCCTGAGTAGAATCCTCTATGTTTATAAAATGGCAGATTATCATACTTCATTCATTCATTTTCTAAACCACTAATACTATACAGTTGAGAATGGCAGGGAGTTAAAACACTGACATACACATCCACATTCACTCATATTGGAATGCGTAAGACTTGCTAATCAATCAAACAGGTCTATCTTAGGGAAACAGAATGTAAACTAGAGTGCCTGGAGGGGGGAAAAAAAATGGAGAGGACAAGTAATTTCCAATTAGCACATCCAGGCATGGATCTGACCAACTGTGGAGATATAGAGCTACAGGACTAACTTCTGTGCCACCATATCACTTGGTTAAAATACTTGATATACATTATCTTTATAAAGCCAAAAACAACAAAAAAGCCTGATTAAACTTTAACAGAATCATGAAATTCAGCTACTGGCTCTAATCAACAATTGCTTCGGAGTTAGAAAAAAAAAAAAAAAAACACACACACACACACACACAAACGTGTAGGCGGCTGTCTGCCCAAGTAATTCTTGGTTGCTTATCTCATTCACTCACCGTATCTTGGGGATAATTAAGGAATGCCTGCCACTTTCTCTCGCACTCTTCCCTGGTGACCTCTTACAGAAAATGGGCCATAGGAACTTTGTAATGGTATTTTAGGTTACTTTTGTTATGTCAATGTTTTCCATTTTATTTGTTGTTACTGTAACTAAGTTCTGTATCAACCACCTCACATATTGTTATGTTATAAATAAAATAAAATACTTAATTCAAAAAGATGAAATAAAATGGCTACCAAGAACAAGGCAAATCTCATCACAGCAAGAATTTAACAATATTAAAAAAATGAACAAGATGATTGATTCTGCTAACAAATAAACCACACATCCATTTTCTTACCAGGTATTGAGCAGAATGATTGCTGTAGGACATTCACATCCACTCTTCCATAATCACTTATACTGGTTGAGTTTTGACTAACCAGTCCACCAATCTCGCCCATCTTAAGGACAGGATCAATGTTTGAAAATATAAAAACTACACACAGATAGTGACCACACAGAACACAAATCCACATCCATGTACAGTATATGTGAGGGGGCATCAGTGCTTATTAATTACACATCTACTAAATACAGTTTAATCTTCCTCAATGATATATGGACTTAACATGAAACTTGCGCCTAAATAAATAAATATTACATATATATATATTATTTTTCTAGAAATAATTTACCCAGGTGTGCACAGCTTGTTTTGTCATACCAAAGACAACTCCAGGCTTTGATCTCTGCCAGAATTGCTTGAACCAAGTACTGCATATAAGGACATTTTAGGTTTTTTTTGGTTTTAAAAAGTTTGCAAACATTTCTAAAATCTTGTTTTTGCTTTGTCATTCTAGGGCAATGAGTGCTGCTTGATGAGAGGAAAAAATAATTTAATGAATTTAGCATAATGCTGCAACATACACAAAGTGAGAACTGTGAAGGGGACTGAATACTTTCTAAATGCGCTTTACATTAAAATTTCTTAAAGGCATTCATGTGAATTCCACACAAAGCCTGAATATTAACACTTTTCTAACTGAAATATTAAGCTGCTTCTCTCAAGATACAAGTGATTCATCACTTACAGCTTTTTAGCTTATCACATAAAGCTTGGAATACTAACAGCCACATGAAAATAAATGTTTGTTTTTTTCAGTCTCTTAATTCTTTTCACCATCTGTGCATCCATCCCTAGAAAGCATTTTACATTTCAGCATGCTAAAAATCAACATAAGAGATAACCAATGTATGTACAAACAGATATAAACTCACTCAGAAATGTGAACAAATATATCGTTCCCTCCATCAGATGGGGTGATGAATCCATGTCCTTTGGAACGTGAGAAGCACTTACATGTACCGGTATAGACTGGTCCTTCTGAAGCTCGAGCTGCCCTGCAGAAAGGAAGATAAAATTAATACCAAGTCTGAAACTATGTTACTAAAGACATCATATGTTTCTAATTGATCTATTTTTAATTGTATGAGACATTAGCTATGCACTAGATGACCATTTTTAGAATAAATGGGGAATTAAGAGGTAGCAATACTTGAGCAATGCAGGAATTGGTTTAGGGGGAAGTAGGGCAGTTCAGCACAGGGCACTCAAACTACTGTTGGGTATTAAAGTTTTGACTTTGACATCAATATCAGCTTACCGGTGCCAAAATAGTTGCGAAGCAAGTAACTCCAAACAACCCCCGGCTGTAGCGCCCAATTGTGCACCTCCTTTGTGCACTGCGCCATCTCACCACTTTCCTCTTGATAGCACAAAGTGTACAGTCGTTGAATTCCCAATCACAATACACCAATTACAGTTTTTCCATGTATACACTAACAAATTTCAAGTTGAATCAAGTGGAAAGTTGATGTTTACTTTCACTGCCGTACCTTTTTTAAATTTGGGTTTTTGGTACTTTTCCCATACCAGTATACCATGCAACCCTAACTCAGCCACTGGCCCTAACATGGTAAGCAGAAATACCCACAGAAATAGCGCCTGGGCTAGAATGTAAACCCAGACCCTGGCACTGAAAACTAACCACTACTCTAACATTCTGCTTTGCATCAAGGTCGACCAAAACATTGTTCCTTTTAAAATAATGAAAACTGAATTATGATAAAAATCTATGCATGTACGGTGCCTAACATCCAAGCAAGAACAGAACACTGAGAAACCAAATGAATATGGCAAGTTTCCTTATATTCATATATACAGATTTTAGGTATGTACAACAAACACATTCCTTTCTCTACCCTGCAGACCTGTTACTTTTATACAGTATGAAACTCAAGAAAACGCATATCCTAGCCAATAAGTTGAAGGTGAGACATACAGTACAAATTCATAACAACAACAATAACAACATGAGAGAAAAGTTCAACTGAATAAGAAATCATTGTTAACCTAAAAACAAGATGGTAAACAGACTCCACCTTTACTTAGATTGTGCATTTTAATACAGGTTGTGCAGTCCTAATCCAAAATTCTTGTGACCACAAATACTTCAAATTTTAGATATTTTTCATATTTTGAAATACTTGCATATTCATAATGAAATATCTTGGGGAATGGACCGAAATATAAACACGAAATTTACTTATGTGTCATATACACCTTATACATATAGCCTGAAGGTAATTTTATACAATATTTTTATGCATGAAACAAAGTTTGTGCACAGTAGCATCACCTGTTAAACAACAGGTACAACAAACAACGTCAGGCTTTCAGTTCTCACATATAAAAGCCTGCATCCATTCCTGCTACATTAGTGCATCCCGGCACAGTTACTCTGTACTTAGCATCCTTGACTCCTGTAGGTGCTGTCTCATCAACTGTAGTAAGTGTCTTTTTGGGATAGGAACGCCAAAACAGCGATGTTTCATTGGCATTATAGATTTGGTCTGGTGTCAGATTTCCCATTAAAATTGACCTTAGCAAATTCATCGATGAAATTCTCTGCTGCTTCATGATCAGCAAATGCTTCTTCACCTCAAATCTCAATAAACATGCTATGTTTTTAATCAACTTCTATTCATCACTTTCAATATAAAAAAATTCAACAATTAATCATTCTGGTTTTTCAGGTCAAAGATGGTGGTCATTCCAACACCATACTCTCCTGCAAGACGTTTCACACTTGTACCACTGTCCAGTTTCTCCAACCACTGGACTTTCTGTGCTATAGTTAAACATAAATGTTTCCAGTTTTTCTTAACACTAATAACCACAGGGCTTCTGCAGGCCTTTCTGACATTTTCAACAATATCTCTGCACCATGGAGCAGAGAAAAGGCAAAAAAACAGTGAGTAATGCATATAGGTCTGTTGGTGACAAAGGTTGATAACAAATCGACGCCAACCACCAGAGCCCCACATACCCAAGTGAGGTTAGGTGTGGAATTTTTTTACTTGTGGGTTATGTCAGAGCTCAAAATGTTTTAGATTTTGGAATTTTGGATTAAGGATGCTCAAACGTGTATCTCTAGCTTCAATATATGTGAAGCCTTAAAACAAAGATAGTAAGCAGCTTCAGCACGGGAAAAGTCCCAAATAAATAAAATGAATTATTATTATTATCATTAAAGTAAATCCAAGGATATAATTATATGATGTTCTGAACAAAAAGCATTTGTCCCATCTTATTAGCTGTATTATTGTTTTTTTTACAGTTCATTTGATTAGATTTTTTTCGTGTGTTTGGTCTGAAAATCTTATTGTCCTTGCTATACTCAAGAAAAGGAATTAACAGTCAGCTGTTTGAACAGACTGACTGACTGACTGAATACTTTCATTAACTAATCAGTCCTGATCTATGCTAGTGCAAGTTTCTAAATGAGGAGTAAACCTAATTAATTTTGGGCCTTACCATTATTGTGAAGTTGCTAGCACATGTTTTAGAAGCACACTATATCAAAATCAAAAGGAATTCTCCAAAACTTTGGGGTGGGGGGTTCTGATACCTTTCAGCTTGAAAGGGTTACAATTGAGGTTTAAGGGCCTAGGCTCGGTTAACATCATATTGTCAATCTTTACCAATAACTTCAAGAATAAGGTGTGGAGGTGGAGTGGTGGCTCTGAGGCTAAGGATCTGTGTTGTTATCTAGATGGTTCCCAGTTTGAAACCATGTTACTGCCAAAAGAGATCCTACTGTGATGGGCCTTTGTGCAAGGCCCTTAACCTGAAATTGCTGCAGGGGCGCTGTACAATGGCTGACCTTGTGCTCTGACCCCCAAAGGGTATAAGAAAACTAAAAAATTCCTTTAACAAGAAATTGTATAAGTCGAAATAAAGAGCAAAAAATAAATAAAAGAGGTTCTTTTCCATGAAGTTACAGAGAAGCCATTTTTTGGGGGGGGGGGGTTCGCATCAGAGGATGTGAAGGCACCTCTCACTTGTGCTTATGCTTATGTTTATGACTCAAATCATCCAAAAACACTCTGGACAAAAACAAGATCCATTATAGAGTAACAAGAAGTACTTCTTGCTAGCAACAACATGAATATTCAATTTAACTTTGCCAAATATACACTTGGTTTAGAGTTTATGAACATTATTAATGATCAGATAGCTCAAAGGTGAAACCTTTTAGCCAACCTGCACCTCATTATGTCTGAAGAAAAACCTCATACTATTCTCAACACTTTAGAACTTCACATGAATAAACAAGCATGATGGTAAATGTTTAAGGTTTGGGAGCATTCTCCTGCAAAATATCTGGGCCATATACCACATACTTTATCAAAGATTCTTTAGGAGAATATCAGATATTCACTCCACAAGATGGAGCAGGTCATGACAATGATGAAAAGCAGATATACTAGTCTATATCAGATAAAGGTTTGTAATCGTCCATTCAAATTCTTAAAAGAAATCATGCTGAGCAATTGTAAAAGAATATGAAATAAGCAGTGTGATTTCAAAAGAACTGAGTTGAAGTACTGTAAGGAGGAATAGGCCAAAATACCTGAACAATGCTGAAACAGCCTGATAAATAACAAATGAACCCAATTACTGTTGTTAAAGCTACTGTGAATGCTGTTATAACTTTTTCACATGGGGTTGCTGGTAATGAATAACCATTTTATATAAATAAAATTACTGTAATTTGAATTTGTACTTAATTTTTGCTCACTTGGGACCCCTTTTAATATATTAGTCTGTGCTGTAAGATATTGTAAACAAAATGTAATGTAAAAAGTAGGCAGTTATTGAGGAAATTAAACAAGGACCAAATACTTCATGGCTCTTTATTAAATAAAATATAGACGGCTGGCTAATCTGGCAGACTTGTCAGCATAAATAACTTTATGGGGCTGAGCATGCACATGAAAAGAAAGAATACATCAAGGATAGTTGTATTAACCATCAGGGGCAAGCCATACAGCTTTTGCACAGTCCAGCCAGTATGGTGACGGAGGAAGAGCTAAGAATTGTGGACTCTTTCTATTTTAAAGTGAATATACCAATCTGAACCTTTTTCCTTATTTCCATCTTTTTACAAACATCAGCTGGATTACCATTCACAAAATAAGATACACCTAAAAAAGAGTAATCATGGAAAACCAAAGACTTAAACACTCAGTAGAGAAGCAACTGCGTCTTAAGAAAAGATAAAAGCTGCTGAAAAAACATTAAAATATTTTCAAGCCAACCACTGAGGAGAAATAATGAGAAGACATCTAAATTATAAGCATATTAGCAATATAAAACAACATAGCAAACTCACTTCATCCATTTCAGGGTAATGGGGAGGCAGAGGCTACCATCTGGCAAGGAACTCAAAGCTGGAACTAATCCTGTATGGGGAGCCATTCCAACAAAAGGTTCATTCACACACACACACACACACACACACACACACAGGACAAGTTTACAATTGCCAATTAACCTCAATTAACATGACAAAGTTACAATTTTCAGGGTGTTCTAGAAAAATCTGAATTAAGGAAAATGAACATTGGGAGAATGAGTTGACTCCGTATAGAAAGCAACATCATAATAAAAGGGTAACATTTAGACTTAAGCCCAGAATTATGTAAGGTGGTTGCAATAATCAGTGTATCATCCTTTTATTATCAGAACCAAGTCTAAATACAGTTTATTGTATCAGTGGACAAATGTCACACATCTTGGTCTTAATTTCTTCCTAATCCCTGAATTTAAAACATGTTGAAAAATTTCATTTGATTACATAGCCAGACCTATCCTATCCAGTTCTCCCACTATGTATTGATCATTTATTGGAGTTTATAATTTGTTTTTAAGTTTAAAAAGGTGCTAACATGATGTTTTCAGAAATCATTAAGCTAGTAATAAGCCAAATAAACACAACCAGTTTTGAGTTATTACACAGATGAAAACACCACTTTAAAAGTCTTGGACACAAGGGAAATTGTAAAAATCTTAAATCAGCCTTTCAACCCAGGGGTACTACAGAATGTCAAGGACTTTGCACCGGAGGGACCACAGAAATGAAGACAATGTTCACTGAAGGTGGAAAACTCTTTGTTACTTAAAGAATATCCATCCATCCATCCATTTTCCAACCCGCTGAATCCGAACACAGGGTCACGGGGGTCTGCTGGAGCCAATCCCAGCCAACACAGGGCACAAGGCAGGAAACAATCCTGGGCAGGGTGCCAACCCACTTAAAGAATAGTGAAATTCTAATACAATCTAACCACTGAGGTCATTCATACTTTTCTCAAATTTCAGCAGTGAGTGAATGGCATAACCTGGACAATTGAGGTAACCGAGTCAAAATGAAGCAGCATGAAATTAATGATCTAATTTATGACAGAAGCAGTTAAAGTGAATTTTTGATTTTTCCATCACAAAAGAAACAGCACAGCCCATTGTGATCCTTGACAACTAATCACATTTACAAATTATATTATTGCATATGAAGCCTCACATGGGAGCCTTCTATAGGATATACTTTACAGAGTCACATTTTTAAAAGAATTGATCAATTAATGACAGCAGCAATCCATTATTAGCCTGTTCTAGGAGACAGTGGCGATAAGGGAGAGCGTGCATCAGAGGACATTACAGATTGAGAAATGTATGGCTGAAGCTATGAGAAAAGTAAAAAAGTCCTGATAGTAAAACTAAAGCAAACATTAATTGGTAAAGTGTTGCTGTGCAATTTGCTGTGCACAAACTCATTTATGACTGTTTTTCTAGAAGATCATTTTTTAAACTGTTTTACAACATGGAAAAAAAATGCCAGTCAAACAAAGGAAAACCAGCCATTGTATACATATCATAATCCTAAAACACTTCAGAGAGATTGTTAGAATAAATAAAATGCACAAAAAGACAAATCCCACATGCTTAAAGTATGAAAACAGTCATAAAAAGTTCTGAACCGTTAATTCCTTGTGTTCATTTTACAATAGACTGCCTATTAGGCTTCCAGGAATAAGGAAAAAAAGTAAGAAAAACTTGTAATCTTTTAATCCTAAAATAAGAGGTTGTGGTTAATTTTGTATAATGCGATTTGGGAAACAGAAAAACGGAAGAGTATGGTACAGTTACAGTGTCAAATTTGTGGTGCATCAAGTTATGAGAACTGGAAATCATTGATAAATTAAGACAAACAGCTACCAGAAGAGCAAAATTTGATGGGTCAGGTTTTGGGGTTCATAAACAACTCTTAATTGCAGTAAAATAAAGATGAGTAAAACTGCATAACAACAGACACAAGCCTTTTTTAGTGGTTTTCAATTACCACAACAAGGGTGGCAACATTGTGATGTGAATTTCAAAAAAAGTACCCAAAGTATCATCAAAGTGAACTATGTGTTTCACATTTTATGTAAAACACATAATTGTAGAGATTGAATTGGACCAGAAATTAGTATTTCAGCAATACTATTAACTTACGCTGAGCAGGTCCTTGTGCGTCTTGTTGGAAGAGGGCTGGGAATGAGATAATCTCTCATGGGAGATAAAGAACGCTCCCTGTTGCGTCCTCCAGTCTCTGGCAAGTTCAAAGACTCTGGGGGTACCGGTGAAGACAGGGAACCAGGAGACAGTGGAGACGAGGGAGAGCGTGCCTCAGAGGACATGACGGATTGAGAGAAGTGTGGCTGAACCTATGAGAAAATTAAAAAGTCCTAGAGAGAGAGAGAAAAAAAATGTGTTACTACACAATCTGCATTGCACAAACTAAACTTATGACTTGTTCCTTCATTCTTGCATGGCCTTGCTTCATAAATAATTTTGGATAAAAGCATCTGCTAAATAAATAAACAACATTTTTATTAAGACAAATTCCTTTATGATAAAAATGTATATATTCTTTCCAATTTTTAGAAAGTAAACACATGATGGCTTATCAAATCTTTGAATTAAATAATCAAAACAAGTAAAATGTATATAGAAAACAATGCAAGCTCAATGGAAGTATTAACCACGGAATCTGGATTGATGCTAGGTGAAAGTGAATTACCTTTGTACATTATTTGGAATGCAAAAGTTTAAAATCACAGTTACAGTCCCCATTAGAAAGGGTGTAGCAAAAGTATTACTTTACCTAACAACTATCAATTTATTTTACATTTAAATATTATTTGTTCTAAAGTCTAAAATGCTCTGACCAAAATTGTCTTGATTTCAGCCTTTACATTAACAATAACTGAAAGCTTCTAATATCCACTTTAAATATATTTTTAATATTGGTACTGGTCTTTTGGTAGCGGAATAACCAAGCCACAGTAGTGAGTCTTGTTCTGGGTTTCCTTTTGATGATTATACAGTTTAGTTAGAAGTCAGCCTATCAGTGAGAAACTGAGCTACACTGACATGGGTTATTAGTGCTGGGCGGTATTACCAAAATTCTATATCACAGTTTCAAAATTATACCGGTTTCACGGTATTCAACAGTATTTTTTCCCATACATGAGTGGATGTTAACCACATTTTCCACTGCAATTACTGCAGTAGACTGGCTAAGAATAACCTATTCCACTGTCATGAGAATTGTACATTGTACAAAAAACATTTTAATGTGCACACAAGTATTAATACAGGTTTGCATGGCCCCATGAAGTGATAGTTTTCAAGGGGGTGGCACTAATGAAGAGAAGGAATCACACTGCATAACAGTTGCAGTCAAAATATAGAACCTTTTTATTGAACAAAATTTTACAAACAACTTAAACTAAAATTTTGACAACATATTTTCAACCATTCAAAGAGGAATTTAGACTTAGTAAAATATCCAGAGGTGCTTGTCAAAAGTTGTATTGCACTGAACATGTCTTAGAAAAGGAATAAAAATGTTCAGGGAACAGGAATACCATGAAAATAATATATTCTGTGTGGTGATCACTGACGTCGCCTCCTCTTAGTGCAACAGGAAGTCTGTTTAAGAAGCACGGAGCGATTAACATGGCTCAGGGAACACTTAACACGAAGCATTTAATGTGCTACATAACTTATGACGGGGTTTGAGAAAATCTAGTAAATTAAATATTCATTTTAAGACGAGTTTAGTTTACGATGTTCTACTTTAGGGCGGCGCAGTGGTAGCATTGCTGCCTCACAGTTAGGAGACCTGGGTTCGCTTCCCAGGTCCTCCTTGCGTGGAGTTTGCATTCTCTCCCCGTGACTGCGTGGGTTTCCTCCGGGTGCTCCAGTTTCCTCCCACAGTCCAAAGACATGCAGGTTAGGTGCATTGGCGATCCTAAATAGTCCCTAGTGTGTGCTTGGAGTGTGTGTGTGTGTGCGCCTTTCTGTGGGCTAGCACCCTGCCCGGGGTATGTTCCTGCCTTACGTCCTGTGCTGGCTGGGATTGCCTCCAGCAGACCCCCATGACCCTGTGTTAGGATATAGCAGGTTGGCTAATGGATGGATGTTCTACTTTAATGACAAATTACAAGAATAAAGTCAACATATCGTCACACTATTACACAGTACCCAGGTACATTACACAGTATTGGAAAAAAAATAAAACAAGTACAACTTGGCTTGCAGTATTAACCAGTAGCATAGAAACAGTATTCACATGTGAACAGAATGGTCCACATCTGACCTTTTAAAACCAAAGTATCTCCAGACAACAGACACAGCTCCTTTTTTTCGGACAAAAGTTCTTCTGCGTCATCATGTTCAACTTTATCGTCTGCTACAGCTTCAGTTTCTGAATGTTCTCTATCCATTTTCACTGTTCAGTACCTCCACTAACGCATGTACTCCGTTGCATGCATGTTTAGCAGTGCAGCAGTCCCCCTTAAACAGTTTCCCGCTACGCCACGTTTCTAATCTTCTATCACAGCTCCAGCTTATTCAAAACTCAGCTGCAAGAGTCCTTACTCGAACCAGCAGCAGCAAGCACATCACACCCATCCTGCTCCGTCTTCACTGGCTCCCTGTGTCTTACAGAATGGAATATAAAATCCTACTAATAACCTACAAAGCCTTAAATAACCTCGCGCCAAACTACATCAGTGACATTCTCCATCACTATATGCCTGCCCGCCCACTAAGGTCCTCTGATTCTGGCAATCTTGTTGTACCCCACACTAATCTACACTCCATGGGTGACAGGGCCTTCAGCTGTATAGCACCCAGACTCTGGAATGACCTACCGAAATTAATCAGGTCAGCTGACTCCACGAATTCTTTTAAAAAACAACTCAAAACTCATCTGTTCAGGAAGGCTTTTAGCTCTACTTGACTTTATTACCCTTCTCTCAGTTTACCTCTCTGTCAAGTTGCTAATGTAACCTGTGTGTGTGTGCTAGACCATCAATTATGTTGTCTGTGTTTTTTCCAGAATTCACTGTCTTAATCTTCTATTTATTTATTTATCTGGTTTGTACAATGTTATATATTGTATACACTGCCGTTCTTTATTATATTCTGTAAGTGCCTTGAGCATGGGAAAGGCACTATATAAATAAAATGTATTATTATTATTATTAAACGTTGTTTAGGCTATTTAAACCGGTGTTGCGGTATAAGAAAAATCCATATCATAACAAAAATAAAAAATGTTTTTTGGTATGAACCAGTATACTGCCCAGCACTATGAGTTATTCCTTATCATAAACATGGATCTGCTGAAATAGACTATGAGTAACAGCTGACTCGGTGGGGAAAAATTTCCTTTAAGAGCAATTCCTATTTCATATTTTCATACGATATACATTTAACTGAATTTAAAACAATATCAAAATAAAACATGAAAGCGGTTTATGTTCTTTTAAATTTCAAACGCCTACCTTTAACCAGTCTTTCCTTCTTGTCTGCAGAAGCCAGTTGTCAGATGTGAGGTAACCTAGTAGAAGACAATGAAAGATAACATTACAGCTTTGGCTCCCTCTGCTCCAATATCAGATAACACTGTTTCATTAAGTCAGGAAAGAGCACACAGTCAAGAAATTGTTTGTTTGTAAAGATTTAAAATAATAAATACATTCCATAGTTCATTTGATACCTGGTTTAAATTTTCATACTTATTTTTTACAACCACAAATTTCTGAAGCACAATAACACTGATTTATAAGCAGTGCTTCTGCATTACCAGATAGTAATAGCTATTACCCACCACTTGTATTTTTTACCATCCTGATACCATGCTGCCACGTATTTGTCATTCTATATTCAAGGTTTAAATTTAAACAGTATAACAGTATTAAATGGCTAAGAGCTGGACTAGAAATCATAAGGACACTGCTTTTATTACCACCATCTACAGTAAGAGAGTTACACAGCTTGCTTTGGTATCACTTACAAAAGTGTGGAAACTAAACTGCTCAAACAAATTAAAGGAACACTTTGAAAACACATCAGATCTCAATGGGAAAAAAATCATGCTGGATATCTATACTGATATGGACTGGTTAGGAACGAAAGGAAAACGCATCATTTGATGGAAATGAAAATTATCAACCTACAGAGGGCTGAATTTAAAGACACCCTGAAGATCAAAGTGAAAAAATGATGTGACAAGCTAGTCCATTTTGCCAAAATTTCATAATACTGTAGCAAATCAAAATCATACTCAGTTTGTATGGCCCCCACGTGCTTGTATGCATGCCTGACAACGTCGGGGGGCCTGCTGCTAATGAGATGATGGATGGTGTCATGAGGCATCTCCTCCCAGATTTGGACCAGGGCATCACGGAGCTCCTGGAGAGTCTGAGGTGCAACATGCCGGTGTTGGATGGACCAAAACTATGTCGCAGAGGTGTTCTATTGGATTTAGGTCAGGGGCCAGTCAATGGTATCAATTCCTTCATCCTCCAGAAACTGTCTACATACTAATCGCTACATGAGGCATTGTCGTGCACCAAGAGGAACCCAGGACCCACTGCACCAGAATAGGGTCTGACAATGGGTCAAAGGATTTCATCCCAGTACCTAATGGCAGTCAAGGTGCCGTTGTCTAGCGTGTAGAGGTCTGTGCGTCCTTCCATGTATATGCCCCCCCAGACCATCACTGACCCACCAGCAAACAGGGCATGCTGAACAATGTTACAGGAAACATCGCATTCTCCACGGCTTCTCCAGACCCTTTCACATCTGTCACATGTGCTCTGGGTGAACCTGCTCTCATCTGTGAGAAGCACAGGGCGCCAGTGGTGGATCTGTCAATTCTGGTATTCTATGGCAAATGCCAATCGAGCTCCACGGTGCCAGGCAATAAGCACAGGGCCCACTAGAGGCCACACTCGTGAAGTCGGTTTGATTGTTTGGTCAGAAACATTCATGCCAGTGGCCTGCTGGAGGTCATTTTGTAGGGTTCTGGCAGTGCTCATCCTGTTCCTCCTTGCCCAAAGGAGCAGATACCAGTACTGCTAATGGGTTATGAGCCTGTCTCCTGGAATCTCCTCCATGCCCTTGAGACTGTACTGGAAGATGCAGCAAACCTTCTGGCAATGGCACGTATTGATGTGCCATCCTGGAGAAGTTGGGCTACCTATGCAACCTCTGTAGAGTCCAGGTATCGCCTCATACTACCAGTAGTGATACTCACCATAGCCAAATGCAAAACTAGTGAAAAAACAGCCAGAAAAGATGAGGAGGGAAAAATGTCCGTGGCCTCCACCTGCTAAACCATTCCTGTTTTGGGGGTCGTCTCATTGTTGCCCCTCTAGTGCCATTGTTAATTTAACCAACACCAAAGCAGCTGAAACTGATTAACAACCCCCTCTGCTACTTAACTGACCAGATCAATATCCCAAAAGTTTCATTGACTTGATGCTATACTCTGATTAAAAAGTTTTCATTTAGTTTCAAATATACTGCTCAAACAATTATTTTAATTCTTTGCTATGAAACATACTGCAAGTTATACGATGTTGCAGTTTCTTTCTGTGGTAGTGTGGTTAGGGCTCTCTCTGCTTCATGACCTCAGAGCCCTAGATTCAATTATCAAACCATGCACTGCCTGTATAGAGTTTGCACATTCCTTGTGTAGCAGTGCTGCCTGAGCGTACTTCACATTCCCCTCTGGGTCACTCTGTCTCCAGACTGTCCCACACTCCTGCGCAAGGGTTGCCGGGAAGCCATTTTTTAAGCCGGATAATTTAAAAGGACACAAAAAGGACAGAGAGAGGATTGTCTTTTTTTATTTTCAGGTAAGCTGCAGCAGTCCTTTTTCTCTAGTTACTTTGTGGAATTATAACAGCATCATAGACACGGTTTACAGTTTTTCTGGATTTTATGTTCTTTGTTCACTGCCTGTATGTTTGTGAAATTTATTTGAAGCCCCCGTCAAATGGACCTCGCTACTTCCACTCAGATCTGCATCAGACCTTTGTCAATACATTAGGGCAAAGTTATTTTTTCCAGAAAACTGTTCACTTGGATATCTCCATGTGTTGCCATCCATTTTATCCCGTCACCTAGACTGTGTTTTTGCATATTAGTAGTTTTGTATGGGTTATTGGGGTAGGTTGTGTAAATAAGTGTATATTTGTCTGGGTAAACAGTTTAATATACAGAATTCTTGTTGAATAATTTATGTCACTGTGGAGTGTCTCTCTTTGTAGGGGAAGAGTGCTGGTCAAATCAGAATGGGTGGTGCCCTGGCTTCCCCATTTAAAACAAATTAAATGTTTACTTTTTAATAGCATGAATCTGAGAACCTCCGGGCTGCTACAACTACAATATGTGGGTTTTTGTCCATCTTCACCAATTTTATTTCACACCCAAAAGATATACATGTTAGGTCAACTAGCAATTGTAAACTGTTCCTGTACAAGTGCGCACGAGTGTGTTCTGTGGTGACTTGGCACCCCTATTTCAAAAAGAACATGGGGACATATTTGTAAACTTAAGGGCAGATTTTGCACAAATGTTAGAAAGTTCTTCTTCATGTAGAGAGCCACAGACACATAGTAGTGTGATGGACACATGAGCTTTTTGGACTGAATGGCTTATTCTTGTCACAACATTTCTAATATACTAATACAAGATTGGTTCTCGCTTTGCACCCAGTATTGACAGGATAGACATCAGCTTCTCAGAAGCACTGAACTACATTAGTTAAGTGAGCTAGAAAATGGATGCAAGAGGGTTAAAAAAACAAAAAAAAAAACAACCTTCAGCAGAGCAAACCACTAGTGGCATATATAGTATTCACCTTTTGTTCATACATGCTGCTTAATGCATAATTATTGCTGAGTGAATTTTATATTTCATTTGACACATTATCTTTAGTAATTATAGGTTTCTAATATACAGTTTTACATTCTGATTTCAGCTAAACATCTCCATTTGCAGGATGAAAAATCAATGCAAACTATGATGTGTGAAAAGAAAATCTGGAAAGTTAGCTAATTACCATCATTCGGTATTAAATGGGAAGAGACAAAAATGTCATCTGATAAAATAAAGCTTTGGCGTTACTTCTAACACACATACTGTATATTTCAAATTGGTGAAGGAACACTCCCCTCCCTCTACTCCAGGTGTATCAGATCAGTGTAAATAGATATACAGTATTATAAAATAAAATCGCCAAATCTGCGTTACCCAATTTAGGATAGGGCTTATTACAGGAGAAATGGGCACAAAGTAGGAAACCACTATGGACAGCACAACCACTACATCATAGGGCCAAGTCACAGAATGTCATGTGTCTTTTGGAATGTTGGTGCAAAACTATGCACTCATGGGGGAAGGGATCCATGCACACACAAGAACATGCAAAACACCACATGTTCAAGGGTTTTGGATATAGGATTCTGAATCCCTAAAGCAGCACAGCTGACCACTATGCAGGTTTTTCTTATATATATATATATATATATATATATATATATATATATATATATATATATATACATAAGAAATAACTGAAAGATTTGCCAAGAAGTAGAATACTAAAAAAGCAAAGCAGGTCAAAGGTTTACTCTAAACAAAACGTGCCTTCATAGACTACACTTATCTGCCAGTAAATTACAAGTCCCACCCTCAAGGGTGCTAAAATAATACAGCAAAGTGAGAATTTACCTTGCCTATCCAAGGTACGGCAAATTAATATTGGAAATAGGAGAGAATTTTCAATTCTGCTTTACAATGCTGGTAATTAGTTTGGTAAGGCTCCGGTTTTATTTTCCTTTCCTTTCTCTGTAGAAAGCAGTCTCTGACCATTAAGACTAAGCTTTCTGTTGTGGCCTCTGCAGCTTTATAAGAAACAGCTTTACTCCTTCTGGCACAAGACTTTACATGCTGAAGTTCTCTTCATGAAGTAATGGCTGCTGCTTAGTCTTCTCAGGCTGATACAGTGCTTGGCCTGGCAGAGTGAATCTCCGCTTTCAGGTCCACAAACAGAAGAAATTCTCAGCCTTTAGGTTTCAGAGAGTGCAAGCAGAGAGTCAAGAGATAAATGCAGCTTGTTTTAAATGAAAGTTTACCCTCTGGTGATTAAAATGAAGTCCCTTCCAGATACAGTAAGTGCCTACTCATAGGTGTGTTATATTTAGTCCATCAAAGTCACTCATTGAATTATAGCTTTGTTCGAACTTGGGTATCCATTTGGCACCTCTGCAAAGATACCAGTTTAACTCTGATTTATACTTTTGTTATTAGCTAAAGTACAGGCTGATCCTAGTATGGTACAAGCTGCAGTTAATCCATTTTCCTAGGAAAGCTGACTGGGGGTGAAGCTGGGTTTTTGCAATCTGGCAACTCTGCTATTTCCACAGGCCTTGTGTGCTCTAAAAGCCTAGTAGTATTATCAATGCCTGCACTAATCTAAACTGGCAATATAGAAATGTAATGAATGAAGTTTAGCTCCTAATAAAATACACTTCATCAATTTCTATGAAACATGGTCAAATTTAACTCAGAATTGCACACTACACATATTGTTTTCAGTTCAGACTATCCAAAACTTATCCAACCAGATCAAGAGTTGGGAGTGAAGTCTTCAGGCATCTGGCTCACATGTTTTGGGAAAGTTCCATGCTCAAACTTTATTTAACAGTGTCTGAGTCACACTAATTCCTAAGTCTCAAAAAACATTGGTTGGGTAAAACCCAAAAGGAAATTACAGCTTAATGAATAATCTTCCGATAACTTACACAGTACTGTTAGCACATCACCTTATGTTGTTCTCCTGGAAGAATCCTAACCCACCTACTGTACCATTGCACAATGGGAAAATGGTCTCTCATTTTATTTAAAAAGGGGGAAAAATAAATCTGACTAGCTTATGATTCTGCTGTCATCAAGTAACTGAGCATGCAAAACCTCTGCTAATCTTTTGGTTATTTTGTCTTTTGTATCTTTTTGGGTGACTACTTCATTTTAAATCATCGTCCTCTAGACAATCTGACCTGACTGGAGTAAGATGTAGGATTTTAGGTTTGCTTGTAGCTTAAGGCAACATCACCTTACATGATTTTCCTACTGATTTTCAGTCATAGACCTCATTTATATAATCATAGCGAGTCGGGGGTAATTGCGGCATGTTCCTGTGTGTCATGTATTGTGAAATACTGAGACACACAGTCCAACCAGTCTGGAACTTGTCTTTAAGTCGAAGGGGTGGGCTCTGTATGCACGAGAGCCAACAACCAACGAGCACTCATCTGGAAGTACAATGCACGTAAATGCGGTGACAAGGAATAAGTAATGCGAGTGGTCCGGACCTTGCAAATACAAGACAAGCTCATGTTGTCTAATGTCTTATATACCACAACAGAATGGAAAAGAGAAAAAGGGGCTGAGATTACAGCTGATCTCACAATGCCATTAAACCCTTCACACAGCCACCAGCTCAGTCAGACAGCATGTTATTGGAAGTAGGAAAAGCAAAAAGTTTGAAACACTTTGGAAACGTAAAACTATGCTGAAAATGTGTCACATAATTCAACATCATCAGCAATTTCTAGTCATATAAACTGACATTGCCAAGCAATGAAACAAGAGTGCCCTCTTCTACGCAGTGGTGTGCTGTGAAGGCAGCATTAAGAAGAAGGATGCCTCACGCCTGGACAAACTGGTGAGGAAGGCAGGCTCTATTGTTGGCATAGAGCTGGACAGTTTAACATCTGTGGCAGAGCGAAGGGCGCTCAGCAGGCTCCTATCAATTATGGAGAATCCACTACATCCATTAAACAGTGTCATCTCCAGACAGAGGAGCAGTTTCAGCGACAGACTGCTGTCACTGTCCTGCTCCACTGACAGACTGAGAAGATCATTCCTCCCCCAAACTATGCGACTCTTCAATTCCACCAGAGGGGGTAAACGTTGAACATTATTCAAGTTATTGTGTTTTTTTTTTTTAACCTGCATTTTTTATTACTCTTTAATTGAATATTTTTTGCTGCTGGAATATGTGAATTTCCCCCTGGGATTAATAAAGTATCCAAGTAACTGCATTTGTCCAGTCTGACATACCATCTGACTAGAAGAAGTTGTGTAATATGACATCTGTATTACTGATTGCAATACAATCATTAAATTCAAAAATATTCAAAAAAAGAGACAATTTGGCTGTGTGTAAACAGTGTCAAGCAGAACTCATCTCCATTTTTGGAAAAACAACACAAATGTAAAAACAACATCTGTCTTAAGAAATCAGACTACCGGATAGCGTTTTCAAATTGTCAATACTTTTTGTTTTCATAAAATCTAATTTCAAAGTATTTTCTATGTTTTTAGTATCCTCCAAATCTTTATAGCATAGTGTAATACAGTACACTACATGGCTATACAGTACATCACAGGACTGAGATCAAACTGAATTTGTTAAAATTATTCTTTACATAGTAGAGGACCTCTCAGATTTTATCCTTGGTAATTGATTTTTGATTGGTTGACCAATTTTAGCAAGTATTTTACGATCGAATGAAGTGTAACTGATGTACATTAATCCTATTTCCAATGAGACATTTTCCTATTTACTTATTCTAAATTACCGCTTTGCCTATGTCTCCATTATTCAGCAATGCAGCATATTCCTTAGATGCCTGAGGGCATATAACATTAATGTACTGAACAAAAAGAGGTAATTTTGGTACATTCATCTCAATATAAAATAGTGATAAACTAAGAATACAAATACCAACAGGGTACATGTATATATACTGTATACTGTATATACCTAATGCCAATCCTCATGTATACCATGAGCCATCACAAACATATACTGTAATACATTACTAAACTTTTTGGTACACTGTATTAATACCCTATGTGAAACCGTCTTTTAACATGACTTTTGGAGGTGAGTGCTCAGGGTCAGCCATTGTACAGCACCCCTGGAGAAACTTTCAGCTAAAGGACCTTGCACAAGGGCCCAACAGAGTAGGATTATATTAATTCTATTTGTCATAAAAACATAGTATTACTATATGCTATATCACAGATGTAAAAGATATCTTATTTACTGTAAAAAAAAAAAAAAAAAAAAAATCTATATATATATATATCCATTGTGAGGGATGGCCGGCAGTTTATCCCGGCCAACTCCCCCAGGCCGCTAGATGGAGTCCTCCCTGCAGCATGGAGAGGCCCCAAATTCCCACAGGGCATCATGGACAATGGAGTTCAGAATCACAGCTCTGCTGGATACTGTGGGGGCCGGCAGGGAGGCACAAGTGTTTCTATTATAGCCCGGAAGTACTACCTCGTCACGGGGATGGAAGAACTGCAGTACTTCCAAGCTGAAGAAAAAAGAAGAGTTCATCTGACCCAGAAGTGAAGGACAGAAGAACTTTCGGGTCAAGGACTATAAAAAGGACTGTGGGAAACCCAGCAGACTGAGCCGGAGTTGGGAGGGAATGCAACAGAGTTGCTGGGTGGAGTGGAGGATCTTTTTACTGTTATTGTGATTGCTTATTGATTTATTATTGAGTATAGTGGAGGTGCTTTGGTGCACATTTTGTCATAATAAATTAATTATTGGACTTTTACCTGGTGTCAGAACGTGTTGTCTGTGGGTTCAGGGGTCGACAGCACCCCCTATATATATCTTTATCTGTCTATATATCGATATCTATATCTATCTCTCTCTCTCTCTATTTTAAATATATATATATATATATATATATATATATATATATTATACCCACGGTCCAAAGACATGCAGTTTAGGTGGATTGGCGATTCTAAATTGGCCCTAGTGTTTGCTTGGTGTGTGAGTGTGTGTCCTGCGGTGGACTGGCACCCTGCCCGGGATTGGTTCCTGCCTTGTGCCCTGTGTTGGCTGGGATTGGCTCCAGCAGACCCCCGTGACCCTGTGTTCGGATTCAGTGGGTTGGAAAATGGATGGAGATATATCCATCCATCCATCCATCCATTGTCTCCCGCTTATCCGAGGTCGGGTCGCGGGGGCAGCAGCTTGAGCAGAGATGCCCAGACTTCCCTCTCCCCGGCCACTTCTTCTAGCTCTTCCGGGAGAATCCCAAGGCATTCCCAGGCCAGTCGAGAGACATAGTCCCTCCAGCGTGTCCTGGGTCTTCCCCGGGGCCTCCTCCCGGTTGGACGTGCCCGGAACACCTCACCAGGGAGGCGTCCAGGAGGCATCCTGATCAGATGCCCGAGCCACCTCATCTGACTCCTCTCGATGCGGAGGAGCAGCGGCTCTACTCTGAGCCCCTCCCGGATGACTGAGCTTCTCACCCTATCTTTAAGGGAAAGCCCAGACACCCCTGCGGAGGAAACTCATTTCAGCCGCTTGTATTCGCGATCTCGTTCTTTCGGTCACTACCCATAGCTCATGACCATAGGTGAGGGTAGGAACATAGATCGACTGGTAAATTGAGAGCTTCGCCTTGCGGCTCAGCTCCTTTTTCACCACGACAGACCGATGCAACGCCCGCATTACTGCGGATGCCGCACCGATCCGCCTGTCGATCTCACGCTCCATTCTTCCCTCACTCGTGAACAAGACCCCGAGATACTTGAACTCCTCCACTTGGGGCAGGATCTCGCTACCAACCCTGAGAGGGCACTCCACCCTTTTCCGGTTGAGGACCATGGTCTCGGATTTGGAGGTGCTGATTCTCATCCCAGCCACTTCACACTCGGCTGCGAACCGATCCAGAGAGAGCTGAAGATCACGGCCTGATGAAGCAAACAGGACAACATCATCTGCAAAAAGCAGTGACCCAATCCTGAGCCCACCAAACCGGACCCCCTCAACACCCTGGCTGCGCCTAGAAATTCTGTCCATAAAAGTTATGAACAGAATCGGTGACAAAGGGCAGCCCTGGCGGAGTCCAACTCTCACTGGAAACGGATTCGACTTACTGCCGGCAATGCGGACCAAGCTCTGGCACTGATCGTACAGGGACTGAACAGCCCTTATCAGGGGGGCCGGTACCCCATACTCTCGGAGTACCCCCCACAGGATTCCCCGAGGGACACGGTCGAATGCCTTTTCTAAGTCCACAAAACACATGTAGACTGGTTGGGCAAACTCCCATGCACCCTCCAGGACCCTGCTAAGGGTATAGAGCTGGTCCACTGTTCCGCGACCAGGACGAAAACCACACTGTTCCTCCTGAATCCGAGGCTCGACTATCCGACGGACCCTCCTCTCCAGGACCCCTGAATAGACTTTTCCAGGGAGGCTGAGGAGTGTGATCCCTCTGTAGTTGGAACACACCCTCCGATCCCCCTTCTTAAAGAGGGGGACCACCACCCCGGTCTGCCAATCCAGAGGCACTGTCCCTGATGTCCATGCGATGTTGCAGAGGCGTGTCAGCCAAGACAGTCCTACAACATCCAGAGCCTTGAGGAACTCCGGGCGTATCTCATCCACCCCCGGGGCCCTGCCACCAAGGAGTTTTTTGACCACCTCGGTGACCTCAGTCCCAGAGATGGGGGAGCCCACCTCTGAGTCCCCAGGCTCTGCTTCCTCATTGGAAGTCATGTTAATGGGTTTGAGGAGGTCTTCGAAGTATTCCCCCCACCGACCCACAACGTCCCGAGTCAAGGTCAGCAGCGCACCATCCCCACCATATACAGTGTTGACACTGCACTGCTTCCCCTTCCTGAGACGCCGGATGGTGGACCAGAATCTCCTCGAAGCCATCCGAAAGTCATTCTCCATGGCCTCCCCAAACTCCTCCCACGCCCGAGTTTTTGCCTCAGCAACCACCAAAGCCGCATTCCGCTTGGCCTGCCGGTACCTATCAGCTGCCTCCGGGGTCCCACAGGACAAAAGGGTCCTGTAGGACTCCTCCTTCAGCTTGACGGCATCCTTCACCGCCGGTGTCCACCAGCGAGTTCGGGGATTGCCGCCACGACAGGCACCGACCACCTTACGGCCACAGCTCCGGTCAGCTGCCTCAACAATAGAGGCACGGAACATGGCCCATTCGGACTCAATGTCCCCCCACCTCCCTCGGGATGTGGTCGAAGTTCTGCCGGAGGTGGGAGTTGAAGCTACTTCTGACAGGGGGCTCTGCCAGACGTTCCCAGCAGACCCTCACAACACGTTTGGGCCTACCACGCCTGACCGGCATCCTCCCCCACCATCGAAGCCAACTCACCACGAGGTGGTGATCAGTCGACAGCTCCGCCCCTCTCTTCACCCGAGTGTCCAAGACATGTGGCCGCAAGTCCGACGACACGACCACAAAGTCGATCATCAAACTGAGGCCTAGGGTGTACTGGTGCCAAGTGCACATATGAACACCCCTATGCTTGAACATGGTGTTCGTTATGGACAATCCGTGACGAGCACAGAAGTCTAATAACAAAACACCGCTCGGGTTCAGATCAGGGGGGCCATTCCTCCCAATCACGCCCTTCCAGGTCTCACTGTCATTGCCCACGTGAGCATTGAAGTCTCCCAGCAGAACGAGGGAGTCCCCAGAAGGTATGCCCTCTAGCACCCCCTCCAGGGACTCCAAAAAGGGTGGGTACTCCGAACTGCTGTTCGGTGCATACGCACAAACAACAGTTAGGACCCGTCCCCCCACCCGAAGGCGAAGGGAGGCTACCCTCTCGTCCACCGGGGTAAACCCCAATGTACAGGCTCCAAGTTGGGGGGCAATAAGTATACCCACACCTGCTCGGCGCCTCTCACCGGGGGCAACTCCAGAGTGGTAGAGAGTCCAGCCCCTCTCAAGGAGATTGGTTCCAGAGTCCAAGCTGTGCGTCGAGGTGAGTCCGACTATATCTAGCCGGAACCTCTCAACTTCGCGCACTAGCTCAGGCTCCTTCCCCTTCAGAGAGGTGACATTCCACGTCCCAAGAGCCAGTTTCTGTAGCCGAGGATCGGACCGCCAAGGTCCCCGCCTTCGGCCACCACCCAACTCACACTGCACCCGACCTCCTTGGCCCCTCCCATAGGTGGTGAGCCCATGGGAAGGGATGGAGATATTATATATATATATATATATATATATATATACACACACACACACATTTTGATTTTGTGTTTAAAACAAAAGGCAGCTGAAGCTTATCCCAGCACTCACTGGGCACAAGGCAGGAATAGTCCCTGGACTGACTGCTTTTTTGGGAGTGGGAAAGCACTAGGACCAATTTAGCAACACCAAATTATCTGATCTGCATGTCTTTGGATGGTGAGAGGAAACTGGAGCAGCTGGAGAAAACTCACAGAAAACACAAACTTCAAGCTGGGAGCACACAGGGCATGAACCCTGACCTCCTTACTGCCAGGCAGCACCACTGCCACTGCTCCAACCAAGCATCCCTTGAATATAAATATCTGATAGAAAAAAAACATCCAATCAACAGTTATTTTCTGGCTAAACATACTGGAGAAAATAACCAATAAAGAAGTAAGCAACACTTAAGTCTGTCTACAGCACCAAGATATGTGCAACTCCCATAAAGGAATTAAACAAATTGATACAGTAATCCCTCGCTACTTCGCGGTTCACTTTTCGCGGATTCACGACTTCGCGGATTTTATATGTAAGCATATCTAAATACATAACACGGATTTTTCGCTGCTTCGCAGGTTTCTGCAGACAATGGGTCTTTTTACTTGCTTCCTCAGTTGGTTTGCCCAGTTGATTTCATACAAGAGATGCTATTGGCGGATGGCTAAGAAGCTACCCAATCAGAGCACGCAGTTAAGTTCCTGTGTGCTGCTGATTGGCTCAGCGATGGAGTGTTGCATTAACCAGGAAGTCTCATTTCACTCATTCAGCATTAACGTGCTAATGCTTCAGGGGCCGTTTCCAAGCACCAACAGAAGATGCAAATGATTGCAGAAAAGGTAAAAGTTTTGGATATGTTGAAGGAAGGGAACAGCTACACCGCTGCAGGACACCGATTCTTTTTATTTAAAAAGGAGGAAAAGCATATAAGATCTACGGCCGCAGTGTCCTTTAAGCAGGGTGCAAAACGAGTTGCAAGTGGACGTGATAAGGCAGTAGTCTGGATGGAATCTGCTTTAGGAATCTTTGCAACAAGGTCGACGACGTCATGACCGCCTACAAGCTGCTACGTGTACTTCGCTATACAGTAAGTGTAAACTTATCTACCGATTTCATATTGCTTAGCAGTTGTCCCTGTTTTTAATAGAGAAAATGGTGGGTTGTAAACAATACAGGGAGGGTTTAAAAAGTCCAAATACACGTTAAATAATTAAATAAATATGGTGTCCCTACTTCGCGGAAATTTAGTTATCGCGGTCGGCCTTGGAACCTCTCTCCCGCGATAAAGTGAGGGATTACTGTACTTGAAAAAATTATTTCTGTATGTGCACTTTAATTACTGAAAAATGTCTGAACAGTTTCTACCACCATTTCAAATCCATTGCACATATTCCCAGCTCCCAAACTTGTGCTTCAGCAGAGCTACAGTAAAACATATCACTAATGTTCCAATAAGGAAAAAAAAATTAATTGTATACAGTTTACCAAACATCAGCAAAGCCTCAAATGAAAACTCAGTCATTATCATCAAGTGAGGCAATGAATCAGATTAAACAATTCCTCTGTTTATACATTTGATATAGTAACTTTCTCTTCATCAGTATCAAGAGGAGCCTGAGTAAATACTAGGCAGAAATATTATTGAATACATGTTTTTATCTTTACCAACATAAAAAGATAAGAGACATGGTTAAACAACATGACTACATAAAATAGGTGGGAAAACATCTAACAAAACTGTGTATTCTATACAAAAAAGTGCACTCGCCATCAAATTTATTTCTTAGCCCATTTAGTACACCACAGGATGAAGAGGAGCTAAGCAGCACTGGGCACAAGGCAGGAATCATACCTAGGCTGGGTGCTAATTCATTGTAAATTGCACATTTCTCTATGTGAACAATGCATGGCCAGCGATCAAAACTGGACCCACGAAGCAGTTAACCAGCAGCACAAAATGGTGAAGTTATTTTTGATATATACACAATGAGCATAAGTGCTCTGGCAGAATGTGTGTGGTTGAACTCGTTTTACATTATTTAATTTCAATTTGTTGTGTTATTTCTTATTTCAGCTCTTTTCAAAATACACAATGCAATATTTTTACATAACATTATCCATTTCTAATTTTATTTGGGCAAAGGGACTAAATATTCAAATGCTATTTTCTAAACCAGTGCATCAATAATTAAACAGAAAGGCGGTAACAATCAAGGCACAAAATTACAAATTATTTTATATAATAAAAAAAGCACATTCCAGTTAGCAGTCACATTGTGAATTTATCACAAAGAATTAGCTACAGAGAGCTTTTACTGTTTCTTGTGAAAGTGTTACAAGGATTTTCTATTCAAAGCTCAATTTTAATTTTCTTCCAGAAGACAGAAAGGCACAAACAAAAGAGTACAGCGAGGAATGTGAGTATTTAACAGGCTACTCATTTCATCTTGGGAAGCAACTGAGAAAAATGTAAGAATTTAATGCACACTTACAAAAAATGAACCTCTTGGACATTAAAATGTTGTTAGCTTTAGATTTTGTGCTTTGTGGTTACATTACCATTGGTGTTAAGGAGCTTGTAAATAACTTAAAATGTAATGCATGTTATGTGACAAATGAAAATAGGAAATGTGATTTTATGTTGGTGTATTAATATCTTGAAGATACTGTCTGAGTATTTCCTTGTTTGTGATGTGTAATAAATGACCCTATATTTCAAGGATATGGCTCAGAGTGCTATGCAAGTTGAAGCAGGAAGAAAGATGGAAAAAAAACCTGCTGTTGAACATATTTCAAGAGTACAGTGTTAACAAGCATTTTGAAGGATAAAAAGGAGCACCAGTGTGCACAATTAATAATTAATTAATAAATGCACGTGATCTGTTAAAAAAAAAAAAAAAAAAAAACATTTCAGTCTGACAAAATACAGTATGTTCAAATAAGTAACACTATCTGCTGAAACCATCCAAATTCCTTACTATAATTTGACATGGGTTTTTGGTCATACCTCTTATTCCCATATTCAGTTTAACATACTGTATGTCCAGACAACTCATCACCACCCACAACAATTAACACTGTACCGACATATGGGCAGGTACCACATTTAGACATGTTGTGAAGGATTGCTCCATACAGGTACTCTTTATTTACAAGTATGTGGTCCTTCTTCATTTGTATCTTGTTGTGCTATATACAGTATACATTTCATTTACACTAAAAAAAATTTTGCTCTATTGTCGCTGGGCCAATTTTTCAAATATATATTTCTCACTACCATGTTACATTGTTATTTGCAGAAGTCTGAAGCATAACCGTTTTTTTTTTTTAACGTTTCTTTGATCCCACCATCATTTTTGAGTTTTCCTTCTTCCCACAAGGCTTTGTTACCAGGAACTAGGTTTAAGAGAGGGTGTGGTTCATGACACTATTTAAGATAGCTACACAGAGACATTAGCATCCAATACTCTGGATAAAAATCTCAAGAAACCTTGTGAAATCTCATTAGTTAGGACATTTTGGTAGTCGGCAAGTTTTGTAACAATTTTTGATTTTTGGGGTACATTTTGTAATTTAATGTTCAGTATTTCTGGTTTGATGTTTTGTTTAGTCTCGTGTTTCATTTTCCATTCTAACTGCCTATTTGCATATTTCCTTTTAAATTTAATGATATTCTTTCCATAATACTAATATTATGGAAATAATCTTGAATCGTTTAAAAATAATAGCCCCCAAACTGGAGCATTTGATTTAAGCAATGGAATTATTGCAAACTAAACAGGAGAGACAAAATATATTAATAATAAATTATGCTCTATACTTCTATTCATAACATTCGTTAGTACTCATTTCTCGGCACCTAGCACATTTCTGTCATGCCACTGGTGCAGCATTAGTATTTCTTCATACTCTAAATATTAATGTCAGCAGGCTTGACAATGTAAACATATTAAGTAGAGACTAAAAACTGCTCAGGAATTATTGTTAAAACCTAACAAATAGGTTGATAATCTTTATTATTAATGTATTTTAAAAAATTACATCTAATTTTAAAAAGAGGAAGCTGAATAAGCCAGTCCTTGTTTGGGGCATAATTATGATTCACTAGATGAGACAGATAAAATGACTCCTGTGGAAGATGAAAGACAAGAAGGTTGGTTCTGACCAGGGCTGACCTGAGGGAATACAGGCGGCTGAGATGAAAGAACAAGCACGTTAGTTCTGGCTAGGAAAAGAATGGAGACGGAGTCCTGACTGAGGTTAAACTGGAAAATACACTACATCCCCACTGGTTCAAGAGACGTGTCAAAGACAACAAGGATTTAATAGCACTGACTTAATTTCATGCCATGCCTCTGCTATTCCATTCACAGAGAGGCCATGAAGTGCCTCTCCTTTTCCTATCCACAGATAGTCCATGCCAGCTCAAGAGGTCATGCCACACCACAGGCCACTAAGGCAATAGGTCACCTGGCAGTCTAAGCATATTGGATGTTTAAGCATAAAACAAACTGCTACTAAACTAGGTTTTGCTAATTTACTTATATTTTGGACAAAAATTGGAACCTTCATTTAATATATGGATGAATAAACTTATAAGCCCTCTCTTCTGCCTGTTTTAGTGAAGAATCTGAAAGGGAGATTAGATTCAGCCCAAGACCCTACCATGATAAAACAAACACACACACACTTCTACTTATGTAACATGGGTGTAGTCTAGCAGTCAGTCTCACAATTGCACTGAAGTTTTAAACAGGATTATAAAAGGTCTTATTAATCTCTCTACCCTATATATGTAGACACCAACACTGACAGCTACAATATAGTTGGTATGTGCCAAAATAGCCTTTCGTATAATGCGAGAAGTGGCAAATGAGGTGTGTAATTTACATATTTCCTTTAAGAAACAATGCGGTTAACTTTGTCTCCTGCCAGAGTAAATCAGAGAAAACAATGTACAGTAATCCCTCACTTATCGCGGGAGATAGGTTCCAAGGTTGACCGCGATAACTGAATTTCCGCGAAGTAGGGACACCATATTTATTTAATTATTTAACGTGTATTTGGACGTTTTTAAACCCTCCCTGTATTGTTTACAACCCACCCTTTACTCTATTAATAACAGGGGCAACTGCTAAGCAATATGAAATCGGTAGATAAGTTTACACTTACTGTATAGTGAAGTACACGTAGCTATATATGACGTGATGATGGTGATGAATATGCTGCGCAGTAAAAATGATGACGATGAAGGTGATAATCCCCTGAATGTAGTAGCAAGAGCACGTTAATGCTGAATGAGTGAGATGAGACTTCCTGGTTAATGCAGCACTCCCGTCGCTGAGCCAATCAGCAGCACACAGGAACTTAACTGCGTGCTCTGATTGGGCAGCTTCTCAGCCATCCGCCAATAGCATCTCTTGTATGAAATCAACTGGGCAAACCAACTGAGGAAGCAAATACCAGAAGTAAAAAGACCCATTGTCCACAGAAACCTGCTAAGCAGCGAAAAATCCGCATTATATATTTAGATATGCTTACATATAAAATCCGCGAAAAGTGAACCGCGAAGTAGCGAGGGATTACTGTAATTTTCCATAGAGAAAAGTCTCCATTAAAACTTGTTAACACTTCCAGAAAATAAAAGTTAGGATATCTAAACTATTTTAATACATATCCTTTGTTTCTACCGTACTGGGAACAATTGACCAATTAATTTCAAATCCAATGCTATCAGTGCAAGGTCAGAATTCACAATGTCAGTAATTTCAGACCAGACAATATAAAATGAAGTACTATGACAACATTCAACTTTATTATTACAGCTCAAGAAGTTGACTAGTAAGATGCATGGATTTAAGTACCAAAAAGAAGATGATGTTAATATTTACATTGGGCAAGGAAGCATTTTAAGAGGTTTAATGTGCAGGCTACCACACTGGAGAGATAAATGTTTCTTTCAACCAGTGGAACTCAATAACGCAGGCAAAGGTAAAGCAACTGTACATTTACATAAAAATGATAATTTGCCATAAAAAAAGCCCAGAATGATATACAAATGCACTATGCAAATGAATGTATCCATAAGGCAACAATGAATGCTTTCAATGGGAAAGAAAACATGGGCATAGCCAAATTTTGTAACCTACAATTAGCTAGAATTAATTTTAAAGACAGAAGTCTATGTATAAAAAATATATTGTGGGTGGTTGGTTAAAAGTGACAAAGACAATTAAAACAGGTACCCTGCACGGAGTAAAGCTGGTGAATGACACTATCAAACAATGTTCTGAAAATTCATGTGTCAAACTGTATGAGAGGATATATAGAACACACAGTAAAAAAGGACAGTATCTTTAAAAAATGAATGCAAGAAAAGCAGCTTTCCAATACACAAGAAAAAAAAGCTATGGTTGCACTTACTCCTAGGTCCAAGCACCATATAAAATAACATTATGTAGTGCTCAGTTTAAAACCATCTATCTCTCAGTTTTCTGCCTCTCCCAGATCCGGGCTACAGGGACAAAAGTCTAAGCAAAGATACCTAAACGTCCCTCTACCCCTGTCACATCCTCCAGGGAGACACAAACATTCCCAAGCCAGCCGACAAATAAATTTTCTCCTGCATGTCCTGGGTCTGTCCCAAGGTCTCCTACCAGTTAGACATGCTCAAAACACCTCCCCAGGTAGGCGTCCAAGAAACATCCTAATCAGATGTCCAAACCATCTCAACTGGTTCTTTCGAATGCAAATGAGCTACAGCCGTATATCTTTTCCAAGTCCACCAAACACCTATAGATTAGATGGGAATATTCCCAGGAACCCAGTTTAAAACCCATTTTAAAAATACTAAATTCTAACAGGTCTTTGCAAAATATGGTATGCTTAAACATGATTCCACAGTATGCAATTGCATTTGCAAGCCTCTCCCATTGGGTAACAGAGATGTCAAACTTTATTTCAAGTTTTGCTTGGATGAACACCTTAACGGATTCTCAGCAAATCTTAGGAAACAAAGTCAATTAGCTCAGGCCGAGTATGACTACTCTAATACAGTAAAAGGAATCAGTTATTTGCTTTCACACTATACAGGTTTACAAAGCACAAGAAGGTACAGTAACAAAATTCAGGATATCTTGTAAGTCAGTGGTCCCCAAGCTCAATCCTCAGAGCCCACTGCGACTGAAGGTTTTTGTTCCACCCAGGGAGTCAATTTACCCCTAGCTGATTGTTTAATTAGGTGTTCATTTTACTTCTTATCTTATAACGAATTCAGGAAAGCAAAGTAGTAAGTAATTCACATTTAGATGTACTATAGAAGTATTGCATTTTGCCACAACTTTACATGCATAACTCTCTTTTGTCAATGTGCAATTAATTCACCACTTTTCCTGTAGAGTTTGCACCCTTATGTATACCCTAATCATGACAATTAGCAATAAATGCAGTAGATACTGGCAAATAACACTGAATGTTGAAAGGATGCAGCTACCCACTTAAGACTTGTAAGTGCTGTTATACCCACTTGCATGATCAGTAAAGATTAGCTCAAATAACCAGAAAGACTGGAAAATTAATTGAAAATCAAGACGATGGTAAAAACACCCTGAGCATCAAAAAAAAAAAACAAAATAAATAAATTCACTTTTAATGCACTCCAATAAAAATTAGTAAGCCGAGTTTTTGTTTGGACAGCAATTCTGCAGACACAGAGGTCCCTCAGGACTAAATGAAAGATCTACTGCTGTAAGGGATCTGGCACTTCAGCATGACAAAATGGGTCAAAAATAACCTCACTATCAGCAATCATCACCTGACAAAATAGCGTATTATCAATCTACCATATACTTATGCGAATATAAATCCAAACAGGAGTAGTATGGAGATTGGAAAAAACACAAAGCTTAGATCTCAGAAATCACATTCATTTGAAATACAACCAAAAGTTAAGTAATGTCTCAGATTACAAAACAATAATTATTACAATACTACAATGACTGAAATTAAAAAAATGCACAGATTAACATTTTTATCAATTTTGCCAAAGGGATTAGTAGAGTGACCAAAGGGACTGTAAAGTATGTCAACTACAGTGAAGCATATAAAAATACATGTACACAAACCATTCAAAACTGAGTAGTCAGCAGCAATTTACTCTTCAGCATGCTTCAAGAAAGACAACAAGATTAAAAGATGTAGAAATTCAAAACACAGCAACACTGTTTAAAAAAACTGAACCTGCACTCTCCAAACAACCTAATAACGGGTCTTAGTTTGGGCCAGCCCACCTGACCTTCCAATCTCCAAATTCATCAGGGAATATCAAACTTGCCTGCCTTTACAAATGGAGGCACAAAAAGGGTAATAGGATGAAAGGGCAGGCAGTTAAAAATGGGAGCAGTCATGTGGTACATGTTTAAACAGAAGTTATACCCAGCCTGAAGGCAAAATAAACCAAGGGGAACCCATTACTCATGGTTTCTTCACAAACAACCTCAACTGCAAAAAAATAAAGGAAAGAAAAAAAACAATAAATTACTATGATAGGTTTTCTGTTCTCATAGGACTGTGACTTTGGTGTGCTGGATTGGCGGTCTTGTGTGCCTCGATCATCCTTAAGAGATATGTGGTTTGTGTACATGTGCTCCTGTTTGCATTATCCACAGAGAACTGGTCTAACGGTAGGAGTCAAACAGAATAATCTATAACAGATCTTCATGAATATTCCAAATAATCAAAGAGGATCTTACCCAGAACATGGATATCTGGAGTCAAGCCTGGTAGCAATGTTCATCAGTAAGCACCTGTGGCCTCATGTATAAACGGTGCGTATGCACAGAAATGTTGCGTAAGAACGTTTCCACGTTCAAATCGCGATGTATATAACCTAAACTTGGCGTAAAGCCACGCACATTTCCATGGTAGCTCATACCCTGTCGTACACAAGTTCTCTGCTTGGTTTTGCAGACTGGCGGCACCCAGCATCAAAGCAGTGCTACTGTTCCTGTGTGATTACCATTTCTTTTTTAGATCCACATCCCTGATGCGGCTTTATAAATACACCGAAATTAACCGCATATTGTTTATAAGTTTAATGCATCCAATTGTAATTAACCTGTAACAATATAATGATCCACAGAATGGTCAAACTATTCTAAATACCATAACTGCTTTAGCGTTGTTACTCTCACTGCACTTTCTTCTTCTTCTGTCAGCTGCTCCCCGTGTTAGGGGTTGCCACAGCGGATCATATTTTTCCATATTACTCTCACTGCACCACTCGGAGTATTTATATCACTGTATTTGAGTGTGAATCACAGATCTACAGCGATTGGAAAGAGAATTATCGGTATATAGCATTAAGCACTCACTGCTTCAGCCATTCGCTATTTGAACTGCTCTCATCCGACCAAGGCTTCAGAGCCTTTCCTGTTTGGACCTCGCGGTTCACAAACAGTTTCATCCCTAGAACTCTAAACGCACTCAATCAGTCCATCAAGTGCTCCTTGTAGAACTATTTGTACTTGCAAGTTACCGTGAGGTAACTGTACTTATGATACAGTTATAATATTGCACAATCTGAGCCACGTTATAAAGCGCATATTTACATATGACGACGATATCATTTTTATGATAAAATGCAGCAAAATATGTTTATTATATTATACAGATAAAACTTTAACTTTAACTACATGGTACCGCAGCGCTAGTGAGCTTGAGCTTATGTTCACGGTTTGTTCCTGCCTCGCACTGTATTCATACTGTGGCTGGCGCGACACTGGAAGGATTGATGGATAGAATAATTAAACATTATGAATATATTTCGATGTTCCTTAAAAATTTAAAAATCGGCGTACTAAGCTTACAGATGGCTTAACGTCTATTACAGAGCCGATTGTGTGGAGATTGGGTATTTGGAGAAAGAAAAGGAAGGACGGGAATTGGGGGTTAGTACGTTTGAAAAAGACAGTACTTCTGAAATAAAGTATTTCATTGAAGGTCGCGCATGGGGTCTCAAGCATCTTGCGTATTACATGAACAATCACTGCTCCCCATGTTCCCATGTTTAATAACATGCTTTAACTCATATCATCATGAAAATGATATCACGTATACTTCTCAGAGCTGTAACATTACGAATGTAATGGATTCTGTGTCCTGTCGGAGGAAGAGCACGTAGTGATTCAGGCACATAGAGCACATATAAGATCAAATACACAACAAAGCATTTAACGTGCTACTTTAGTTACGATGGAATTTGAGAAACTAGTAAATTAAACGAGTTTAAGATGAAGTTTATGATATTCTACTTTAATGACAAGATAAACTACGTGATTAAAGTGGAAATTTCGAGATTAAAGTTGACATTTCGTGCTTTTTTCACACTGTGTGCCTTTTTATTTTCCACTGTACCCTACTAAGTTTTTATATGACACTCAAGACGGTGGGCTACGAGTCGCCTTTTCACGCCGACTTTGATATGTGACAACTTCTTTTTTATTTTAGGCACTGTGTGACTTTGTGAACTTGAGCTTTTGAGTTTCTCCGACACGCTATGTCACTCGATCAACTTCCTTTTGTTGCTTATATAACTGTTTAAACCAACAAATCGTACGTTTTTCTTTGCCTCCATTTGGTATTCGCTGAAATTCTTCTATTTTTCCTCGTACTTTTGCCATTGTCTTTTTACAGAACGCTGAGCTGAAGGGCTATTTATATTGCTTTGCATATTCAAAGAGGCGTAATTCTGGGAGGAGTTGGGGTGGGACAGCAGGCGCGCACACGAGCGTTACTTTTCACGCTGATCGGGATTTATGTAGCGGAAGAACGTGGAAGTTTGTGTATGCACAGATTCCTGCATCTGGATTTTTCTGTGTGTAAGAACATTTCGGCTTCTGTACTTACGTCATATTATAGTGCGAATTCTACGCACGGTGTTATGCATGAGGCCCCTGGTGGCAAGATGACCAATAAAACCCGGTAGGGCTCAGTCAGCACTGAGACATCATGTGGGCTCATCACACACACAAAAAATTGAGGGTGAAGTACAAATAATTCAGATGACAGGCAAGAATTGGATAACCCTATCCAATAAGCACCAACTCTTAGGAAGTGCAATATAAAATTATCCATTGTGGATATTGCTGGAATTCATATAGAGGTTTAAAAATACCAAGTAGATATAACAAGACTCAACTCTGTAAACAGTACTAGTTTTTGAGCCAAACTTTATAATCAAGAGTGGCCTCCCTTCTATTCACAATTTTCTCATGGGAGAGGCAACAGGCAGGTGAGGGGATACTCACACAAGCCTCCAGTTGGGCACTGTACAACTGAGGTTGTTCTGTTGGGTGAGGGGATCGCCTCAGAGAAACTTCAATTTGAAGAGTAGAAAACTTGAGGAATATTGCTAAGAGGCTGAGAGAACACAATAAGGGTCTCCAAAACGCAGTGACAGAGGCATTGGTTAGTTTTGGTACATCTCTGTGGCGGAGATAAATGTCACGATTACAAAGCTCTGTAGTGGAAAAGCTGCAAGCACGGAGGGCATATGACCAGAAAGGCTGAAAGGACAACATGCTGTGAGAGTTTTTTGGGTAATTCACCTGTTCATGGTAAAAAGTGGAGTGCACTGGATTGGGAAACTATGGTGGTGGTTCCAGTTTTTTAAAATGGGGAACAAAAATATATGTTCCAAAAACCAAGATATATTACTTCTCAGTCTCCCTAGAAAAAAGAAGAAGAAAAAAAAAAAAAAAAAAAACTTTGTCAGAACTCTATACACATTACATTACACTTGTCCCTCTGTACACAAGTAGAAATCATTTGGTCTTTGCACACTGCACCTTTAAGGGTAACTAGCCAACCCGCAGCGTAGCATACGCCACATAATTATTTATTGATGGGTGAACACTTCCTGAAAGACACAGTTGTCCAAATGGGGTGGGTTTGAGGATACGACTGTGAGTGAATGAAAAGATGGAAGTCTGGAGAGAGCAACATACAATTGTCCGTGACTGAAAACTGGTTTTGGCAGATACAGGCATATCGTTTTGAAAGTTTGGCCCTGTGCCTCATTAATTGTCATTGCAAAGGCCAATCTAACAGGAAATTGTCTGCATGTAAAAGTAAAAGGCAAATTTGAATCTGATGGGGTCAGGGAAATCCGGGGAATAAGGACAGTTTGTGAGGTAGCAACTGCGATAGTTTTACACTCCAGTACATTGCGGTGAATGCTGGTAACAGTCAGGCAGGCGGGCAAGTCAACAAAAACACTATGCTCTTTGTATGGTATGAATCGGGTTTTTGTAGACAAAGGTTTTCCCTGTTCCTGCAGGACCATCTAAGAAGAAGCATGCTTGTCGCGGATGGGAATCGCTGTATGCAGCGTTTAAAACATTTTGCGTATCCCGTGACGCAGGAGGAGAGTTAGAGTTGGCGGACGGGGCTCTGTCGTGCGTATCCCATGGTCTCTGTCTTGCGTGCCTTGGTCGGCTGCTTTGTGAATTATATATATAGATGGGAATTTGCCAGTCCTGCCTATGTGGGTTTTGAGGTCTTTGAAAACGCTTATGATTGTGCAACCAGTGGTATCTTTTGGAAAGTGCCAGAAGCATATGGGATACTGGGGCAGCTGCCGTGTGCCACTCAGTCCCTGCATTTGTGAAGCTAATGTTGTTCTAATTCACTGTTTCCATAATTGGTAGTAAGATATCAATTTTTAGTTGAGGTTTAGAGAGTAACCAGTTTTATAACCTAAGAGTTGCATTTTTGCCATTTGCAAAGAATGCGGTCCACTTGATCTCATCAAAACAATCTCTGGTGAGCAATGGAATGGTTGGCAGATAAGCCCAGCTCAGTCTATTGCTACTACAAATGTCACTAGAAACAGCAGACTGAAAATGACAACAACAGTGATAATGTCCATTTTTTTCTCTCTTACCTTTCAATTTTACTGTCCATCCCCTTTTCAGGAAAGGCCTCAGCACATCAAGCTGAAAAAAACAGGGAACCCTACCTCCAGCAATATTCTAAAGCTTCTCCCAATAAATTCCCAGACACTGCTAGGGCAAATGTGAGAGGATATGTCTCCAGGGACTTCTGAGCCCACCTATTCTTCCTGTAGGCTGTACCTGGTACACCTGCAGTAGGAATCACCTGGGGGCACACTTAGTACATACCCAAACAACTTCAGCTAGCTCCTCTGTTCTCAAAACAGTCTCTCTTTAAAGCTGTAAACAGGACAGTACTACACAGCTGAAGAGAAGTCTCTAGATTTTATTTCTTCTGAGTCACCATCTGATTAGTCAACTTTTACATGGACAATGGATATACTCCAGCTACCAAACCACTTTAGATTTATAAAGAATCTGATTTGGTGAACCTCAGACAAATTAAACATTGAGATGAACACATAAAAAGGACAAAAGGTGCCATCACTTTTGAATAGTCCACAACCAATCTACTGCTGATGCTGCTTCTAGAAACTAAGAGATGGGTATATTTAACCACTGGCCAGACAGGAGTGCTGCAATATGAGCAGAGTCTACTACTTGGAACAATCTTTGTCACAGATTGCTTAGAATTATAACCAGAACAATTACATTTATCAGATACCATTGGGCATAATATTGACAAGTTATGGTTGAATGTCTTCTTATGAACAAATCAAAACTCAGATAAAGAAATGCAAAGCATCATTTTAATGCACCTGATTGCTAGTCACTGCTCTCTGTAACTAAGGCAAACAATTTTCCATGAATCAGTAGCTGAAAAATATTAAAAAGATTATGGGCCTGTTTATGTATAAGAGTAATAGCATAACACAGATAAGGAGTAGGTGCCTATTAAGTAAGGTGTTGCCCTATAAGTCATGGAAGCATATGGCAATATTTGTAATACAGCTCTATACTTGCTCCTTCGGATAAAATTTACAATAGAACGGCACCATATAAAATAAAGTGTGCGTGCTTGAGATGTGGTATTTATGATCCAAATAGCAGAATGCATCCAACGATAGATAACAAAATTAATCAAGACAAGGACAAATAATGCTTTCTAAAATGTACCCCAAACTTCAGATGGAATATCTGTTCCACCATGCAGCCCACTTAAACTGCACAAAAAACACCTGTGGACTGTACATACTTCATACAGACCCTGATGGCCCTACAGGGAACACTAATGCTGTTTAGACTAGATAATTAACCCAAGGAATACGAGGATGTGGCATTGCTAAAGGTTTTCCTTTAAATTTCTTATTGCATAGTGCAAAAATCGATGGAGGGGAGCCACGCTTAAATAGGTGGAATTTGGTATCAGAAGATTGGCTGCTCACTATTTTAATTACATCACAGAAAAAAAGACAAAACAAGAAAATGACAGCTGTTGTGTTATACTATAGGTAGCCTGATTAATCTGTAGTGAAAGCAGTGCTGTCCTCTATAACTGATGGAACCAAAAGTTGCTATATAACATAGGACAAAAATCATGACTCAAGATCAGTCTGTGAGGAGAGAAAAAAAAAAAAACATCCAACGCACATGACTAAAGGAAAGAAAGATATTTCCAAGTGCACTTGTGATTCTCACGGTTCATTTTATTTCAATGCAAGAAACATCATTTTTCTATTTGTGGACTACTTGCATTTTTTTTTTTTTTGCTGTGGTCAAACACTGATTGCCATTCTATCAGAAAATTTCTTACCTCCAATCTCCAATAAAATATGGAAAAGATTTCTTGGCCATCAATACAAACCACATGGGGCACATAACACAAAAAATATAATTTCTTTAATGGAATAATCCTTGAAGTTTAATTTTAGGATTAACACAAAAACAGTCCATCATCTACTCATGACATACACTGCATGGTGAGGAAAAAAAAAAAAAGAAAACTGGAAACTTCTGATCTAAGGTTTGATGTTACAGTACCATCTTACATAAACATAGAGGCAAGACAAATTCATGCCAAGGATGTTTGGAATTTTTTATTTGGCCACAGGCTTTATTTTGGCAATGCCTGCAGGAGATCTCCACATTGAATTATCAGATTTTTTTTGGCTGATACGAATCTTACTTTAAATGGTCTTTGTCACATTCTTGCAATCGTGCCAAATGGTGCTATCATACTGCTAAGACCAGTCAGTCAGTCATTTTCCAACACCCTATATCCTAATACATGGTCACGCAGGTCTGCTGGAGCCAATTCCAGCCAACACAGGGTGCAAAACAGGAACAAATCCCGGGCAGGGAGCCAGCCCACCACAGGGTGCACACACACACACACCAAGCACACACCAGGGACAATTTAGGATCGCCAATGGACCTAACCTGCATGTCTTTGGACTGTGGGAGGAAACCGGAGCACCAGGAGGAAACCCACACAGACACGGGGAGAACATGCAAACTCCATGCAGGGAGGACCCGGGAAGCAAACCCAGGACTCCTTACTGCCAAGACCACCTTCTACAAAACAAAAAGGAATTTCTACTGTTCAATTTTACATTTTCAAAACATCATTTTGATAAATTTAATGGCATTTTTTTAGTTTAGTTTATTTAGTAGGATGATGACATTCTAATGTGTCACTTGGTTAAGCCTGTTATGCACTGTTCACTTTCAATCACTTGTCTCTCTCTTTCCCTTATCCCAAAAGTTCATGGGGTTTGCGGGCAAAAAAAAGTGTACACCTTCTCAGGCATATTTATAAAACAATGGTATTATACAATATATTCCATAATAATCATCAACTTTTCAAAAAAATTACACACAAAGTTCCAAAATCAAATAGTAATTTGAATATACTGTAAATCTAAAAGGAAAAATGTGGTTGAGGTCAAAATAAATAAATAAAAGACAGCCCCAGAAGCAGTAGATAGATTGATTCAAGTTTAAAAGTATAAATCAAACATCCGCTAGTCACCAATGAATGCATGCTTTTAAGACTTTAAGTAATTTATAAACTACTGTATTATCTAAGTTCAAGATGGCCGTGCTTTCAAGTACTAGAAAGTACAGGCACACAGATGTTGTAACAATGCATAAATATATCAATATTAGGACAAATTGCATTACACCTATAAGTTATTGCTGCACTTTCAGAGAGTCAAAGATGTTTCCTATTTTAAAGTCTTTCTATCATCTTACACATCTTACATATTTATTCTCTATTAACAAGAGACCCCAAGTAAAGTGAATGACGATGTGGCAGATTTATATGTCTTACTTGTTCATTCAGCTATCCACTACTAAACCCATTAAATCCAGTTCAGGATGATGGGTGCTAAAGCATATTGTGACAGCATGAAGCACGAGACAAGGAAGAGCCAGAACAGGATGCCAGTTTATCATACGCAACACAACACACAGATCCAACTGAGGTAAGACATATGATTATCCTTACACAGATATTGATCAAAGTGAAAATATCAGAGCCTGTTTTACACAGAATACCTTAAAAAAAATCTCTCTCCAGCAGGAACACTTTGGAAAATGAGTGCATACTGAGAAAGGAAATCTTCTTTTGCCAGTAATCCTGGCTTTTTAGACAAATATCTTGAGATCATAGCCAAAAAATAAAGCAATTCATAATTTAAGTACCAATAAGCAAATAGCAAATTGAAAATATGCAGTATATTGTAGTAAAATAGAAACAACACATAAAAAATACTTACAAAAGAGTGGGCATTCACACCTTAGTTGTGTTGGGAAATAAGCTGCCTGAACTCCTGGGGGAAAGGAAAACGGTAACTCAGTATTTCAGGCCTGCTTATTGGATTAAAAGCTTAGTAGTTAAGGCGGACAAAGGCCACACTAGTGAGAAGGCCACACATATCCCTCACAGAGAGTTCCACACAGACTATATTACCCGTGAGGAAAAAATATTTAGAAAATATAAAATCTGAAGTAAAGAGTCCTATAATAAATAGGTGTATGGAGTGATTATTATCATGAATGCAGAGTGGAATGAAATTCTTGCTACTGTCCAGTGCAACAATTAATAACTACATACGTCAAAACTTCTCTCTTATTTTACAGATGTAACCAACCTCTGGAACATAGATGGCCAAGTAAGAAAATGATTGCTAGCCATTTCTTCTTTAAAATGCACATTTACCAAACAGCCATTTTATCAATAATACTAATAGAGACCATTTGAATAAACTGAATTCTTCTGAGGAGTAATCTTACAGTGTAAAAGAAAACATTTCATGTTGTTAGGAATTTTTTGTAATGCAGTGACCAGTCACTAAAAGGAGAGGGCCTCAAAGTAATAATATATTTACAAAATGGCTGGTGAATCTAATATTTTTATCAAATGACCACTTTAATGCAAGAATGCATTTAATTAAATTCTTTAAATTTCATATTTCTAGTAAAGAGGAGGAATAATATTTGGCATAAACAAATTCATCAGCTCAACGCAGCTCCCCATCAGGCTAGCTGATCCCCTTCATCAGTGAAAGATGCAATTTAAGATATTTAAAAATGAAACTTTTGATTGGCCCTTTCAAAGTAGGCAAGGTACTGGGCAAATCTATTAATGAACACATTTATTAAAGGCATCATTTCCTACAACAGTGAGCCCACAATTTAGAAATGTCTCACATTTAATAAACACCATTTATGCAACATTTTTAACATTAGGCCACATTATCACCATTAATTCAGTTTACCACATTTCAAAATAAAACAGCTTACACTTGTTCAGGAGAGTTGCCGCAATTAGACTACAACATCAAAAAAGGCATTACAAAGGAATCAAGACTACAACGTAACAAACTAATGAGTAAAATAAATGAAAACTTTAAAAGAATAACTAACATATGCAGTATTTGAAGGAACAAACAGGCTTAGGTTGCAAACACTAATCCACATCTACAACAGTAAATTTTAAACCATACAACATTTACTTATATGTATAAATAAACTTTATTAAACACACATTAAAACAAAGCATCACAATGTCTGTGATATTTTAATTGAGAAATAGCCAACTAATAACAGGAGAGAGAAATGCAAAAAGTCCAGTCAGAAGCATTACTAGAGAAAATAAACTTCTGCACCCCTCAGTTGGTAATGGCTATATATGGTTATCATTGTCACAAACAAAGTGAAAGGTTTGATGACATAGGCTAACTGACCACTCTTAATCCCCTAAACATACTACAATATGAAAAGTATATACATGAGTAAAGCAGACAATTAAATTCTATAAAACCACGGCAGAATTGATAATAATGAATGATAAAAATCTAATAGACAACTGTCATAACCAGTCAGACTCTCATCCATGAGTCAAGGGTTTATATTTTTTTTCCCCTAAAGCTATTACATTGTTATTAAGAACTGCATTAATTACAAACACTTTAGTCTATGTTAACGGATTAAACTAGGATTCAGTTGCTGACAGAAGCACTTATTTTTGTTCTAGAAAGTCTCCTATTTTTACACTATAACCTTTTAAGCATCATGTTGGTTGCTGTGCTGGGCAGATCCATTACTTGTTAATATGCTGCCATGACTAGGGCAGAGATGGAGGAGAGGACTTGGGTGAGTTGAAAGCGTTTAAAATAATGGCTTTCATCTGAAACAATCACTGGTTACCTGAGTGAGAATGATTTGTTGACATGGTTTAAAAAAAATTTGGTTTTTTTTTCCATTTACGTCAACAATAATTACATGCCCTTATTTGGAATTACTGATGCCAATAACCATTGCCAAAGTAATTAAGATATACTGTATCCAAATACATCCATCAATTTTATAATCAGCTCATCTATGCAGGGTCACAGACAGCTAGTGCTTATTTTGGAACTTGGCAAAAAATCAACCATGGACGAAGTAACTATGGTAAATATCACACAGGGATGCACCTCCAACATGCACATGTATGCAGTATATTTATACACAAGACAGGAGGTAAGTAGCCATAGGTGTTTTTATGGAAATGAAACTGATAATCAAACCGAAGATCTTTTGGTTTGCTCTTGTCCATTTTAACTCCAGTCCGTTTTCCAGTTTACACTGAGAAAAGTGAATACCTTGAAAGCCAACTGGAAAATCTAAATGAGCACTGTATGAGAGAATGAGGGTGTGTGCAAGTGTGTTTCCTGAAATGGACTGCCATCCTGTCTCTAGACGATTCCTGACTTGTGCCAACAGCTGGATAAGTGGGTTAGAAAATGGAAGGATGGATGCAACACAAAAAGTTGGAGAATGGAAACTTCATAAAAATAAAAACTGCTAACCTACAAATTTCAAAGAGACCAAATATTGTCAATTAGCACAGGTGGATATTGTCCTTTCTTAAAGGCATGCAATACAATAGGCAAGATAGTGGTAAAAATTATTCCATGTAAATACCCATATATATTTACAGACTGTGACATCATAAATAAGCAATTCTGACTGCTGGGATAAACACCACTGCACTAAGCCAAAGTACACAGCCTAAAATCTAGCATTGTTTACTTTATGTTTAGATAGGTAATGTGATCCGGCAGCTAAATCAACTCATTTTAAAACAAGAAGGTGGTCAGATAAACCCTTGCATCTGATTTACTGTCTGTCTCTGAGGAAAACAATTAACCTGCCTATGCTGCCAATTAGAAAAAAATGTATGTCAGAGCTGCTACCTTCCAGATTCAGCATCTTGAGTTCAAATCTCAGACCCTATCATTGCTGGCGTGCAGTTTGTACATTGTCACCATGTATAAATGGGTGTTGCTCCCACATCTCCAAAGTCATTCTTGCTAGTTCTGGCAGTTCTAAATCAGTACTGTGTAAGTCTGGGTGTATTTGCATGTCGGCCAAATCCTTTCTGGATAGGATCTGGAATCTTTCTTCCACAAAGTAAATTAAGCAGTGTTGAGAACGATGTTAGATGTAAACTGTTGTAAAATTGATCTTGTAAGTCACCTTGGATAAATTATCCAGCTAAATATTAAATAATTTTTACAAATGACCTTTTCATTGTAACCTTTACTGCAAACCACTTTATAATGTAAATCGCAACAGCAATTTAGTTTTGATTCAATAAAAGAAAAACAATAACTGACATCAGTTCTGTTGCTCCTACACTAATAGTGCAGCCAGTTGCCTACAGTTAATTTTTAACTTACTATATTTTCATTGCTCTCACATCTCTGTGTGAGATTTTTCATTTCATCTGTAAGGCGGATTCAAAGCAGATTACAAAGAGAGTGAGACAGCCAAGTGCATTGGGGGGAAAAAACAGCTTGTAAAATAGAGATGTTCCCTTGCCTACCAACAGTAACCACTTGCTGATATGATCTCGCACCTTACTAGGCTGACTAAAAACAGACACACACACACACACACACACACACACCACAGCCATCTCAGCAGAATAGCCCTTGGCTGTCTCCTAGTAACCTGTAGAAATCCCATGACAGTAACCTCCATTTACTCATTATCTCCTTGTCTGGAGTAAACACTTTACGGCCTCTTTTATCTCACTGTACTTATCGAAGCCGACAGCCTTTTTTTGTTGCAGATTTAATTTTTTCAATAACACTCAGCATTGTCTTTGAAAACTAATAAACAGGACCAGCTCAGTTGTTTTGGTCACAGTTCTATTTAACTTGGCATTAGAGATAAGCTCTCCCCATCATACCCAAAGGTACCTAAAAAACAGGACCACAGGGAGAGAGACCACTGTAGTTTTGCCAGTTTTCCTTTGGTTGCTGTTCATGTTTTGGATGCTTGGCCAAGGAAAAATCCAAATTTTAGAAGAAATCTTGTGCAATTTGCCAGTTCTCAAATTATGTCAAATATAGCATTATGCAGCTTTATGGTCTACTCTTTCAATGCATTTGTGGGGTTTTCCCTCATACATCCCAAAGATGTGTGTGTTAGGTTAACTCCCAGTTCTAATTTAGCTCCATATGGGTGTACATGTAGGCGTGCTTGTTATAGCCTGACATTCCATTTACGGTTGATCCTTCTGTTTTTCTACAATTATGCTAGAATGAGCTCTGGCCCCCCACAACCCTGAACTGGATTATGCTATACAATCTTTGCTTTTGCTAAACCAGTAATTAGTCTTCACAGAAGGTGCTCAACTTTCATCTTGAAGTACTAAACACACAGCATCAGTGTGACCTTTTTGATATAACCGTAAAAGGTGTACGGCAGGGGGTCCCTAGATCTGTTTACCTGGTCTTAGGGTAACACCTCAGTTGTGACTACAGGTGAAATGTCAAAAAAAAAGTTAATATGTTTTCTTGAGACTTGTCTCATAACATGCTGGGGGGTGAACTGTTCAAATAATTTAAAAGCAAAAGCACTTACAAATCTTTGCAGCAAATCTATGTTTCACAATTGAAATGCTTAACAGAAAATTGAAAATTGCCCATATGCAATGTCTTTTGAAATGGGTATCTTTGCATTTGTCGAACAAGCCTATTAAAAACAAAAAAAAAAACATACCATGGGCCCACCCACCCCAATACATAAATTTCACTTGTGTTCCGTTTATTGATTTGCTGCATGTGAATAGTTAAACTGACATTCTTGCAAATCGTGTGCTGAATCCATCTCTGACATGTAGTCAACTCTGTTACTGTGGTACAATTAGAGGGCCATTAGGATTTTTTATTCTACTATATTACAGAACTATTTCTATAGAATTCATATCTGGCTTGGATATGGTTTGATATTTTACATACAGCTGTTAATGAGAGTATTCATAGCATGAATAGCAAAAAATTATAGACAAAAAAGGTTCATGCACTTTTGAAAGACCACATATGATGTAAAAAGATCACAATTGTTTAGAATTATGCAAAGAGACACAGACTGAAAAAAAAAAAATCAAATTACTACTGGTGTTGGGCTTACTCATGACCAGCTCATCACAGGTTGCTCCATATGGCTATTGAAACACCACAAAACAAGGGATCTTCCAAACGCTGAAAATGCAAAACAGTTGTCAAATGTGATTACCATGGATGCTCGGGTATAACCGACAATATGCAACAGCAGACGCTGGCAATCATAACAGTGCTAAAGAGCTAATTGGCCATTAGAAGTATGCAATGAAAGGGATAGGGAAAGATGACTAGCTATGAATCTATTTATTTGTAAAAACCTTCTCAACATAAATTACGTGTACTCACAAATTAATTCACAGATAAAACAATGACACTGACATTTGTCTTGGAAAACTTTAAATGGAGCAAATGAGTAAATGACAAGCTAAAAAGTTTGTTTCTTGGTGTAAAGAGAATTGTCTGTATCTTAACATTAGCAAAACTAAGGAACTGTTTATTGACTTTCACCGCACCAGAGAGTCTCTATGTCCATTTACTATTCAAGGAGTGGACATGGAGATGGTGCACTCCTACAAGTACTTGGTGGTCCACATCAATGACAGGTGGGACTGGTCTCGGAAATCACAGGAGCTATATAAGAAAGGGCACAGCAGGCTCTTTTCCCTTAGACTGCGTTGCTTTACTGTGGGAAGCGACATCCTTCACATCTTCTACAACTTTGTGATGACTAGGGTAAATGGTAACATCACTTCAAGAGAAGCCCACCAAATCAACAAGCTAATTAAAAGGAGAAGCTCAGTTATAGGATGCAGTCTGGACCCCCTGGAGTTAGTAGTGAAGGAGAGAATTAAAACAAAACTATGTTACATTATGAACAATGCTGCATATCCTCTCTCTGACACACTAACATTGAGGACTTTCAAACAACGAAGTGTTTCAAGAAACGCTACTGGGGGTCCTTTATACCAATAGCAATATGTCTACATAATCCCTCATCGTGACTGTGACAGCCAAGTCAGAATTTTTCTTTTTTTCTTTTTTTTAATTTTCTAGCTTTATAGTCATTCCAGTGTGTTCAGACAAAAATGTGTGCATATTTATTTAATCACTTACTTGTATATGTATGGATTTATTTATTTAAAGAGCTTCTGTAGAAAAAAAAAATTCTTTCTATTAAACCAACCCTAGAATTAATTCAAGAAATGTTTATAATGTTTCACATGATTTCAAAACAGAAATCTCAGGCTTCAGCCTCTAAAAGCCAGACTGAGGACAAGTACACTGCAGGAGTAGGACAGCCGGATTTTTTTTGTATAGCTCAGCTTAAGAAAGTAGGGAAGAAAAAGAGGCAACTGTTAATGGCACAGTTGCAGTTCACCTTGGCTTAATGATTTAAAGTGAAATATTCAGAACAAAATGTCTCTTTCTGTTTAACTCCTGTTTTTCATAATTATATCTACTTCAAGCAATAGTGAAGGGCACAAATAGGCAAACTAATACAGAAGCTTCAGATGTCAGCAAACTGTCCAAGACAACTTCCACATAAAATGAATCACACAACATGTTTTCCTTAGCAGTGTGTGCTCATTCAGAGAAAGTTTTTCTTTTAATCTTCATTTGATAGACCATCAGGCAAGGAGCAAAATTTAAATCAAGGAAGAGAAACCAGGAAATTAATTTGTTAAACAAATCAAAACAACAGGAAATAAGCCTTACTCAAAATGGACTTTGCTTTCCTTAGTTGAGAATATCAAGTTGGCTTTAATATTGCATTCCAAAGTGACCGGAAGGTAAACAAATTTTGAGACTGAAGTTTGTTTCTGAAAATCCTTTTAAAGAAAATTGCTTATGCCAATATCATATAAATTGAATTTACCATCCATCAGATTTGAGGATAATTAAACAGTGACATAGCTCTTTCTACAACAATCTTCCGTAGAGAACTACAGGTGAGATTTTGCATTACAACAAACAGACACAAGACAGGAATGTACTGACTAAAGAGAAACAGAAAATAGAAATAAAGATGGGGCAGGTTAAATCACTCATTTGATATCTGAGCAGATATATTAACACATATTGTTCACAATGCTATCACCTGTATACCGGGTGCATCTTTGTGGGTGTTCCTCCCAAATCCTAAATTCCAGCATGTTAAATTGACTGGAAACTCTAAATGAGCCCTCTATGAGTGAATATGGGTGTGTACAAGTGTATTTACTGAAGTGGACTGCCATCCTGTTTCTATACGATTCTTAACTTGCACTCAACAGCTGGATAAGAGGGTTAGAAAATGGAAGGATGGATGCTATGCCAAAAGTTGGCAAGTGGAAACTTCATAAAGATAAACTGATAACCTACAAATTTCAAAGACAGCAAATATTGTCAAGGAGTAGAGGTGGACAGCTTCCTTTCTTTAAAAAAGCAGACAATACAGTATGTAAGACAATGGTAGAAATTACCCCATCTAAAAAAAGGGAGATTGATGAACTGTAAAGTAGCCACATGTCTGTGCAGTAGTTAAATATTGCATACAGCTAATACCCAGAATGTACGGTATGTATATATGCATACCCTAACCTTACCACCAGTGAATAAATGCAGCTGAAAAGCAGCATGTATTTATAACAAAAACAAGTCCAAACTGAATTGCATTTTGATGTTTACTCTTTGGAAATCTGTCATTACTTCACCAAAAACTGGGGGAAAAAAAGAAACGCTGACCTCTACTAAGTTTAAGTAAACTAACATGCATAACATTTGAAAACTCACAAAGGTCCAGTTCAGTGCCATGACAGGATTGGAGACTAGTTTAAGTAAACCACATATTTTCATTCAGCACAGCACAATGAAGCAGTTTATTGAGGAAAGATCAAGCTTGACACTTGAAAAAAATCACCACTACTTACAACACGATGCTGTACTGCAGATGAAACAAACTTTGAAATATCATGAACTGTACTATATAAAAGGAAGCTGAAGATTAAAATTATCTATTTGAGCAGACAAACATGTACTGATTGATGAGAAACAGAAATTATAAATAAAGAAAGAGCAGGAAAAAAAAAACACAAATCAGCCGCAAAGCATTACATTTGTATTTATTACATCATTCACATAGTTTCAGACTCTTGTTAATGAGATAATCAAGAGCTCAGTAAGCTTTCCACTTACAGAAATTTGAATTGCACATGTTGCATTTCGGAGTCCACAATGAACCCATCATATTTCTGCCTCCATTAGCTTTTATTTCAACACTAACCTTGCAGGTACCATGGAAGGGCAACTCTCCACCCATTTAGGCATTTCCTCTAGTAACTGAACAAATCAGGAGCTGAAAGTCCTTTTTGCTTTCTTAAAGGAATACTCCACCCAAAAATTACATTTTCATTACATATTACTTAACTCATATAGTTTGTAATGATGGATGAAAAAAAAATTTCACACGTTTTCATGCAGTACAGAGAAAACAGATAAAAGTTTCTAACAGAACAGGCTTTTATTATGACCAACGATGAACAAAAGCAAACAATATCGAAAAAAATATCTTGTTATTCTTGTAATATAATCCACATATCAAGTCATAGAGTCATACGCATGTGTTTTTACAATATTGTTCAATACACCACTTCTAGAAAAAGCTCTTTGAAGATTGAACACATTCAAGCATGAATGAGTACTCGAATCGTAGACCCATCTCCTGTCATTATATTTATTTTCAATTCCACAACTGGAGTATTTAGTGGCAGTGTGCAAAACTGCATGGTTGAAATGTCCTTCTGTTTGTGGAAGCATCTCAGATTTCCCCAATACAAGGCATAGTCGCCTCCTGACAATTTTTTCACTCTTTTTTTATGTTTAATCATTGGTTGTATTCATTTTCAATGTTGATATCATATGAAGTGCACTGTTAGCTAAAGATTCAGTTGTTACTGGTCTGGACGCATGGCCAATGAATGAATGGGAGGCAGGACTTCAATTCAAATGCTTGAACATATCCGAGTTTATTCAAGAGAGCATTTTTAGAAAAAGTGGTTTATGTAACAGTACTGAAGTAAAAACACATAAGTTTGGGACGTTTTGAGCTTATGACTGGACGACTTGACATTATAAGACATGAGTAACATGAGATTTTTTTTTTCATGGCTCCTTTTGATATCCTTTGCTGTTGTCTAGCACTGATCACCACGAATGCCTATTTTTTAATAAATTTTTAATTTATTATCTCTGTTCTGCACGAAAACATGAAATTTTATTCTCGGCCATTATTTCAGACTACGAGGTAAGTTACTTATAAAATTAAGAAAGAAAAAAAAAAACAAGCGGGGGGCGGCACAGTGGTAGCACTGTTGCCTCACAGTTAGGTGACCCGGGTTCGCTTCAGTTTGCATGTTCTCCCCATTTCTGCATGGGTTTCCTCCACGTGCTCCAGATTCCTCCCACAGTCCAAAGGCATGCAGGTTAGGTGCAATGCCAATCCTAAATTGTCCCTAGTGTGTGCTTGGTGTGTATGTGTGTGTGTGCCCTTTGGTAGGCTGGCACCCTGCCCAGGGTTTGTTTCCTGCCTTGTGCCCCATGTTGGCTGGGACTGACTCCAGCAGACCCCCGTGACCCTGTAGTTAGGATATAGCGGGTTGGATAATGGATGGCTGGACGGAAAAAACAATCTTGGGGTTGTATTCTTTCCAAGTTAAATGAATGCAATAGCTACTTGTAATTGCTTTCTAATCCTTCTCTGATCAGTAGGGAATAACCTGGGGCCTCATGCATAACGCCGTGCATAGAATTCGCACTATAACATGACGTAAGCACAAAAGCTGAAATGTGCTTACGCACAGAAAAATCCAGATGCAGGAATCTGTGCGTTCGCCAACTTCCATGTTCTTCAGCTACATAAATCCCGGTCAGTGTGGAAATAAACGCACGTGCACGCGCTTGCTGTCCCGCCCTAACTCCTCCCAGAATTACGCCTCTCTGAATATGCAAATCAATATAAATAGCCCTTAAGCCCAGCGTTCTGTGAAAAGGCAATGGCAAAAGTACGAGGAAAAATAGAAGAATTTCAGCGAATACAAAATGGAGGCAAAGAAAAACGCACTATTTGTTGGTTTAAACAGTTATATAAGCAACAAAAGGAAGTTAATCGAGTGACATAGCTTGTCGGAGAAACTCGAAAGCTCAAGTTCACAAAGTCGCACATAATAAAAAAGTTGTCACATATCAAAGTCGCCGTGAAAAGGCGAGTCGTAGCCCACCGTCTGAGTGTCATATGAAAGCTTATTAGGGTACAGTGAAAAAAAAGGCACACAGTGTGAAAAAAAGCACGAAATGTCAACTTTAATCTCGAAATTTCCACTTTAATCACGTAGTTTATTTTGTCATTAAAGTAGAACATCATTAACTTCATCTTAAAATCGTTTATTTTACTAGTTTCTCAAATCCCATCGTAACTAAAGTAGCACGTTAAATGCTTTGTTGTGTATTTGATCTTGTATGTGCTCTGTGTGCCTGAATCACTACGTGCTCTTCCTCCGACAGGACATAGAATCCATTACGTTCGTAATATTACAGCTCTCTGAGTAATTAAAATACTGAGAAGTATACGTGATTATCATTTTCATGATGATATGAGTTAAAGCATGTTATTAAACATGGGAACACGGTGGCACAGTGATTGTTCATGTCTTACAGCAAGATGCTTGCTGCGCCATGTGCAACCTTCAATGAAATGCTTTATTACAGAAGTACTGTCTTTTTCAAACGTACTAACCCCCAATTCCTGTCCTTACTTTTCTTTCTCCAAATACCCAATCGCCACACAATCAGCTCTGTAATAGACGTTAAGCCATCTGTAAGCTTAGAATGCAGATTCTTCAAAACGTTTAAGGAACATCGAAATATCTTCGTAATGTTTAATTATTCTATCCATCTATCCTTCCAGTGTCGCGCCAGCCACAGCATGAAAACAGCGCGAGGCAGGAATAATCCGTGAACGAAGCTCAAGCTCGCTAGCGCTGCGGCACTGTGTAGTTAAAGTTTTATCTGTATAGTATAATCAACATATTTTGCTGCATTTCATCTTAAAAATGATATCATCATCATATGTAAATACGCGCTTTACAAAGTGGCTCAGGATGTGCAATATTATAACTGTATCATAAGTACAATTACCTCACGGTAACTTGCAAGTATAAACAGTTCTACAAGGAGCACTTGAGCCGCTGTCGTGAATGTGGATCTAAGAAAGGGTAACCACACAGGAACAGTAGCACTGCTTTGACGCTGGGTGCCGCCAGTCTGCAAAACCTAATGGAGAACTTGCGTACGACAGGGTATGAGGTACCGTGGAAAAGTGCGTGGCTTTACGCCAAGTGTAGGTTTTATACATCGCGATTTGAACGTGGAAACATTCTTATGCAACATTTCTGTGCGTACGCACTGTTTATACATGATTGGAGTTTCCAATCCTAGCACCATTCTGCAAAAAAATGCTAGTGGTTCATCATGGGGTTTTGTTCACAACATACTGGATTGGGTCCCATTTCTTTGTTCAGCTTTAATTATTGAACAGAATATCCAATCTTGTCTATGGGGGTCATACAAAAAAATAACAGATCCATTTTATGATTCATTAAAACAGGAAAATACTACATGCCAGCCAAATCTTTTGTTTACTATGAAATCCTCACCCCATCTGATTCATTTTACCACAATCTTGATGAGTCTGATGATCCTCTTGAGGTAGACTTCCTTGAGGGAGCCTTATTCCAATCTTTGCTTCCATTTCTCAGACCGTCATGCATTCATTCTTGGCAACAAGCTCATCTTTTTTATAGACAAATGACCATTACATAGGTGGTCAGTAGTGTGTGCATTCTCATTTCTGGAACCTTTTATTTATAATCTCATACTGTCAGAGCACATGCAATTAAGACCATACACACACCAAACTCAGGCATAAAAGTTAGCCACTTGGATATTTTCTTTCACAGGAGAGTCAATCACCAAAAATATTGTGTGTCCATCAGCTATTTTCGTGCACTGAACTATGAAAATGTGACTGAGATAAGTAGTAGTTTCATTCAGGTATGAGACAATGAATGGAACTATAAGTCATGATATCATGCATTTCAATTGTGTTTGCTGATTCCAGTGTGCTCATTACTTTGGGTATGCACCTTTCAGGATGTTTTTGTAAGCATTAAAAGATGAAGGAAAAATAGATAAAGCACATTACAGGGGAATTTTGCAAATGAACTTGTTTCATTTTGATAAAAATTCAAAGCTTGCAAGATGAGGAGGCCAAAGTAACAATAGAATGGCTCACAGGTAAAAGGGTAATTTTCAATTGTGTGGCTCAATCAACACCCTGACCTTGATATCCTTGTGGACTGCCATTTTAAAATGTCTCACAGATGCTCATGTACTGCATGAGAAATTTAAATGATATGGAGTGACTATGTCAAGAATAAGGGACATAAATCACTCCCATACAACCATATAACCAGTAAAGCTGGTAGACACTGGCTTTAAAAGACTTAAAATAAAAAACAGCTATTGTGTGGAGTACTGTAGTGAGAAAAGAGCTATATGAATGCAAAGAATTATTATTATTATTATGAATACTTAACACAACCAAACAATTTCACATTTTAACTGTAAGTTATCTGCTAACAAGGGATTAGGCGTTAAATTCTTCTTTTTTACCCTGTGAGTTTTCCAATAAAAACACAGTTTGGTGTAAGTATGCATCATTATTGATTCAGCAACAATGAAAAATTGTAAATGTTTTGAATACTTTTGAAAGAAACTGTACAAGCCAAGGACACTATAGTAAAAAAAAACAAAACCACAGAATTTCAAGCCAGAAAAACCACATGCAATGTACTTAACATGTGCCCTGATGTATATTATTAATTATGACCGACTCTTTACAACATTTGAAGATAAAATTGGTTACATTTCTTTTGTTTTTCTAGTTGCAGCACAGGCAGACAAAGTGACTTTCTAATGGTCACACAGTGTCAGCAGCAGGATTTGAACCCACAGCCTCAAGGTCTTAAGTCTTAGGCCAAATACATTAACTACTATACCAAACTGCCACTAAAAGCATATTTGTATATATTTACATCTACATTTCTTAGGCAAATTATGTTCTTAAGTCATCTAAATATTAATCCATTCCTTTTCACCTATAGACCACTGCCACTTGTGTCTCACATCATGAAGACCTTTGAGAGGCTAATCCTGGACTATAAGTCCTCTTGTGGTGGACCACCTGGAGCCACTGTAGTATGCCTATCAGAAAAAGACTGGAGTTGAGGATACAATTATGTGTCTGCTCCACAAGGCTTACTTTCTCCTGGACAAAGCTGACAGCACTGTAAGGATTATGTTTCGGATTTCTCCAGTGCCTTCAATACAAACCAGCCATCCCTGTTAAGGTGTCAACTCAAAAATATGCAGGTGGATGAGCCTCCGGTGTCCTGAATAATTGACTATCAGTCCAACAGACCACAGTTTGTTAGGCTCAAGGACTGTGTCTCTGATACTAATGTGAGCAACACTGCTGCACCACAAGTACAGTCCTATCTTCTTTTCTCTTCACACCTCCGACTACAAATTTAACACCAGGTCATGTCACTTGCAGAACTTCTCTAAGATTCTGCACTTGTAAGGTGTATTGATAAGGGGGATAAGACTGAGTATAGGAGTCAGGTGAAGAATGTTTCTTCCCAGTGCAGAAGGAACTGTCTGCAGCTTAACAGCAGCAAAACCAATGAACTGCTTATTGATTTTGGTAGCACCAAAACATATTTACATCTGGTCACTATTCAGGGAGTGGAGGAGGAGGAGGTGAAGGTGAGGCATTGCTACATGTACTTGGGGGTCCACATCGGCTGGACTGGTCTCATAAGAATTGGCAAAGCAGGCGAGATTGTGTTCTTTTCATGTGGTAAGGACATCCTTTAGATATTCTACCACCCTGTGATGACAAGTGAGGCCCACCACATCAACAAGCTAATCAAAAGGGAAGGCTCAGCTATGGGATACACTCTGGGTACACACACACACCTTGAAGGCAGTAGTGAAGGACAGATTGAAAACAAAACTGAGTGCCATTATGAGCAATGCTGTATATCCCCTCTCTCACACAAGAACACTGGCGACTTACAACCAACAAATTATTTAGCATTACGTGTGTCAGGAAATGCTACTGGGGCTCCAGCACTCCACACAAAACCATGGGCTTGTATGCAACTTTAAGTAAATCAGTAATTCTTTCGGTGTCAGTTAAAATTATGAAAACAATTCGGTCGCCGTTATATTAAAGTGGCTTAAAACATCGTCATTGTAAAGCTTTATTTCTTAAATACACCGCATACAGTCAAATACTACAGCACAGTAACACACACATAAACAGGTTATTAATTCATAAAGGTCCAGATGGGGTGCTGCAACCTAGCCCTTCAGCAATGGACGAAGGTGGGAGCGACCACAAGTCTTAACGACTCTTAAATAAAAAAAAAATAAAAAACAATACAACTACTGGCACTACAAACTTCAAGCCGTCGTTCTTCCGTCGTATCTTCGGCGTGCAGTGCCCTCCTCTGACTGCAGCCCACACTTATACAAAAGGGCTAAAACAAACAAAAAAAAGCTATACGAAATGAAGTACTGTAAAGTGTACATCCGTTCAACAATACTTTAAAATGTTTGGTTTTCAAGCGTCATCTCTATATCACGCATTAACTGACACAAGATTTTTTTATATCAAACTGAACAGCATAAAAATCACAACTACGAAGGACACAGCGTGGCTTTTCCAATAACCACGGTGAAGTAACTTGAGACGCTTAAAATGTGAAAAAAAAAACTCTTTTGAACTTTTAAACCAGAAATTAAAACGTTTGCTTGAGAATTTAATTCGCTTCACGTTAACGAACAAGTGCAACCTAAAGGACGTCGCTTACCTCGAACTCCACTTATACTGTAACGTTATTCCCCTCCGGCGCGTGGAACTCATCCAAATCGGAAACGCCTCGTGCCAGAGCCCGCCGTTCTGACAATAAGCTGCTAGAGTAGCTCTCTCCCCCTGAACTGTGTCACGCTCCCGGGGGCGTGGCTATAAGATTAGTAGCCAACCACAACAAGGATATACCGTAAATCTTTGAATAGCATAATGACTTCGCCCTCATTTCGCGACAGTTTGCCAAAATCGGTCAAGTAGCCCTCGCTGCGTGGTAATTTCATGAACGAGTGATGGGCTGGCACCCGCTCCAGGTTTTGTTCCTGCCTTGCTCCTTTAGATTGCTGGGATGGACTTTAGCTTCCCAGAGAAACCGCTCAGAATTAGCAGAAATGGAAAATGGATGAATGACTAAAGTTTATGGTAAATCTCACCATATCATTAAACACACCTGATCAGGTATCCTTTTCCAGTTTGTCAGGCTAGAAAGGTGTGGATAAATTGGCTAACACCCTATGAATATGAACTTTAAAATAATATGACTAATAAATTAGCATGTGGTGGCAATTTAGGTGAGTTGGTGGAAGAGATGCCTGGACATACCTGGAAAGCCTAAGCAAGTAGTGAGGGTGGACTGGGAATTTCTCAAGGTGGCAACTGAAAGACCCAATAGTGAACATCAGAGGTGAGGGATGCCTTCAGGCTGAAGAAGGAGCCTTCTGTGTATGGTTAGCATGGGAGACTTCTGAAGCAACAGAGGTGTACTGACAGGCCAAAAATGCTGCAGCCTTGGTGGCCAGAGAAGCAAAAAACCCCAGTGTGGGAAGAGTTTGGAACTAAAACCATGGAAAGCCACCATCAATCAGGCTGAAAAGGTTCTGGCAAACCATCAGGCAACTCAGAAGGGGAAGGCTGGGTGTCACTCAGGCTGTTCTCAGCAAGGTTGGAAAAATGCTGACCTGGGCTGATGATTTAGTCTGACAGTGGAAGGAACACTTTGGGGAGCTCCTGAACCCAACAGACATGCCCTCTGTGGAGGAGGCAGAGTCAGAAGTTAACGGGGGATCATTGTCCATTACTCCAAGGGTGGTCACAGTGGTAGTTAAGCAGCTCAGAAGTTTACAATGCCCCAGAAATGCTGAAGGCTCTTGCCATTGTTAGCCTGTCATGGCTGACGCACCTTTTCAGTGTCGAGTAGTCGTCAGGAACAGTGCCCCTGGAGTGGTAGACCAGGGTGGTGCTTCCCATTTTTAAAAAGGTGGAGTGGAGGATATGCTCCAACTATTAGAACTATATAGAACTTCAGATCCAAAAGGAGCAATGTGGACTCTGTCTAGACTATGGAACTCCTCTTTACCCTAACACCCAAATGGTCTACACAACCTGGTCTAGGATAAGTGGTGTAAAATGAATGAATGAATGAATGAATGAATAATAATACAGAATAGTGAAAAACATTAATCTACAGCTCTAAAATAAAATGCAAAAAACCTATTATTCCATTTACCTAGGAATTCTGACGTTGGAGCTGGGAATGCATCACAACCGAGTTTAACACAGTCTGTAAAACATTTGTAAAACCAGTATGTGTACTCAGAAGAAAATTTTGTTGTGCTTGCTCTTTTGGAAAACATACAGCTGTTGAAAAGTGCCACATGTCCACAGACAGAAGTTGTACAGAACTGCGTGTGCAACTTGATTTATTGAGACACAAATAGAAGTGCAAATTAACAGTATAATACAATAGTTTTCACTGATGTTAGCTGTGTACGTGATAATTTTGGATTGACTTCATATTTTGAAGTAGGACAAACTCGGACTTCACAGACAGACTAGGTCTGAGTAGGAACTCCAACTTGTGGGGCCATTCCATTTGAAAATTCTAATTACGAACTCAAATTCTGACTTCCCAGTTCAAACGGAATGCAGCATTAATGCTGAACACATACTACAGTGGTGTGAAAAACTATTTGCCCCCTTCCTGATTTCTTATTCTTTTGCATGTTTGTCACACAAAATGTTTCTGATCATCAAACACATTTAACCATTAGTCAAATATAACACAAGTAAACACAAAATGCAGTTTTTAAATGATGGTTTTTATTATTTAGGGAGAAAAAAAATCCAAACCTACATGGCCCTGTGTGAAAAAGTAATTGCCCCCTTGTTAAAAAATAACCTAACTGTGGTGTATCACACCTGAGTTCAATTTCCGTAGCCACCCCCAGGCCTGATTACTGCCACACCTGTTTCAATCAAGAATTCACTTAAATAGGAGCTGCCTGACACAGAGAAGTAGACCAAAAGCACCTCAAAAGCTAGACATCATGCCAAGATCCAAAGAAATTCAGGAACAAATGAGAACAGAAGTAATTGAGATCTATCAGTCTGGTAAAGGTTATAAAGCCATTTCTAAAGCTTTGGGACTCCAGCGAACCACAGTGAGAGCCATTATCCACAAATGGCAAAAACATGGAACAGTGGTGAACCTTCCCAGGAGTGGCCGGCCGACCAAAATTACCCCAAGAGCGCAGAGACGACTCATCCGAGAGGTCACAAAAGACCCCAGGACAACGTCTAAAGAACTGCAGGCCTCACTTGCCTCAATTAAGGTCAGTGTTCACGACTCCACCATAAGAAAGAGACTGGGCAAAAACGGCCTGCATGGCAGATGTCCAAGACGCAAACCACTGTTAAGCAAAAAGAACATTAGGGCTCGTCTCAATTTTGCTAAGAAACATCTCAATGATTGCCAAGACTTTTGGGAAAATACCTTGTGGACTGATGAGACAAAAGTTGAACTTTTTGGAAGGCAAATGTCCCGTTACATCTGGCGTAAAAGGAACACAGCATTTCAGAAAAAGAACATCATACCAAAAGTAAAATATGGTGGTGGTAGTGTGATGGTCTGGGGTTGTTTTGCTGCTTCAGGACCTGGAAGGCTTGCTGTGATAGATGGAACCATGAATTCTACTGTCTACCAAAAAATCCTGAAGGAGAATGTCCGGCCATCTGTTCGTCAACTCAAGCTGAAGTGATCTTGGGTGCTGCAACAGGACAATGACCCAAAACACACCAGCAAATCCACCTCTGAATGGCTGAAGAAAAACAAAATGAAGACTTTGGAGTGGCCTAGTCAAAGTCCTGACCTGAATCCAATTGAGATGCTATGGCATGACCTTAAAAAGGCGGTTCATGCTAGAAAACCCTCAAATAAAGCTGAATTACAACAATTTTGCAAAGATGAGTGGGCCAAAATTCCTCCAGAGCGCTGTAAAAGACTCATTGCAAGTTATCGCAAACGCTTGATTGCAGTTATTGCTGCTAAGGGTGGCCCAACCAGTTATTAGGTTCAGGGGGCAATTACTTTTTCACACAGGGCCATGTAGGTTTGGATTTTTTTTTCTCCCTAAATAATAAAAACCACCATTTACAAACTGCATTTTGTGTTTACTTGTGTCATATTTGACTAATGGTTAAATGTGTTTGATGATCAGAAACATTTTGTGTGACAAACATGCAAAAGAATAAGAAATCAGGAAGGGGGCAAATAGTTTTTCACACCACTGTATATGCAGTGTCCTGGTGGATTGTCAATAGACAGGCTTGCAGAGACTGGGTTTTAATTATAATAAACTTTTCTGCCCACCAGTTTCCTGCTACCTTAAGGTTTTTGAATTCCCAGAACACATCTGGTCGTAAGCTTTCATTTAAGACCAAGATAAAGGTTCTAGCACTAGTAGTTTGCGAGTGATCACATGATGAACAGATAGAAATTAGCATTTTATATATGCTATAGATTATGGACACAAAAATGTATTAACATTTTATTCAAACCCTTTCTAATACACTACTTTATAATTCCCTAAATTCATTTACTACAACAAGTATTTCATCTCATTCTTCCAGACATCTAACAAAAATCAAACTAGTTACTTCCCTGTGAAATATTTTTGCATATCTAAACTGATCTAAAGTAAATACAGCACACACATTATTTAATTATAGGTCCCATAGCCAAGAAAAAATATTTTACATATTACATAAAATGCAATTCCAGTTTTAGATGATCCCATTTGTTTGATTTTTGCAGCCCAATACATTTTAAGAATACATTTTCTCCTGATCCTATTTTGTTAATTCAACGGATCTTTGTTACATTTTTTATCTTGCCACATTTAACCATGGGACTACTTGTTATAAGACATGGCTTATAAGAGAAGTAACAAGAAGTGACAAGAGAAGTAACTCCAGTCTGTCTAACGTATATCCTCACATACATACACATAAAAGTCAACAGAATGGTAACATCATTCTCAAACTTACTTAATCTTCTGATTCTAAACTTGCCCTATTCAGTGTGAATGTGTGCATATGAGTGAACCCTGTGATAGACTAATACTCTCTCCAAGACCGGTTATTGCTTTCTGTCTGATGATGTCAGGGTAGGCATTGGCCCCCTGCCACCCCAAATTGGAAAGTAGAGTGACAACTACAATTCTTATTAAAATGAAAGAGAATCTCCAACTGAATTTTTTTGTAAACATGTACACCCTTTCATGGTGCCTGGAATGTCTGCAGCTGGCAGAGTCTTCTTAAAGAGATAAACCAAGGATGGACTGGGCAATAAGGACACACACAGAGTAAGAGATGGAGCAATGTGCCTAGTGCTTTTACTCACAAAATAGTGCTTTCAATTAATAAAGTGTAGTGCAGTCATCTATTCAATAAATGATGAATTCAGAATAAAATCAGTGCATTGGAGGAGGTTAAAATGAAAATCAAATAAATAATGTAATAAAATAAGTGTAACGGCAGCAAAGTCAGGATCAATTAAAAACCGCTTATGAGCTTTGGTGCTTCCTTCTAAAACCAACAACCCACCATGAGCCTGAGCAGAGTTTCTGTAACTCAGACACACACACACTGCCACAGACCCAGAATGCACTTTACCACACTTTTTTTTTTATTGAAACAGTTCAGTCCATGTGGACCCTAAAATTATTAAAAATATACTGTAACTATTTATATATATTTATATATCAATCATTGTGCTAAAAAAGGGCCATAATATGGAAACTTGTTTAAAAGTTTTAAACAAACTCAAGTCTCAGTGATGGTATTTTTATGAAAGATTAAAAAATACCGCAATAAGCACACTTATACACACACACACACACACATACATACATACATACATACATGATACAGGTAAACATTTTTAAAAGAAAAAAGATCATAAGCAAAGTTTCTCATTAAAATATTTAATTAGGAAACAGGGAACATCTTGACAGATTTTAACAAAGAACATAAAATGGAGAAAACGTAAATAACTAAATAAAGGAATTCAACACAGTTAACCCCTCTCCAAGGAAAAGGTACATATATATTGGTAAAAGGAAAAAAAACTAAATATTGAAATAAACTGCACTCTTTCCATAGCTAAGTGTTTGAAATATATACTAAAGTCTTCTAGAACAAGTATATCAAAGTGTGTTTAAATTTTATTTTGTACAAAACATGCTGGCTAAGGTAAAATGCCATTAATTGCAAATAGTCTAGGCTCTTTTGGCCCAAACATTTTAAAAACTTCATTACCAACTAAACTTCATCCTTCACAAAGTTCATAAAGTCACAAAGTGTAATACATTTTTTCATGCAACTCATGTCATTTCCAAAGTTTTTTTGTTCATTTAGGAGATTTTCTTTCATACAAGCATAAAAAGAGACAATTGGGGTACATCATTGTTCTGTTGTATTTGTACTTACATGTTGTGAAAATTAACTACTTAAACATTAAGTTTGTTTCAGGTGAAAATACATAACATTAATAACACATAAAAAGAATTCCCCACACAGGAAAAAAAAAACAAAAAGCAATAAACAAAAAATAAGTTAAAAATCAGTTATCATAATGGTGTTATGTACAAAGGGTGTAAACTTCTGAAAACAAATACACATAAATAGACATTCATATTAATAACCACAAGATATCTGGTAAACTACATTGTTGCACTTGTCCTAAGAAGCAACACAATGCACTTTCTACAAAGTCTCCTTACCTATACTTCACTGTGTGTGTGGGTCAACATCAAAGCTGTATAACATAGCCAAAAAGATGAAATATGTAAATGAACTGTAAATCTGATATTAGCTTCCCTCCTCAAAACTTAACAACTGTAGTAATACTACAATCATATAAGAATCACAGAATTGTACTAGTACAAAAAGTATAGTTTAAACAATAAAAATAAGTCAGTCTTTTATATATGGTATATACTACATAGGTAGAAGAGAGGTCCTGAAATTTGGTCCCGGTGGGCTATAGTAGTTGCAGGTTTTTAGTCCAACCCAATTGATTAATTAGAAGCCAATCCTTGTCGGTAACAGAACTTGTTATTTAATTTTATGGCTTGTTAGTGGTTGTCATTCTACCATTTCAGGTCATTCTTCAATTGTACAATTTTCTTTTCCAAGAATATCATCTAAATAATTCATTGCCTGGAGAAGATTACTAATTCTCAGCCCTTCAACTTTTCAATTTATTTTTTTTATTAAAACAGATACATCATAATGAAATGCACAAGTGTAGATGGGGCTATGTTAGTTGGTGAGATGCTGGTTGTCACATTATTTGCACCTTATTGTTAATTGGTAGCTAGTTAAGAAAACAAGAAACAACTAAAAACAGTGAGTTCTGTATATAGTCAAAAGAAGCCATTGAGATTTGGGAATCTTAATAAGCCAGTTAAGTAAAATGAAGCACAGCAATGTTTCTTGTGTAATAATTGCTTCAGCCAGAAAAACTATCTTCTAACTATGAAACTGAGTTGGAACAAAAACCTGCGGGACAGAACCAGGGGACACCTGATGTAGATTATTTGTACAAAAAATGGCAAATGACTACCAGAAATGTACAACTTTAAACCTGTATTAAATTATCACAAAATAAATGCTTGAAAAAAATGTACATTCAGGGAATTAAATACCTGGTAAACAAACATAATGTGAACTTCATTCTTTTCTACCAACAATCTATAGATTATGTAAATTCTTATGCTAGACATTAAGTTATTGTGATAAATACTCCCATTCATCAGTACATGAAATGCCACAACACTAGTATTACCTTAAATTTAGTGTTAGGTAAATGCAGTTATTTGGAAAGTTGTTTGCAGAGTTAATGATTTTTTAAATTATAATGGTTACAAAAATACAAAATAACATCAAAGAAGTAAAACAGTTTAACAGTTCCTAATTAGGACTCTTTGCTCACCTACCCACACCAACCCCCCCCCACCCCCCCACCCCCATCATTTACATTTCAAGTATGGATTGCAAATGTGGCCAGTTTCAGAATTTTCTATATTTTAAGTAAATGAACACATTGTTTTCCAAGAGTACAGAAACTGTTGTATAATGTACCCGCTTTATCATTTAAACATTGAGATCTAAAACATGAACTGAAATCAGACTTCAAAGATATGTAATAATAGTCATTTCATTCTGCTTTAAATAAATTTGATACCACTAAAATACAATATAACTAAACAATAACTGCAATATATTTTTACATTGCATAGCAACAGTGGAACTATACTTAATGAAATAGTTGTATTTTGTTTAGCGTTGCATATCTCCATTAAAATACTTGTTTTAAAGACATTATAAAGGCTGACATACTGTATATTATACTGTTCAACCCACTGATAAGCCCAGGGTGGTAGAAAATAACAGACACACACTGTAACTAAGACAAATATTGTTCACTCAGTATTATAATGAACAATGGATCATATCAATATGACAACAGAAAAATTGTGAGATGTAAAGTGCCAATAAAAAGCATAGAAAAAAAGAGAGATTTACTTAGGGGGAAAAAAATCACTCTGGAAATTTTAGAGGTTTCTAATCCTGTCTAAAGAGGATGTTAAAGAGTATATAAAAATAACAACCACATATTCACACTAAAAGATTAAATCATCTAAAATGCATTGGGAAATAACCTGATCCATAAAAAAACATACACAATATTAATATGGACTAATTAAAACTGTTTGGCAATGCCGCAACATGCTCTTCTATACAAATTCCTCTTTTAAGTATCCTAACAATAACTGAAAAATCCCAACTCATCCAAAGAACAGTGCAAATTAGAATATGAAAACAAAAGTTAAAAAAATTACCCATCTCTTTTGTTTGAAAAAATAAATAAATAAATAATTACAATTCAATTTATATCAGTATTTTGCTTGTTAGAACAGATATACGAATATATAATTAAAATATAATCTTTTTTCCCTTCTTGAATTTGTTTACAAAGGAGGTGCCTGCTTTTTTAATTGTACATTCTACTTGGCCCAAGTATTGCTAACAAAGCCTGGTTGTTATACATTTACTAACTATAATATATATTTATATACAAAAATAGAAAGAATATGCTACCCATGCACACATGCATTAGTGGGCTAACCCCTGCTCATGTATAATCTGCATCCAAGTCTTTGATCAGAAGCATACCTCAAAAGCATTTTAGTTGTAAATGTAAAAACCAAAGCAAACTGTCAAATTTCTTCCAATACAATATGATCAGACCATGCAGGTCTTAATGAACTGTTAATATCAATGTTACATACAATCATGGACAATATGGAAACACTAATCGATAAACATATACACATGGTCCTGAGAATTAACACTGTTATTTACATTATGACAAGGAATTTTCTCTTTTTCATTGAACGCAAAAAAGATAAAGATAAAAACTACAAAACTTAAAAAAAATATATAAACAGACGGTTCAGTTAGATTTTGGAGGGAGAAGCAAATTTACAGGTACATGGTATCCATGAAAAGAATTAACTCTAGTTTTAGTGAACAAGCTTATAAAAGCACCATTGCTCGTCTTAGTATTTATTTATCTATTTCTTCAATTCATGCGTCCTCTTTTTCAGTATTCACTTTAGTCTTACTCACATCTGGATGGAAGTCACTGGAAAGATACAATTAATATATGATGAAAGAAAAACTTACCAGAAAGGCAAATATAATTTTGCATAAAAATATTGTCTAAATGCCTCAAAAAACATATGAACGGTATGTTTAACAATTATGAGTTTCCTGAAATTGCATGTTTCATTAGAGAGTTAAAGAGAGCCAGAATCTATCCTTAAATCATATTATGAACAAAACTAGAATCAGCCCTGGACAGGATTCCAGTTCATCCTCATATGCAACCTAACAAAACTATATTTTCAGTAAGTCACCAAATAAATTAGTAATAATAATTCTGATCAATTTTAATGTCAGGTATTGCATTTTTAATACATGGATCAGAAAATAATATTCTTAATGCAAAAATAAAATGTAACAACATCTAACCTACTGAGAGGGGAAGAAAACACTAGTAGTTAATTTGGTACCTAGAAAGATCTACTAAAGGGTCTTCAGAAAACAATTGTTTAGTTTTGTAGTTTAAAGAGCCAACTACTTTAGACAGTAAGCACTGCTATTTTAATATAATTGGCCAGTGTAATTTAATACGATTGTGTATTTTTTTAATGCTCTAAAATATTTCACCAAGCAAATTTCTTGCTTTTATCTTTAATCAAGAGGACATTTCTGCAATGAAGCAGAGGGCATGGATCAAATCGACTGTAGGTGGGACTATCTTACCAAAGGGGTTCAACTGCATTTCTATCTATTTCTTAAACATGCATATAAAAGAAGATATAATCCAGTTTTCTGCAACACTGTAGAAGGAAATTTCTATTCACAAAATGGTACTTAAAACTGTGGACATATGAACCATTTCCCTCAATAATTACATACCCTGAACCTCCTACATCCTAAAATAATCACAATAACACTGAAATACATCTGAACAGACAATGTCATATCAGTACTACTAGAATAATAAAATATTATTTGTGGTACAATAAACACTTTTAAACATTGTTCAATCATATCATCTTCAAGCTATCAAAATACATTTTTACAACAGTGGCAAAGATGTCCTTTAAAATGGCCAAATTTCAGTACTCATTTCAAGACCAGTATAGGCATATGACTATTGTTATAACTCAGAAAGAAATATTTAATTTGCTGTTATCTGAAAAATGCCATTTAATAAAGCATTTCCACGGATGGATGAATGCCAGCAAATAACTTAAATAAGATAAAGCAGAAGCTACAGTACATTAATGCTTAGTGTTAGGGGATTGAACAAAATCTAAAAAAAAAAAAAAGTCAATCAACATATTAAGATCATTATTTTATATATTATTTAACAGTACTGAGTTGAGAGCTGCTTAATTACAGCAATTCATAATTTAAACAACTTCTTTTAATTGGCTTCATAAACTAGGTAAAACGTTAAATCAAAAACAGAAATTTCACATAATACACACCTTACCGAGTCCTTTCTTCATAACTTCTATAGGTCAGTCACATTGTTCTGCTATATTCAATACCACTTTTTACGGAAATACCTGACCAGGGTAAAAAACTACGAAGAAGATTCTGAGCCTGACGATATATCCTCTGTGGAATTGTACAAGGACTCAGATTTGCCAGTGCAGAGCCTATATGCTGAATATAATCAGTAAGCACAAGTTAAGGAAGAAAAAAAAAAATAAAAATCACACACTTCCAAAGAGGATCTTTTTTAAAAATATAAACAGATTTCTTTAAATAAAAAAATGTTGCACTAATACAACTTCAAAACTTTGATGAGCCAAATGTTTCTATTAATATAATGTGAATTATGGCTAATTATATAAATTAAAAGTTCAGCTATTGGTCTGTTGGTGATTCAATAGATTTGCTGACAACTGTAAGAGGGACATAAAGATTCTAGAAGGGCTTAATGCACTTATCACAGTTTACAGCTTATGGGATTCCAGCAGTGATACAAAAACAAAGTAAATAGTAAACTATTCACTAGTTAGTATTAAAGTTATAAGAAATAGATATTTAACTTTTTAAATTGCATTTTTTATTATCATCACTGTTTTTGACAGCCTATTAATTAAATACAAAATAATGTTGTAAGCCACTACTAGGTATCCCGAGTGGCAGAAAATATACACTGCTGGTATCCATCTATTCACCACTTGCAATTTTAGGGCTGCAGCCTATCCCTGCAACAACCAGCCTTGGAAAGGGGCACTTATGTGCCTTCCCCTGGGGCTATGAGACAGCAGAGATAACTAATGCACAAAGTGGAGAAAAGCAAAGTTAAGGGGTGGAGAAGGTGGAGTGGGCTCAATAGCCAGCCAGAGTGTGTGTTAAAACAGGCTTTATAGCTTACTCCCAAAATGATTACTTAAAAGATTTATAACCAATAAATACCTAACAATATCATAACAAGAACCGTAAAGTAAATCCTTGATGAACTGAAGGAATTAGGAGTAAAAAAATAGATTTACCATATGCCTCCTGTAGAAATTATACAGATAATCTTAGCAAATTTCAGATTTGTAAATGAAATGTAAAAACAATTCTATACAAGCAAGAACTTAATTAAAGGCAATAATATTTTCATGTTTCAATTTCACAGCCATTAACATTCTCCTTTAAAATGTATTGTCCACGTTAAAGAAATACATATATTCCTGAAAGTATGCAATAAAATCACAAGCCACAGACGTTCTTAAAATTTTCAGAAGTGAAATTATTCACTATACACTACTTTAACATAAGCTACTTCTGTTAGAGAAACTGGTGAAACTATAATTGTTGTGACTGCTTTATTATTTTAATCTTTCATGTTCTATTTTTCTTCTTGGTGTCCTTTGGTGTTGTAAAGTATCGCTGCCACATTGATCCAAGCAAATCTACTGATATTGGAATAGGACTTCAAGATTGTTCTCAAAAACTGACACAACTAATAACAGATGCAATACAAGACACTCTTAAAAATAGCAAGCAACTTACATTAAAACTGCCAGAAGCTTTAATTCATTTTTTACTCTCATAGACAAATGTATATTTTTATGTACACTGTAGTTTTATTATTATATTTAATTTTTTTCTTTTTTGTTACTCTTTGTGTATTTGAGAGGGTTGTGGTTTGTTATATTTATATACTTTTGAGCTTCTGTAAAAGCTAAATTTCCCCTTGGAATGGACAGGTAGACGAACTGACTGACCAGCTGTCTATCTATCTAAAATTAAACACTTACTATTATAAAAGTGAACCACACTCCGGGCTAGTGAATCGGGAGTCCATCTATCAATCTATTTATCCTCAAATCCATTTAATCACGTTTAGGACTATGGCAGCGTAAGCGTATTCCAGTAGCATCAGGCACACTTAAACAGCCAACTGTGGACGGTACATTTAAACCTTCATTCGATATCAGCTGTATGATATACAATAAAATAAATGACATTAGAAGGAAAGGATATAAGATCGTCCAAGGGGGATGTCCACCATTGATATACAAAACATATGTAAATCCATCTTTTAGTACTCCTCGTATTGAGTAATAATATGGCAAGTAATGATGCTGCTTAAAGTCTCTGTTCTCATAGAAGTGAATGGCAGTATTATTTGTAGTAAGAACATGAAGATAGATGGCTTTGCAATGATCCTGGGCTGTTGTAGATATGTTATCTTTTAAACTTTCTAGTAAAAGAGAACCTGAAAAAAATTTAAAAAACGAAAGAAAGAAAAAATGTAAGATTTGACATAAGCAAAACATCAACTGTATTTAGCAAACACACACTTTAATATTTGACAAAAGTTTCTACATTATCGTAATTATTTATTAAATAATATTGACTGTGTATTTCTAGCTTTGTTTTCAAATTTGTCTATTACAAACTATATTATATTATACATCTTTATTTTGTATACTACTCTTTTTTAAACACATTATAAGTAAAGGACACTTATTTTTACATGGTTAGGGAGGCACTGTTACACAAATTCGAGTACTAACTATTGACTTTTGCTGCTATCACTTTACTATATTAGGCTTAAATGCAAATTTAAGAAAGCTTATTTTGAAACTGATAACTCAAATGAGCACAGAATACTCAAATTAAGTAAATAGTTTTTTTCCCCATAAACATTTTTAATTTCAGGAACAAATCAAAGCAACACAAAGTCATGCTTTCAAAAAAATACTCCACCCAAAAATTAAACTTTATTTATTACTTAACCTTTGATTTCTGTAATAATGGTCTAGAATAATTTTTTTAATCTTGTGTATGTATGTAGAACAGAGACATAAAAAGTTCCTAACACAATATGCTAAAATGTGGACCAACAGCAAACAATATTAAAATGTCTATGAAAAAAAAAATTCAGTATACTCAGGTTGCATAATCCACATGCAAGACACTTGCAAGTCATATGCTCACTAAATCCCAAACACATGTAATTTTGCTAAAACATTGTTAAATAAGCCACTTCTTGTGAACAGTTGGAGGATGTGCTTAAACAGCGTCAAGATTTTGAATTAAAGACTTACCTCCGCTATCATTCATTTGCCATTAAGACATAACGGCCTACGTTTAAGTGTTTCAATGGCAGTTTGTGCAAATGCATTGGTGAATCAACCTTCCGCTTGTTGAAGTACCTTGAATATGCCCAAATATAAGACATACTTCTCACCTGATAATGTTTTCACTCGTTTTTTTGTTTTTTTTTATTCTGTAATTGTACTCTTCTCTCAGACAGTGCTCTGAAATGTTGACACGATGTGAAGTGCCATGGCAGCCAATGAATGAGCTATTACCTGGCAGGAACCCTGGGGAGGTGGGCTTTCAATTCAGCTTTCATAAACTTTTCTTTGAATTTCTTCCATGCGTTTCTTGTCCTTACTATCACTACCCCGCTGTACCTCCATCTGCACTCAACACGACAAGGGTTATTGGAGCAGAAAATTTTAAGACTGGGTGCCTTTCTTGATGCCAAAATCCTTTAGTCTGGTTTTCTGACATGCAAGAGAGACGGTGTCCTTATTCTAACCCCGTTTCACAGGGGTAAGGGATAAATATATATATTTTATACTACTAAGTAAGGGATGAATATGAATTGAATATGGACTGAAAACCTTTTACACAATATGCATATATTACAAAGATTATTTTTCCAATTGCCAGTATATGAACATAATTGTATTTTTCATTTGATTTCAATTTATACATTTTTATTTATATTTTAAACTCTGACAACATAGCTTCAGAAGACTGGTTTAAAACTTAGATCCCGGCCACATCACAATCTGCATGGAGTCCAAAAGTTCTCCCGATGTCTACACATTCTTTTCCCCTGGATAGAAAGTCTGTATTTCTTGCAATATTCAAAACTTGTGAACATGAGCTTAAACGTTTATTTTAAATTGGTCCTCCATGCATTACCACAATGGTCTAGTATCTTTATTCACAGTGTATTACAGTTTAACTCTTCGAGGGCTAAATATTTTTTGCAGGCAACTCACTTTTCTGAAAAGCACACAAAGCAAAGGTTTCACATATAAATCAACATAAAACATCTGTTGGTGCGGCTGCTGTTGGCGCCTGTTCAGGGTCTCTGGAGGCTGTGTAGGGGCAGCTTAATGGCCAGTAGGAATGTGTGGCGGGCTGACTACCTGGTTGTCTTCGTTTGGCAGTGCAACGCAATCTGGCTAGTACCTTTTTCATCATAAGTGGCGGTCATCCCAGGCGAACGTTGCCGTAGGTGCATCAGCTACCCAAGCGTGTTCAGCACCACGATCAGCTGGGTACCAATCAGCTGATGCTGGTACCTCACTTTCGTTTTCAATCTCCACCTCCAGGTCACCTGCCTGAAAATCGGAGTCCGACAACTCAGAATCCGATTTGGCAATAATATGCAAAACGTCTTCAACAGAGTATTTACTTTGTCCATTTGCTTTGGTCTCTCGCCAGATGTCGATGCCATCTTAGAGGTCACTTGCTCTTCACTACTCACACATGTGCAAATCGAGGTCAAATTAATGAAGCTAACTTTCCTTTTAGAAAAGAGAGTCAAACTAAAACATAACAGCAAGTTTTACGGATGATTACCATCCTCTACCCCTGAATTTCGACAAAAGTCGACATCCGCCCTGAAAGAGTTAAGTATTCAAAATTGAATATAAAATTTCAAATGTCTCTGTTCCTTGTTGCCTTATTAGAATACACCACTACATAAGGTAACCTTGCAAAATTTTCCAGATTGCTATCTCATATCCTCTCAATACTACCAGTAACATCTTATACTTATAATTGCTTGGATAGCTTCTACTCTCATCAATAAAATGGACGCCAATCATCCAATGCACAACAGCGGAGTTTTTGTGCAACCTTGGCCTTGAATTGGGAAGCCAGTCAACAATTGGTTCTTTATTAGAACATTAGAGCATTATCTTTAAACTCCTGCTAGCTGGAGCAATGAAAGGCTGATACCCTTATTCAAACAAAGATTTCAGATTCTTTGCACACAGAAGCTGCTGTGCTCAAAGGAAAGCAGAGCACAGTGCACACAAAAAGGTTTTCCCAAAGGTTAATTAATAGGATACTTGTATTGTTACTGCAAACTTTACACTGTTAAAAGTCTACTTAATATTAAAAGTATAGGTCTGAATTATGTATGTTGGTTTTAGCCACAAGTTGTGATTACTTTTTATACATTTTAATTTAAGCAATAAACAATTAACACTTTTGCCCCATCTTCAGTTTAAACAAAATAGTAAAATACATTTCAGCTAATCTAATTCAGCTATTCTTCTAATCTCTAACCAACCTCAGCATCAATTCAGTTTTATATCCCATATCTAAGAACACCATCACTTCATTCAAAGCATCATGCTTCAGAGATGCTTCTTGGCAGTACAGCCTGAAAGACTTGTGAATACAGCAAAGTAATGGGAAAAAAAAAAAAAAATCACAGAACAAAAAAAAAAAAATTCAAAATGTGAGAAGCCTAGGAGAAGATTACTCGCATAAAACTTACAATCTAAAGCAACAAAACACCTTAAAAAAGGACTCGCTTCAACTGAGAATTTGTAATTAGCTTTCATAATGACCTCATCCAGTTTCAGGGTACAGTATTTGAAGAATTTTATAATGCAAAAGAGGCAAAAACTGCTGGATTATCATAACTTCTGTCAAAAAGTGACATAAGGGGGAGTACTATGGTTATATTCTACATTCTTTTACCATTAACGTAAGAATTTACATCATTTTGATTTCACCTTTTTTAATCATTTCTTTTTGGTCATCAATGCAAATAAATTACAAATTACAAAGCAGGTGAACACTTTAATAACAACTATATTTAGTAAACAAAATTATTCAACAAAATTAAATAAAATGAAAAATCTGACCAGGAAATTAGTCCATCCACTGCTTAGTTTTAATAAGGAAAATAAATAAGACAGACTGCAAAAGAGAAGTGTAATTAAATTACTGAAGCAAACAGCATCTGAATTAAGTATTGAATTCTTGTATTTCATCACTAAGCACTTATTTAAATAAAAATTCAATTTAAATGAAACACACACATTCAGGCTTACCTATTCCATGTTTCCTGAACTCCTTTACAACTCCTAAACTTAAAATGTATGCAACTTGTGTGTCAACAGGAAAGCTAGAAGCTAGAATATCCCCATCCTATAAAAAAAGCAAAGAATAAAAGAATGTTATTTAACCTTAATTTTTTATCCTTCTTGACACCAGTTTTTTAATGCTCAAAACAAATAAAAAACTGAAATAAACTTATGTTAAAAAATACTGACTGACAATGTAAATTAAAACTGAACAAAAGTAAACTCAAATTATTTTAAATAGACAAATTGCACTAATTCAATTACACTGGCACCTCTGGCATTTGAGGAATGTCATAATGATAGAAATAACAGACCAGTGTACTTAGATACACCCAAGATATTTATGACTGGCACTAATTTCACATTTAAAAAAACATATTTTTATAATGTACATGTTATTTAACAGTTACTACAATTAGTTTTAGATTGTTAAAACAAGATTTCAGCAATATTTGTACTGAAATAAAATAGTTTTGCGTAATTATATACAGTATATGGCGTGTATTCTGAAAATCCCACACAATTTTTTCATTTTACATGCAGTACTGATGACTATTTCAAGGGCGAAAAATGAAGAACAGTTTTTAAACTGGCAAGTAATAAAAATATTTCTAGTTAATTGCAATTCCTATCAGATTTCCATTTTAATCGATGTTCTTATATTACTATGTACATGTCATTTATTAATGTAACATTCCCTTACATTGCGCTGATAGGTTTACTTAGTCACTACTTTAGGAAGAAGATTTACTCTTTTTTGAATACATCTTCATGCCTATCAATGCCAAGTGAGTCATCTCTTTACTAATTTAATTTAATATCCTGGGAGGTTCTTTTATTTCTTGTTGTGTTCAGTAATGGACTAATTGTTGACCTTTCAAAACTATTGACCTTATCCCATGGCTCCTACAAACCTTAAATATAATTACAGGATAACAGATTGTACAATTAGATGCAAAACCATGAGACAGGGGACTACTGGAATGTATATAAAATAAAAAGCAAATCACCTCTTTGTGCACTTTTGTCCTTCCTTTTATTTCTGCTACTATCATACCCACAATGACACCTTTAAATGTAGCAGCCAAGGAAAAGAATTTTTTGTTTGATGTGATGTCTCGATACCATGAGTCTGGATATCTAACAGGAAAGAAGCAGCAATCAGCATAAAATTCAACATTCATAACTATTAAAATGAAATTTAAAACAAGTAACCAAAAAAATAATCTAAGACAAATAAAAATTATATTTTAAGTACTTTAATATCAAAATACTGTAATTATTAAGTGAATGTTAGTTATCAAAATTTCTGGCAGTACATGATAAGGGTTTACAATCAAACATACTGTAGTGGTGCTATTACTACATAAAGTCTAGTTGTATTAAGTAAAACGTTTATGAAAAATGTGACTTAACATGTCGAACAAAATGCTCCTAACGAGCTGTCCAATGTCATTTTAGGAAGACATAAATATACACAGTTTTTGGAAAACATCCGAAAACAAAAAATAGTTGTACTTACTCAATAGGAAACCAGTCACTACACAGATGTTTTACAGTATCTATGTCATCGTGACAGAGTAAACGAAGGTTGATCTCGCTGAGCGCGCTGGAGGGCACCAGGTTGGTCATTCACCCTGCAAGAATATAACATATTAATGTTTAAAAAGCAAATAAGGCTCAACAATTCATTCATCATAGAAAATCACTAAATATCCATCCATTTTTATAACCTGACACATCCTACAGTTAAATTAGGTTTAAATATATAGTGGTTTGCAAATGTATTCAGAAGTTTTGAACACCTGATTAAGAAAAACATTTTAAATATAAAATGAGTTGTCTATTTCCAGAAATTTTAAAACATTCAAAACTGAAAACTGCTGCTTTTGTAAGTGTTTGTATCTATCAATATTTTATTAAACCTGGCCATCGGACCTTACTTTTATTATGTTAAGAGTTCCCTAATTGTAATTCTTATTTATTTTGTCTTCTTTCTCTTTCTTCATCATGTAAAGCATTTTGAGCTACATTGTTTGTATGAAAATGTGCTATATAAATAAATGGTGGTGTTGTTGTAAACCACATTTCACCACTATAACAGACAGAAGTCTTTTTGGGTATCTTTCTGTAGCTTTACACACTAGTTCAGAGCAAATTTTGCCCTTTCCTCTTGACAAATATGCCCCACTTCATTAAAGTTCCCAGAATAGCACTTTTAGATAACCATTCTCAAAATGCGGCAAACATTTTCAGTGTTTTGTATTATTATTCTGCTGGATGATGAACCTAGTGAGCATGATGGTCCTATGGTTGGTATCGCTGCCTTACAGATACTGAACTGATAATGTGTTCCAGTCATTATTTATATTAAGTTTTCACATTCTTTCTGTGTCTACATTATTTTTCCTCTATGTAGTTTGGTCTTCCTTCCACATCACAAAAACATGCATGTAAAAGTTACTGAAGGATCTAAGTTGACCTTGTTTGAGAAGATGCGAGTGCGTGAGTGTTCAATTAGATGAAATGATGTTCCATGCAGACAGGTGATAGCCTCTGGTTGGTGACCCTGAACTGGATAAAGTGTCACTGAAAATGGACGGATGAAAGGTTAATCTTCTCTCAAGGTTCAGGATTTTCGTAGTCTGAAAGAATCCTCGTAAATATTTCTGTACTGTGACCGCAATTTTTGTTTCTTCAAATCTAATAATAACTCTGCTGAAATAAAATTTCACCACAGGTTGATACTGCATAGACATCATTAGAACTGGTCAAAAAATCATGTTTTCATTTGACAACATTCTTTGTCAAAGCAGCTGGATGATTAACGGACAATGCTGTTTTATTTGTCTGGATTCCCTCCTACATACAGCCTTCTTGATATTCCATATTATTGCATGTTTTTAGGCCTTCAGGAAAAATCTAACATTTAATAAAAGGAACAAATAAAGTACTTTTTTTTAAAAAAAAAAAACTACTTAATGTATACAATGACAGAGTTATCTGACAACAACTGGCAGTGTATAAAGTAAAAATTGCTTCTTACCTGTCACATATTTTTTAAAACTCTCATATATGGCCCAGAGAGGATTTGAAAGACAAATGGAAATATTTCACAAAACAGTTTTTCAACATTTTTAAATCTCAAAGGCTCATAGGGTAAAAGCACTCAAAGAAGTGGCTTTCCACTGACATCTACTGGTCAATAAAAAAACAACAATTACTAGTTCAGTTACAGTACTGTACTAAAAAAATCTGGTGTTTTTTTTTTTGTTTTAAATCGAGCTTGCAATTTTGGAAAGTAATGATATATGACCATTAGCATTACACTTTTAAGGGAAACAGAGACACATGACTAAATATAAACACTGCAGCGGTGATTCCTAATGTAGCTTCAGTGTGACCACTGATATAAATGCACAGTAAGCTAGAACCCTTTTTTTTGCTCCAAGCATACACTAAAAACAGATGGAAAAAGCAAACAAAACACTTGCTAAAATGACACAACTACAGTTCATCTTCACAAAAAAATCTGAGCTTGTGTTTAGCTTTCTGATCAGCAATACAGCATGCATGTACAGTAAGGCAATGCAACTTGCCAAACATACCAAATCTTGTTAGGCTTACTTATAATAATAATAATTCATTACATTTATATAGCGCTTTTCTCAGTACTCAAAGCGCTATTCACACAGGTAGGAACCGGGCAGCGAACCCACAATCTTCCACAGTCTACTTATAGCAAAGCAGCAGCTCTACCACTGCGTCACCTTCCCAACAAGGTCTCATCAGGAGTATCACGTATGGCGAGTTCAGCAACAGTCACTGGCCTTCTTCTTTTTCTGTTCTGTTGTGGTATGTAAAACAGACAGAGGAGTTTCTCTCCTATCTGTCAAAAAAACAGCATTCTTTACTTCTCATTGCAACGTTATATGAATTGTACTTCCAGATGAGCATTCCTTGGATGATAATTCTCATGCACAACAAACCCGCCCCTACAACTAATGAGGAAAATCAAACCCATTTAATTTTATCATAGCAAATCACAGACTAGTTGGAGTCAGTCACTGGGTATGTTACATTAGGCAACTGGTTTAATGGGAGTACCCCGGCAACGACCTCAGATCCGCAAGGATTGAATGATTTCTACGACTGAAAATCACTGAAAAAGTCACCTAATATAACATAGCTTTAAGAAAAAGAAGGCTGCCATTTTACTAATGACAATATGAGCTAATAATCATTATAAAAAGTAAAAAGGCTGATCATGGTAGTGATTTGCAAAAAAAAAAAAAAGTAGTCACACAGGCCACTGTTTTGTAAACATCACACACTACTATAGCATCCAAGAAAACAATATTCCAATTTCTAAAATATTTAGAAAATTCATGCTGCATGTAATTTTAATCCTAAGCTATCATCTGCTATATCATTAGGACATAATATGATTTAAATTCTAGAGAAACATTTAAAAAAAAGAAACTTTTACATACATGTAAATCTTAATTATGGACATGTTCCATTCCCACACAGCAGCAATATTTCCATCTCTAATCTTACTGCTGTGCATTATCTGAATCTTCTGCTAGTTTATTATAGAATTATTGTCAAAGCTCTGCTACATACCCATGAAGCCCTGAAAACTGAACCTCAAAGACTCTCCTCTGTGATATTTACTGTGAACACCTACAAATCAGCAGTTTCTTGGATGCTGGCCTCACATTTTCAAGACCTTCCTGAATTTGTGCTGGTGAATGCTCATTCAGCTTTGTGGCACTCATCTATATGATGTTCTCTCTCCCTCCCTCTCTTTGTATGTACAGAAGGCTCCTTTCTCTGTCTCCACATTCAAAGGAAAACCTGAAGGCCTATAATTTCCCTGCTTTTCCACACTGTATCTCCATTGTTTGTCTGTGACAATTTATTTTTAAGGTCTACTCTAAATGTTTCAATTCTGGTCACTTATCACAGTCAAAGCACTGGACCACAAACTACAAGGCTGCCAGTTCTAGGAGTATGTGACTTCAGCTGACAGTGTTCTAGTGTTAAAAAGTGTTCATAAATGTTAATAGTTTCAACATATCACCTTGAAATGGGGAAGCATGGTTGTTGGCATTGCTACTTCATGGATCCAGTGTCCTGGGTGTTGTCAGTGTGGAATTCGTACATTCAGTGTGAAAGTCTGTGTGGATTTTCCACAAACAAACTCAAAAAAGGTGTAGAGTTAGGTTAACTATAGATTATGAACTGGTCTGCTGTGACTGCATGCATGTCCATCCATCTCTTTGTTAAGGGATAATCAGGTGATTGATCCTGTGTTGTCCTGGATAATAGACTGCTTGTTGGGACAATTTGTAAGACTCATAGACTGTGTTTCATATATGGATGTGAGCAACACTGGAGCACCACAAGGAACAGTCCTGTCTTCTCTCTGTACACTTTCTGCTACAATATAACACCAACCCATATCACCTGAAGAAATTCACAGATGACTCTGCACTTATGGTGCATATTGATAAGAAGAGAGGAGTCAGGCGGACAACTTTATTGCTTTGTGCTGAAAGAATTGTCTGCAACGTAGCATCAGCAAAACCAAGGAACTGGTTACTGACTTTCACCACACCAAACAGCCTCTATGTCCGTTCACTATTCTGTTTGTAATTACATGTGCGTCTGTTTACTTTGACATGGGATGTCCAACCACCCCATGTCCCCTCCCTACTCTCCAAGATTCTTTACATATACATTTGCAGCTGCAGACTTTAAAAGGGGACTACAAACAACGGATTTAAAAAAATAAATAAGTAAAATATTTCACTGAAGGACATAAACAAATGAAAATTACACTCTCAATTTTCACAGTATACTTACTGATTACCCATTTCAATTCAAAAGGGTTCAGTGACTTGTAAAACTGTGTTTTGCAATAACTATCAGCAAAAGCCAATTCACTAGGAAAAGCAGGAATTTATCTCAGGCAGGATGTTTTATTCATGGACAACTGTATCTAGTAAGCACCTCCAGTGATCTAATAATATTAATATTACTTATTATTTGACTGATGTCTTTATCCAAAGTGATTTACGACATCTGACATAAAATGAGTTTTTTTTTCTTCTTCCAGTTAGAGTACTAGTAATTCACTAATGGTCACACAGTGTCAGTACCAAGATTTGAACCCACAACCTCAAGGTTTAAAGACCTAAGTACAAAGCCTTAACTACTACATCACACTGCCACCACATCCAAGTGCACGGTTTTCATATTTATAACTATGCTTACCATACAGAAGAAACTAATGTTTTGTTAATAACTGTGTAACGGTTTTAAATATATATTTCAGAACTCAAATGTTAACAAAAAGAGCTGTTTTGCAATCAAAACGGGGCCCCATGATGTTGTTAAGATGGCCCTGCCCTTATGGTACTTCTTTGACTTCAACTTTTAATGTTTTAGGCCAGGCTCTCAACCATCTAACTGCTATTTATGTAGTCTATACCGGCTGCTGTATTCGGCTAAGTGAATGAAGCTACATTGTGATATTGCCTGTTTTTAAAACCGCTGTGTAAAACCAAGATTAAATACTGTGCCCTTTATGGCCAGTCTGGCTAAAGGGCAACACATCCAAGTACACTGATCTCATTTTTACAAGTATGCCAACTATACAGCACAAACTTATGTTTTGTTAATAACCGTGTAACTGTTTTACATACTTATTTTAGAACTAATATTATAATAGAACGAGCTGAAAAACCCATGAAATAAATCAATCAAGGCACAACTGGCATGACGAGGCAACAAAATCAGTCTTTGACAGCTTGAGATTTGACCTGCTCGTGACTCCAAAAGCACTTCCGTTTTCCATAAAAAACAAACTGTTAAAATATCCACAAATGTGAATTTCAATGCCACTCCCACCTCTTTTCTTTTAATCACGTTTCACCGAGACACAAAAAAATAAGCCAAATACGCGCTTGTCAACACGCCGGGCACAGGCTGATTACAGGTTGTCTGCGTTTAACTGGATAAAATAATACGTTAAAAAAAAAAAAAGCAGCTTTTTAAAATATATTCTTATATCTTGTCTTGCACTAAATACAAACACCAAACAAGTTGAGGATAATTTTGTCACACAGCCCAACGACACATACCTTTATTTTCGCGCGGACAGCGAAAAGAATAAAATCCAAGCCGGACTTTTCTTGTCTTTTCTGTCGTGCTATGTTTTTTCTCGCTTTTTGCCTTCAACGCGTCTTCTCTGACATGATTTAAGTAAAAAAAAAAAAACAGTCTACACAAGCGGAAGGTTCAAACTGAAGCAAAACAGCAACCAACATAAACATTCACCTCGTTTCCGCGTACGGTTTTTACTGACGGTTCATCTTCCTTCCGGTTGCATGAAGGTCTACCGCAGCGACGCCTAGTGGTCATTGTGAAAATTACTTTTTTTGTACGTACAATTGCGTACTCCTGCCCTGGAGACCGCTTAGGCTCAAAAAGTCTAGGTAGACACTGTCTGGGACTTCCTTGAGGGGTTAATAGTGGCTGATGTGGAGAGGTTCAGCAAGATAGTGGCCATGCAGCAGCAGAGATCGTGGACAACGTGGGAGTGTACGCTGAAGCAGAAGATTTCCCAGACTGACACCTAGTGTTAAATTCATGATCCAGGCTGTCTACAATATTTCAACAAGCCATACAAACCTCCATATCTGGAGCAAAAGTGATACCCCATCATGCCCGCTCTGCCTAGGAAAAGGAGTACTGGATCACATCATCAGCAATTGTCCTAAAGCCATGGGTAAGGTCACTACAGGTGACACAATGATCAGGTGCTGAAACCAGTAGCAGAGGGCATTGCAATAGCCATTACCACCAGCAAGCAACATGGCCAGGGAAAATCACATCTCCTTCGTTTGAGTCAGAGTACAGCCAAAAATTTTCAGCAGCCTTGAGCCTGCTCAACACCACATCAGACTGGCTGCTTTAAGTTGACCTGGAACGACAGCTGAAGTATCCCAACCACACAGCAAGGAATTTACAGAGCCCGGATGTAGCTTAAACAGGAGCAATCACAGGGTTCAATTACAAGAACTCAAAAGGAAGAAAATCAATATGAAAAGAATAGTTTTACCAGTAGTATTTATCTTCAACCCTAAATATAAAAACATAGGACACATGCAAATTACTAAGTAGCATGGTGAACAGGACTATAGGGACCTTCAGATCTCTACTTAATGTTATTTTGGACAATCTAGATGAACAGGATGGACAAGCTTGTGGGACTCTATGGCCTTTTCTCATCGCAGAATTTCTAGTGTTCTACGGTTAAACGCTTAAACTTGAATAAGCACTGGACAAGGCCAGCAAGTTGTGTGAGAGTATGCAAAAGATATGGATAGACAGAAAAAAAAAAACACACAAACAACATCTGGGCACCTATTTGTTTTTTACATTTACATGTACATTCCTTAACTTTTAGTAAAAGTGATTTACAAAAGAGGTGAACATAATCAAGTAAACATCAGTCTGGGGGGTGTTTTGGTACAAGTACTACATGACAAAGTTACAAAATTGGTCACAAGAGCTCAGAAAAACGTGCAACCAAGTTACACTGACCAAGTTTTAAAAAAAAAAAAAAAACACACACACACACACCTGTCAGAGGTCTTCATATGCTTCTGAAATACATTGAGGGAGTCTAATTTGAATTGAGGTGGGCATCTCACTTTACCAGCTAGAAGCTACACATGAAGAGTATAGGTTGGGATTTGATGACACAGAGGTGGCAGGCAAAAATAATGTGGTGGAAAAGATTAAAAACAGGGAAAATGATGCAGCCTTCCAGTTAATTGAATCAAAACATAAAACAATACAGTGAATACACACAATAAGACTGTAGATGGCAGAGTCAAAATGTCTTTAATAAATTAAACATTAAAGTGAGTTATGGCAGAGCTAAACCTGGGAATAAGTAAATCTTTAAGTGAGAAAATAGTGCAATTCCAATTTAATGAAAGTAAATCACCCTAACATACAGTTTTGGCTGAGGGTCACAGAGCACCATGTCCATGGTTTGTCCATTTTGACCGATAATTATAGCGTTGATTAAGCTTCCCAATTACCCTGAAATGGTTTACGTGGGTCCAAGAAAAAGACAGACAGATGCAAAACGTAACACCTGATTTACATTAAAAAATTTACAAAGCTGAGAACATAATTATAGAGAGAGTTGCATACCAAGAACCTTCAAATAATGAAAAAACTGTAATCAGAAGAACTATTATTAAAATTTGCCTGCAGTATCCAGGATGCAACATTTTATCATGGGGAAATGTCATAGGAGTGCTCACAGATATAATAAACAGGAGTAATGCAGGAATTAGCTACTAAATAGCTAACTGGTATGCAGATGAGTGAGATGCATACTTACAAATAAAAAAATGTATGTTTAATTAACATGCTTATTTGCCAAAATAAGCAATGCGCATTAACTTATACAACACATGGCTTTGTTGTCTGATAAGTGGGTCAGAAAATGGATGAATCGATTTTTTCAGACTTTTCTTTTTAAATTGACTCAGTCTTTAAAAGCCACTTGTTTTGAAATAAATGACATGCCAACATGCATAATTCTACAGGATTTAAAAATAAAAGACAGAATTAGGTTACCCTTATATACAAGAAGTATTAATATACAATATATAACAAAAAAACAAGACAACAGAAGAAAGCACACAGCAGTAAGATAAAAAGCAAACCCCATATGGGTAAAAAGGGATTCCAGATTAAACAAAAGGGATACCAAATTAAACATATTACAGAGTAACTCTGTTAATACTAAAATGTTCCAAATTGCAAGTCCTTCCAAAGTTATCTAATGAAGCTGAAATGTAAATTTTATTTCTATTTTATGATTGTATTAATATTCTCTCAGATTCGCTGACCGATATCTAAATGAAAAGGTTACAAAATCGGTCACCACAAGTGAAGAGCTCATAAAAGCACCTAGGTTTAAAATAAAAAAAATAAACCACCTGTCAGAGGTCTTCATATGCAATACATTGAGGGAGTTGAATTTAAACGGAGGTGGGCAGCTCGCTTTACCAGCTAGAAGCTCCGCTTGAAGAGAAAGCACACAGCTGCAAGATAAAAAGCAAACCCCATATGGGTAAAAAGGGACACCAACTTAAACATATTACAGAGTAACTCTGTAAAATCTAAAATGTTCTAAATTGCAAGTACTACCAAAGCTCTCCAATGAAGCCAAAGTGTAAATTTTACTTCTATTTTATTTATATTATCTCAGATTCATTGTTATCTGCAGTATAAAGAACTTGCCATTTCCCAGCAATTCTGACATTAGTAAATGGGTTTGAAAACGGTTTGTTACATGGAGGTTGACTAATATGATACAGCTGCTTGTTTGGAAAGTACAACTAAAAATGGTAAAGTGCCACATACCAAGAACAAAAAAAATGTCACTGGACTATGGATGTGTTCATTTTGTTAAATCAACTATAGCTAAAATGCTGTTACATTTACAGTTTTTGGAATTTAAATGATGTTTTTCAATATTCTTCTGTATAATGGAATTAAGTTAATTTATTAGAATAAAGTCAATAGTTACAATACAATTGTCATTCATCTTGTAAAAATGATACAGTATAGGTTTAATTCTATTAATTTCACAGCTGTGAGAAATATAATGTAATTGCACTAATAGACAAGGCTTTGCAATTTGAGATCACCGTTTGTTTTTGTTTTTTTTGTATCCAATCAGAAACAAGGCCTTGCTAGAAAAGCCGATTCAGACCACCTTAAAAACTTATGTACATTTCTTAATACCTACTGAATAAGAAGATATCAAAGGAAAGATGACAAATTGTGGCAGCATCTGTAATAAACTGCACCCTAGCTGCCAGAACAATTAAAACAAGATGTTATGGCAATTTCTGTAAAGGGAATAAAGCAATGATAAAACAAATAAGAAGGCACAACAATATATTTAGTATATAAATTTATTACAATCTCCCCAGAAATGGCAAATAGAAAAAGGGGAATATGTGATCATTTTATTCACTGTCATACAATATATCTGCTGAATAAAAATAGTGATAAAATCTGCACATCATGTAGAAGCCATTTATTACCGCAATATTCAGCTCTGCACTGTATAAATTATCTGAGCACTGGATTTTCCCATGCAGACAGTCTCTTCATTTGAGAAGGGGAAAAAAATCTGAAAAAAGTTCCTTGCTAAAGTATTTTACACATACAACTGACAACATTCATTTCCTAAGACAAATGGATATTTATAATAAAAATTTATTACAGGAGTAAAAGTTCTGTAAACCTAAATAAATGCAAACTGCAATTCTTTGGTTGATGTTTTATGAAAATGAGGCCAGACACTGAGAATGCAAAATGAAAATTTTCCAGCAATTACAGAAATGTAATATTCATTTTTAAATGCATGATTTTTGCAGTGTCCTGAGAACAAACTTCTCAGGGAAAAAAAAAAAAAAGACTTAAAAGTATCAAACTTCACATTTCCTTAATCAGTTTAATGCACACTGTGATCACCAATGCTTTCTTTGTATTTCTTATAACAAATACAAACGTAACAGTTATTGTTAACGTTGACTACATTTCACCCTCATAGCATTAAAACACCTCGATCAAAACACCTTTAGTTTAAAAGCCAACCTCACCTGCTTCAATATCGAATTCTTGTCAAAACATTTAGTCTCCACTCATAAAATGAACTTGAAATTACCAAATGTACACCTGTGTCAGACCAATGTGGAAACATTTCCTCATGAATCAACATACATTCAGTGAGAAATTAATTTATACCAGACTAGGTTTTAACTATTTTAAAAATTTCCTCTGTTATCATAAATGATGCATCAAAAGCCACACATATTTAACTATGCAGTCATCCATTATCAACTGAATGTTTCTTTGAGATTTTGTCTCTCTCTTCCTTAAATGTTACTGTTTAAGGGTTAAAATAATTTGACTACTTGTTAAATTTGCCTGCTGTATAACAGCACTAATTCATACCACAAAGTTCATTATTTTGAAAGTTTAAACAATACAAATTTTAAAAATGTAAAAAATGTAACCTTCTTCAGTATTTTCAACAAAACAAATAGCAGCAATTAACAGTTTTTTTATTTACCTTCAAAGGCCATTACAGTAACAAAATGACAAGAATATGCGGTTAGCTTGCATGAACACATTTTATAATTAAATCTTCCAAAACTTCTGGAAAATTTACAGTGCCATATGTCTCAGTGCTCCTAACGGATAGGCCTATATGGAAAGGCCATACCTGGTAGGAAGGTCTGCACAGGAAGAGAAGTGCGTGTGTTGTGAGTGGGATGTACAGGGAGTGTCGAGTGTGCTGTGTGTGCAGGACGAGAAGGGTAGCCTAATGGAGGAGTATGGATATGTGGGTAAAATCCAGGAGGAAGTCCAGTATGTGGAGGAGGCTGTTGGACAGGACCAGACAGAACCAGTTGAAGTAGGCTGTTGGGGAAAAAAAAAAAAAAAAAAAAAAAAAGAGATAGTTGGTATAATTCTTCAGAGACACTGGCATATATCTTATGAGCACAACAAAATCACTTTGTATCAGGTATTAAGCTTGCCGCATATATCATGAATCAGTCTTTCACATCATTTGATTTAATGGTAATTCATTACTCCTTATAAAATGTTAAAAACATCAATCACTACCAAATACCACAAATTAGAGCTTGCATATCAGCCTACAATTTTTAATCGGGTAGTACATATACATTAGGTTGCAATTAAATATGATATTTAATGTTTTGCAATATATTATTTAAGTATTGTGGTTCAACTGTACAACATATTACAATTTATTACTCCTTTTTTATTTGACTGAACCTAAAGTTGAAATCATGCCTGTATAGTTAAAAGTGTTAAACTACCGTATTGACAATTGTTCCCAATGAAACCCGTTCTAATGGTAGAAATAGATTTCAAGTATCTCACCTGTCTCCAGAGTAAAAAATGTAGTTACTGTACAATCAATATCCCAATTAACCCTAGGTCTGGGTGATTCCTTGTGAGAGCAGCCCTTATGTTTAGAACAGCACTGTCAGATTATAACAAAAACTTTTCATATTTAAAACCTATTAATAAATGAATACCTATGTGAATGTATTCCCATTTTGGGTTACTACACCATTAATGGGCTGTTTTCACAATAAATTATTAAATTTTTATACACAAAAAAACTAAAACAACAATTGCATGCTAATTAAACATTTTGGGGGAAAAGCACAATCCGGTGATGTGCCCCTTTTCTTCCCCTCTCACTGCTGAAGCCTGACTTAACTTCAAATGTACGAGAATCAATTAAAACATACAGTGGAACCTCGGTTCACGACCATAATTCGTTCCAACCCTCTGGTCGGAAACCGAATTGGTCGTGAACCGAAGCAATTTCCCCCATAGGATTGTATGTAAATACAATTAATCCATTCCAGAGCGTACGAACTGTATGTAAATATATTTTTTAAAATATTTTTAAGCACAAATATAGTTAATTACACCATAGAATGCAGTGTAATAGTAAACTACTGTAAAAACATTGAACAACACTGACAAACACCCAGGCTCCCTGCACAGCTACACGTACAGGCTCGCTCTCAGCTGCACGCGCTCTCTCTCTCTCTCTCCAGCACGCGAGCCTGCCTGCTCTCTCTCTCATCAGCACGCGAGCCTGCCTGCTCTCTCTCTCTCTCTCATCAGCACGCGAGCCTGCCTGCTCTCTCTCTCTCTCTCTCATCAGCACACGAGCCTGCCTGCTCTCTCTCTCTCTCTCTCATCAGCACACGAGCCTGCCTGCTCTCTCTCTCTCTCTCTCTCATCAGCACACGAGCCTGCCTGCTCTCTCTCTCTCATCAGCACACGAGCCTGCCTGCTCTCTCTCTCTCTCATCAGCACACGAGCCTGCCTGCTCTCTCTCTCTCTCTCATCAGCACACGAGCCTGCCTGCTCTCTCTCTCTCTCTCATCAGCACACGAGCCTGCCTGCTCTCTCTCTCTCTCATCAGCACACGAGCCTGCCTGCTCTCTCTCTCTCTCATCAGCACACGAGCCTGCCTGCTCTCTCTCTCTCTCTCATCAGCACACGAGCCTGCCTGCTCTCTCTCATCAGCACACGAGCCTGCCTGCTCTCTCTCTCTCATCAGCACACGTGCCTGCCTGCTCTCTCTCTCTCTCTCATCAGCACACGAGCCTGCCTGCTCTCTCTCTCTCTCATCAGCACACGAGCCTGCCTGCTCTCTCTCTCTCTCTCATCAGCACACGAGCCTGCCTGCTCTCTCTCATCAGCACACGAGCCTGCCTGCTCTCTCTCTCTCTCTCATCAGCACACGTGCCTGCCTGCTCTCTCTCTCTCTCTCTCATCAGCACACGAGCCTGCCTGCTCTCTCTCTCTCTCTCATCAGCACACGAGCCTGCCTGCTCTCTCTCTCTCTCTCATCAGCACACGAGCCTGCCTGCTCTCTCTCTCTCTCTCATCAGCACACGAGCCTGCCTGCTCTCTCTCTCTCTCTCATCAGCACACGAGCCTGCCTGCTCTCTCTCTCTCTCTCATCAGCACACGAGCCTGCCTGCTCTCTCTCTCTCTCTCATCAGCACACGAGCCTGCCTGCTCTCTCTCTCTCATCAGCCCACGAGCCTGCCTGCTCTCTCTCTCTCATCAGCACACGAGCCTGCCTGCTCTCTCTCTCTCATCAGCACACGAGCCTGCCTGCTCTCTCTCTCTCTCTCATCAGCACACGAGCCTGCCTGCTCTCTCTCATCAGCACACGAGCCTGCCTGCTCTCTCTCTCTCTCTCTCTCATCAGCACACGAGCCTGCCTGCTCTCTCTCTCTCATCAGCACACGAGCCTGCCTGCTCTCTCTCTCTCTCTCATCAGCACACGAGCCTGCCTGCTCTCTCTCTCTCTCTCATCAGCACACGAGCCTGCCTGCTCTCTCTCATCAGCACACGAGCCTGCCTGCTCTCTCTCATCAGCACACGTGCCTGCCTGCTCTCTCTCTCTCTCTCGTCAGCACACGTGCCTGCCTGCTCTCTCTCTCTCTCTCATCAGCACACGTGCCTGCCTGCTCTCTCTCTCTCTCTCATCAGCACACGTGCCTGCCTGCTCTCTCTCTCTCTCTCATCAGCACACGTGCCTGCCTGCTCTCTCTCTCTCTCTCTCTCATCAGCACACGTGCCTGCCTGCTCTCTCTCTCTCTCTCTCTCATCAGCACACGTGCCTGCCTGCTCTCTCTCTCTTACATTGCAGCAGTTCATCAGTTCACGTCTGACCGAGAACAATGCAACATGTGCAGAAATCATCAGCGCGCACAAACCGAAAGGGAAACTTGCTTGTTCGTATACCAAGTGTGTGATCATGAACCCAGGCAAAAGTTTGGCGAACTTTTTGGTCGTAAACCGAGTTGTACGTGTACCGAGGCGTTCGTGAACCGAGGTTCCACTGTATGTGGATATGTGATAATCGAATTCAGCTTAGGATGCTGCTAAGCAAAACTGATAATTCTCTATATCTAATCAGAAGAAAAAGACTTTGAGAGAAGAGGCAGCCCTAGTACATTACTCTAAGGTATATGAATTTCATTTGCGAAAAAAACTTGAATTTTTCCAATTTTTGTTTCCTGTAACAATGTAAAAACCAAAACACTTCAATTAAACATGGATCAAACACTTAAAAGTTGGAATGTCTGCAGTGGGACCAACATTTGCAATGGAAATGCATATGGACTATTATTCTATACTATCCTCTCTTTTAAATCATGAATCGGCTCTAACATATTTTACTATGATACATTTGTCCTATCAACTTTCCATTGATCATGTTTCACTCCTCATTTAAATTTACACTTTTTACATCCTTCATGTTCTTTTAGTTTATGAGAAGGCATTACCATGGTATCAAAATTTCAAGTTAGAGTTTTTGTATGCATTTAAATATTTTAATACAAACTAATAATGTATTATTGAGGGTCAAAATATACAAAAAAACACCATATTTTTAATACTTTATTTCCAAGTGTAGTCATATCAATTGGAAGATACTGTAGGTGACATGTAAATTCTTATGTATAAATAATTCAATTTAGTTTGTATCATTGAATGCTCAATTGTGAAAAAAAAAACAAGCAACCAGTTAAAAAGGTCAAAGTAAAACTCTTGCAAGCTAATCATACTCACTTATTATGAGGAAGCCTGGAACACAATGATCTCAAATCCTCTGTAGAGCAAAAAAAAAAGAAAAACAGAATATATAATGCAGTGTACTGTATGTTTTCATGCCCCTTAACAGACAGCCTCTCCGCTATCTAATATATAAAATAATTTGAGCTTGACATTATATAAAACCTTAACAAAGGTGTATCCATCTTGCAAGGACTTTCTCAATAGGGCATAACTCTAACTACCAATAGAACTGCAAACCAGTCATCAATTAGTGGATCAACTTGGAATTGTACACCATGTGTGTCTACCTGCTAATGCCTCATAACTTTGACAGATACGAGGTAGCCTTAAAGAACTTTCATGACTTTTAACTGAATTTGTGAGGTCAATGCCTAAGTGGCTAAGAAGATGGATTTGAACCCCCAGATCTGTTATAATGTCAAGATTAGGTCAATGTGTGTCGTAATCTTAAAATAACTATCCTCTTAATCTTAAAGAGAAGAAAAATAAGCACACCTTACTGAGCTGCACTGTATTTTCCTTAAAACATACTTTCTTGTTCACTATTGAAGCTACAATGCTGAATTAATGATATAAAGTAGGTTTACGTTTTAGTGTAGAAAAAACAAATTGAATGGTCTAATGAAAAAGAACATTTGACATTTCATGAAACACATTTTCTGTTCATATTCTTTTTCAAACTGATGACCAAATTTAAATCCCATTTTAAAAGCACAGCCAATGAAGAAAAATAAAAAAAAAAGGCAGCAAGGTGGCTGTGACTATGGTTATTGCTATGCCCATACAGCTATAGAGGCCTGGGTTCAATTCTCTATCCAAACAAAGTCTATGAGGAACTCGCATATTCCTTCTATGTCTGCATGGATGGTCCTTTGCAATCTGGTATCTTAAAGAGATACTGTATTTAATTGTAAACTTTTATTCAACCCAGTTTGAGATTTTTTGTCAGTATATAAATTCAAACTAGCATCCCATTTAGGGTTGGTTTCTGAGTTATTCCGAGTGTTGTTGGAATAGGCTTTTACTCCCTTAAAAGCTATAATGGGAAAAGTGTCTTCAGAAAATGGAATGATGAATGAATTTGTGAATTTCCCCTTCGGATTAATAAAGTATCTATCTATCTATCTGATGGAATAACAAAACTAGAAAATAGGTGCATAATACACTGAAAAACTCAAAAAGATTAAATAATGCATTATTAATATTGCAAAAAAAAAAAAAAAAAAAAGAACACACACATGCAAATTTAGAAAGTCAGTAACTGCATCATTACCCAGAAATTAACTTCCCTTTCTTTGTCACTTGGTCTTACAAGATAAATTCTATGTAAACTTCAAACTCCCTTTCAATAATTTTCAAGAAAAATTTAAAGTATCGATCAACAGAGATGAAATACAGATCATTTTCACATTTCATAATCAAATGTACTACACATTTAATGACTACCAAAATAAGAATCGATTCCCATTCCTGATACTTGGCATAAAATATTTTGCTATAAAATATCAGCATGTTATGGTTATTTAAGAATTACAAAAACCACAAATCAATTTATGTGAAAAAATTATCTTAACGCACACCACTCAATTTCAAAACCATATTTTACATATCAAAATGAGAAATGGGATCATAAGTAATAAAAGAATCTACACCAAAGGAAACTGGTCTGTTTATAAATTTTAAAATCATTTTATATTAAATTGTCAATGATGCTATAAACAGAAATGACTTAAGATGTTGAGAAACGTCTGGATCTATATTTAATACATTTTATATACACAACCCCCTAGGAAAAAAAAAAAAGTCTCCTTATAAAAGAACAGCATTTTTTTTTACCATTTATCATAGTAAATATACAGTAAACAGCAAGTGGCCAGATTCTTTATATGGAATATTGTAAGGGAATTTTTGCAATCACTTTTTTAGAAGCAGATTATGTGAACTGCAAACCAATTAAATTCTGAATTTGAATGATTAAAACCATAATAATAAATTCAATTAATTTTATAAACTTTTCATTGCTCAGGATTAGAAACATGCTCTTTTTCCCACATTTCCTCCAAACTTCAGTTGTGATATGTGTAAACACAGACACACAACCTAAAACTATAACACTTCCAATCCAGTAGTTTACGTAAGGATCACTGATTTGGAAACTTGTCAACAACAGCTTTTTCTGAAAATAATTGCTTAAACAATTGATTACTCAAATTGCTGAAGATTTACTGTTTCTTACAACTACAGTATAAACAAGTTATTTGTTAATAGTTACTATTTAATTACCAAAACATTCAGAAGAATATACTTTTTTCCTCACAATAGTTTTTGGTGTTTGTAAATAATGGCCAAACACCGAAACTATGGCAGCACTTAAAAAATGTACATCCTAGAGGTCTTCCTACTAGTTCCTTGCATACAGATGGAAACCTTTACCAAAAACATAATGATTATGGATGGATGGATGGATGTTTAACCTACCTCTAGTACATAACAGGGCTCCTGATGCCATGGAAACTTGCAAAGCTTGTGCAAGTCTATCCAAAGAAAGTTCAGTTTCCTTTGTGACATTGAGAGGATTAAGTTCATCAATCAGTCTATTAAGTTCCTCTACAAGTTGGACCACATGATCAAACATGAGCAGTCCAAGGCGACCATACATATTCTTTTCCGTTAAATGTACCTGGAGCATCACAAATACCTGAAGAACACTCAGATGGAGTTTTGAATAAAGAGGCTGTGAATCCCTGTCCACTTCACATTCTTTTGCGAGTTTATGGACATGGCCATTTGTGAGAGTGGGTTTTCTGTTCCTTTTGTAAGCCAACGGTGACTTTACACACCAGCGTACAAGGCCAGGCAAAGGGGTTAGTTCCAAGCTTCCCAGTGGAAGACTTGCTGTTATTGGGGTGTTAAGAAATGTAACAAGAATTAATCTGGGGTCATCAAAAATCCAGGTGACAACCATCTCCAGTAGTTCATACGGAGGGATCAAGTCATCTGTAGATAAACAGAAATTGTTTGAAGAGAAACCATTAACTTATATTTACGAAATCAAAACATATTCTTTATGAATTAACAATATTTTCTACTTCTACAATGTTTACAAGAAGCAGATAAAAATGTTCAAATGTGCTCAAACTATTTACAACAAAATATTAAACAAGTTAAAGTAGGGAGACAAACATCTGGCATTGCTCATGCTAATCTGGTTAACTATGGTATATTAATCCTCTTAGTGCAAAGCTTTCATCATGATAATAGCATAAATAGGGGGAGGGGGGGTGTTGTTCTAATCTATATTGGCAGTACTTTCAAACTATTAAATAATAATTGCATGTTTACATAACCTGACACTTTCATAATAAAACTATTTTGAATTTATAACTTACTACTCTTTTTTTAATTAAATTTTCCCATTACAGGGCTGCAAAATGAAGCCTTGACCTGTCTGTACAATAACCAGCCCTGGACAGTATGCCAAATCATATCAAGAAACAGTCATCCACACAAAATAGGAATAATAATAAGTTAATTTAATATGAACGGCTGAACTAACACACCACTTTTAAAATGTAGAAGAAAACTTGGCTATTCACAGAAGATCCACTGAGACAAAGGTAGATGGTGCAAACTCCACAAAGTGACATAGCTAAGTGGCACATATACAAACTATCTGGGGAAATGTATTTAAATAATTAAATAAAATCAAACTTGGGAAGTAGAAGCATATTTGACTGCTATGTTTACATTAAGCATGTATCATGTCCTGGTGTGTTTAAAAGAAGAAACATACTATTGTCCCTAATTAATACTTAACTGGGTGAAATGCTATGACTCAAGAAATACAAATTAGTTACTATTTTATAAAACTCGTACTATACTAGTATCGGCAGGATCATTATAATGTCACACAATTTTACAGTACCTGTTGATAAGTCGTATAGTGCAGTAACAGCACTAATGAACTGACAGCAAAACCTAGAGCTGACACTGATTATTTGCTTCAGAGTCTGAACAGACCCTGGAACAAGACTGCAGTAATCGTCTACCAAGACTCTTGCAAGTCTCACACAATAGACAGCATGGGTTCTCTTTAAAAGGAGAGAAAATATTCATGTTAAAATTCATACATACACAATAAATAACAGCATTTACTTTAATTGTGAAAGAAAATCAAAGTCTTCTAGAGAATTTACACAAACAAGGATTAAGCACTCTCAGGTAAATAGGTACAGTATCTGGAAACAGATTTTAATACATTCCTTAAGCAAACAATGAAACATAATAAAACCTTATTTAGAGGGTATATGTATTACAACTAAAAATAATAAAATTAGATATTTTTTTTCTGCTTTCCTTCCTTAAACCATATTACCTGAAACCAGGAAGCAGCACATTCTAAAATGGGCACTCTGCAGACAGCCACGGCCATAGAAACCAGTTTGCCAAGCATGGCCATTCTGTTGTCATCAGACTTGTTCCCCTGGGGGCTAAACAGTGTAGAAAAGATGATCTGTCGAACTGCATCTTTGCTCTGTTCCTGGAAATAACTGCACATTATTTCCAATAACTGGAGTTCCTGTAAGGAGTTCAACCTCTTTGAGGTGGGGGAAAAATAATAGTTGAACTAGTTAAGTACAATGTTTCAGGACCTTAGATCTTATTAGATGAATTCTTGTCATTAGCATAGGTATAAGTAATACCCCCTCCCCGAAAAAAGGGAACATTAATATACGGAGAGCAGAAGGCTAAATTGTCATTTATATTATCCAGTCATGATAGATCCCTGACAATATACTTAGAATACATAACGATAGATACATATCCAAGTTAACGAGAAACTGCTACTGCTTTACTTTTACAGAGGTCAATTGAACTTGACAAAATGCAGAGTTATGGAATATGAAGAGGAAACCAACGAACGTTTAAGATACCCAATGAAAGAAATAATTTTAAGATGCACAACACAAAATAATGAAATCTGTATCATTTTCAAACTAGCAACATCCATTTACTATTGATTTGACATTTCAGAAAACCTCAACCAAATTAGATTTGCAATCTAGCTCTCTAACTCTGATCTATGATTTTAGCAAAAATGGCCTTTACAAAGAAGCTAGGTTATATTAAACATGAAAATCAACTTTACCTTTGGCTGAACACTACGTTCCTTAGGAACATGAAATATGAATTCATCCACAAGTTCAATCGTCCCTTTGTCTACAACTGGCACTGTGACATTTTGAAGCTGACTACTCAAGTAAATATCCAAGTGATAAAGAACCTCTTTTGCAGCACTGAGAGCATCTCGACGTAGGAGGGAATGGCGTATATCACTCATTGTACCCTGAAATAAAACAAAAATACAAGTGAATATAGAACATAAAAAAACTTGCAAAGTTGAACACTGTATAGTGCTTCCTACTAAATAATAATAAGCAAACAAGCATGGTTAAAGGATCAACCACGTTATCTCCTTCCAAATTCCAGGAACTTAAGTGACAAAAAATGCAGGAATGTATGAAGTGAAAATAAGAAAGCAAAATTATACAACCCTCTGGCATTGTTTATAGTGTTTTCACGCTGTCTTCTCAAGTAGATAGGGTGTCTTCCATCTTTTTTTTTTTTTTTTTTTTAACCTTCTGGCACTGCCATAAAATACTCTCCCTCCCTTTCACCTCCCTGCCAATTAGCTTTACTCAAATTCCCATGGCTACTAAGTTACAATACTCACTGGAATTCCATGAAATAAGCATACTCTCTACTCTGACACATCTTAAAAAAAAAAATCCAGGCTGCTTATGTCTGCATTAAAAAACAAAGTACATCCTCTCCTAAGTACTATGCTCTTACGACCATCTAGATATATCAAGGAGGTAGCCCTCCAAGGCATGTTTTGGTGGGTTGCTCCCAGAGAATTTATGGCTCCTAATTCTCAGTACTCCTGTATGTTCAGAACTACAATACACAGGGACTGTCCAGCTGCCAGTTTGGGTTTCCCCCAACCCTTATCCACTGTCAAACTAGCATTCCATGGTTTTGAATTATCAATAAATCACTAAAAATTTGGTTGAGACCAAAAAATAACCTAATCATAAAATTTAAAAAATGGCACCATGTAGTGCATTTTTAAAAGCATTAATGTTTTTCTGGTATGTGTCAGGAAATTACAAAATGTCAGTTTTCTGTCCAGTGTAACCCATTTCTCCTCTAAAAATGGACAGTCCTTCAACTAACACCTAGTTAATTCTGCATTGTTCCAGGACATGAGTGTGTTTCAAAAAGTTCTTGCTACACAATATTGAAGGATAGGTAATACGTATATTTTAGAAAAAAAAAATTGTCCGTGGATAGTGTTAACAAATCAGTTTCTGAAAGCTAGCACTGAACCCATCAATATTCTGACAATTACACTGCACCGGGAAAATCTTAAGAAAGATATGTAGTTTTTCAAATCATAAGTATTACCATTTTTAGGCAATTTGTGTTACTAATCTTAAATCATGGACAAAAATAAATTTCTAGTTAAAATACTTATCCTCAAATTCACACAATGGGATTAAGATTCAAAAATATGTTAAATTCAAATACTGATTTTATATTTTCACTGTAAACCAATAGTTCATACAGACTGTCCATCTTTAAAACTGCACACCATTTATAATTTACAATAACAAACATGCAAGACAAATAAATATATACTCCATCTTCCTTGTGACCCTTCTTAGTATAAAGCGGGGCTGGACAATGGAAGGCTGGGCGCGAGCTTTTCCATAGTAGATCTGTGGGGAACAGACGCCTAACTGTAGACAGAATCCCAGGGCACAGTCACATTCAATCAAACTGGGGCACTTTAGGTTCAGCTAGTCAGAAATCTTAGTTCTTGACAAAAAAACTAATAGTGAAGGTCTTAGAAGTAAACTTGATCCCTCAGCATTAAAAATCAAGGCGGAAGTAAAGCATTCAGCTGTAATCATGGACTCGGACCTAAACTTTAAATCATTAAGCTTTTTACTAGGAATCTCTACTTTTCTTTGCTTTTGTTTCCATTTTTTTCTGTGGTCATGTTTTGCGCCACCTGATTAAAGTACTGTGCAGCTGCCCTGATGTTGGAATAAATGTAGATACCCCAACTACCCACGAGACCCACTACATTGAATTTTCTAGGATGGAATGAATTAAATACATTTGTTTGGTAAAATTCCCAGTGGGGGTTTGGCAGTCTTTTGGCCTTGGAACCCCTGCAAATTTTGCTTTTTTTTTTTTCCAACATACTGTTTTAATTTTTTTCTGTCCTACCCAGCCCTATGACCGTACCATCTGACTCATCTTTAAAGACTTAAAAAAAATATACTACAAATAAGGATTCTACTTTTCTAATAATTATGTATCTATTTTATGTAAGTGTGTATTGATTTTTTTGTGTTTTTATAAATGCTTTTAAGTCAGTTAATTTTGTCCGGTGCTTCAAAACTCCCCCACATATAATATTTCATTTGACTTGTCTTGATGTCAAGTTACGAAAGATGTCAAGCTTTTTGGGGTTACTTCCTACCTTCTGTTTAGAACAGAAAAATCCCTAATTTGTAAGCAATTGCTTCACCCTATTTTGTGCAGGAAATGACACCCTTATGATAAAGAGTAAAACAACAAGTGTCTAAAGCAAAAATGATCAGAATGACTTGCATTTGCATTAACTTATTTGGTGGACGCCTTTATGCAAGGCAACTTACAACATTTATGATACAAATGGTTACATTTCTTCTGGTTTTCGAAGTGGAAAACAGGCAGTTCGAGTTACTTGCTCATGGTCACACAGTGTCAGAAATGGAATTTAAATGCACAACCTTGGGGTTTGAAGTCTAAAGCCTTAACCACTACACCACACTGCGTGCCTTAAAGTTGTGCATGCCACATCAACCGACCCCAGGGGTTAACCCCCTAATGAGACATGAGGAGTCAAGGTTAATCCTTTTCAATAAATTTTGAATAAAAATGGTGATTGGTAATATGTGGAGTGTTATATGCTATTTGAGGTTGCTGATCACAAATATGACCATATTTTTTATATTTGGATCTTTTAGTCATCTAAGAGCTAATCCCAGAAGGTTAAAAAACGACAAATTTCAAACATAAGCAAGTGGAGTATCGTTTTAGACTTCAAGGTCTGTGATTATGAATTTGATGCTATGTTTGATCCTTTACTAGGGATCTGGCCTCCTATGGACCTCTATCAGGGTGAAAACTGGCAGATATCTATTACAATCAAAAAATATTTTAGACTTTAAACATTTAAACTGAAGAACACATTTTAAAATCTCTGCTACAACTATTCTTGTTTATTATATACTTCCACCTCATGAAGTAAATCAATACATTTCTCATGAACACTCTAAATTAAGTTGGCATATGCTAATTCAGACCATCTACTTTTCTTTGCCATCTCTTCTAAATTTTTAAACACAACCACCACCTGGTCAAAGCAGTGTGCAGCTGCTTTGATGCTTGAATGAAAGCAGATACCCTAAATATCCACAAGACCCACCGCATCAGATCTTCTAGGACAAAGCCTAAAACACACAGACAAACAACTTAAGTAGAATGTCCAGTGGGGGTTTGTTAAAACACTTGCAGATTCTCTCTTTTTTTATCCAGCATCTCGGCCCCTAGAGATTTTTTTCTGTCCTTCCAGTCATCTTACCATAGCATCAAACTTATCACTAGACACTTAAAGGAAAATACTACATTTCACGACTCTGCTTTACACTAATTATAGATCTTTTTTTATACAAGTGCATATTGATTTTAGTATTTGATTTGCTAATTATTATTACTCTAATTTTAATTTGTGTTTCTTTTGTTGTAACTATTTCTTTGACATCTTTTAAAGCACTTTCAGTTACATCTTGTAGATACAAAAGTACTACAGAATTAAACGTCGTTGTTGCTCTTGATAAACTAAGATGCACCTTTTAGGGATGTCAGAAGTACACATGCAAAAATTCCAGTGGTCAACCTGTGACTTGAGCAGAGACCCCTGGAGGTGTGAGGCAACAACACTAACCACTGTGCCACCTACACTTAACAAGGTTAAGATCTGCATCAAGACCAAAACCGGAGGTTAAAAAAATCCAAAATTACTATACCACTATTAGCATTTTAGCATATTATTCAAACACTGTGTGATTTGTAAATCTTGAATATGTATGATTAAAAGATTGAGATGCTTTCAAATTGAGATAATTCCAAATATAAAAAAACTAATCTAACATTTTAAGGTATGATGATTTTTTTAGGGATGTTAGAAGTATGCAAACAAAATTCCTGCAGACACAAACACAGTGGTCAACTTGTGACTTGAGCAGAGACCCCTGCAGGTTTGAGGCTACAACACTAACCACTGTGCCACCTACACTTAAATAAACAAGGAGAAGATGATCTGCACCAAGACAAGAATTGGAGGTTAAAAAAATCAAAACTACTGTATCACTATTAGCATTTTAGCAAATTATTCAAATACTGTGAGATTTTGAAGATGTACGATTAAAATATAGAGGTTGCTTCATATTGAGATAATTACGTACATAATAAAAAGTAGGCAAGGTTAAAAAATACCAATTATGAATCAAAATACTTTAAACAATTGTGAAAATTGCATGTCTTTAAAAATACATTCCATACACTAAACTATTCACGATGAATTCGTTCACTTTGTATGATCACAACAAAAAGAATTATACACCACGAATTTTTTTTAATTACACGTGGCACGGTTGAATGTGTTTGCTTTTGCATTTTCCCCCTTAACTTACTATAAAGCAGTAACTGTAAGAGTCGCCGGGTCGAGTAAAACTATAATGTGCTAAAGCTGGAAATCAATACAGTGAAACTTTTAATTTCCCCGGGACACCAGCATTAAAATGGTAAGGAACGAACGGGTCAATGAATAACCGTGGCTTCAATGGACGGTGTGAGGAAACGCCTACGCTATCAAGCCGCGAAAAACTGCTTCAGCCTCGGGTGCCGTTAGTCTGGCAAAGCCCAAGCTTAGCGGCCTAACGAATAGCAGCAGTGTTCTGAATTATCATTTTTTCTGAAATAAAAAAAATCATTGTGGATAAGCATTACCAGTATTTCCCATATATCACCCCTGCATCTTCTGGCTTTTGGTTGTGTTAAAACAAACTAAACTCTTGGCATCCACGGCACACAATAGCTCGCCTCACTTACAGGAAGAGCGAGTTTGAATGTACGGCGGCCCTTTTGCATCAAACTGTGCGGAAAGCGACTCAGCGAGCGAGAGCGCGTGCGTGCGTATGCGCGCTCATTGGTAAGCGGGCTGACTGCAAACTGGAAGGGAGCGAAGATTTGCTCCGGTAATTCGTGCTGCCTTCTCCTCATGAACTCCATGTATCTACCTTTGCGTTTTTAAAATGCGTGTACAGACCAGAGATACTCTTTATACAGTGCATTCCCCCCCCCCCCCAATATTTGGGACAAAGATCAATTTACCCCTCAGGTCCACGTTGTCCCGTGTGTGTACCCTGCGGTGAACTGACGCCCTGCCCGGGATTTGTTCCTGCCTAGCGCCCTGTGTTGGCTGGGATTGGCTCCAGCAGACCCCCGTGCCCCTGTATTCGGATATAGCGGGTTGGACAATGACTGACTGTCTGACAATTCAGACGTGATTAAAGGTCAGCCAATCAGATTTATTTATAAAAGCACATTTAAAACAGCAAATGTTGCGCCAAAGTGCTGTACAAAGGAGCACTAAAATAAAACAGTACAATCAATCATAGAGACGCAAGTCAATAAAAATAACCAGTTAAACCACCACGAACCATTATACTCTGTGAGGGGCAGGTCATTCCAAAGCCTTCCAAAGTCTTGTTCATTGACCCATTCCAAAAGTACACATTGCAGACTTTAATTTAAGGATATTTACATGCATTTTTTGCAATGTTGATTCAATTAAGTATGCACGTGTTAATAGAGTCTGAAAAATGCAAATTTTGGAAGATCGCATTCGAAACCTTCTAGCGATTAGATAAACCGAAAATTGTATTGACTCGGATTGTTTAGACCAGGGGTTCTGAAAGTCTGAAACGTTACCCTTTCTCCAGGCCCGGTTCTGCCGGTCGTGCAAAGGGTGCATGCACGAAGGCGACCGAACATAGACACAACAAAACGCAGGCTCGGCGCGGGGTTCGTCTTCTCCCGTCGAATGTCGGTAACTTGCTTCAAAGAAAATCGGGCAAGTCAACACGTGAATTGTGGCAGCTCAAGTACGCAGCACATCAATCAAAAGTTTTTGTAGTGTTCAGTGTTTGTTTCTACAATTTGTTTTTGTTAAAAGCGCAAGTTTAAATATAATTTTGAAAGTCGTTTTACCTGTAAATTGGGAGGTAAAGTATATTAAAGTATTACATATCTAGTTAATACGGTTTGGCATGAAGGGACTGTACTAATATAAATTAACTTGGAATATTTTTCCTTAACTTTAGCGTGATGTGAAGAAATAGACTTTTGCTAAATTTTGCATTTGCGAGAATATGAGGCGACGCCTTTTTCAAGAAAATTAAGTCTATACTGTAATCGGCACTCGCTTTATATTCGGAATTTTACTGATGAATTAATTAAACTTGTCGCCGATTCGTTAAATGCGTAAGTCAAGTTTTCTTCTACCTACGAAGAATTTTTTTTTGACATTAAGGAAATTGCGAAAAAAAAAATTAATTTTAAATACACTGGTTTAGAAAACGAGTGAAGGTATTATAGGGTGAGGGGGCGGCTGAAATTAAATGGCACGATGGCGGTTTCGAGACTAGTACTTGTCTAGAACCGGGCCTACCTTTCTCTGTGCAGTTTCCTCCCTTCTTTGTATTTTAATAATGACAATTAAAATCGAGCAGAGCAGACACCCAGGCAAACAACACTGAATCATGAAAAGATACAATGACTTTAGCGTCAGATCCACTAATTAGCTAATAATGGATTAATTAAACAATTAGAACACCTGGAAAAATAGAATGAAAATCAAGATGAAAACTCTATTAAAAAGAAAAAAATTAATTATTCCCATATAACTGCTCAGTATATGTTAATCTTTTTTGTGTTTTTTTTTTATCAACATTATTTTTCTAATTTCTATATTGATCCCAAAACACAGAATCTGGGAAAACAGTACATTTAATTAGCCCAGCAGTACAATTAAAAACAGAAGCTGGTTGGAACAAAAACCTGCAGCCACTGTGGGTCCCTAGTACAGAGTCTGAGATTCTCTGGTTTAGACAATTTAGCCACTTAAGTCTTGGCCTCAGTCTTTCATGACCCCACTGTAGTGAGTATGCTGCCAAAATCAGCAGCACCAGTTTAGGGTGATTGGCTAACAGTGAGACAGGGGTCTAAGAAGTCAAAATTTAGTCTGTAGGCACCCAGGTCAATAGTTTGGACCCAGAATAGATACTCAACATTTATTTATTTATTTATTTTTACTTATTTAGATTTTTAAAATATACTTTATTGTTTGTTGTTGTTTTTCTTTTTTCTACAGAAATGTATTTATTGGCAGTCAGTCATTTATTTTCAAACCTACTCTTAGTCCTGAACAAGGTTAAAGGGGTCTGCTGGAGCCTAACCAAGTTATCATAGGGTGAAAGGCAGGAACAAATGCTGAACAGGGTGCCAGTCCATCACAACGTGAACACAGACACACCCACATACTACGCAGTAGGTCCAATTTAAAATCTCCAATTCACCTGAAATTGCATGTCTTTAGATAGATAGATAGATAGATAGATAGATAGATAGATAGATAGATAGATAGATAGATACTTTATTAATCCCAATGGGAAATTCACTGTATTTAGACTGTAGGAGGAAACTGCAGTATCTGGAGGTAACCCATGCAGACATGTAAACTCCACTAATCTCCACACAGGGATGACCCGGGACATGAACCCTGATCTTCTTACCGTGATGCTGTTTTTATTGTGTTTTATTTACATAATCTGTTTTTCACATGATTAAAATAAAAAAAATTGTATTTATTAAATTCACCCATCCATCCATCCATTTTCCAACCCGCTGAATCTGAACACAGGGTTATCCCAGCCAACACAGGGCACAAGGCAGGAACCAATCCCGGGCAGGGTGCCAACCCACTGCAGTAAATTCACCCTGTTGACCTTATTAATTTAGACTTTGCACTAAAATAATTGTAATAATTTTTACCGTGTTGGGACTTTGGGGTGGGTGAGCTGGAGGGCCTTGTGGAGTTTTTTGCCTAGTGCTCCCCAAGTCCCTGGAATTGCCTCTGGACCCAAGAAGAGGATTAATTATTTCCATAATAACAGTGGAACTATACATAAACAAATAATATTGGCCATATGATAAACATCAGTGAATGCTTTCTTTAAATGACATATTACTCAGATTATGAGAACTGCATATTTTCACTGAAGGAATATAGAAAAAGTTAGACCTCTATTTACTTTACAAGACACTGAAAAATTCATTCACACTTTTGTTTTTAGTCGACAAGATTAATGTAATGCACTCCTAACAGTAGTGCCTAAGAAAGACATCAATTGGTTGCAATCGCCAAAATCATAACTAGAAAAAGAAAATCTGAGCACATCTCACCAGTTATAGTGGTTTCCTGTGTCATTCAGAATTGACTTTAAAATATTACTAAGGGTTTATAAAGTGTTAAATAATCTTGCTCTGTCCTATATTTTAGAATCCTTGTTCACCTACACTCCAAATCGTAACCTTAGATCTTCAATTGGTGGTCTGCTTATAATTCTAAGAGACAAGCTTAAATGAAGTGGTGAGGTGGCCTTTTGCTGGAATACTTAACCATCTAACCATCAGAAATTCATCAGGCTAATACTGTGGAACATTTAAAAAAACTGGTAAAAACCCTTTGCTTTAATTTGGCTTTTTTGTAGCTACATTTTATTTGTATTTCTAACAGATTATATAGGCATAAAATTATTTTATTCATCAGGGATTTGCAATCTTAGTTCATCTATACTTTTCTCTGCTGACTTTTCTGGGTCTTCTGTGGTGGACATCAGCGCCACCACCAATTGATCAAGACTCTATTCAACCACCTGTGATGATGGAATGAAGGCAGGTGCCCCTGCTGTCCATGAGACCGACTTCATTGAATTATATCAAGTGAAGCCTGAAAATAAACTGGACTGATTTATGAACATTTATGTTTGTTTGAATGCCCAGTGGGGGCTGGGTGGTTTTTTGGCCTTTGGAACCCCTGCAGATTTTGTCTTTTTCTCCAGCCTAACTGGAGTTTCTTTTTTTGTTTTGTTTTTTTCTGTTCTCCCAGCCCTTTGATTTTACTTTGTTTTGCTACTTATTCTTTAATATTCTTGCCTTACCTTAATTGTTTTTCTGTTCTTGTAACCTTTTCTTTGTCATCTTGTAAAGAAATCTGAGCTACATTGTTGTATGAAAATGTGCTATATAAATAAATGTTGTTGTTGTTCTTCCATTCAGGTCAATTTCTCACATGAATGTTACAAAAAGAGACAAGTGTGAACAAACATATTGTTAATAAAACAATAATTGTCATACAAAACAGGGAATAGATTCCTGAGGTATATCACTGCCAGTGTAAATACTTAGTGTTAATCTTTAGTAAAGATTAGAAAAACAAATTCTTTATAATAGGTGAGTGTAAAACTGGTGGAAAATCAGATGAGATGAGATAATGGGTGCAGTACATGAATAAGAGGATATATGGAAGGACAGTATGAAAATCTGCTTAACTTATTCATTTCATTTGTGGCATTGGACAATAAATAAACAGGTAAAATATAATTCATTGATGCAGTTTGCTTACTTTGTCTTACACAACATTTAAATAGCATTTAACAAATGAGCTCCCCTATTTACAATATTTTTTAAATGAGTTTGTAAATAGTTCCAGTTTCACTTAACAATTCAATAAACTGCATAAAAAGATAGTCACACAGCTAAATTGTTGTAATTTGTGTTTGTTATTTGTATTTTATATGGCACACAGGAAAAATTTTGATAAATAATTCAGTGAACAATCCAGTTTGACATGTTTAATACTACCGAGTGACATCATGCTGAACACTCTACAGCTTGTCCCAACCTTTTGATATTGTTTTGGTGTTCTTACAGTTCTAGATGGTCTAACAGACATGCCCTTCACACTAGTAGTAGATTGAGATTTATGAAAACACTTTAAAATAGTGTTACATGAAAAAAATTTCTTCAGTATGGCACAATAAACAGCGCAAAACTTCCTTGCACCTCAGTATCAACCAGTTGTCCGTGGCCACTAAAACTGCATTTAGTATACAACGTACAACACCGCCACCACAGCCTGACATCTGCACAGGCTAATGAGGGCTGCAGGGCCTCCAAAATGAATCAAGATGTTTGAAAACTGTTGGTTTTTGTTATTCAAAGAAATATTCCTGCCACTAGACTGGCAGATTCTGTCCATTTTAACCCCATTACCATTATCCCTGTGATTATTCGTCCACCGTTAGTTGTGCACACCCAGTCATCCTCGGGTTTATGCGTCTCCAGTGAATTGCACAAAGTTGGGCAGCAGGAGAAATGAATATGCAAAGGATTGCAACACAACCATAAGCTGACCCATCACACACATGTCCCTGGCGTAATCTGGGTCACGACCCATAATTTAAGAAACACTGAACAGTGTTTACCTGTTCTTTCATAAATGCTGAGTGAGGCATCTGTTTCTTCCACAATGTCTTGGTGTCAGAAGTTGGATGAGATACTCCTGACAGCAGAATGTTGCCTGGGCAATGTTTGTTGATTAGGGAAAGCACTTTCTGGCATAACTTTAGGTAATAAATGTTGCCCTTTCCCTGTCGGCATCATCCTGTTGTCTGCTGGTAACCAGGAACCCCCCCCCCCACCAACTTCTTTAATTCATTATATTGTGAGAGAACAGGAATGCAGCTTTATTATTATTTTTTTAAATTATTTTTTTAATAGAATTGGCAGAGTTGTGCCAGGAGACTGGTGAACCTGGTAGAGAAGATGTTACTAGAGACATCAGGATACTGGGACTGCGACTGTGGGAGCAGCTGGGTGAGCCACACAAGACTGGTGGATGTAAACCCTCAAAGACTTTTGCCATATTCTTATTTTTCAGAGCATGTGGTGGACGTAGATTGTTTTGTTCCCCATTGGTGGTTGTCGGTGATACTAAACTGATCTTATGTATTTTCTAATCTCCAACAAGCACACCAAAGAAAATTGTCAGCTCAACTAATAAAAGAAACCAATTAATGACCATCCCAAAAAACAAATCTCCAAAAGTGAAAAAGGGGAAGAACTTCAGTGTTGTGATAAGTGGCATGGCTGTGCATTCTAATATAAAAATGTACTTTGGAAAGTTTAAGGGAGATATGAGGGCCTGAAGGATTGCCACATGTGTCTCATCTGAAAAGGTCTTTTGATATGTGGCTATTTTTAATAATATGGATTAAGGTCACTAGATACACAAATGGGAATTGTGGCAGGTGTTTATCGTTTGAATTAAAGCTGACATGTTTACCAGTAGAGGTGAAGGACATTTTAGAAATGTATGTAGGAAGAAAAATAATAAAAAGTTTAAGTGATTAGAAGAGACACATCCAGAGTAAACATTTCACATGGTCTTTCACACACACAAAAACATTGTTTCTTGCAGTTTCAGCTGCACAGTATCTCACAGTTCTGATCTGTAAACCCAGATATTCAAATTAGCCTACATTTACAATAAATATAAAGCGACACAGAGATTGGAGAATGTTCATTTCTCACATCTACAGTCAGGCCTACACAGGTAGGCATCGAGTGGAGCTGATCACAGAAGTGGTTTTCTTGCTAGCACAAAAATTGGAATTTGCCTCTGTACTTGTGGTAGCTGTTGATTATCTCTAGCCTACACAGGCCATCAAAAGAAAAATTTGGAGATCTTTCAACACCAGGTGTTTTGAAGAATTCAGCTGCCATATAGGTCTTTTCTGTCCTTTCAGAATGCTGCCAAAGATGACATGCCTACTTGTGCTGTTGCTTTCATCAGCACCGGGAGTTTTGTGTGGTCTTCTGATTGGAGCCTTCAATATAAAGTCGTTTGGAGATTCTAAAATGTCTAATGCAACTTTGGCTGATATAATTGTGAAAGTAAGTGATGGATCTAACATTTCACATCCATTTTCATGTCCTAATTGACTATTTTAAAAAAATGGGTCTAAATCATTGAAATGTTATCTGCTTTAATTGTAGAGGTGTGGTTAACAATACTACCTCACAGCACTTGGATCTTAGTTTGGTTCCACCTCTGGATGCCTTTTAAATGTGAATGTAATAGCTGTTCTCCAGATATTTTGGTGTTCTCCGGTTGCTAATAAATGATTTAGCCCTCCAACAGTTTCACCTGAAACACCTGATTCAGTATGGGAAGCATATATAGGGGAGAGTGCTGGTGGCACAGTTGTTAATGGTGCTGCTTCACAGCTCCAAGGTCTTCTGCTTGAATTCCAGCCCAAGTATTGAGAGTATGAAACTTACACATTCTCCCTGAATCTTCATAGGTTTCCCTCTTACATCCCAAAAATGTGCAGGTAAAGTTAATTGAAACTTCCAAACTAACCACACACAGGTAACTCTGCCCTGTGATGGACTATTGCTGTTGCTTTAGGCACCAGCTCCCTGTGACCCATTCCTGCCAATTAGCCTGTTCTCCAACTAGTGGTGTGCAGTTTTCAAAATGTTCATGTTTTTTCATCTAATTTTTAGGGTCATATTTGATAATGTCACTGTTTTGTGCCTTACGATTCTGCCTGGCTTCTCCTTGTCCACCAGGAAACCCATCATACCTTATGTACACTGCCGCCATAATAGATTTCAGAACTGTTTGGTAGTGTATAGGATGAAATGGGTTTGGAAAATTAACTTCCTCTTCCTCTTCATCTTTTTCCACTTTTATGTGAGCCCAATGTGCTTGATCAACCTTCTCCAAACAGCTCAGTCCTACACCTCCTCGCCAATCAAGCCCTTTTCCTTCAGATCTGCTTTTACTTTAACTAATTCCCTGCGTGGAGTTTGCATGTTCTCCCCATGTCTGCGTGGGTTTCCTCCGGGCACTCCGGTTTCCTCCCACAGTCCAAAGACATGCAGGTTAGGTGGATTGGCGATTCTAAATTGGCCCTAGGGTGTGCTTGGTGTGTGGATGTGTTTGTGTGTGTCCTGCGGTGGGTTGGCATCCTGCCCGGGATTGGTTCCTGCCTTGTGCCCTGTGTTGGCTGGGATTGGCTCCAGCAGACCCCCGTGACCCTGTGTTCGGATTCAGCGGGTTGGAAAATGGATGGATGGATGGATAATTAACTGAATTTCTGTGTAGGCCCAATATGTCAAAACAAGTCAAAGTGTCAATTTTCTGTTTTTTCCCACAGTCTGACTTTGTGATCTTCTACACTTTGCCAGAATCAAAGCCTTCATGCTGTCATGGGCTCCTCTTCTTTATTTATTAAGTGACCTTGGCAATTAATTCTTGGGCTTTTTTTTGTCAGACATGTAAGCTGTAATGATTGATAGTAGGTAATGTTTCACATTAATACATTTGTGTGATCAAAAATTACCAAAGTGTGCTATATTTACATATTTTACAGCAAGAATAACTACAAAATTCCCCAGCTACATTATTCCATGAGTAGAGCATAATTAATTAATAATTAATTAGTGCTGCTTAGCAACAGATTGAAATAGGTGGAGTCAGAGCAAATACCACAGAAAAGAAAGTGCTGGGATTGAGTTCAGATGGCATCTTGGCATAGTGGAGGTTGATCCACAAACTGAACAAGAATCACAATTAGTTTTATTCGCAAATACTTAATGAACAGGAATTTAACTTGGTAGATTTGGAGCTGCTTATAACAGAACACAACATTGCATACAAATAACAGAAACAACATAATTTAAACAAAATTAATTACAGACAATTGCAGAAAAATGCAGTTATAACGGAGATGCACAAATGATAGTGAGTGTGTATACATGGCACCTTCCGTAAAATCTTCATACGCAGATGATATTCTACTTGTCTAGGGAATTGAACCCTCAGATCTTCCATATGTCCTGAGCCTATCCTTTGGAAAATTATCTAGATATAGGATAAACTGGTTCAAGTCATCTCTTTTGCCTTTAAATTCTTCATGCAATCATTGCACTTTCCTCCAGTCATTTCCTCTACAAAGTACCTGTGCATAAAGATATCTTTGTTACTTAAAATTACTGCAAAATCTTCCAGAAGGTAAAGGACACTCTTTCCATTTTCCACCTGGTATCTCTTTTCCCTTTCCTTTAGATCTAGACTACCAATTATAAAAATGAACATTGTCTTCATTTTTAACTTTATTAGTTAAGTATTATTAGTATTATGTTCTCAATTATTGAAAAATTTTTAGACCTTTGATTTCTTGATTCCTTCGGAATGATAAATGTCCTTTTTCTAAAGCACTCTATCCTGATACTCGGCACACAGGAGGGGGGAGTCTCTTTGCCTGATATGGAGTTCTATCACTGGGCTTTTGTTTCTTCGTCCATTACGGAATTGGTTCTCTCCTCATGACACTCCTTCTGCCCGGCTTACAATTTTTGTATATCTGTTATTTCCTAAATGACCTTCAACCGTCCAATGTTGTAGTTTAAACTTAAAGCTCATTCTTTAAAGTTGGGCCCATTAATTTCATATGCACTACAAAAATGTAATTGCATTGAGAAATATTTGCATTTGTGTCCAAAATGGTATGCTATACTTTTGTCACTTGAAATTTTGGTGAAAACACTGTATATTGTACTAAAGCAAGGGGGTTTTGTATCAGGTTTATTGTATCTGTTTACTTGGTACCAGACCTATTTATGCTTGCATTATAAAAATTTGATCACCAAAAAAAAGTGTGTGTGTGTGTGGTATGCACAACACACATATAAATGTAGTAATACTTACACACACACACGCACACCTTTATATATGAAAGAACACACAAATAAGCGTGACAGACAGGCTAACGTTCTGGCTTGTAAGTGCTATGGTTCTGGGAAAGAACTGTTTAAGTGTCTGTTAGCTTTAGTTTTAATTGACCTAAAGTGTTTACCAGAGGGGATTTTTTTTAAACAAGTGATGACCTGGGTGAGATAAGTCTGTGGTCATCCTTTTGACATGATTTATAACACTTGATGCATCCAGGTCTGCAACAGTTGGAAGAGCACAGCTCATTATCTTCTCAGGACATCTCACAACACACTGTAATTTTTTCTTGGAGTGGACCATTGCTTAACCAGACCAGACAACAATTTAGAGTGTGATCACATCTTTATTTATGGCTTTGTAGAACAGAACTAGGGTAGGCTGGGAAATGTTTAATTTCTTTAGTTGGTGTAAAAAAATAACCTCTGCAGCTGACACTTCTAAGTGATAGAAGTGGTGTTAATGTCCCATCTGAGAGTGTTTGTGACAGTTGTGCCCAAACATTTGAAAGAGTCCCACCATATTGACCGTAGAATCCCAATTACCATTTCCACTGTTTTGGTGGTATTGAGTACCAGGTTAATCATTGTGCACCAAGACAAAAGATGACTCACCTCCTTTCTGTATGTTGATTCATTTCTAATAATAATTAGTTCCAAAAATGGTGCTGTCATCAGTGAACTTAACAATTTTTACTGAAAGGTCAGTGGACTTACAGTCATGATGTACAGGGAATTGAATAGGGGGTGAAAATATATAGTCTTGTGCTAATACTGAGGCAGTTTGAGAGGTGCGATCCCATCTGTTTCTGATTTGTCATAAAATGTGTTCATTTACAGATGGAGGCATTCAGTTCGGTTTGTAGAAGTTTAGTTAACAACAGTTCAGGGACAATTGTGTTAAATGCTGAATTGGAGTCTACAAAGAGTATTCTGCCAGAAGTTACTTAACAGGCCCATGATTATGGTGTTGTTCACAGATCTATTTGCCCTGTATGCAAGCTGAAGTGAGTTAAGATGAGAAGCAATAACAGACTTCTGAAGGATTAAAACTAGCCTTTCAAATATTTTCATTAGAAATTACCTTAATGCAATGGGCTTGTAATCATTTTTGGGAACTGGAGCAAAAACTAAAGATGTGGAATAGTTCAATGTGCAAGAGACTAGTTAAAGATGTCAGTGAAGAGGGGTAACAAGCCAGCTTGTGCAGTGTTTATTAGTTGCGGGGCGAACCAAGGCTTGTAGAACTAGAACGCCGAGTAGTATTATAAGACGGGATAAAGAGAAATTTTAGACAATGCAAATATGAAATAGAAAAATGAAGCACGTAATTTAAACAGGAGACAAAAGGACGAAACATATTTCACAATTTAGGGAACAGTAGTTCCAACTTCTAAAAATGAGCATGGGGTGAAAGCCATGGTTTGGATTATATGACATGCCTAATAGTAAATGAGACAAGGGTGAGACTGCCAGGATTATGACTGTTAGTCAAAATAGTTGATGCCACAAAGTCTTGATTGTGGACAAGTGTGAAGCACTATATTTAAAGGTCTTAAGGCAGGAACTAGTTTGAATTATATATAATAATTACTATGATATGGGATAGCTGTACGGCTGACTGGCTTCTCTTTGTTCCTCTAGGTTGTGCAGAGATACGACATCATACTCATACAGGAAGTGCGAGATGTTGATCTGACGGCCACCAACAGCTTAATGAAGAAACTGAACAGGTACAAGAATTTTCACTTCTCAGTTGACTAGGAGTGAAATAAAGCAGAGTTTGCCCTGAACTGGTATGACAGTGAAGAATTTTTTTAAGGAACTAACACCATTCATATAAACAAGAGATCATTCGCTTCACTGGCCTCATGTGGTTACGTACTGCCTCCTGTGATATTTCTTTAAAATATATCAGGTTCACCTCTGTTGGAATGCCAGAAACACTTTTCACTGTCAAACCCTCAAAAGTCTCAGTACCAGACATACGCATTTACAGCACATCCAAGAGCTCATGTGGCTAGTCTGTGACTGCATCTATAAAAATTCTTCATATGAACCCCTGGGCCATCCAATTATCTCTGTATGTCTACACATGAGCAAAGGCATTATCATCTGGTTAATTTTGCAGATGATACTAAACTAGATAGAAGAGCAGATGATGTAGAATCAACTAAATTGTTACAGTGGAACTTGGGCTGCATACAGACTTCGGCAGATTTGTGGCAGATGAAATTTAATATACGTAAATGTAAAACATTACATGTAGATAACAAAAATGTTAAATTTGCATACACAATGAGAGGTCTGAAGCTTAAAAGTACCACCTTAATAAGAAAGACATGGGAGTCATAGTGGAATTAACACTAATGATATCCAGAAAGTGTATGAAAGTTAGGTTGTACTGTAAATCTTATTGTGTGGAGTACAAGACAAGGAAGATTATACTTAAGTCGTTTAATGAATTGATGAAGCCTCACCATGAGTACTTCGTAACGGTTTGGTTTCCATATTACAAAAAAGACATAACAGCACTAGAGAAATTCCAGAGGAGAGTGAGTAGGCTTATTCCAGGACTGGGATTTAAGAGCTACTAGCAGCAGCACCCAGCATTGTCTGGATAAACAATTTTAAGGCAGAACTGTCTAACTTCTATAAATGGTGTTCCCAGAGACAAATGAAATTGATTTATTTTATTTCAGGGCTCAAAATCCGTGGAAAGGCCATGTCTTTAAAACACATGGTAGTAAAAAGGTACCCCAAAGGTCAAAATTTGTGTTTCCAAAGTAGCCTAGTGTCTCTTCCTAAAATTGGACCAAGGGAGGAAAACTGCATAATGAACAAGCACAGAAACACACACACACTCATGCACATACACACACACATTAAGCAATATATCTGATGAGAAAGGGAACTGAGATGAGAAAGAACTGAGCTTCAGGAGTGACACGATTATGATGATGATGATGACATGATGTTTAAAATTATGAAAGGGGCAACACTTAAGTTTAGGTACAGCAAAAATGCAACTATTACTCATTTACTCTTATGTAACAAAACCTTAACAAAAAACTTCTTTTGGTCTGCATAACACCTAAAAAGCATCAGTCGATTGGTTATTCATTTATGTGCAGGGTGGCATATTGACACACTATTAAAATGACTTGTTAATATGAAGGAATTATAGGTCTTACACTAAATACAGAATACCAAGAGAAATGTGTCTCAGTTAAGCCACCTCAGACGAAATGAAGTTTTGTTAGTTGGTCACATTGAAGAGATCACATTACTTATACTTTATAAGTATTATGAAGACCCAAAGAAGCATATGCTGAGGTCTTATTACGTAATAATAAATGAGTAATAGATTAATTTTTACAGCACCTAAACTAAAGTGTTACCAGGAAAGAAATTATTACAGTGCTCTGAGTATCCCAGCTGTTACTTTGAAATAAATTCTTCAACAAGAACACAGGGACATGCAAACCTGCTAAGGGCAGTTTTTGCACAAATGTTTGAAAGTGTTTCTTCACACTGATAACCACAGACACATGAAACAAATTACCAAGCAGTATTGTGGCAAGTAGGACTTGAGGGCCCTTTAAATCTCAACCTGATGCTATTTTAGGCAATCTGGGTTAATAAGATGTATTTAGGGCTGAACGGCAATTGTTCTAATATTCTAATCAGTATAGAGCACAGTATATACCAGATTACTGTGCTAATCCAGGTGTTGCATAAGCTGCAAGTGAAAATGGACTTTATTTTTTCCTTAGTGACTCTGCACATGTTTATCAGCATGTTGTGAGTGAACCCCTGGGGAGAAGCACCTACAAGGAGCGCTATCTTTTTGTATACAGGTAAGCCTTCCACCCTTCCATATTTTAAACAATTTCATCCAGTTAAGAGGCACAGTGGCTGGAGTTTGTTTTATCATTGGTGGCCGAAGGGCAGGATCCAAATGTTCATAGGATATGCAGGAATACAGGTAAGGTTTTGAACAATTTCACTTTCCAATAAATGTACTATGTAAAGAATCAATACACATGGTGATATAATGGAAATGATGGGGTGGTGTGGTGCTTAGTGCTGCTGCATCACAAATCCACCATTCTGACTCTATGTGTTTATGTGGCATCTGTTCCATCTTTATAGGTGGAATGGTGGCTCTGAGGTTAGGGATCTGCACCGGCAAGCAGAAGGTTGCTGGTTTGAATCCCGTAAAAGCCAGAAGTGACTCTACTCTGTTGGGCCCTGGAGCAAGGCCCTTAACCTGCAGTTGCTTCATCCTGGGTATAACATTAACCTGCATCCAGCCCTGTAAGCAGGTCCATCAACTTTCAGGGAAAACCTAGGGGTTGGTGGAAGGATTGGCACTCCAGCCACCACAAAAAAACACTGTTACAGAGTTGCATTGAGGTGTCACCCATTGCATGGCTGCACTCAGGTCTCAATTCGGGAGGTTCGTCGCGCGGTGGGTGCGGCAACGCGCTGTAAAATTAGCGCATGATCTCAACTTCTCTCCGACATCTTTCTATTTCTGCACCGTAGAACATGCATGAATGGGACCTGTAATGGCCTGCCACTATCTACATGTTGCATGTTCTCCCTGTCAGAATAGTCGCTGGCTCCTCATAACACTTAATTTGAATTAAGAAGGTTTGAAACTGTTAAGTCACAAAATTATTTAACCTTAGCTTTATTTAACACAAAAGAAATGTGTGTTAAATTTACTATTTGCTCACCTATTCATTCATAATGTAAGCACACTTGTTCCAATACAAGGTTGCTGAGGATTAGAAAAACTTCTTGTGCAAATCCATCACAGGGCACACTCACTGCTACAATTGACATCTTTGGGATGTCAGACATTATATAGTCATAGATTGAATGTAAAAACTCCACAAAAAAGAATTTTGAAGTCAGGATGAGCCACCTCTGTAAATATAAAGTAAACCTTTTAATTGATTTCTTTGCCATTATCTGACAAGTAGTGTGTGGTCTATTGGCGGGAGCATTCTCCCTCACACCATGAGGATGTCAGTTCAAATCTCAGTTCTAGATCATTTTGTAACCCTTAGAACTCATCTACTGTCATCTATCTTTTTCAATACGCATACTGTGTCACGTTGAACAAGAAAGTCCTTTTGCACAGGGATTGTACAAATACAGTAATATGGTGGTCAAGAAGAAAATATGCCTTTAATATTTTTGTGTTCTCATAGCCGATACTGAGGAACCCTAACCCAATTCTCTCTCTTCTCTCAACTTGCCCCAGGGCCAAAAAGGTGTCTGCAGTTTCCAGCTTTCAGTATGATGACGGATGTGAGAGTTGTGGTACTGACACCTTTAATAGGGAGCCCTTTGTTGTAAAGTTTGCGTCACCTTTTTCAGGTGTGTTTGTTTTCCTATTCAGTTTCAGTGTGTCATTTTTATCCAGATTCATTATTTAAATTTTAACTGAGCAGGCTCTATTTTTTTTAGCCATTTCAGAGTTTGCCATTATACCTCAGCACACCTCTCCTGATGAGGCCGTGAAAGAGATTGATGCCCTTTATGATGTCTGCACAGAGACAACAGCCCAGTGGAAATCAGACGTACGGTGATGATCATTTTCTTTTGGTCAGCTATAAACAAGAAACAGGATACTGGATTTCTATCTCATGTCACAAATAGATAAAAAGACTTACATGAACTTTGAAGTGTTAACTGTAGTATAGTAGATTACAGTGAACATATACTATTCAAAAAATAAATGAACACTTTTTAATCAAAGTATAGCATCAAGTCAATGAAACTTCTGGGCTATTGATCAGGTCAGTTAAGTAGCAGAGGGGGTTCTTAATCAGTTTCAGCTGCTTTGGTGTTAATGAAATTAATAACAGGTGCACTACAGGGACAACAATGAGACAACCCCCAAAACAGGAATGGTTTAATAGGTGGAGGCTGCTGACATTTTTCTGGTCTGGCATGTTCTAACATTATTGGAGAACATAACATGCTTTTGTCCAGATCTCAGTTGTGTCAATGCCATTATATATTACATTTCCTGTGCCTTCACATAAATAGAAGGTGTACAGCTCCTTAGTGTCTCCTGTGTTCGACACAGTTCTGTTCCTATGACAGTGATGTAACCTGAATTTTGGTGTAAATCGAAACACACTGTAGCCTAAGTCACTTACCTATCCTAACACATTTGCAAAATCATAATCTAGAACATAAAAACACAACTAAGGAAAAGGACATAAATATACTGTACTGTACACTGTACTGTAGTAACAGAAAAAATGAAAAAAAAAGAGTGTAAAAAAAATTCCTTACCTTTATTCCTTTTGATCTCATTACAATGGCTAATTTCACTTCCATCGTGATGGCTTTCCTCTTCTTCAAATCACTACCATCTGAAGACTCTGAATTTCATTTAGGAGCCATGATAAGGGCCAAAAAGTTGCCAAACAAAGCAACACAAACTCTGCGCGCAACCAAACTAGTTTGCCAACTCCCTCACTCATACGCCACGTTACTGCATATTCTTCCGCTGCATGCAACCAAACTAGTTCGCCCACGTAGTCTGTAAGTACAACGCTAACGGTGTAAACCGAAACACTCACGTGTGAACGTTGTAAACTCGAAACGTCGTATGTCAAGACGTCGTAACCAGAGGACCCCCTGTACTAGCATAACCTGGACCTCTCTTGCTGCATATGTGGCTCTCTCTAATCCCTCGACACTTTATGTAGGTCTTTTTCCTGCCCTATGCCCACTTTTGGTGCCTTTATTCCAAACAACCTCTTTCCAACCAGGTATGTATTCACAATGTATTGATGCATGGAAAGATTATACCAATCACTATGTCCCATTGTGGACAGATGGAGTAAGCGCATTCTATTCAAGTCCATGTGAGTTCCTCATGTTCTCTAGTTTCTTGAAGCCAACATGAGTAAGTCTGGATATGTGCATGAGTGTAACAAACTGGCACCCCATTCAGATTGGGTTCTTGCCCTGCACCCATCTCCAAATCCTTATAAACCTCTATTGGAATAGATCATTTCAGGAAATGAAAATGAGCCATATGGCCATAAATTCTCCTATTCATAATATATGAAGTTCAGCTACACTGGCCCAGCATGTCACATCTCCATCTGCAATAATTAACTCAATGTCATTTCAGAACATTCTTTTGATGGGGGATTTCAATGCTGATTGCTCATATGTGAGACCTTCTGACTGGTCCAAAATTCGTCTGCGCAGCAACTTGCAGTTTGAATGGCTCATCTCTGACAGCATCGACACAACTGTTACTGATACCAACTGTGCTTATGATCGGTAAGAATACAATATTTTGGCTCTTTGTTTTTAATAAATCTGAAAACATTTCTGAAAATCCTGTTTTCATTTTTTTATTCTGGAGTATCGGGGGCTGCCTGATGAGAGGACAAAATTATTTTTAGCACAAGGCAACAACATAGCAAAAAGTAAAAAAAAAAGTGAAAAAGCTTTCCGAAAACACTGTAAATGTGTGAACTTCAGAACACACATTCAAGACACACACAATGTGTCATATTAGACTAAGTTGTCTTAAATCAAGAATGATATTTTAAGGCAAAATGTGTGCTAAAATTCAAATCCAGAAAAAAAATACACATCTGAATGTTAAGTATTTACATCAAAAATACTTTCATCAGACAATTCTGTAACAAGTCATTTTAATAGTGTGTCAATATGCCACCCTGCACATATATTAATTTTCACATGTAAGAAATGCACATTTATTTCTTTAACTTATTTACCTCATATTCACACCTTGTACTCTGAAGTAGCTTAGCTTGGGATGGTTTCAAGTTTTTTATATTTATTTATCAAAAAGTGACAATGCCAGGTACTAAATATTGTATGATTCAGTTTGAAATCTCCAGTGTAGTGAGTGGTGTTATAACATTATCATCTTTCATTTAACAGAATTGTAGCCCATGGGTTAGCAATGCAGAATGCTGTCGTTCCTGGATCTGCAAACATTTACAACTTTCAAAGTGCCTTGCAACTTAGCAGTGCTACAGTAAGTTACATTCTTTTATTTACGCACACATTATTACAGAAAATGCTACAACAAGCTGGACTGTATACGCAAAATCTTGTACATTAAAAAAATAATAGTTTAAATCAACCTTTTTCTTTAAAAAATATATTATAATACATCTTTGCTTTAAAATTAAGAATTCTATACTGTTATTTCTTCAACTCAAATGGAAATTAGGTTAATTTAAGCTAGAACAAATAAGTTAAAAAACATACAAAAATTACCAAAAAATGTAAACAAAATTGCGCCCCTGGGGATTATGTTGTCTCATCTTGACAGATAAAATGGCTAAATTTGAATAAAATCCTTGCAAAAGCACCTCTGTTTTATCAATAAGAGACATAACTGAACTAGAAAGTGACCATCATCATCTAATTCTTCCATGTGAAGTGTGAAAACCATGAGGACTGATTTAGATCATTTGTGTTAGGTAGAATGCACAGTGGGAGGGGCTGGGTGGTCTCATGGCCTCAGAACCCCTGCAGATTTGTTTTTTGTTTTTCTCCAGCCCCAGGAGGTTCTTTTTTTTTCTGTCCTCCTGGCCATCGGAGCATACTTTATTCATTGTTACTTAGTATTGCCTAATCTTATTTTTATATATATGTTTCTCTTTTTTCATCTTGTAAAGCACTTTGAGCCATATGATTTGTATGAAAACGTAATGTATATATATAATTGTTGTTGTACAAAGTGGAAGCACTTCGCCTGCATATTTGCCTTTACAATAACACTGTCACCTCACAGCCACAGTTCTGGGTTGAATCCCAGATGGTTACTATTTGTACAGGTACTAATTAACACTTCCTAAACATGTGCGTGTTAAGTTACTCGGCATCTCCAAATTGTGCCTGATTGAGTGAGGGTGAGTGCATGACTAATGTTTAACTAATGACCCATTCAGGGTTGGTTCCTTCAGCTCCAGCCTCTATGACCCTAAACTTAATTAGGTAGGCTCAATAATGAATGAATATTTAGCTGACATTTTTATCCAAAACATATTGCAAACAGCATGTGTATATTATAACTATTAACCGGAACAAGCTTTATGAGTTGAGACTGACAGCGAGTCAATGATAGGAACAGGACTGGCAGTTATAGTTTAAAAGCAGTTTAAAACCAGTCAACAAGTCTGTATGTAATGTATGTATAATAATAATATGAATATACAGTTAGGTCCATAAATATTTGGACAGAGACAACTTTTTTCTAATTTTGGTTCTGTACATTACCACAATTAATTTTAAATGAAACAACTCAGATGCAGTTGAAGTGCAGACTTTCAGCTTTAGTTCAGTGGGATGAACAAAACAATTGCATAAAAATGTGAGGCAACTAAAGCATTTTTTGAACACAATCCCTTCATTTCAGGGGCTCAAAAGTAATTGGACAATTGACTAAAAGGCAATTTCATGGGCATGTGTGGACAAGTCCGTCGTTATGTCATTATCAATTAAGCAGATAAAAGGCCTGGAGTTGATTTGAGGTGTGGTGCTTGCATGTGGAAGATTTTGCTGTGAACAGACAACATGCGGTCAAAGGAGCTCTCCATGCAGGTGAAAGCAGCCATCCTTAAGCTGCAAAAACAGAAAAAACACATCCGAGAACTTGCTACAATATTACGAGTGGCAAAATCTACAGTTTGGTACATCCTGAGAAAGAAAGCAAACACTGGTGAACTCAGCAACGCAAAAAGACCTGGACGTTCATGGAAGACAACAGTGGTGGATTATCGCAGAATTATTTTCATGGTGAAGAGAAACCCCTTCACAACAGCCAACCAAGTGAGCAACACTCTCCAGGGGGTAGGCGTATTGATATCCAAGTCTACCATAAAGAGAAGACTGCATGAAAGTAAATACAGAGGGTGCACTGCAAGGTGCAAGCCACTCATAAGCCTCAAGAATAGAAAGGCTAGATTGGACTTTGCTAAAGAACATCTAAAAAAGCCAGCACAGTTTTGGAAAAACATTCTTTGGATAGATGAAACCAAGATCAACCTCTACCAGAATGATGGCAAGAAAAAGGTATGGAGACGGCGTGGAACAGCTCATTATCCAAAGCATACCACATCATCTGTAAAACACGGTGGAGGCAGTGTGATGGCTTGGGCGTGCATGGCACTGGGACACTAGTGTTTATTGATGATGTGACACAGGACAGAAGCAGCCGAATGAATTCTGAGGTGTTCAGAGACAAATCCAGCTAAATGCAGTCAAATTGGGCGGCATTTCATGATACAGATGGACAATGACCCAAAACATACAGCCAAAGCAACCCAGGAGTTTATTAAAGCAAAGAAGTGGAAAATTCTTGAATGGCCAAGTCAGTCACCTGATCTTAACCCAACTGAGCAGGCATTTCACTTGTTGAAGACTAAACTTCAGACAGAAAGGCCCACAAACAAACAGCAACTGAAAGCCGCTGCAGTAAAGACCTGGCAGAGCATTAAAAAGGAGGAAACCCAGCATCTGGTGATGTCCAGGAGTTCAAGACTTCAGGCTGTCATTGCCAGCAAAGGGTTTTCAACCAAGTATTAGAAATGAACATTTTATTTCCAGTTATTTAATTTGTCCAATTACTTTTGGGCCCCTGAAATGAAGGGATTGTGTTCAAAAAATGCTTTAGTTGCCTCACATTTTTATGCAATCATTTTGTTCACCCCACTGAATTAAAGCTGAAAGTCTGCACTTCAACTGCATGTGAGTTGTTTAATTTAAAATTCATTGTGGTAATGTACAGAACCAAAATTAGAAAAAAGTTGTCTCTGTCCAAATATTTATGGACCTAACTGTATAATGATGTATCATAACATGATCTACAACTGTAAAATGTGTTTACTGTAGCTATAATGTACCATAACATTACCAAAATACTTTGTTTTAATATATTTAATTATGAATCTTTCTTAGGCACTTGCTGTTAGTGACCATTTTCCTGTGGAGGTTGAACTTCGGAACCCATGAAGACAAAAATTATAAAACATTTTATTCATTAACTCTCGGCTCTGGATTCTACGTAGACACTAAAAGCAGAACATGTATTGTATATCCTGTCACTAATTAAAAAATCAATCAATCAATTATACAATGGACTGAAAGCTTCATATGCAATATTTACAATAATAGGTAGACACATTATTTTTTCAAAGAATATCTTCACTCCAGTAAATTTGTAAATATACTATCATTTTCATATACAGCACCTTATCTAACCATTTTGAAGTGTTTGCTTTGGCCAAGCAGCACATCCTATCTAGAATATTGTGACCTGCTTCTATTCTCATTCCCCTTTCCGGATTTAACCAGATTACCTACTGAAGTCAACATGAATTTAAATAACCAAAAAAACTGGAATTATGTCTGTGATGGACTTGCATCCCTGTCATGGTGGGTTGTTGCCTGGTGACCAATGCTGCTAGGACTGGACATGGCTTCCTACGATACTATACTGACAAAAATGTATCCTAAAAATGGATGGACTGGATTTACTTTTCAAGAGTTGAATAAAAATAGATTTTTAGTCATTCTATTGCTTTACAGAAATGCTACCAAAACTAGCAAACAAAGGAATGCATACTGTATAATTAGATAAAGAAGTCTGACTCTTTATTTAATCAATTGAAAATACAGAAACACGTTAATAATTGCAAGTTTGATTTCAGGATCACGGGTAAGTCGACACTATAAAACGTTTGCAAAACAAGGGATATCTCCTTAGAAGAAAAAAAAAGGTTTTATTTATTTTCACAGATGCTAAAGACCATGGATTGAACAACTTTTCCAGGAAGCAAAAACTCATTTTTATTCACCTAGGTTGCTTGAAGCTGTATTTCCATGCCAAAGTCTTCCCATGGTTACGTTTTCCTCTGTTTCAGCCTTTCCATGTAAACTTGAAGGGACTTCTGAATAGAGTCTTTGGTAATGAAGCTTACAAAGTTGTTAATATCCTGATCCCTATGAGACAGTAGACGATCAATGGTAGGCTTTCTCATCATAGACTTAGTAATCTGGCGAGCGTGATCTGCAGCACGAAAGGAAAGCAAATATTTCAGACTGGACAAAGAAAATACATTATGGTGGTAGTAGTGTTTAGTGCTGCTGCCTCACAGCTCCAGATTCATCAGCTCAAACCACAGCTTGAACTCTGTACTGCATCTGAATTTTTCTGTGTATATTTTCTCCCATTTTCCAAATAAGTTTATAAACAGTAAGTTGATTTCAACTCTATAATGCCGATGTGGGTATATACAGAGATTCTGTGCAATGGAAGGGTTACATGTCCAGTGTCTATTCCTGATTTGGCAGCAGTGAGCGGAAAATATGCAGATTCATACTACAGAGGATTTAGAAAGTATTCAGATCTCTTCACATTCTGAACACTTTATTGTGAAGTAGATATATTTTAAATGGAGAAACTTGCTAGTTTTTCCCTCCAATCTACTCTCAATAACCATTAATGACAAAGTGAAAACATGTTTTCAGAAAGGTTTAAAAGCTTATTAAAATTTTCATTTCTACTCAGATCCTTAGCTGTGGCATTCCAAATTCTGGTCAGGTGCATCTCACTTGCTTTAATTTAAACGTGCCTAGAACTTAATTGCTGACCACCTGTCACAAACTGAATTGACTGGATACAGTTTAGAAGGGAAAACACCTGTGTATATAAGGTCCCACAACTCACACTGCATGTCAGGACAAAAGGTAATCTGTGAAGTCCAAGGAACTCTCTGTACACCTCAATAATATTGTGGTGAGGAATAGAATATGGCAAAGAGATAAAACAAATAATGAAGACTTGAATGTATCCAGGAACATGGTATCCTCAATAACTGTGGAATGGAAGAAGTTTGGAACCACCATGACTTTTCCTAGAGTTGGCTGTCCAGTCAAACTGAAGAACCAGGCATGCAGGGCCTTGGTCAGGGAGGTGACCAAGAACCCAATGGTTACTCTAATTGAGCTTCATAAGTCCTCTACTGAGTTGGGAGAACCTGTTGGAATAACAGCCATCACAGCAGCAAAATATCAATCAGGTGTTTATGGTAGAGTAGCTAGATGGAAGCCACTCTTAAGTAAAGAAATGACAGTTTAAATGACTCTGAGAGCATAGGCAAAATGAAACCTTTGGGCAGAATTTCAAGCACTATGTCTGCCAAAAACCAGGCACTGTTCATAACCTGTCCAATACCATCTCTGTGGTGAAGCATGGTGGTGCTTCTTGGTGGCAGGGACAGGTACACTGGTCAGAATAGAGGGTAAGGATGAATGCGGCCAAATACAGAGAGGTCCTTGGATAAAATGTGCTCAATAATGCATGTGGCATCAGGCTGGGGCTATGGTTCACCTTTTAGCACGACGATGACCCAGAGCATACAGCAAAGATAACGCTGGACTGTTCCTGAATAGTCCATTCAAAGCCCAGATTTAAACCCCTGTGAAGACTGGCTCGGACACAGACAGGCAGACACGTTCATGTCACCCAACACACGTTTATTATACATTATATTTACAAGTCCTTAGTGCACAAACCCAGTGCCAAAGCACCAATCACCCTTTCACAAGTCCTGGCCACAACACAATGCCTTTTCTCTTCCTGGTCCGCCTCCACTCCTCTCCAACACACTTCCTCCCGACTCTCCCCTTGACTGGAGGGAGGCGGCCCCTTTTATGTGCCCCGGATGGGCTCCAGGTGCATCATTAGGGCCTCCGCAGCCACACCCCTGTGTGGCGGAAGCTCCCAAGGTGTTGCCGGAAGTCCACCGGGTGCTCTCAAGTTTCTTCCCCCCAGTACTTCCCGGTGTGGCGGAAGTACTGAGGGCCAACACTCCCAAGGCATTGGGGCGCCCCCTCGCGGTGACCACGGGCCCCTACAGGGCTGAGCTTCCAAGCTCCGTACCCGTGGTCCCCAAAGCCACCAGGGAGGACGCCCCCTCGTGTCCTGGAGGAGGCAGAAGCCCTCCTCCACTCCTCCTAGGCGTCCCGGCCGGGCATGGATGCCCGCCGGGCACCACACCCCATAGAACATCTGAGGAGAGACCTAAAGATGGCAGCTTATAGATACTTTCCATTCCATCTAACAAAGCTTGAAAGGATCTGCTAGGAAAAACTGGATAAATGGCTGAAATCCAGGTGATTTAAGCTCAAGAACTCTTGAAGCTGTAATTTCTGCCAAAGGGGTTTCTACTAAGTACCGAACCAAGGGTCTGCATATTTATATGAATGAGATATTTCAGTTTTAGATTTTTAATAAATATGCAGGCTTTTCTGAAAACATGTTCTTATTTTGTCATTATGAATTACTTGATTCATGAGCAAATAATGAGCAAAAATGGCAAACTTATCCATTTAAAATCAAATCTACAAACACAAGAAAGTGTGGAAAAAGCGAAGTGGTCAGAATACTTTCTGAATCCAATGCAGATATTTGCACACAGCCAATTTTTCAGACTTGTATCTGCAGTTTCATCTCACACCTGTCCACATAGAAACTGCTTTGCTTTTGCACCATGCCAATCTATGCCGAGTTTGAAATCAATTTCACCAGCAACTGTATTGTATAATTTTGCAACAATATTACCGGTAAATGTGCAAGACTATTAAGGTGCAAAGATCACGTGGCCTGAACAGTCAACAGCAGTTTAAGTTGCTAGGCCCAACAATTGTTGTAGTGGTGCTGTGCACAAAATAGTGGGGGGCTGAGTGGGAGAGAGGGGTCAACAAATATCAGCTGGAAAAGCTTGGTCTACAGTGCTTAGAGGCAGTCCCTGTATACACAGGCATAGGAGAACTCCTACTGCACAGCATAAAATGGAGCCGCTTATGAGGGGCCTTCGTAATACAAATGTTATGGGTTTGTGGTTCAATAGAAGTTACCATAGTGAAAATGTCAAAAATGAGACAGACCATGGTGTCATTACAAAACATAACCCTTGGCATAATCACCAGGATTTGTGCTGTGGTTTGGTGAAATGTAGTGGTGGTGCTGGATAAAAGAGCTGGGGCAGAGTGAGAGAAAGAGCTTGGCTGATGTCGCCAGGCTTAGAGGCAGTCCCTGTGCGCACAAACATAGAATTCCAAAAGGTCAGTGTGAAAAAGGGCTACTTCTGAGGGCCTTTGTAATCCAGGTGTCGCAGACTTGAGCCACGGCTTTGGCTAAATGTAAACACTGAGAACTACGTTCTCTCTATCATGAAACTCAATTTAATGACAAATATTGGACAGTGTAATGTGCAGTTTATCTTAAAGAAGAAGAAAAAGTAGTGCACTGTAACATAACACTACGTTTTTGTAAGTAATGAGTAATGTAAGCAAGTCACTTTTAAACGCAACATTCCCCAACACCACTCACAACTCGCTATCCAGCAAGTTATCTGATTTACCACTGCTTGTTTCATGGCTGAGAACGCCTCAATTTTATTTTAGGTCCTACAGGGCTACTTTGGGAATTCAGACTTCCCAGTTTATAGCACAAAAGCACTCCTTGCATGCATGCATGCACGCACACATACACACAAAAATCTCACCTGGAATTGCCAGCCACTTAGAAATAGCAGTGGAAGCCGCACTTAGGACTTCCTTTTCAGGTACAAGTTCATCAACCAGGCCTACTCGTAAGGCGTTAGGAGCATTGTGCAAGAGGCCCAACTGGAGGGCAAGTTCTGTAGCTCTAAAACCAATTGTATTCATCATGGTATCCTTGAACCTAGTGATAAAATAAATAAATGGAAATTAATCAAACTATACCACAGTTCTCAAAAATACCACCAGCTGGTTGCCAATTAAATCAAAAATGTAAGTTTTCAGAAATATACAAATACACAATACAATACAAAATACATTGGTTACCTGTCCAAAAATCTTACACATTTCTTGTAAAATATAAACATAAAAGACTTTTTGCATTCTATTGTAATCACAGTCAAGACTCTCATTGAGCTCATTATAGTCAGAAAATCAAATTTACAAAGCATTACGTCTTTTGCCTACTGCAAAAGAGCAGGACTGGTCCATGTTATATTTGATGTAATGTAAGCAGTTTCCTAGTGTCATGGAGGTGCAGTGGTTAGCACATCAACTCCAAAAACAAGGAGTAAGAATCCCAGTATAGTAGAGGCAAGGGAAGATAGTTTAAGGAAGGGATGTTGCCAAAAATATCTATTTGTGACATCATTAATGTTTTAAGCAACAGTAAACATTTTTTGCAAAAACATACTTGGTCATTTTCTTTAATAATTAAATACTATGCCATAAGCCATACATCATATGCATTTAATGAAATTGGCCTTGATTTGCAGTATTATGCTTAACACAAACTTATCAAAGAAAGAATTTGATTAAAAGTATAGTTCCACTACAACACAATTTCCAAAACAGAAAGCACAAAATGTTTTGTTTCATATTAGTTCACTACTGCTGTAGTCAGATGTTCATTTAAATAAAAGACTATTGTTACTTAGCAAGCCATCTACCGAAAACAAAATGTAATGGTTGCATTTGGCAGCAACACAAAATAAGAACAGTTTAGAAAACATTACATAAGCTAAAGCAGTGTGCATTTTTACAGAGAACTACTTAATAGAAGCAGAAAAATACATCAAGGTAATGTCTTATTTCAAACAGATCCACAAATCTGCTGACAGTTCTAGGTAGCCACCATTACATTATTGTACACTATGCTACTGCCCTGCTGTTTCCTTGAATTACATGATGTGCTAGATGTATCACTACCCTTTTCAGAGCTGGAGAAATGCTTCTGAGTAGTGGTTATGTGCTTGTGATTGTCTGTGTAATTTGTTTAATCTATTTTTTGTGAAGCTAACATAAACAGCCCATGGTGGATTCCTACTTTGTACTTGATTCTGTCATGATCGGTACTGGCCACCGTGGCCCTGAATTGGATTAAGCAGGTTCAATAATAGATGAATAACAATATTTGAAAAAACACTGAAAAACCATTCTAACCAATGGAGAATAGCTGTTTGCTTGTCAAAGATGTGACACTGTCTTTAATGTCTGATGCCAGTGTATGGCACCAACAGGCTATTGTTCAAATGTATACATTTCTCAAAACAGATCATCTATGATGCCCTTCCGTCACCCCACTATTATTAACTAATAAGTAATAGTTTCAAATAACTGATTTCAAATAATCTTTTTAACATTACTACTCAGAAGTATCAGATACTGTAGAACACACTTCTCATCTCTGTGTCCTGTGGATTCCAGTGGTGTATGCCCAGATTCTTTGTAGGTATATGAAAAGGAAGCAGGTCTTTCTCCCAAATCCCAAAAATGTACAAATTAGGTTGATCCACAAATCTAAATAGCTCCCAATATGAGTCAGTATAGGCATGTATTTTTAAGTCTACCTTTCCCTGGACTGGTGCCTCATTTAGTCACTTCAGAAAGTAGATATAGTCCATGTGTATACCACTGTGAAGTGGCATACAGATATAGGACTGTTGGTGAGGCATAGCTGATTTATGCAGCTGTCTTTCATGGAAGAATGCAAAGCACCAGCCCCACCAGTACAGGAAATCATTAAACCCATTTATTTTTAGGGATAAGGTTTGATAGTGGAACATTCCACATCTGCCGGATTTAAGATTAAAAAGAAAGCATAAAATAGCAAATAAGAAGATGGTACCATATAGTACTTGTGATCTTTGCCTGTGTGGAATTGCAATTTTTTGGTGGGTTTTCTCTAAACACTCCAGTTTAAGTGTACACTCAAAAGATGTGTATGCTATATTAACTCCTTCCAATAAATTGCCCTGGTATGGGTGACTGAGGGTATGTGAGCCACTGCACTGTAATGGACCAGAGTTCCATTCTGGATTGGCTATTGCTTTCAGTCCATTTCATATTATGATTCCTCCTCACTCTAAAGTGGAGTATCTGGACTAAAAAGTGAGAGAGAAGAATAGGTTAAGAAGATGGATTGGATAATCAGTGTGGCTCTTAATAATAAAATGCATACATGACTTATTTTCATGTTCTATAGCTTTGATTAAACTTTTGTATTTTTCATCTCCCAATTTATTTTTTAAATGAATGTGAATGTTTTTAGAATTCAACAATCTTATACAGTATAACTTGATAAAGCCTCCCAAAATCTTTATTACACTATTTATGTTACTAAAATATTTTGCTTTAAATTATTTAACAGTTCATTACATAAGAACCAAAATCAATAATCCCAATATAATTACAAAAAATATTTCATTTAAGATACACTTAGTCCCTTGCATGAGAGAGCCCCAGATTTTTGCTCACCAGAAAGGAGCAACAATGCCAAGCAGAGTTTCATTCAGTCCAATACTGTATTTAGGATTATCTGCCATTATTCGGTAGTCACAAGCCATGGCCATTAGACAACCCCCTGCAGGACTTGAACCCTTAAAAATAATTTTAAAAAATGACAATGATACATATTTATTTGCCCTCATATTGCTGTTTTTATTTATTGACATTTTAATAATAGGATGGATACTAAGCTTGTAATAACACTGCACAACATTTTTTTTGAAAAGTCTTGCTTCCTGAAAAGTTTTTGCTGATTGTGACAGGTACCTACTGGGTATGCACAAATATAGCTTTGGTTTTACTGCATCATGTAGGAACTGTGAGAAATAGACATTATGACGGATGGCCGGGGCCCATGTCTGGCTGGGACGCCCCTTCACCACATCTGCCAGGGGGACAAGGATGGGAAGCCCAGCATCTCCCCCTGGATGCTAGATGGCAGCCTCCCTGGGTTGCAGCAGTGCCTCGGACTACCCCAGAGCTTCATGGGGGTTGGAGTTCTGTGCAGCTCTGTGGGGCCGCCAGGGGGTGCTGCAACAGGAGTGGCTGGCTCCTTTTGGGCACTAGTTTCACCTTACCCGGAAGTGCAGCCAGATGTCGGCAATCAACCACCTGGAGCACTTTCGGGAACCCAATAAAAAGGAGCCAGTGACTACCACTCAGCAGCCAGAGTCGGGTGGAGGAGGACAAGGTTGCCTGGGAGGAGTGGTGGTGCCAGAGAGAGAGAAGAAGAAGAGTGCTTGGTGTGCTTTAATTGGGACTGTGTATTGCCTGTGGGACACGGGGAAGATGTGCGCCCACAGACTAAGAAAATAGAATAGTTTTGTTTATTTTACATGTGCCTCCCGTGTCCAATCTGTGTCAGGTCGGGCACTATACAGGGTCTTCTTATATGTTTACTGACAATAACGTATTTAGTCATGTTTTGCTCCTGATTTTCTTTTGTATTCAATGTCTGGTGCATCACGTTGCAGTGTCCCAACAGTAGTCAGCAAGCATTGACGGATTCCAGTTGCCCTGGTATCGTTTCTCCATCGTAGCAATGTCCTGGTGAAACCTTTCACGGTGTTTGTCACTGACAGCACCGAGATTTCCGGGAAAGAAGTCCAAGTGTGAGTGGAGGAAATGAATCTTGAGTGACATGTTGCACTTCATTGTCTTGTATGCTTTGAGAACTTTGTCTACCAGCTGAATGTAGTTTGGGGCTCTGTAATTGCCCAGAAAATTGTCAACAACGTCTTTGAAGGCTTTCCAGGCAATTTTTTCCGGCCCAACTAACAGATCTTCAAACCACTTATCACTCATAACATGTCTGATCTGGGGGCCAACAAAAATGCCCTCTTTGATCTTGGCGTCAGTTATTCTTGGGAACATCTGTCTTAAACAGCGAAAACCTTTGCCTTCCTTGTTCAGTGCTTTCACGAAATTCTTCATGAGTTCCAGTTTTATGTGAAGAGGAGGCAAAAATATCTTTGCCGGGTCGACAAGCGATTCATGTGCCACAATTTTCTGTCCTGGAACTAAATTTTACGGAGTGGCCAGTTCTGTCGAGAATAGTGTGACTCTTTGGCATGGCTGTCCCATTCACAGATGAAACAACAGTACTTTGTATAGCTGAGCTGCAGTCCTAGTAACAGAGCAACGACTTTAAGATCTCCACAGATATTTCGGTTGTACCTGCTAAGCTAGACGTGCTTCAGCAACAGTTCCATATTCTCATAACGTTTCTTTCATGTGTGCTGCATAACCAACAGGTAATGAAGGATAAACGTTGCCATTGTGTAGCAGAACAGCTTTCAGGCTTAACATTGACGAATCAATGAATAGACGCCACTCTTCCGGGTTGTGATCACAACCCAAGCCCAAGAACAATCCTTCAATGTCACAACAGAAACACAGACTGTCGACTTGTGCAAAAAATTTGGTTATATCATGATGTCGACCTCGAAACACAGAAATTTCCATACCTTGTGACAGCAAACATCATTCTTGCAGTCTCAGGACTGTGTTCTCAGATGTGGATCGCCTGATGAGCACGGTTCAAAATCTGGGTCAATGTCACTGTCACTGTCAGTACCCTGCATTGCAGTTTCTTCATCTGGTTCATCTAAGGTCCAATGCTCTGGTGGTTTCGGAATTGGAAGACTGTCGTCATGTGGCACGGGTCTCATTGCTGAAGGCAGAATAGGATATTCAATTGACTTCTTGTTTTTGGCAGAGAAACCAGACACATTAGTCAAACAGAAGTAACAGTCCGTCACATGGTCTTTCTGTTCTCGCCATATCATCGGAATAGCAAACGGCATCGTCTTTCGAGTGCCTCTGAGCCAGGCTCTCAGACTGACAGCACATGTCGCACAGCAAATGTGAGGCGCCCATTCCTTATTTTGATCACCAGTTTTGCAGCCAAAATACAGATGATAAGCTTTCTTCACAACAGCAGTCATCCAACGTCTCTGAGGCGCAAGTGTATATTCGCCACAGATATAGCAGAATGTATCGCGGCTGTTACGACATTGACGACACATATCGCCCAACACCAAAACATCTATAGCATCAAGCTTACTTATTGTTATATTGCTACAGATGCTATACTTTACTATACTGATACTATACATACACACTGACTATCAATATTAACCAAATGAGCAGGACTGGCGTATGCAAGCCACCTTTATAGCATGCTGAGACAGCGTCAAGCTTGTTCAGACCTGCTCAGGATGTCAACTTCCACAGAACAACTTCCAACCTGGCCTGATTCCATGCCTGGATATGCCCAGGCTGCACAAACCGTTGTTGATAAGTCACTTACGGGAGCGAAAATGTTTGGATACAAAAATAAGAAATAATCATGACAAAACTGAAACGGTACGTGATGGGTAAATTTTGATGTGATATTCGTGATCAGCAGCCAAAAATCTATAAGAAACACCCAACAGTGTTCAAGAAGCAAAAACTTTGTTGTGCAGTGTAATGTATACATCACTAACTATATAAATGAAAGTGTGCATTATAGGCATAATTGTAAATTTTTTCCGTTAATATTTTGCATACTTTGCAAGTAAACCAAGCTACTGTATATACCTACATTAACTGCAGCAATGGTAATCATATTGGATCCATATAGTTTTAACCACATCTCCTGCACAGCTCTCCAAAACTCTGCACAATGTTCTGGGCCCTTTCCATACATCTCCATTATGTCCAAACCTGCCGAAAATACTTTTGGAAGACCCTGTTGTGAGAAGAGTTTGTCATTAATAAAACTGTAAAATAAAAACATATAAAGATGCAGAACCCTAAAGTTAAGATATTTATACTTCTTTTATCATTATCTAACCCTTAAAAGTATGCCACTATATGTGGAAATCTGAACTGTCCTTTAGTTCTAACTAATAAGAATTAATTTGGAAACCATGAGTCTGTTTTCAGACTGCACTACTCCATTAGCAGGTTAAGGCAAACTCTCGATAAGATGTGAAGACAAACTCAGTCATACCGGTCCACTTTAGAAACACAGAGGAACTGAAAAAATATGCTGCAGGGATGAAGGAGGAAGCCCAGAGGATTATCCACACATACACACAATAACCATCCCTGGAATTAAATCTTGGTCCATGGAGCAGTGTGGCAGTATACAGTACATAACCATGTCTAAGTACATTAAAACAGATCTATTGTAATTAAATAAAATCCAGTACAAAATGTTGGCATTCATGTTTAAAAACATGACTAAAATACAGCTTGGCCATGTGTGATATATCCCTTCTTTCTATTTTATATCTACATGAATAAATACAAGCAATACAAAATGAACCACTGTATTAGTTATGACAAGTAATTATTGTACATACAGAAGTCAAGATAACTCCTCTGCATTTCCGATCCATTTCAAGCTTCTCAATGCTAATAGAAAACTCAGTCAAAAAGTCTAGACTGAGGCTGTTCACAGGAGGACTTTTCATTGTTACAACAGCAACACCTGGAAGAAAAATGAGGATAATAAATGGTAAGAATTACTGTGTTGTGTACATAACAAAATTATGTCATGCAAAGTACAGTGGCACAGCAGTTTGCACTACTGCCTCACTGCCTGGGGAGTCTGTGTAGCACCGTATGTGTGGAGCTAACATGTTCACTCCATACCTGTTCCCCTCCCACATTCCAAGGACACAATGCTGACACAGGCATCAGCCTCACAACCCTAAATATGGATATATGTTTTACAGAATGGGTAGATGGAATCTGCTAATCTTTAAAGGTTACACTTATTGTCCTTTCATTACTGTTTTAAAGAAAAACCGATACCTACCCTGACACCACAAACCTTGAATGGAACATCAGTCTATCACAGGAAATAATCAAACACACATTCAAAGCTATCCAACTTAGATGTGCCAATCACTCTAGCCTGCATATCTTTAAGTATGTAGGAGTTCAACTGGTATACCCACAGAAAATATAAATGGCTGTGGACAGAACACACAGACCCTTTACAGATCAATGCTTGCTGTGTGTCATACCATCCTAAGAGCTGTAAGGTAGCATTGCTAACCACTACACCACTCACCTACATAACAGAACAGAAATAAAAAGCAATATAAAAATGTGTGTTGGTATGTGGTGTTAAATGCTACAGGAAGCCTGCAATATTTTGGACTACAATTAAGGTACTCTTCAACTTTTCTAGACAATATTCTAATATAAAATAGTTTTAATGTCCCTTATATAATATGAAAACATTTTGTTAATTAGAATCGTGAAACTGATTCACATTACTAAATCATTCATTTATTTTTTAAGTGTATTATGAAGGGATACACCCAAGTTACGTAAATTGCATCATAGTCATTACCGAGCAGCTAAAAATACTCTTTATATCTTCTAATACCCTCCATGGAAAAAAAAAATAGGTTCAACCAGAAGAGTGGCCCAGTTCACCTACAACCAACAGGAGACCAGCATTGTCTGATATACAAATTATCTTTACACATCAATGATATACTGTTTATGGCCAAAATTAAAGCGCCAATCATACACAACCTGTAACAGTAGCAGGCAAGATCATGGTGATTTGGGCATGTATTGCTGCAAATGGTCACCTAGAATGCCTTTGTGATATCTGCCAGCTGTACAAACTATTGATTGAACTCCCTATGGGTTCCAGTTGCTGTTCATGAGGCCAGCCCAACATAAGGGAGCAAACTGATTCAACAGTGATGATGCATGCAACAAGGATTTTACCCACTGGTGTTATGTGTAGGGCACAGTTCTTCCCCTAGCTTACACATAAAATTTCTGTTATTTGTCTAATTATGTATTTTTGTCAATGAATTATTTCGTTTCTATGTGCTTAGATTTGTTATCTGATGTTCCTTGTATTTTGCGTGTGGTTCCATAAGATGCAGGGCCACCTGTCCATCATCTGAGCCTCTGCTCCCAGCCCAAAAAGCCTGTTGGGAAATGCAGTCTCTTGACGTTCACTGAATGTGCTTAATGGTTTGGAGAGTTCTTCTTTTGACTGTAGCTATTCTTTGGATTTTTTGAAAAACATTTTTTACACCTCTCTTAAAAATTTCATTAGTGATGGGTGGGCAAAACCCCGAGAAGCTTTTCAGGCTTCTTCCTGATTGTGCAGGAAAAACAGCCAAAGTTTCAACAGTAATGATATCTGGTGGTTAAGAAATCATACCATCTATGAGCTTGACACAGCTAATACATGAAGCATATAGAGTTAGGTCCATAAATATTTGGACAGAGACAACTTTTTTCTAATTTTGGTTCTATACATTACCACAATGAATTTTAAATGAAACAACTCAGATGCAGTTGAAGTGCAGACTTTCAGCTTTAATTCAGTGGGGTGAACAAAACGATTGCATAAAAATGTGAGGCAACTAAAGCATTTTTTAACACAATCCCTTCATTTCAGGGGCTCAAAAGTAATTGGACAATTGACTCAAAAGGTTATTTCATGGGCAGGTGTGGGCAAGTCCGTCGTTATGTCATTATCAATTAAGCAGATAAAAGGCCTGGAGTTGATTTGAGGTGTGGTGCTTGCATGTGGAAGATTTTGCTGTGAACAGACAACATGCGGTCAAAGGAGCTCTCCATGCAGGTGAAAGAAGCCATTCTTAAGTTGCGAAAACAGAAAAAACATTTCAGAGAAATTGCTACAATATTACGAGTGGCAAAATCTACAGTTTGGTACATCCCGAGAAAGAAAGCAAGCACTGGTGAACTCAGCAACGCAAAAAGACCTGGATGTCCACGGAAGACAACAGTGGTGGATGATCGCAGAATCATTTCCATGGTGAAGAGAAACCCCTTCACAACAGCCAACCAAGTGAAGAACACTCTCCAGGGGGTAGGCGTATCGATATCCAAGTCTACCATAAAAAGAAGACTGCATGAAAGTAAATACAGAGGGTGCACTGCAAGGTGCAAGCCACTCATAAGCCTCAAGAATAGAAAGGCTAGATTGGACTTTGCTAAAGACCATCTAAAAAAGCCAGCACAGTTCTGGAAAAACATTCTTTGGACAGATGAAACCAAGATCAACCTCTACCAGAATGATGGCAAGAAAAAAGTATGGAGAAGGCGTGGAACAGCTCATTGTCCAAAGCATACCACATTATCTGTAAAACACAGTGGAGGCAGTGTGATGGCTTGGGCGTGCATGGCTGCCAGTGGCACTGGGACACTAGTGTTTATTGATGATGTGACACAGGACAGAAGCAGCCGAATGAATTCTGAGGTGTTCAGAGACATACTGTCTGCTCAAACTCAAATTGAGCAGGCATTTCACTTGTTGAAGACTAAACTTCAGACAGAAAGGCCCACAAACAAACGGCAACTGAAAGCCACTGCAGTAAAGGCCTGGCAGAGCATTAAAAAGGAGGAAACCAGCATCTGGTGATGTCTATGAGTTCAAGACTTCAGGCTGTCATTGCCAGCAAAGGGTTTTCAACCAAGTATTAGAAATGAACATTTTATTTCCAGTTATTTAATTTGTCCAATTACTTTTGAGTCCCTGAAATGAAGGTATTGTGTTAAAAAAATGCTTTACTTGCCTCACATTTTTATGCAATCGTTTTGTTCACCCCACTGAATTAAAGCTGAAAGTCTGCACTTCAACTGCATCTGAGTTGTTTCATTTAAAATTCATTGTGGTAATGTACAGAACCAAAATTAGAGAAAAGTTGTCTCTGGCCAAATATTTATGGACCTAACTGTATAAAGCCTATGTTGACTGCATAGTTTCAGTTGGACGGATGCACTAAAATTGATTGATTCTTTGCTCTTTTAAGTGGATGGCTATTCTTAGAAGGACAGCTCACTGTTCAGCATAGTTTTAATTCTTGTGCGAACTTGGCAGGCTTATCATTTTTCTTGGCTCCACTGCAGCTGGCTCAGAAGCTGCTCACTTGAATTATAGAATGTCAGCTCATTCTGTTGGCAACTCATCCCCAGGCTGATGGAACCTGTTGGCGCCATTGTAATAGAAGAATCCATCGGCAATCAGAGCCAGCGAGCGCTGGTGTGACAATATATTTCATTATAAGCTACCACCAATTCTTAATCATGTGATACTTTTTCAAATCAGTGGATTCTTGCTGAGTGTCAATGTGAAAGATTAATATTTTTCTGTTAGTGTTAAAGGGGCAAGGAAAATCATAATGGTGTTTAGGAAATGTGCTTGTGGAACTGGGCACATATACAGTAAGGGGGTATAGAAAATGTGCATGTAGTAGGTTAGAGTATTAATGACACATTATAAGTTCTACTACATGTTTCATTAAAGCTGCTTCGTAGCCTCTCAATCAAATGTCCCATCCCTAGATTTCACTTTCTGGTTTATGTATAGCAGTGGTCTCAAACTTGGATCCTGGAGGGCTGCAGTGGCTGCAGGTTTTCATTCTAACCCTTTTCTTAATTGGTGACCAGTTTTTGCTGTCAATTAATTCCTTTTCCTTTCATTTTAATTGACTTGTGTTTTCAGATTTGTTCCCCTGAATGTCTTCATCATTACTCTGAATTGCTTCATTTCTTTCCTTAAATGGCACCCAAACAGAAATGAAACGTGAAGTGAGTGAGCCAACAGAAGACCAACTTAAGTCAGGGCTTGAAATTCCAACCAATTTCACTCCCACCAGTTGCTTAATGAGGAGCCAATTCTTGTTGTTAATTAAACCCGTTCTTTAATTCCATGGATTGTTGCTTCTCTCACTGTGTAATAGCATAAATTTCCAAAATTGTTGATTTCTTCTTTTCTAAGAGCACTAGTCAAATATTTTGTGGACCTGAGTAGATCAACATTCCTGCGACTTTCACCTATCTTTATTTTCAGATATTGTATGATTGGCACAGTTTGCTGGTCATGTTTTGGCTCATTTTTTATCTCATTTTTGTTTTGACTGCTAATTAAGGAAAATGAAACAATTAAGGTTCTGAGTCTTCAAAAGCAAGTCAATTAAAATTAATTCAAAAGAAGTTAATTAGAAGCAAAAACAGGTCACTAACTAAGAAAAGGGTTAAAATGAAAACCTGAATCCACTGCAGCCCTTCCAAGACTGGACTTGTTTGCTGGAAATGCCGCCTCCCTCTTTTTTGCTTCTTTTTTTGTCTTTTGAGCATTTTGTTATATTTTCTATTTTTGTTAATAAATCTTAAATTTTATGAAGATTTTGTATGGTCTTATCTGCTACTCTGAGCCACAGTTTTCACGGTTCTCCCCTTGGAGGGGCACACTTCAAAACGTCTTAAAATCTTTGCTCTTTGATTTGAATTTTAAAGACTGACCTCTACTTTGAGGTCAACACCCATTTTCCTGGGGCCTGGCTTGCCTTGGGGTGAAATTTGTTTTGTGGACTATGGTTTGTGCAGCCACAGTAATCATAACTGGGAACAAGAAGTGAAGAGCAGAAAAGCTAAATCCTAAGAGGACCAGTGGATTGAGCACAGTTACAAAGCACAAGCATTTACACACCATTAATTACTGGGTAACACCTTGGGCCATGAGCCAATTGAGCTGACACATGCCACCATTGCTGAGGACTACTGCTGGATAACCTTTAGAGATGAGACATGCTTCTACCTTTTAGCTGATGGAGGCTGAAGTTGCACATGCATATAATTATTTGCTCCTTATTAGTGTGACTGTGTGATAATAAGTTGTGGAGATTCTCTCACTCATCTTACCATTCTTGATAAGCCTGCCTTGACCCATTTTCCAACAAAACAACAAATATGGCTTGCATATTCTGGGACTGCCTACTTGATGGTCTGTAGCCTCAGAAACACCTCCAGTTAAAGCCTGTGCGCTTTACGCTCGACTATGAAGCTCAGGTGTAAGTGCAAAGATGTGCACAAAACACCATTTTGCACTTGTAAGACTATATGCTATGATGTATAGGTTATTTTATTGTGAAACAAGACAGTTTTATCCTTTATCCCCTACTATAGACCCCATGTTTAGCTCTATTCTGGCTCAATAATTACTTCCTCTGCACCAGGGTTGAAATCATGTCATACTCAATTATCACTGCTTCTGTACATCAGTTTTTAAAATTGGACAAATACTTTAGTCAGTTTCCATCTGTCAGCCTAAATATGGTAGAATATTAAAATTGAGAAATACTGATTTATATCAAGCAATACTAAAAAACATTAACATTTTTTTAAATGTGTGATTTAGCGATGCTTGACATTTTTACCAGTGTTGTCGTCCATCTCTACAGTCAAATAGCTGGTTGTAGATGCACATCTCTGGCTAGCTGGAAAACAGGGCAGAAGTCTCCCACTTCTACTTTGGGCCCAGCCTTTTCTGCTTAGGTGAGCCAGTCGACCTACAACATTGCAAGATACAAAAAAGACACATTATGTTTTCACTTTAGAAGTATTTGAGAGTTTAGGTAAAGTACTACTTAAGGAATTGCCACCATCTATTTTGTGAATGCAAAGTAACTTCAACAGGATGAGAGAAGGACAATAGCCTACCCCAATACCATTTGTTATAAAGCACAAGCCAGCTCCGGCTTGTGACCCAATTTCAGTTCAGGTCACACATACACACATTAATAATAATAATTAGTCATTCTTTACATGCACAGTTTGCTTTTTTGCTACTCAATGCTACTTTAGTGACTGGGGAACCGCTACAACCACCACCACCAATGTGTAGCACCCACCTGGATGATGAAACTGCAGACATTATTGTGCCAGTATGCTCACCACACATTAACTATTAGGTGCTAAAGTGGTGAGAGAAGAGATAATCAATTAGAGTCAGGGGATGATTAGGGGGCCAGAATGACTAGGCCATGAAGGGCAATCTAGCCAGGACATCAGGATAAACCCTACTCTTTTTGAAGGATGCCCAGGGATCTGTAATAACCACAGAAAGTCAGGACCTCTTTTTTACATCTCAACCGAAGGATAGTACCATATTTACAGCATAGTGTCCCCGTCACTGCACTGGGGCATTGGGATCTACATTCAGATCAGAGGGTAGGCGCCACCTGCTGGTCTCACCAACGCCTTTTCCAAAAGCAACTCAAGCTTTTCCTAGATGGTCTCTCATTCAAGTCCTGGCTGGGTCCAAACATGCTTAGCTTCAGGTGGATGATCTCTTCTGAAGCACATGTGGCATGGCTGCAGTCACATGCTGGGCCACAGTCATACTACTACATATGCACACTGCATATACAGGATAAGAGTTACATAAAGGTGTATGCTCGCTTTTATATACACTATTTAGTAAATCTACTGACTTTTTAGTGTATTTGATATATGAAAATAGGGATGGATTCTAATAGCTTCCTCTAAAGGGATGTAGATAGACAGCGAAAGGCACTCTATGACAAGCCACCATAGTGTAGAAACTTCAATAGATAAGCAGACAAGACTGTCTCTAACAAGGACAGGCAGATATGTCCGAGATCATGCAAGGTTGGCTCTGACTTGAAAGGATGAAATATACAAATAAAGTTTGCCGTTGCATACACAATACGGTTACAAGCAGCAACACAGCTACTCTCCACCAGATTATTCGTCATTTGCATTTTCTGTCCAATTGACACACCATGGAGAGCATTATCCATCCATCTATTACCCAACCTGCTATATCCTAACTACAGGGTCACGGAGGTCTGCTGGAGCTAATCCCAGCCAACACAGGGTGCAAGGCAGGAAACAAACCCTGGACAGGGCGCCAGCCCACCGCAGGGCACACGCACACACACACACCCGCACACTAGGGACAATTTAGAAGGTGAGCATTATGACCAACTGTATTAAAGTATGGGATGGTAACTGCATGCTATCAAACCGGAAGTCTCTGCAGCATGTGGTGAAAACTGCCCAGTACATTACTGGTGCCAACAAAAATGGTACCTGTGGAGGGCAAGTAGTATCATCGGGAACTCCTTTCACCCCAGCAATTGTCTGTTTACCCTTTTACCTTCTGAGAGGCAGTACAGGAGTCTACATGCCAGCACCAGCAGGCTCAGGAACAGCTTCCAACTTGCAACAGTCACAATGCTGCACTGAAAATCCATCCTTCTGTTCTAACCTCACCATGTTTGCACTATAGTCTTAAGCCATTAATATCTATACCCCAGAACTATCAGGGCTCTGCATGTTCTACATACACAGCTGCCTGCATATTACTGTTTTTTTTAACTTTTTAAAAATATTTTACTGTACTTATATCCATACTGAGCTTAATTAATACACTGTCATATTGTATTTTAACTCTCACTAATCATTATGCATGTACTCATAACTTACTCTTTGCCTGTAAGTTTCCTTACTGGTGTATTTATTTATATTTCTCTAATTACTTGCAATTAACTTCTTTTTGCACTTCAGGATAGATGCAAGTCTGCATTTCGTTGTCATGGTACTTCTAATGTGTTTCAATTACAGTATGCACTTAATCTAATCTAACAGCTTTGTTAACTTCGACAGGTTGTGAAAAGTGAAATAAATGATTCACAAATTAAACAGGAACTGTGAAAGCAAGATCTCACCCCTAATTTACCGTTTTCGAAAACAATCACAATAATAAGTCAATCCTTAACACCTTTGTTGCATTTCAAATCCCAAATCTCCAATTTAAATTGTATCTGTGGATTTGGTCCACTTTTACTTTATAATTATGTGACATTTACTTTGAAGTGTATACCTGTCTCTGCAGATGAGAGGCTGCAGCGCAAATCTGTTGAAATCAAGTGACCTTTACACAAAATTTTAAGGTAAAATGTGAGCTGTCAATGTCATTTAAGGCATGTATCTTTAAAAATAAAAAAAAAGTATATATATTTTTGGAACACATCTAAGTTAGTTTCCACAAAGTATACTTGCTGTTTGGTTACTTGATTTGTTATTTAATTAAAAATCAGCTACGTTAAAAAATAAAAAAGGTTTGAATAAATCCACAAGTTATGTTGTCGGTTTTTTCAATTTTGCAAAAAAAAAAAAAAACGTTTTGCCAAAAAAGTGTTTGTGAATAAATTCACATTTTGAAACATTATGTCCACAGTCTGCTTTATTAAACTTATTTAAATATTCAGATTTCGAGGAAACAGAGAATGTTGGACGTCAAGCTGACTTGACATCGGCTGACAAAATGAGTCCGGAGGTCAGTTTGGGGACGCTCGGTACACCGTTAGATCTTTTTAACGAGGTATTTTGAATGCCCGGAATATGTATGATAGACTTCTTTGAATGCAATCTCGAAAGAATCATTTCTAGGGACGTTAGTCACTTAACTTTTTTTATGACGGCTAAAGTATATAAAAGAAAACTTTATTTCTGTGATCTTTGTTCTTTATGATTTACACGTCTCCAAAATAACATAATTACTTTATGAGAAAAACAGTGTCCAGAAAAAAAACAAGGAACTTGGTAAAAAAAATAATAAAACGCAGTACTTTAATAAACAGCTATAAATCATACCTGTCCAGGTGCAAGTTGGGAACAGTTTTAATAATGTGGCCATTTTCACAAGTCGCCGTAGAAATCAACGTGTGAAGGCTTTTCCAATGGCTTTCAAGAGCAACTTCGGGTGTCCAGAAAAAGTGTACTCCGATCCTACACTGCCCCCTACTGGGCAACTATTGGATAACAGACACTATAGGGATTTAACAGACAGTGTTCGTGTTATCTGGCGTATTAAAGTTGAAAAAGTTATAAGAGTGCAGGCGTAAGTGCGAACGAAAAATGTTCATAAGGCAGGAACACATCTTGTTACGTCATCTCATGGTCAGAGCCACAGAAAATTCAGCAGGTGGGCAATCCCACAAGATTACAGCACAAACAAGGTCCATAATACTTTCGATCTACCATTAATATTTGTGAGAATACAACTGATTACAGGAACGATAACCTCGCCGTGCGCAGTGTGACATCACAAGCTACCAAGTTGGGTCGGTCAAAGCAATCTAATGTCGTACTTCCTCGCACTTCATGCGCAAAAATGGGTCATAAAAGAAAACGGAACAAAAAAAAACCGTCAGCCCTTCCACTACATGGCGCTAACAAGGCTATTAAAATACATCCATCCATTTTCCAACCCGCTGAATCCGAACACAGGGTCACGGGGGTCTGCTGGAGCCAATCCCAGCCAACACAGGGCACAAGGCAGGAACCAATCCCAGGCAGGGTGCCAACCCACCGCAGGACACACACACAAACACACCAAGCACACATTAGGGCCAATTTAGAATCGCCAATCCACCTAACCTGCATGTCTTTGGACTGTAGGAGGAAACCTACGCAGACACGGGGAGAACATGCAAACTCCACGCAGGGTGGACCCGGGAAGCGAACCCGGGTCTCCTAACTGCGAGGCAGCAGCGCTACCACTGCGCCACCTATAAAAATACACGGCTTCCTTAATATTAACTTTCTAGCATATTTCGCTTTATTTAAAGTTAAGATGCCCCAGAACTGATGCGAGCTGTTGCTTAGCTTAAAACACAAGTGTACAGTTCTTAAATCTTTTTAAACATGAGTAGTGTTAAAAATGAAACTTCAAAAAGTTATATAATCTAAACTGCGGCGTGGAAGAGAACACTTTCAGTTTTGTTTAAATATTTAAAGCGCATTGTAATAATGTAACAATGTTATATACAGTACACGTACATATAATTTAAATTATGACATAGAATCCTCTGCTGAGTAGCAGTTTTACCACCCAACTATTGCCTAGAAACATATTAACAATAAAAATAAAAATCCTGGAAAAATAAAGCATACAATAAGGATAAATATAAATGAAGAGAAAACACAAATCCATTTACATTAAAATATTTCTGTGCTACTTGTGCAATATATAGCGCCATGCTGAGTTTAATCTATCGCAAAAAAAAAACGCTAAAGCGGAATGTATAAATGGATATTAATTGTTACCGGCGGCAATGAAGATGGACATATCGCCATTTAGTCGCAGAGGAGAAGACATCACAATGTCTCACAACATGTGAATTCCAAAAGCGAGTAATGTTTCAGATACAGGTGAACTGGTACGTCACTTTTGTAAAATTTAATTCAAACCCTTAACTTCTCTATTTCTCCTCAAAGTATGCAAAAGGCACGATATGCGACTGTCTCCATCCATCCTGACAGAGCTTGAGAGAACCTGCTGAGAAGAGGGTCAGAAAAGCCGCAAATACAGTAGGTGTGTGAAGCTTGTCGCATCAGACCCAAGAAGACTCCAGGCTGTAATCGCTGCCCAAGGGGCTTCAACTAAGGACCGAGCAAAGGATAGTTGCAGCAATGCGAGATTTGTCTTTAATAAATTGTCATATATATATATATATATATATATATATATATATATATATATATATATATATATATATATTGTTATCAATTTGTCATTCAGGGGTATTGAGTGTTGTTTGATGAACGGAAAAAATGAATTTAAATGATTTTAGCCCAATAAGCTGCAACACAGCAAAATGTGAAAAGGTTAAGGAGTCTGAATACTTTCTTAATTCACTGTAATAAACTTAATTCAGTCCTATTTGTCCGAGATTCTGTTTAAACGAAACGAAAGCGCAGTAATTACACCAAAACCTAACATTTTAGAATAGAGGGTTTCGGCATGTATACTGTGCGCCTAATGTTAGTTACTGATATGTAAGCTTTTGTTAGATCTTGTAACACTTTATAAGTGGCTAATGTACTGTATACATTATACAGTATGTTGTCCCTGTGCCATTTATTAGTATTGGAATTGCCCAATAGGAGCAGATACTTACTGACTCGCAATAGCGTTCGCTACCACCGCCTTTGTTTATCAGCAGTTAGCTCCACTTTGAGTCAAAACACAAACTAATTAAAGACCAAACTTTACTTTTTCAGTGAAGTCCGGGACTGTCCTCCGTGTAGAATCCCGCTGTGCGTTCTTAAAAGTCCATCTTCACTTAGGACACGTCAGCGTCCCAGGGAGTCTTACCTCAGATCAGCTTAGTCCAGCGTAGTTTCAGACGATCAGTCCCAGGACCATGTCAATCGCTCAATTCTAAAATCTCAGTCATTTGGAAGTCTCAACTCACCCATATCACTTTTTCATGATTATGATTCAGATTTCAAAATCCCGCACCTCAGCGCCTGCAACCCCAGCTTTACATATTCTCTTTCAGCAAAGGACATCATTTGCAGCATAATTACTACAATTAATAAGTCAACAGGTTCATTACATTATATTCCCCTTTAAAAGAAAAGCGAAGTCATTTTTTAACATCTTGCTGCTTTGCATTGATTACGCGTTGATCCAACTGGTAAATCGTATCTTACTTTGGATAAAGTTTAGATATCACAATTAAGATTATGATGAAAAACAGAATAATTAAGAATTACAAAAATAACAGTGACACATAAACATAAGGTTGAGACGACTAACAGCAAATGACGAAATATCCATTGTTAACACGAGAGGGCAGTAGAGGACATGCTCTAGGTAGCAAGCCAAACTTTTCTTTCTTAATGAACCACAATTTTTGGTGACGCGCCCAGGATTAGTTTGTACCCATGCCGTCAGCTCTGGACAGGCCAGCAGATCATAGAAAATAACACTCATTAATATGTGCTCACGCTACGCCGGAATGAACTAGCCAGTTGACCTAACGCTTTTGTATTTAGGATGTATACAAACACAGAATAGGGAAACTCTAAAGTCCAGTGGACAGAAGTTCTGCAGTATCAGAGAAACGCATTGCCCCATTATCTTAAAAATAAAGTACAACTTCAGACTAAAGTCTTAAGGGATCAATTTTTGTTTCCCAAAAGAAACATTCTCATTAAGGTTTCAGAAAGGATGTTTACTTACAGTTAGGTCCATAAATAATTGGACAGAGACAACTTTTTTTCTAATTTTGGTTCTGTACATTACCACAATGAATTTTAAATGAACATCTCAGATGCAGTTGAAGTGCAAACTTTCAGCTTTAATTCAGTGGGGTGAGCAAAACGATTGCATAAAAATGTGAGGCAACTAAAGCATTTTTTGAACACAATCCCTTCATTTCAGGGGCTCAAAAGTAATTGGACAAATTAAATAACTGGAAATAAAATGTTAATTTCCAATACTTGGTTGAAAACCCTTTGCTGGCAATGACAGCCTGAAGTCTTGAACTCATGGACATCACCAGATGCTGGGTTTCCTCCTTTTTAATGCTCTGCCAGGCCTTTACTGCAGCGGCTTTCAGTTGCCGTTTGTTTGTGGGCCTTTCTGTCTGAAGTTTAGTCTTCAACAAGTGAAATGCCTGCTCAATTGGGTTAAGATCAGGTGACTAACTTGGCCATTCAAGAATTCTCCACTTCTTTGCTTTAATAAACTCCTGGGTTGCTTTGGCTGTATGTTTTGGGTCATTGTCCATCTGTATCATGAAACGCCACCCAATCAATTTGACTGCATTGAGCTGGATTTGAGCAGACAGTATGTCTCTGAACACCTCAGAATTCATTCGGCTGCTTCTGTCCTGTGTCACATCATCAATAAACACTAGTGTCCCAGTGCCACTGGCAGCCATGCACGCCCAAGCCATCACACTGCCTCCACCGTGTTTTACAGATGATGTGGTATGCTTTGGATAATGAGCTGTTCCACTCCTTCCCATACTTTTTTCTTGCCATCATTCTGGTAGAGGTTGATCTTGGTTTCATCTGTCCAAAGAATGTTTTTCCAGAACTGTGCTGACTTTTTTAGATGTTCTTTAGCAAAGTCCAATCTAGCCTTTCTATTCTTGAGGCTTATGAGTGGCTTGCACCTTGCAGTGCACCCTCTGTATTTACTTTCATGCAGTCTTCTCTTTATGGTAGACTTGGATATCGATACACCTACCCCCTGGAGAGTGTTGTTCACTTGGTTGGCTGTTGTGAAGGGGTTTCTCTTCACCATGGAAATGATTCTGCGATCATCCACCACTGTTGTCTTCCGTGGACATCCAGGTCTTTTTGCGTTGCTGAGTTCACCAGTGCTTGCTTTCTTTCTCAGGATGTACCAAACTGTAAATTTTGCCACTTGTAATATTGTAGCAATTTCTCAGATGTGTTTTTTTCTGTTTTCGCAGCTTAAGGATGGCTTCTTTCACCTGCATGGAGAGCTCCTTTGACCGCATGTTGTCTGTTCACAGCAAAATCTTCCACATGCAAGCACCACACCTCAAATCAACTCCAGGCCTTTTATCTGCTTAATGGATAATGACATAACGACGGACTTGTCCACACCTGCCCATGAAATAGCCTTTGAGTCAATTGTCCAATTACTTTTGAGCCCCTGAAATGAAGGGATTGTGTTCAAAAAATGCTTTAGTTGCCTCACATTTTTATGCAATCGTTTTGTTCACCCCACTGAATTAAAGCTGAAAGTCTGCACTTCAACTGCATGTGAGTTGTTTCATTTAAAATTCATTGTGGTAATGTACAGAACCAAAATTAGAAAAAAAGTTGTCTCTGTCCAAATATTTATGGACCTAACTGTATTTAGATACATAAGAGGTTTTATACATAACAATGAATAGATGATAACAAGTTTGTGAAATGCCAATGCGGTGGTGGACCATCCATCCATTGTCTCCCGCTAATCCGAGGTCGGGTCGCGGGGGCAGCAGCTTGAGCAGAGATGCCCAGACTTCCCTCTCCCCGGCCACTTCTTCTAGCTCTTCCGGGAGAATCCCAAGGCGTTCCCAGGCCAGCCGGGAGAAATAGTCCCTCCAGCGTGTCCTGGGTCTTCCCCGGAGCCTCCTCCCGGTTAGACGTGCCCGGAACACCTCACCAAGGAGGCGTCCAGGAGCATCCTGATCAGATGCCCGAGCCACCTCATCTGACTCCTCTCGCTGCGGAGGAGCAGCGGCTCTACTCTGAGCCCCTCCCGGATGACTGAGCTTCTCACCCTATCTTTAAGGGAAAGCCCAGACACCCTGCGGAGGAAACTCATTTCAGCCGCTTGTATTCGCGATCTCGTTCTTTCGGTCACTACCCATAGTTCATGACCATAGGTGAGGGTAGGAACATAGATCGACTGGTAAATTGAGAGCTTCGCCTTGCGGCTCAGCTCCTTTTTCACCACGACAGACCGATGCAGCGCCCACATTACTGCGAATGCCGCACCGATCCGCCTGTCGATCTCACGCTCCATTCTTCCCTCACTCGTGAACAAGACCCCGAGATACTTGAACTCCTCCACTTGGGGCAGGATCTCGCTACCAACCCTGAGAGGGCACTCCACCCTTTTCCGGCTGAGGACCATGGTCTCGGATTTGGAGGTGCTGATTCTCATCCCAGCCGCTTCACACTCGGCTGCGAACCGATCCAGAGAGAGCTGAAGATCACGGCCTGATGAAGCAAACAGGACAACATCATCTGCAAAAAGCAGTGACCCAATCCTGATCCCACCAAACCGGACCCCCTCAACGCCCTGGCTGCGCCTAGAAATTCTGTCCATAAAAGTTATGAACAGAATCGGTGACAAAGGGCAGCCCTGGCGGAATCCAACTCTCACTGGAAATGGGTTCGACTTACTGCCGGCAATGCGGACCAAGCTCTGGCACCGATCGTACAGGGACCGAACAGCCCTTATCAAGGGGGCCGGTACCCCATACTCTCGGAGTACCCCCCACAGGATTCCCCGAGGGACACGGTCGAATGCCTTTTCCAAGTCCACAAAACACTCCTTTAACCACCACCTTATCGTGGTGGAGGGGTTTGCGTGTCCCAATGATCCTAGGAGCTCTGTTGTCCGGGGCTTTATGCCCCTGGTAGGGCCACCCAAGGCAAACTGGTTCTAGGTGAGGGATGAGACAAAGAGCGGTTAAACAAACCTTCTATGATGGAAAACAATTTTGGACGGCATTTTCCCTCGCCCGGACGCGGGTCACCGGGGCCCCACTCTGGAGCCAGGCCTGGAGGTGGGGCTCGATGGCGAGCGCTTGGTGGTCGGGCCTGCACCCATGGGGCTCGGCCGGGCACAGCCCGAAGAGGCAACGTGGGTCCCCCTTCCCATGGGCTCACCACCTATGGGAGGGGCCAAGGAGGTCGGGTGCAGTGTGAGTTGGGTGGTGGTGGACCTGTACATTTTTGTGTCCCTAAAGCTTGAACTGTTATGGACGCCACTTCTCAACTAGAGGAAAGAGGTCTGGGTAACTACTATTAAAAAAAAAACAGTAGACTTAGGCTAGTCTAACACTATTTCATCTTTATACTTCCCTTATTTTTTTCAAAATGTCAGTTAGTCAGTCAGTCATTTTCCAACCCTAGCACAGGGTTTATTTTCGAGTATTAGTAATGAAAATATTGTGCCCTTATGAACACCTTATTGAAAACAATTTCATGTAGATCGCGATCACGAGTGCCATCACGTTGAAAAGGCAGTCACAATGCTAACGTTGTGATTGCCTTTTCAACCGCTCCCATTCTGTGTTACGACATGTCATCTGCTGTTTATATTGTAACGAACAACGAGATGGAAAGACCGAGACACACATCGAATGGAAGTTAAATCCTTTAACGGGCGCGTTTATTCCACAACAAATAATTTACAGTACTCTTCTAGTAGAATCAAACTCTCAAAAGCCCTGTAAAAATTAACAGTCATTTCGCATGCTATTTCACTCCCGATCCCGATCATCGTCCAGCGTCTCGTGTTGTAACCCTTTCCCAGCTTTTCCTCCGTTATCATCTGCAATGCTGTATGTTTAATGACATGGGTGTCTTCACCTGCCTTCTCGAGCCTTCTCGGACTTCAAAGGTATAACGAGAAAGTTCCAGTGGTCCCCGGAAGCCAGCGATGAGCCCACCTGTTAATAGGTGGCGTGGTGAATTGGATACGGCTTTGAACTTCGACTCTTGATGATGTAGGTTCAAATTCCAGTACTGACACTGTATGCCCATGAGAAAATAACCAGCCTGTGCTCCAATTAAAAAGCCAAAACAAATGTAATCATTTGTTTTCTAAGTGATGTAAGTCACCGTTCCTCCCCAAACTATGCGACTCTTTAATTCCACCCGGGGGTGGGGTAAACGTTAATATTTAACATTATACATAGTTATTGTCTGTTTTTCACCTGCATTATTATCATTCTTTAATTTAATATTATTTATTGTATCAGTATGCTGCTGCTGAAGAATGTGAATTTCCCATTGGGATTAATAAAGTATCTATCTATCTATCTATCTATCTATCTATCTATCTATCTATCTATCTATCTATCTATCTATCTATCTATCTATCTATCTATCTTATAGTGTCTTTCACATCTATCTATCTATCTATCTATCTATCTATCTATCTATCTATCTATCTATCTATCTATCTATCTATCTATCTAGGATAAATGCGTCACGTGCATGTAAATGAATACCCTGCTGTCAATCACTTGTCAAGAACCCGCCCATCTCTACGGTTGAGTGACAATGCTGGCTTTTTAAACTATATACGAAAGTAGATTTTTTGTTGCCTTTTAATATTTACTGTATTTTGGTTATATAGGTAAAACGATTACGTATTTTTTAAGCGTATTGTATGGTTATTTTAAGAATTTATAAGATTATTCGTGAAAATTAAAAAGAACCAAAACTTTGTCCTTTACAGAGATCGCAAGCAACGAAATATGCGTGCATTATATTTCAATTATTGCTAATATTAAGTTCTGTCATAAATGTTAATAGTGCTCTAAATTATTTATCATTTTTTTATTTAAAATAATGAAACATTCTTAATTTGAACTTTTTTTGTTTACAGCTATAGGGACAGGCGCGATGGAGTGTGCACAAGGGTATCTTGCAGCGTCACTTCCTGCTTTGTGAGCACTCTTTCTAGTATAGACATGAGTCTGCAAGCCTGAATTGGGCTCATGGTATTCAGAACATACGTACATTTTGTGCTCTATAATAATATAACTGATTATCCTGTGGGTAGTGCTGCTGCCTCACATTTAAGAGTCCAGGGTTTGTGTCCGGGGTCCTTCCTGCATGGAGTTTGCATGTCCTCCCCATATCTGTGTGTTTCCTCCTGGTGCTCCTGTTTCCTCCTACAGTCCAAAGACATTCAAGTTAGGTGGATTGGTGATACTAAATTGTCCCTAGTGTGTGGTTGGGGAGTGTGTATGTGTGTTCACTCTGCAATGGACTGGCTTCCTGTCCAGGGTTTATGCCTGTCTTGTGCCCTTTGCTGGCTGGGATAGGGTCCATCAAGCCCCCCCAATTCTGTGACCCTGCTCAAGACAGAATGTGTTAGAAAATGACTGACTGAATGTCTCTGCTGTGTATAAGCTGTTAGCACTGAACCCATCTCATTTACAACAGTCCTTGGACTGGGATAATCTCAGTTTCTTTTCTGTGTCCATATCAGCTGACAATCCTGTCCTCAACGTTTAGAAAGATTCAAAAGTCTATTTATCTGTTTATTTAAAAACAAACAAAAAAAAAGAAATTTCTATTGGCATGCTTTAAAAATTTCTTTCTAGGCCTTGTCATCAGCTTAAATGGAAGCAATAAAGTGTGACCCTTGCTCCAGATGAAGAGATCAGGTTTTACTCACTTGCCCCAGAGTAGCAATAAAAAGACCCCTTACTGTTCTTCTGAACTTCGGAGGGGCAGAGTTCAGACTTGACAATGCTGCTGAAATGTTTTCCCTTCTCCTTCTTGGGTGAGGGTGGGGGGGCTCATGTTTATTTTTATAACACACTATTTCAGGGAGTACTTGACGTATGGCAAAAAGAATGCCGTTCTCATTGAGGGGTGTTTTGATTTAAACTAGCGTTAACCTCATCCTATATCTGTGGTATATCCAGATCCTATATCATTTTGGAAATTTGTGGACACCACATCCTCTGGGCTAAGGAGGAGAAGGGCCATCTAGCTTGTTATTAGTGCACAGTTCATAGTCCGGCATCTGTGTTGGTTTGGGGGGGCATTAGTGCACATGATGTTTGTGCCATCCAGATGACATCTTTTCAGGGAAAGCCTATCTTATTTCATCAAGACAATGCCTAACTGCATTTTGCACCTGGACAGTCCATGTGCTAAACCTGCCTGCCTGCAGTGTAGACCTGTCACCCATTGAAAACATTTGGCAGATTATGAAATGAAAATATGATAAAGAAAATCCCAAGCTTTTGAGCAGCTGAAATCATATATCAGCAAGAATGGGACAACACTTCTATCTATCTATCTATCTATCTATCTATCTATCTATCTATCTATCTATCTATCTATCTATCTATCTATCTATCTATCTATCTATCTATCTATCTATCTATCTATCTATCTATACTCTAAAAAAGAAAGGTGTCAGGTTCATCAGAGAAATGCCATAGTGATACCATTCTTGTTTTGCAAAAGGCCCCTCCACATGAAGGTTCCAGAAAATTTTTTTTTATTTATTTTGGTCTGTAACAGAGTTACAGTAAATAACCAAGAATAGATGGTTTAACAAATTTATGAAATACCAATAGGTCATAATTTTAAAATGACCCTTATTGCATACGTAAAGTAACACAGGGTAATTTTAAGTTTTCTTGTTAGTTTCCAGTTAGGTAGCCTGCACTACATTAAAAGGTTCATTTTTGTTTGTTTGTTTGTTTTGTTTTCTACATACTGTATTAAGAAGTTTTTCAAAGCACAAAGAACCAAATTCATATGCAAACAATCCATCCCTGAATGGATGGTGCTTTTTCAAGTAATGGCGAGGAACCACACAACACACAACCCAGTAAAAAAGCATAAAATGTTATTAAATAAACATTATTTTAATAGTGTACAGCCTAAACCTATACTTGTATTAATTTGACAATATGATGCAGATAAAGATACAAACATAGAGCGTGACTTATGTTTTTTTTTTTAAATAAAAACAAAAAAACAATCATTTTGGCAACAGAATGGTCATCTGTTCCAGGTTTCCAGACACTGATTTCTTAAATATTTTTTGTGACTGGAATGGAGGTATTCCTGTTTATTAATAGTGAAAACAGAAAATATGCATAAATCTTTTGAGAAAAATAATTTCTAGGAGAGAATATATGTTTTTAGAATTTAAACGCACATGAAAATAGTGTAATGTTCTTTTGGAGACTAAAATGCGCTATCTATCTATCTATCTATCTATCTATCTATCTATCTATCTATCTATCTATCTATCTATCTATCTATCTATCTATTATATAGTGCCTTTCATATCTATCTATCTATCTATCTATCTATCTATCTATCTATCTATCTATCTATCTATCTATCTATCTATCTATCTATCTATTATATATAGTGCCTTTCATATCTATCTATCTATCTATCTATCTATCTATCTATCTATCTATCTATCTATCTATCTATCTATCTATCTATCTATCTATCTATTATATAGTGCCTTTCATATCTATCTATCTATCTATCTATCTATCTATCTATCTATCTATCTATCTATCTATCTATCTATCTATCTATCTATCTATCTATCTTCTATTTGCTATGCAAGATACAGTGTTACTGTTTCAAGTATAATTTAGTAGCGTTAATTACATTTCAAGATATGTATTACTACATTTCTGAAATGATACCGTATGTTCAGAGAAATAGCATAGAAACATTCAGTGGATAAATCTGATGAATTCTGGCAATGAAAATTGCTCTTTGTGTGTGTTTTGGAAGCTCTATCCCCTTGAGTGGAAAATTGTTTTCTACAAATATGAATGAGCGAGTGCTAAAAGAGTTATATCTGCAGAAACCATTTTGCGAAATAACAAGCACTTACTTTGCTTTCCATTCAGGTCTTGGGCAAAAGAGAAAAAAATCCACCACTCCTCCCTTCTCCCAGTCCCTTCCTACTGCCTTGCATGGTCAGGAAAAGTCATTAATCAAATGAGACAGAGAGCTTCCAAATATAAAACCAGTCTTCCCATTTGGTCAGGACACCGCAGCCCTACAGCACTACACGGCTTAACTGTCGGAAGATAAGCTGAATGTAATTGACACCAATACAAAAAAGCCATGCTTCACTATGGGAAGATAACCTGCTTCCTTTTGATTTCAGCCTGTTTTTGTCCTTCACCCGGATACTTGCAAGAAGCAGTGCACGCTGAACATAGGAAACCGTTTTTCGAGAGGTTAAGAAGACTAGAGGAACAGGTGGGTGCGCCTAACTGCACGTGCAACACGGGCAAAATACGGGACTTGGCTGCTTGTGTGTGCCCTTTTGGGACACGCACTCACATGCTATCTATCTATCTATCTATCTATCTGCCTGCTTGCAAAGAGAAAGTGAAAAAAATGAAAGAACACGCATCCATTCACGAAGAAAAAAAATCTGGCACCGTTTATTGTAAACTGTATGCTTTAGATAAAACAGGTCAAAAACAAAACACCTTCCTGCGTTAAATATTAATCTCTCCAATCATTTTCTGAACCTGCTCATCCAGTTTGAGAATATTCCAATAGCTTCGGGAGAAAGGTGGGATCCAGGCTTGCACAGTGGCCAGAGCTGTGCTTACGCTGAAGCGCAACAATTCATATGGCAAATTTTTACTTGAAACTTGACTCAGCAATACCTTATGTTATTACGGAATATATGGAATTAACACCCTAGAAAACCTCACATAGAGAACGTGCAAATCGCAGACAGACAATAATGTGACATTTTACACCTATTACAATTGTAAGGTGGGTGGCACAGTGAGTAGCGCTGCTGCCTCGCAGTTAGGAGACCCGGGTTCGCTTCCCGGGTCCACCCTGTGTGGGTTTCCTCCGGGCGCTCCGGTTTCTCCCACAGTCCAATGACATGCAGGTTAGGTGGACTGGTGATTCCAAATTGGCCCGGGTGTGTTTGTGTGTGTCCTGCAGTGGGTTGGCACCCTGCACGGGATTGGTTCCCTGCCTTGTGCCCTGGGTTGGCTCTAGCAGACCCCCGTGACCCTGTGTTCGGATTCAGCGGGTTGGAAAATGGATGGATGTTCTTCCCGCGGTAAAATAATAATGCTTTAGCGTATTATTGTATCTATCTATCTGATTAGTGCTTTTTGCAAATTTTTCATTCAATATCCTGTAATGAAACCATTCAGTAATTTGTTCCTAGGGTTTCAGATATAAACTCATTTTGAATTTAAGATCAGATTTTGTGTTCATGGATTTCATTTTATAATTTATTTACATTTTACACAATGCCATTTTACAGTGTTTTGTCTCTGTCATCTCCATGGGAACATTCTAAGAATTCTGTGTAGTGTCTGACATTGCTGATGTCATCAGAGCATCGGTATTAGGTTGACCTAAGCATTTCCAGGTTAACCGAGTTTGCAGATAAAAATCCTTACTTAGTGTAAATAACTTCTCACTTGAATCGAAACTCTTGTTTTTGACCTTTTTGTCTTTTAACTTTAAAGAAAGGTTCTTTTGACTCACTGTCCTGACTTCTGTCTATTTTAAATATGTGTATCTCCCAGCCTGATCGTTTACTGTATATACTGTACTGTATATTACTGTTTCTTGCGAGTCAGTACACTGTCAATCTATCTAGTATAGGCTGTTTCTTTCATGTTAGAGATGCATAACAAAACAGCCATTGCTAGTGAAAAATTTAAAGAGTTTATAAAGAGAAATTGGTCCCATATATAAGAGTTAGTATGATTTTGGTGGCTCGGGTTATGAGGGCTGTTTGGAAGTTGCATTGGAAACTTCCTATAGATTGCTAGTCTTCAAGCAGATTTTTGTCAGTATACTTTAGTCTACATTATTTCCACATGACCATCTGCTATCTGATTTTAGCTTTATAAAATAAATAGCAGTATTTTTTCTAGATGTGATGCTTAAAAGTATATCTATATAATAAAAATATTAATTTTTTTTTGCAAACCTTACTTTAACAGTTCCGCAGATTTCAGCAAATGACACTTACCCGCCTTCAAGGAATTGCAGACAACTACAATGTATCTTATAACATCGATGCCCATTTTCAGCTGTTAACAGAGCAGTACCAGAACATCTCAGATAACATCAACGGGTTCAAGGCTACGGCAGAAAATGACCTCAGCAGCTTAAAGTTCTGGACCAGGAAGCTTCAGAAGAAGAGCAAGAAGCTTGACTTGAAGGTGAATGCCTTGGAGAAAGCTGTAAATGATATTAACAGGCAACAAACCAAGGATAAAAAAGAGCAGGCTCTTTTACTGACTAATTTGACAGAAGAAGTTCAAAGTCAGAAAAATCAAATCACTTCTCTTTTTGCAAACAAAGATAAAATAGAGGCAAATGTGCAGATTCTGCAAGAAGCAGTGAATGGTCAAAGGGTCAAAGTGGACCAGTTTGAGGAGCAAGTGAGAACTGCTCTGCAGAATGATGTTGTCTCTTTTAGGACTTTCTCCCAGCAGAAATCTAATGAAACTCCCAAAGACAAATCCCCAGGAAGTCCAGAAACTCCTACAAAGCAGGTAAAGAAGACAATGGCCTCCAACCAAAAGCTCCAAGTTAAACATTTGCGGAGCAAGCAATTGCAGCAGAAACAGCAGCCGCCCCAGCCAACCAGAGTAGACCCAACTCAAGAAACTGAAACCCAGCCTACCACTGAAAGTCTGATAAAATTTAACCAGCTGAAACCTCAAAGCCCCACTAAGATTCCTCAGATGCAAAAGATCTCCAAGCATCAAGAAAAACCAATCAAAGATGGCACAAGTTAGTATATTGATTTACCATATACTGTAAGGCAGTCACCAGCAGTTTTGTAAATTTAAATTATTTAATAGGTATCATTGATAAAAAATATTATCAAAATGTATTGTTTTCCATTCTAAAAAATGTGGACTGTTTCTGTTGACATAATTCCTCCACTTGATGTCAAAAATAAGGAAATAGTGAACTACTGACAACACTTGTTCACCTATTCAAAACACAAAAAGCAGAAATCAACCATTGAATGGCCAAACAGAAACACTTTGCATTATATGTTATTCATCTTTTTGATCAGATTGGTAATGTATGCTAATTAGTTCATCATCTGGCCTAAGTTTCAGATACAAGAAAACAAAATAATCACATGTACAATAGAGTATATAAAAAGATGGAATAAGGGAATTAAATGTGACAAATAACATCACCCTAGCACCACTTCATCCCCTCACCAAATCTAGTCACTGTTATCCATATCATTTTGGACAGTTGGAGATGTACCATACCGCACCATACAATTTTCTAAATCCACTTAACCCTGAGCAGGGTTGCACGGGTTGGGGGATGGCTGGAGCCTATCCCACCAAGTACAGGGCACAAGGCAAGAATAACCTCCAGGCAGGGCACCAGTCCATTGCAGGATTAACACACACACACATCACATACACTACGGCCAATTTAGGATCACCAATGCAAATGAGTGAACACAATACTAATTCACATTAACAATACATTTTCACTGAGTTGTAAACTCCTTCACTGTAACTTGGATTTAAGTGAAATAATACACAACACAAATAACACAACTATATACTCATAACAATCAAGTGCTAACTTTAACCATTTGGAAAATGCAGCATGATTAAGAAAACTGCGTTTTTGCAGCCTCTCTACCCCTCTTCCTTTTCTTCTAAAACTTTTCCCACTTTCATATGGGGTCATTATATGGGACCAGTCTCCTCTGCTCTAGTCTGTTGTACACCTCCTCATCTGAAACCTCTTTCCCCCTTAGGTACCCCTTCAGATGGTTCATCCACCTTGTCTTCTTCCCATTCATCCCAACATCCATCCCAACATCCATATCCATGATTCTTCTCCCCACATTGTTCACCAGTCTTCTTATGTCATGCATGTACCACTTTAATCTTCTTTAGTGTATTTCCCTTAAGATGCCCACAACTCTAAATGTACCTCTGATTCTTTCATTACTGATCTTATCAATGATACTCCATGCATCTATCCCATCATCTTCATTTCTTTAGCATCCTGTTTCCTTTCATGCACCTTTTTAACTGCCCAGGTTTCTGATCCATACAACAATGCTTGACTGACCAGTGTTTTACACACTTTTCCCGTAACTCTTGCATCGATTCTTCAGTCATGTATCACTACCAATACCCTTTTCCAGCTTAATTCCATTTTATAGTTTATTTCTAGATCTAGCTGGCGATACTAAATTGGCCCTAGTGTGTGCTTGGTGTGTGGGTGTGTTTGTGTGTGTCCTGCGGTGGGTTGGCACCCTGCCTGGGATTGGTTCCTGCCTTGCGCCCTGTGTTAGCTGGGATTGGCTCCAGCAGACCCCCGTGACCCTGTGTCCGGATTCAGCGGGTTAGAAAATGGTTGGATGGATGGATTTCTAGATCTAGCTCTCCATCCTCTGTTGAGGTTGGTCCGAGATATTTCACTCTTTCTACCCTTGGAAGCCTATAAATCTTGGACTGGAAAAAAGTGTATTAAGTTGGTTCGATAAATAAATGGATGGATTGGAGAAATTAATGATAGAATGCCTTTAGGGAAGTGGAACAATGTGCATGTTTTTGTTTCCAAATTGTTGTTCATTTACACCAGACCATTCAAACAGCATCTCTACCAGAACAAGCAAACGTGCATGAGTATTATTGTTTATTAAATGAGTGATAATGTCTTTAGCACCTGAAGAATTCAAAAGAATTTCCTTGTGGTAGAGCTACAATTAGTTACTTCTCTCTCACTCTCTTTTTTGGCATTTAGAGGCACTAGCATTTTTACCAATAGCCATACTACCTGTACTTCAGAACAAGTAATCCACCTGAGACTAAGTATTTTTGGGCCTATCCAGTACTTGGATGGGAGTCCAACTAGGAAAAGCTTGCAGTGCTGCTGTCACATCATCCAGGTGGATGTTTCACATTGGTGGTTGTTGAAGCGTCTCTCTTAATGTTTAAGTAAAGCACTTTGAATGTCTAATAAAGCACGGTACTCTATCTATCTATCTATCTATCTATCTATCTATCTATCTATCTATCTATCTATCTATCTATCTATCTATCTATCTATCTATCTATCTATCTATCTATCTATCTATCTATCTATCTATCTATCTATCTATCTATCTTAAAGAACACTTCAGTGCCACCCAGTAAGCGAGTTGTGTGACTCTGTATCAGACGTCTTATTCATCCATTTTGTAACTGCAACTACTCTTTCTAAAACTTTCTATTTGTACCTGTGATGGAAGGTGTTAAGTAAAATGTAGATTTGATTAATGTTTAAAACTGTTTACATTTTGTGTTCCTCACATTCAATGGCCATCGCCATCGCCATCTGGAATACAGAAATATACCATTAAACAATAACACTATGGAGCCACTAAGGAGTATCGCAAAGCCCTACACCCTTGACACAACTGCAAATGCACAAGTCCCAGGTTCAAATAAATATTGTTATCTGATAAAATATCTTAGAAAGGCTTCTTCTTCTTCTTCTACAATGCAATTCCTACAGTATCCTTTCTCTGTCCGTTCCTTTCTGTAACTTCTTCTAAACCTCCTCAGGTCACCCTACTACTCTCCCAACTCTTTTTCACCTAGTGAAGGTTGAGCAGTCGCTTTTCAACACTGCCACCAAGAAGCACTTCCGGGTTAGACAGAATCTCTCTAGGACACAGGATCATCCTCCTAGCAGCGGCACTGAAGTACACAGACAAACTGACCCTCAGGCCTACAACTCTCATGCTGTCCAGCAGGTGCACAAGTGGGAGCTCCACCAGAAGGATGCTGTCACTCATCATATGGGGGGATACATACATGGGAGGCCATCTCCTACTGTCCTTACATTATTATGGCCTCCCGGCAAGGTAAATAACCAGTACCCTTGCCAACCTGACCATGCCTTCTATGACAACTGATTCAGGTGAAAATACCTAGAACGTAGAATATTTTCAGTGCAAATATGCTTTGAGTATTTCTCTATGAGGCATGGTTCTTAAGTGATGTGCAACTTAAATTTGAAAATATTGTATGTTTACATGCTTATTAAAATAAAATTTTTTTTAAAAATTTCCTGCTGTACTTTACTTCAGGATGTCTTTCTTAAGACTCCAACAATAGTCAGCCAGCGTACTGGGACTCCACTTGCCTTGGAAGCACTTACCCATGTAAGTAAATTGCTCACCATATTTCATTACTGCCTGCACCAAGGTTTTCAGGGAAAAAGTCAAAGTGAGAGTTCAAGAAATGAATTGTCAATGACATATTACACCCCATTGTTTAGTTTAACTTGAAAAGTTCACTCAACATTTCAGGATAGGTTTCAGCCTTATGATATTCCCAAAGGTTTGGACAGACACCTTTGAAGCCCTGCCAAGCAGCTTTCCCAGCTTCATTCAGCCCTTCTTCAGATCTCTCATCTTTAAACACTCCCCGATCTGAAGATCTACCTTCCTTAATCTTGGCATCACTGATCCAAGAAAATGTATTTCTCAAGTACACAAATTCCATTTGTGTTTTATCCATTGCTTTAACAACGTTTTTCATAAGTTTAAGTTTGATATGCTGAAGAGTGCAATAAACTACCACATTTATCTTTCCTGGTGAAGCATGTTTGGCCACTCTTTCTAAGCATAGTGATTCTTCTTGTTCCTATTCTCGTGTACACAAAAAAATAACGAGATTTGGTGTAACCAAGTAAAAATGCAATCACCTTTAGATTTCCATAGATATTCCACTTATATTTGTGATACTGTATGTTTTCTAAAGGTAACTTTATGTTCTCATATGACTCTTTCGTATTAGAAGTATGTGCTATGAAAACATGAAATGCTGAAAATATAAGGATGATGTCACAAGAAAACTAAGCCTGAGAGTAAAAAAGCAGACTTAATATTTGGTTTTAGTATCATAAAGTATGCCTGGAGCACACAATCACACACACACTTTTGTTGATCAGTGTAATTTAACAGAGACCATCCACTTACAAAATCATCCTAAGACTTTAAAATCCTGAAATGTTTTCCAAATGGAATTGTGATCTACATTCTTTATGTATTACATCACTTTTGTATATATATGGTTGGTGCCTTGTTAGAATCAACATGGAACTTTAACCTAATATATGAACAAATTCATTTACACAGTAAAACTGGCGACATTAAATTTTTTTTTTTCAGAATTAAGCCTCTGGTGCCTGGGTAAACTGAGGAATATTTTTGACTCTATCATGCACTGAAATTTGTGCAAATTTCATCAACTTCACACACATTACTTCCAAAGTGCTTCATATTTTTGTTATCAGCACAAACTCAAGTGCAATAATATGTAGGATATAAGTTGGTCATGATCAAATAATGTAAAACTACTCTAAAATGCATTATTTTTAAAAGTATATACTGAATGAAATAAAGGGAACATCAGATTCAAGTTCATATTTTAGACAGATGTTTTATATTTTGGCTATTATACATTACAGTACACCTAATTTAACTTTTGTAGATTTGATCACAAGATTTAAAGTCATTTATCTCTTCTCTTGCAGTATGCAACGTGAAATCAATGCTTTATTTCCCTAACTCTTCCACGGATGATTATGTGACATTCAAGAAAGGTGTTTCTACTGGAATTCATGAGCTTTCCATCTGTACCTGGCTGCAGGTTGGTTCTGGTTATCTGGGCACAATGCTGTCCTACGCTACAGAAGAAAATGATAACAAGCTTGTGCTGCACGGACGCAACTCCACCACCCAGACCAGTATTCACTTTGTTATTGGTGATCCAGCCTATAGAGAACTGCCTGTTGACTCACTCCTGGATGGCAAATGGCACCACATCTGTCTCATTTGGTCTTCCATTGAGGGCAAATATTGGTACTACATTGACAGGAGGTTGGTGTCAACTGGATCAAAATTTCAGAAGGGATATGAGATTTCCCCCGGAGGATCACTTGTCATTGGTCAAGAGCAAGACTCAATGGGAGGAGGTTTTGACATCACAGAGTCCTTTGTTGGAAGCCTTGCGGGATTTGCAGTGTGGAACCAAGCTTTGACCCCTGGTGAAGTATCTGGAATTGTAATGGGGAAAGGACTCCCACGGGGGACAATCATCACGCTGGATGATATTGCAGAAGTGAAGGGAAACGTGCAGCACATAGCATGTGGCTGTCTGGAATATTGTTTTTAAGAATACTGGGAGTTTACATGTTCCCTTTATGTCTTGTTTCATGTAACACCTTTCCTGGAGTGCTAAATCTCAAAGCGCTTCAAATTACCAACATATTAGATATGTGTACATCTAGAGCACTGGGTGTGTCGAATGACATGCTTGAGGGTGAGATTTTAGCATATCACCTTGTGCTTCCAAGGGCCTCTGCTTGTCTGAAGCAGAGAGTGCCACATTAAGCCGCTCCATATTTAAAACTAACTTTAAAGCATATGCTTGAAGTGCCTTGTATAAACGATTTTTCCAAACCCATAAGCAGTGTCTTGGAGAGCAGCAGAAGCAACACATCTTGCCTCATCTTTAAAGAAGAAAACAGAGAACCCATGGCGCATTTTATTTTGAAATTTAAAAAGAAGCAAACTCCTTTGAAAAGAACATAAAAAAAATCCTAATATGTGCTTTTAGTTTTGAAGCAAGCATGTGAATAATTTGAAAGGATTGCGTTCAAGCTGTTTAAAGTTTGCTGTTCAAGAATATTTTTGATAGAGTTACTTTGTAAGCCTATGGGATCTGTTAATTAATAAGTCATGTGATCCATTCTATTCTCATTGATTTAATCCCATGCTGAGCAATGGCAGAAGCCTGTACTAAAGAGGAATCAAAATGTGATGGCATGTCAATTGGCAGCACTCACACACACTACCCAAGCTTAACTTTAATTGTAAGAAAATAGACTTAAAGGGAAAACAAAAACAATGAAATCATCCATCTTAGAGAACAATCATTCACACAGCTACACTAGATATCTATTAAAAAATATTCTTGGGGTATATTGCTATTACTCAGCTAGCTTAAATTGACTTTCCTCAAAATTAGTAAGTTTTAAAGCTTTATTTAATCATCTCTAGTGCAACTAACTTAAAGTTTCCTGGTGTCACATTAAGAATTATTCGTGTAGAAGCAATTTCATTTCTTTAATTAACTGCACCACTCACATATGTCATTTCTAGGACATATTGCTGTTATACAATTACCTTAGGTTGATTTTGTTAAATATGAGTATGTTTATAAGCTTTAAATAATGATTTTTGGGAAACATTTGTCATTACATAACTATTTTAAGCTGATTCCATGAGCATGCTTTTAGGCTTTACATATCTGTTTCTAGTAAAACTGACATTTCTTTGGATGTCATAATAACTTAACTTATGCATATAAAAAGCAAACAAATTTCATAGGCAGAGAATCACCAATCACATTAGGATGCTAAAGAGCAATGATACAAACTTAATTTTTTTTTACAAATTTTCCAGTGGGGGAAAAAGAAGATTGGACATAGTACTATTTTTTGGGAATATTTTTCAGAATATTTTAGCAGTCTTAAGTTATTTTTGATAGTTTTTAGCATAAAATTGGTTAATTTGCTTTAAGGGACCCTGTCTTTATTATATTTTCCAAGTTTTCCCACTATCCATTAATTTATCATGTCAGGGAAAGATAAAGACTTTACATAACAGTGCTTTAAGTGCCAAAGATTTCTGTGGCTATGAATGTGGCACTGGGTGTGTCTGGCAAACCTGCTACACATCCTCCACCACACGAGCAGGCTTTTCTTCTAATTGTGACACCAGGAAAGAAAAAACATAAAAAATATATGAATTACCTGTAATTAGTTAGTTAACAATATAATTTAATGATGATGTGGTTATGGTTAGTAATCAGACACTTTGACAGCTAAATTAAAATGTGAAGATAAACCTGAAAACAAAGGATTACTTTTTGGGATTACGTAATTGATAGGAAATTATGTAATCATGTAATGCAAGAGTGCACAGCATTTTAAAATTTTGTTAAGTTAACATTCTGTAATTTGGTTTAACATAACTGGTTTATGTTTACAGTTATCAGTTAATATAACCCTGAGTGACTTAAGTTAAGTTACGCTTAGCTAATTCCTTCCAGTATTTTTAGAGTAATTATTTTGAATTGAATTTGTACTCAGTTTATATTTAGATTAGATTAGACTAGATTAGATAAATGTTATTAATCCTAAAGGGAAATTTAGATGCATACAGCAAAACAAAAATACAGACTCACAGTACAAATAATACAATAGATAGATAGATAGATAGATAGATAGATAGATAGATAGATAGATAGATAGATAGATAGATAGATAGATAGATAGATAGATAGAAGAAGAACTTACTTTGGCACTTCAGGAGGAAGCATTGAATTACCTGATCACAGTGAGTAGAAAAGACCCCCAGAGACGCTTCTTTGAACACCGTTTTGAAATGAGCCTGTAGCTAAAAGTGGCTGTAAGAGAGGAATGGAGGTAATGGAGGGGATTTTTCATGATGACATCCAGTTTTTCCACCATCCTCTTTTCTACAGCAGCTATCAGTCTGTCCAGGGTTAGCCCTGCAATGAGAAAGGCTTTCCTGATACATTTGTTCAGTCATTGTGTGTCTTTATGTTGATTTTTTTATGTGTAATTCAATTAAGCTCATCCAATTAATCATTATTTGCAGTAAGTACCTGTGGAGAAAACCTACACATTCAACATTTGTCATTGTCATTTTAGGGTTTACTTCTACAATTACAAAGATCTGTTTCCTTTAGGTCTGCTGGGAGAGTGTGGAGCTACTTAATTCCAGAGAAAGCTGTAGAAATCAACAAATTAAATGTTAGTCATTAAATTTAAAAGATCTGGGTGCTATATTGAAAAGGCACAATTTCAGCTGTTATTGTAAAATGGTGATACAAACATGGAAAAATGGTGTAAAGCCTACTAAAAGTTCCAAAAAGCAGGCTGTACCTTCACAGACCTGCCCAGAAATTGCCTTATCCCAGGCTCTTAGCGTCAAACTACTACCTACATGGTTTGGCATGCTTAGGCCTAAAGTGGGAAAGCTGGCTTTGAAGGTTTAAAAAGCTAGATGTATTAAGAAGAGAGAGTATAACTGCAAACCATTGGCTTGTTGAGACAATCAGAACAAAGTATCTCTTTAAATGAATAGGTTATTTCTATAAAAGTAAAGCATAAAAATGACAAAGGCAAAAATAAGGCAAAAAGGATTTGCCAAAAAAGGCAATCCACATCAAACAAGTTGCGATATACAATCCAGAAATCAGAGTTCAGAAACAGAATCAAAAAATCTATAAAAAAAAGAATATGTAAAACAATCAAATAATTGCAAAATTCCAAACAGCACTCATTACAAATCTGATGGAAACCATCTCATCCACCAAAATGTAAAGTTGGAGGGCAGTCCTTAAGGTGTGACGTTATGGGGGCCCTGCCTTATGGGGTTCCACCAACAGAACAGAAGGAACCAACTTAAAATACACACTATATAAATACAGACTATTATAAAAACATAACAGAAATTATAAAAGAAAATAGACATAAACCAGAGAATAAACCCTGGCCAAAACATAACACCCTTAAAAGGGTGACCTTGGTAAAGATGAAACTGATCCCAGTCCCAGTCTCTATAATTTGCAACAGTCACCAAATATGGAAAAATTAAAGATGGCTGTATGCCAGAGTAAATACAGCCTTTCAAAAGGATGTTTTTACCTTTGAAAAGAATAATAAAATTAGATTATTAACTCAAAGAAAAGAAAAAAGGCATGAACTTTTCATTGTACCTTATCAGTCATTTTCAAGGTTCTTCTGGCAGATTAAGTTCCTGTGTCCTGCAGAGATGCAGGCTGAAAGATATATGATGGAAGAGGGGCCTGGAGATAAAAGGGGATTGATCATGGATCTCAAAATTCAAACTAGAAAGCAGATTTGTGTGTGTCCCAACTATTCTCTAAAGGGATAGGTAACTCCCAGTTAGCCTGCCATCTGCCAAATACAGAAGGGATTCATATATAACACAGATTGCATCCATGTTGGCCTCTACCAGTCTTGTTGATTTTAAATAAGTTTCCTGCCATCCCCACTACCATTTTCCTACATTTGTTGTTGAGTCAATATTTCCAGAGCAGTCACTCTAAATATGGGAACTAACATGAAGATTAATACTATCACTGCCAGTGCTTATTCTTAAAGGATAAGATCAGTATGCTTCAAGTCAAAGTTATTTTTCACAAACATGAGACATATTAAATTGGTAAGTGTAACTGTACTGTTAAGTGAAGCATCCATTCTCCTTGAGATGTTGACATTAGTGGGAATCAATCATGAGTTGCAGGAATTACTTCTCAGATAACTACAGATCTCAATTAGACAGTTATAGACCTGGCATGTGGCACTGCATCCCTGTGCAGAAGCTCACTTTGTTTTACTACTCATGAAGCCTGTTAAATAAGTGTTCAGAGAATCATTCTCAGATCAAATGTTCACAGCTCATTCATTTATTTTCAAAAAAAACAATTACTCCAACAGAACTGGAAGTCTAATTTTTTTGCTAATGGTTGTAAAGTGAAGGGAATTAAAACAGCATGTTGTACAAAGCAATTTCACCCCTTAGTTTCTTTGGAATTGAATTAATATCACTTTTTTTGCAAATGAAAAAGTACCCAAATTATTAAACATAATATGTGAGAAAGCACGGCTTGCTTTAAATTATTATTTTTTTATGGTTGGTTGCTGTTTTGTCATGGTAGGGTCCTAGGGTGACACTATTCCCCATTATACTTTTTATTATGCCGACCTGATCAAAACTACTCAAATCCAACACTCTTACCACACTGTTTGGTATTTTAATTCAGCACTTCTCCCTTACTTTTACATGTGTAAACACAGGCAATTGGATATAGTACCAAAACCGACAGGAGGAAAAGTTACACATTTATTCATGCATTGCATATAATAAACTTTATTCTACAAATATTATAACTAGTGCCATTAACAAAAACAAATAGAAGGTGGCTTTGCAAGCCATACAACCTGATAGTGTTGGATGTGTGATTTCAGGTAGCACATAAACTTGTAGCTACATTCGATTCTCTCTGGTCTGCTCTCATCATGTCAATGTCTGGTCTGCTCTCTTCTTAGCCAGCTCATCATCTGACTTTATTCAACTTTCTTGATCAGTGGTGTGCCCCAGTAACATTCCTTGTGCTCATATATCTAAAGCCTGTCTCTCATCCTCCAAGCTTTCTTCTTGGAGGGGGACGGCTCACAGAATATAATGTTTTCCTGAAAACCTAGACATCTCTACCCCTAACACAGCATTTCTCAACCTTTAAGTATTTGCGACCCGAGTTTTCATAACAGCTTTTATCGCGCCCCCCTAACGTTTTTTTGAAAGGAGCCCACTAATACCAATTTGTTCTTTTTAAATTAATGATATATCAAAGATGCATATTTTATTATACCTACTTAACTTTTATCGACATTTATCTAACTCTATATTTATTTTTCTAGTATTAGAATGTAGTTTAAGTTAATTTGTTTTGGTTTCAATAGAGGTATTTTTCATATTTTCGATTCTTGTTTTCTTTTTTTCACATCTTCGCAACCCACTTTTTGTTACTTCACGTCCCCGTAGAGGGGCCCGCCCCACAGATTGAGAACCACTGCCCTAACAAAAGATCTTATATAATCTGGTAATTAATGAATGACCCGATACAATTACAGTCTTAAACAACTTCTCTGCATTTTAAAGTACGATATTGATGGATATTAATAAAAAAATATTAATCTATATGCTAAACAGTATTTTGCATTACAATTACGTCATGTTTTTTCAGACAGCCTTTTCATCTTATATAAACTTGCAAAGCATTGCCCATGGCACACAATACATTCTTACAGTAAAAATGCTCAGAATCATGCAATGAATCACAAATGAAATTTAAACCATGTAACTAACTGTCTGAGCCAATAGACTACACTACCTGTTGATAGAAAACTTACAGTTAGGTACACTTATGAAAAGGTTCCACCAGTATGAAGCACCCAGGAGAAAATCTGGATCAGGAGATGTATGAATGTAGCAACTGGGCCTTCAAATTAAGAACAGAAAATTTTTATAGCATAGCATTCTTAAACCTATTAACCCAATTCATGGTAGCAGAAAGATGAAGACTATTATTTCAGCAATCTGTAGAAGACAGGAACCAAGCCTGGGTGGTGCGCTGGTCCATTGCAGGAACCTCTCTGGCACAAACCCACACTCACACAGGGCCAATTAAGAATCACTAATTAACCAAACATGCATTTGTTTGGGAATGTGGAAGGAGCACAAGATAACTGAAATAAAACCGATGAGGAAAAATGGAAAAGTCCACAGTCAACAATGGTATGAATGATTCACTCCCAGGACATTGGATATGTGAAGAAGGTCAGAAATCTCTAAATGATTCACTGAAAAAAATTGGTTTTCAATGTTTTGCTTTATGCTGCGATGGGCTGGCGCCCTGCCCGGGGTTTGTTTCCTGCCTTGCACCCTGTGTTGGCTGGGATTGGCTCCAGCAGACCCTCGTGACCCTGTAGTTAGGATATAGCGGGTTGGATAATGGATGGATGGATGTTTTGCTTTATGATAAAGAAATACTAAGCTTATGTACTATGTTTTAATTTATGAACACATACAATTGTATATTATATGTGCAGATAATATGTCTTTCTTAAATTCATCCATTACACTGGGGTATTTTCTAACAGCTGCTGGACATATTGTAGCCATTTATTACAGAATACAGTATAATATTCTTAATATGCTTGCATTGCCATAGTCAAAATCATATGTAATCTGTCAAGAGTGAAGTATGTCTATGTATTGGGGAATTTTACATTTTTGGAGAAAAATTTAATACCTCATGTTATGATTATGATTATGTAATGGTAATCAAGGCAATAAACCAAGGCAATGAACCAAAGTCACCATCTTTGGAGCAAAGCCAGTTAATCATTCATATGACTTTTTTAAAAAAATACAGAATAATGTAAGAAGTCTGTGCGTTGAGCTTAATTTGTCAGACATATTACCTACTTTTGAAGTGTAAATTGACATTTGTTAGTTTCTACTTTCATGTGAACAGATCTCTGGATCCACACTGTTTTATTTGATTAAAAACAGTAATTTCTCTACATACAATGTAATGTAGTTTTTATTTTAAATTTTAAACATGTTTTGTTTTGTGTAATACAGTTGCTTGGGCAACAATTTAAAACAGAGTAAGAGAGAAAGTGCCAGACGGCTGTGTCAGTCTGAAGCTAAACAACAAAGTCTATTGAATTCACAGTTGTGAGAAGATGAGAATACCAGAGACCTGGGGGTCTCATTTAAAAATCTATCTATCTGCCAAATGTCATAATGTGCTTGCTAAGTTTACCAAAAATTCTTTATTCCTTTCTTTAAATATCTGGGAATTTCAGAGTAGGTACAATGCTTTACCTGATCCAGAAGCAATTGTTCTGTTTTGCCAGTTAGATTTTTTGATTATATGAGTAAAATCTATGCACATGAAATATAAAAATGACTCGGTGAGTGTACATGATTTAAGCCAAGAAACACATTAGGGGAGTGAAAATCTCAGCCAGGAAGGGGTCTGTAAAGGGGCCATATGTTACCTTCCTAACTTCCATGCATAATTTAGCCCTACTTGAAGCTGCAGAGTTTAAGGGTTAAATAATTTCATTGAATAACTTAGTTTGCCTGAAAACAAATTTCCTGTCAAGCATTTTCCCCTTGCATGTTAAAAGATTAGATTAGATTTCATGTGGCTATAATGCCAGATAATCAAGCAATTTTTCGTATGTGAACTGTTGCAATTTTGCTGTCCACTGTGAGACACTCTGTTGTGTTTATCCATCTGGTCCCTTTGTCAATAACAGATATTAAACACACATGTTTATATATAAATTTTAATCTGCTGATTTAACATTCTTTCATATTCAGTTAGGGGTCACAAACAGCATACTCCATACATTGGCTGGCCAGTCTAACATGCAATGTTCAAATGACTCTGTGATTCACCATGCTTTCCAATTATCATATTCATATGATGACAGACCAGATGAGAACAGGAATTGTAAATATTTATGAGATATTGTAAGTATTTAAATATAGTTATTTATAGTAAGAGGCAGCAAAACACCCACTAATCTCTATGTGACTTCCTGCAGCCTATATTGTATTAATGGGCAGGTAGTAAGTGCCTATCCCATTAGAAAAGAAAGTATTGTGTTAGGATTGCACTAACACTTGAAGCCTTTAGATGAAGCTATAAAAGGATGGTGCTGTTGTGAATTGGAGACACAAAGACAGATGTGAGGCCTCCCAAAAGACCAAAAAAAAGAAAGAAAAAAAAAAAAGCTAGATAAATACAGAACTGGTGTAAAAGTTCAAAATGCTTCTAGTAGACAGGTGTTTAAGACCCAACAGTAGGACAAAGAGAGACGACCAGATTATTGATTTCTGTTATGTTATTATATTAGTAATTAAACTCCCTTTTGGTGATTCTTTGGTCTCCTCAGAATTTTTGTGGGTTCTGAATTGCATCAAGGATGCTCCTATAGAGCATAACTATTATATTATATTATATTATATTATATTATATTATATTATATTATGGGCGGCACGGTGGCGCAGTGGGTAGCGCTGCTGCCTCGCAGTTGGGAGACCTGGGGACCTGGGTTCGCTTCCCGGGTCCTCCCTGCGTGGAGTTTGCATGTTCTCCCCGTGTCTGCGTGGGTTTCCTCCGGGCGCTCCGGTTTCCTCCCACAGTCCAAAGACATGCTGGTTAGGTGGATTGGCGATTCTAAATTGTCCCTAGTGTGTGCTTGGTGTGTGGGTGTGTTTGTGTGTGTCCTGCGGTGGGTTGGCACCCTGCCCGGGATTGGTTCCTGCCTTGTGCCCTGTGTTGGCTGGGATTGGCTCCAGCAGACCCCCGTGACCCTGTGTTCGGATTCAGCGGGATGGAAAATGGATGGATGGATGGATATTATATTATATTATATTATATTATATTATATTATATTATTTGTGATGAGGACCTTTAGAGGCACAATACAACAAAATGTATTATCATTGCATAACATTACATTTTCAAACCAACTCCACGGGGTTTAAGTTTTTCCCAGCTACATCAAGTTGAAGTCAGGGATCAACCTTGGACAGAGTGCCAGTCCATCATGGGGTGCATGTTCACTCATACGAAGCCAATTTGGAGTCACCAAACCCCATCACTTGGGAGGAAAACCCCATCCAAATACAAGTAAAATATGTAAAGTCCACACAGACATTGATGGGGATGAAATTCAAAGTCAAGACTCTGCAGGAGAGGTAGGAGTGTAAGCCACTGTGTTAATATGCTGCCTGGTTAAGCTGATTGTCAAAAAATTGTTATTAGAATATAAATATTTTTTTCCATTTGAAGTTTATTTTATTTTTTACAAGCGACTGAGAAATTCCCAACATTTTGCATTCTACTCACTGCCCATCTTGCACTCATAAATCACCCCTTGTTCTTTCCTCAATGTATGGTCTGTTTATTTTTCCACAAAGTTGACAGCTTTATAAAACAGAAATTGCAACCTTCAAAAAAAGTGCAGGTCAAGTTGTATTAAATCTCCCCTGCATGTTGCCTAACTCTAGTTAGTCCCTGTGCGGTGAACCAATCAACCAAGAGGTCATCTGTCATGACAGACAGCTGAAATAAGACCAACTCATTGAGTGAGAGCTCACTCATGCTGGCTCCTTCACAGTGCTTAGAGAAGAGCCATGTCTAACAGCCTTCAATTCTCTGCTGCATTTTGCTTCATGCTTGTGCTCCCAGGAATCACCAAACAAAATGGGGGTCCAAGCACTGATACATTTTCTGAGAGTGCATGGAGGAAAGTAAAGGAGGCCATCCAGATACTCAACTCAAATGATCGCTTATTTCTTGGGAAGGAGCACATAGAGCAGGTAACAAATTCTTTTGCTGTCCTGTGGTTTTTTGGTTAACAGTCAGTAAAGTAAATGTTCTTTGCAGATGGTACCAAGGCTTCACCTGGGACTCCTTGAATTGTGGCTGCAGTTCAGAAACTTCCAGTTGGAAAATCGACAGAAATGGAAAAAAGCTGAAAAAGTTGGAAGCCGGAATGAAATGCTATCCCAGGGTAATGCTTAGGATATTTCATGGTTCCCTTTGCTCCTATAGTATTATGCTGTTATTTGATAGAACCTCTCTCGGGCTATGCCACTTACAAACATTTGTGGTAATTTACATAAGCTGCAGTATTGCAAGGTACAACTTACCAATTATAATTCAAAAACTTCATTATATAAAATACTGAATATATTTTCTTTTTCATAAAATGTGCCTGTATGTATTCTTTACCATAATAAATAAATAATAATACATTTTATATCTGTAGGGCCTTCTCAAGACTCAAAATGCTGATAATGCATTTCATTCATATAGTGCCTTTCCCTTGATTAAAGTGATTAATAATAATATATTTTATTTATAAAGAAATTCAACAAAATAAGCAGCAAAAATATATATTTCATGACACATTCAATTATTTATACTCCCATTTCATATTGATGTTATTTTTTGTTGTCAGATATTTACTTGTGTATTTATTTATTTAACCTTGTCCAAAATGTTCCTCTATCTGTAGTAATGTTATAAAATGCAAAGCCAGTGTTCTCTTACTGAATGTATGATCACAAGAAAGCCACTTAACCTGCCAGCTCTCTTTTTGAGAGCACTGCATTTTATTAGATATTTTATTTTGAATTAAAGGAACATATCAGGCCATGAGCTGTTGATTAAGACCAAGATCAAGGTTCTAGCCTCAATAGTTTGTGAGTAATTGCCATAAATAATAATAAATCTATATATATGGGTTTATTTTTCTGGATATTTTTATCCTGTTACACAGTGTTTTTATTCTGTATTTTTTTCGTAAGACTTTTTTTTCATTTTCACTTTTTAGTTCAGTCTGGTATATATCCTTCATTCCTGGCTGAACTACATCCTGAGATAATTGTTATTCCAGTAGCTAGAGTTACAACTATATATTTTTTTCTTTACTATAACTGGGGAAATAATTAAGGATTTAGGAAAGCAATGACTTTTACATGTGCTTTATGTCAAGAAACCTCATAGTAAGTTTTTTTTTCTTAGTGTCGGTATGTAATAGCCTTATTGCATTGGTTTTCAACATAAAATTGTAAGACTCATATTTTTTTTTTTTAATATGAGACAGCACAATGGAATAGTGGTTAGAGCTTCTGCATCTGCTCATTGTCTGTGTTGATGTTCTCACAATGTCTGTATGGGTTTAACACCTCCCTCTTCTCCAAAGATGTGCAGTTTTGGTTAACAGGTGATTCAGAAATGGCCCTGTGGGAGTGTGGCCAGGTGGATAAGTGGCCTCTGTGAGGAACTTGAACACTGTCAGCCAATTGATGCCTTGTGCCTAATGCTGTTGGGGTAGGCTCCAACTTATCTGCATCCCTGATTTGAATTAAAAAGATTTGGAAGTGTAGCATTTATATCATGTGTTTTAAATAATTACTTCCTAATATATATTTTGCCACAAAATACTGGAATTGAAATGTTTTCCTCATTACCTTTTTAAGTAGTTTGCCGTAAGAAAATGTGAACCCGAATAACTTAGTGGAGGTTGCTATGAGCAGTTTTTTTTTTACTTCATCAGTATTCACAACGTTATGAGCTTTCAATTAAGACCAAAAACAAGGTTCTAGTGTTTCACAAGTAATCATGTAGCAAATGGACACAGTACTTAGCATTTCATATGTAAAGATAAGTAAGTGAAATTCTAATCACGTTACATTTAGTAAATATCTACACTTTTTTCAAATACTCATTGGTCATTCTTCTTATATGTATGTTTGCACCATTTCACAGTATGTATTGCATCTACTATAACTTACTTATGACTTCACTTGGCAACATTGTCATTCAGTTTTTTCATCAATGCCTTTAAATATAAACCTGCAGTACAACTGAGTAGATCTGACCACATCTTACTCCCAGTACAAGCCTATGATTGACAGCAACAACTTTCTTATTCAAGCCAGAAATTCTTATGTGTGTTTGAGGGTTTGTTGTTTGTTTGTTTTATATATATATATATATATATATATATATATATATATATATATATATATATATACATATATAACAAAAAAAATCTTGGAAGGGAGACTAGGGAGAGAAGACGTGATCCTCACGGATCTTCTCGGAAGACAATTTGACGTCCTACAAGAGACACTTTAACGTCACGCGAAACAAGTCAGTGAGACAACATTTAAAACAAGTTCATGGACATCTAACCTAGCAGTTGTTGAAATGCTTTTGGTAGACATGCTTCATGTGCTCCCAGCTCTTAAAACAATAACAAGCAACAAGCAGAAGATGCAGCACGCTAGCAGCAGCAAGCCAGTAGATGATCCAACTGCTACTCCTTAGCATTCAGCCAAACCCCACCCCCCCCCACCCCCTTCACAACGTGAGCGGCAGAGACGCGAAGTAGCAAAAGGACAGCTGCTGTACAGGCTTTTAAATGATTGAGGCGCAGCACGACAAACAGAATACGCAGCTTGCCAGCAGCAGCAGCAACAAGCCAGCAGACGATCCAACTGCTTCTCCTTAGCGTGCGTTCAACCACTCCCCCTTTCACAACGTGAGCAGCGTTATATGTCCTGTGAGAAAAAGATTTAACCACACCTGGGGCTGGAAATAAAGCACAAGTACAGTATTGTTTTTACAAAAGTTTTAAAGTAAAAGTGAAAATAATGCATATGTAACAATTCCCATGAAAATAACAATCTCTTTAAATTGTATATCTGGTAAACCAAACCCGGGGATGGGCGAGCAAATCGAGCAGGGAGCAGAGCCCCCTAGTATATATATATATATATATATATATATATATATATATATATATATATATATATATATATATATATATATATATATATATATATATGTATATATATATATATATATATATATATATACGTATATATATATATATATATATATATATATATTCACGGCATTCGTAGTCTGAATGACAATCTGATTGTATGGGTGGTTACCTACCAGGTGACGCTTGTGGTTGGTCAGCAAGTCGGCTAACATCCGCCACGTGCCCTCTTTTAGTTGCGAGAAGCAGATCATAGAATGGTTGAAATAGTTTACTGTCAAATAATGCAAAGAGTACGCGACACGTGTTTCGCCCTAATTCTAGGCTCATCAGGCGTACACACTCACTGCACTCTCTTACAGGAATCGAACCTCGGACGTCAGCGCTAGAGGAGGTAGGTAACCACCCATACAATCAGATTGTGATTCAGACTACGAATGCCGTGAATGTAATTACCCCGATCTACATGCTGTCAAATGAACGAACCACACACCGTGGTAGGGGCTTCGCCTCTAGCGCTGATGTCCGAGGTTCGATTCCCGTAAGGGAGTGCAGTGAGTGTATACGCCTGATGGGCCCAGAATTAGGGCGAAACACGTGTCGCGTACTCTTTGCATTATTTGACAGTAAACTATTTCAACCATATATATATATATATATATATATATATATATATATATATACACACATATATATATTATATGGCTCCTTTCATATCTATCTACCAATCCCTGCTGCTACACTGGGGGCATTGGGATCCACACACAGACCACAGAGTAAGTATCCCCCGATAGCCTCACCAACAGCTCTTCCAGCAGAAACCCAGATTTTTCTGGTTGGTCCCCCATTTATGTACTGGCCTGGGCCAAACATGCTTAGCTTCAGGTGGATTACCTATTCTGAAGTGAACTTGGTAAAGTTGGGAGGGAAACTTTATTAGCCAGAAAAAAAAAGCCCACACAGACAAAGGAAGCACTTGTAACTCCAAAGAGACAGAAATTCAAATACAGAATTGAAATCCAGGATACTGCATCCATGATTCAGTGGCTCTAACCACTGTGCAACCATGACACACTTGAACAACAGGAAAACTGTCACAAGCTTCTTGGTCCAAATCAATATTTTCTGGCTTTACATGATAGGGATAAAATAAGGAAAATAAGAGAGTGGTTATTATTATTGTATGGAAAAAATAATTTTGAAAACTCTTCATGAGTTAATCAAAAGGCTTAATGCTACCATATGTCTTAATGGTTTATCAAAGCCAGTTTGCATTCAGTTTTCACTTACACTGTGTTTGTTTTATTTTAAGAGTGGACGTCAGAAATTTCAGCAGTCAAAAATGACATACGCTTGGAAATTAAAACTATTACTGATAAGGTAACCGCACTTCAAGACCAGTTGAATCATTTACAGAAAACAGCTGAAGGCAACAAAAAGGAAATGCAAATGAACAACCTGATGGCATCAGTGGAGGCTGCCCTCACAATCCAGTCTGTAGCCAGTAAAGATCGGGATATGAAAATGAATTCGGCAGAAAAAGGAGAGTGCCAAACCCAAGCATTAAAGCTTAATTCCCTTGGACAGCGACTTTCTGATCTGACGCAGATTGTGAATGGTCACACTGAACTTCTTGGGGAGTTGTACAACAGGATTTCAGTACTGGAGGGCATTGAGCTAAGCAATCAACCTTCTGCTGAGCTTGAAGGGAGTGCAGACAAAGCCTAAACCCTGTTTTAACACAAAATATAGCAACTTCCATGGTTATGTTTTGATGTATAACATGATCAGTGAATGCAGCTGTACACAGTAAAGTGCAAACCAGTGACAGACATATTGGAAATATATAAATATATTAGAGGTTTGTATATTACATATTACTGTCATGGAATTACTGTACATCTTACACTGACTAAAATTAGATCTATTCTCATGCTGTCTCACTATATGGATAATTGACAGTAGATCTAATCTCAATTAATGTAACTTATACAGTGCCTTCAGAAAGTACTCAGATCCTTTCACTTTTATTACATTTTGTTATGTTACAGGCTTGTGCTAAAATCATTTCAGTTCATTTTTTCCTTCATCAAAGAACTCTTAATACCCCAGAATGACAAAGTGGAGACAGGATTCAGACATTTTTTGCAAATTTATTAAAAAGAAAAAAAAATCTCATTGACACATGTTTTCAGACCCAATACTTCTCTGAAGCCCTTTGGTAGTGATTAAAGCCTGGTGTCTTGGATATGGCATGGCAAGCTTCACACACCTGGATTTAGGGATTTTCTACCATTCTTCTCTGCAGATCCTCTGAAGCTCTGTCAGGTTAGATGGAGTCTGTCAGGGGACAGCTATTTTCAGGTCTCTCCAGAGATGATCGATTGGGTTCTAGTCTGAATTCTGGCTGGATCACTCAAGAACATTCATGACCCTGAGGCATTCCTGTGTTGTCTTTGCTTAGAGCCTAGGGTTATTGTCCTGTAGGAAAGTAAACCTTTGGTGGGACATCCAGATTGCTCTAGAAAAGATTTTCATTATGGATATCTCTGTACATCTGTTCAGCTTTCTCTCAACCCTGTATTGTCTCCCAGTACTCACTGCTGAAAAACAAACCTCCCAGCATGATGCTGACTCCAACATGCTTCACCACTGTAATGAAACTGCATGGGGGATGAGTGGTTCCTGATTATCTGTAAATGTGACACTGAGAATTGAGGACAAACAGTTCAATCTTGGTTTCAACAGATCAGAGAATCTTGTTTCTTACAGTCTGAAAGTACTTTAGGTACCTTTTTGCAAACTTTAAGTGGGCTTTCATGTGTTCTCTGGCCACTCTGCCAAGATGTCCAGATTAGTGAAGTGTTGGTTGTCCTTCTAGAAGTTTATTTTATCTCCACACAGGTTCTCTGGTGCTCAGAGTAATCTTTGGGTTCTTGGTCACCTTTTTTTTTACCAAGGTCCTTCTCCTATGATTATTCAGTTTGCTGGAGAACTAGCTCTAGGAAAAGTCATGGTTGTTTGAAATTTCTTCCACTTAAGAATTATGGAGGCCACATTGCTCTTGGCAACTTTCAATACTGCAGATTTTTCTGTTGCCTTCCCCATATCTATGCCTCCACACAATTACATTGCTAAGCTCTACGGGTATTTCCTTTGACCTCATGGCTTGGATTGGGCTCTAATACACATTATCAGTTGTGTGACATCATATAGCCAGGTGTGTGCCTTTCGTAATTATGTGCAGTCAATTGAAGTGACCACTGGTAGACCTCAAAACAAAGTGTTGAAACATCTCAATGACAATCAATAGAATGGGATGTACCTGAGCCATATCTCAAGTGGCATAGCAAAGGGTCTGAATACTTGTATCAATGTAATATATCAGCTTTTCACATTTAATAAATTAGTAAAATCCTGCTTTTACTTCATCATTATAGGATAATGAATGTTGTAGATGAGAGACAAAATGAATTTAAATGATTTTAGTATAAGGCTGCAACATAATAATATGTGAAAAAACTGATATGGTTTGATTATTTTCTAAAGGCACTGTGTGTGTGTGGTTGTATATACACTACACTATATATATCTGCTCTATAAATATAAAACCCTAAGCCTAAAAGTGCAATGATTTTATGCAACGATTTTATGTGACATTATTATGTCATGTTTTTTGTCACGCTTTAAATTGGGCTTATTTTAAAACTTACATATATATGTTTGGAATCATTCTTATCAGAATGTATCGAACTTTAATGTGATGTTGTTAGATTTTCAGATTCTTATTCTGTTTTTAAATTATAAGCTAAAAAATATCAAGAACCCACGTCCCACGAGACAAGACTTTGCTCCAAGAGATTTAACCATACCTGGGCTTGAAATTAAAGACAAAGAGTAAGACAGCTGCTGTACAGGCTTTTAAATGTTTGAAGCGCCACGCGAGATGCAGATCACGCAGCATGGCAGCAGCAGCAAGCCAGCAGCTGATTGAGCAAAGAGGAGGTAAAAAAAAAACTGTATTTGTTTCCTATTGTATCACCGTTTAAGAGGGGGTTTTGGAGGAGCGACCGCGTCACTTTTGGGGTGCATCAAGCCCCCTCTTCATAACGCAAGAGGCAGAGGAACAAAGTGGCTGGCGCGTAGCCCAGCCGGAGGGGTTGGTGAGCGAAGTGACCAGGGGGTGAACACCCAAGTATATTAAATATATATACTGTATATAGTATACAGTTTATATATGTTTGTTCATAAACTTCACAAATTTCATGCAAAAATCAAATCACTGAGAAAGTGTTATTGAAATATTAAAACATTTGACTACAGAATTACCATGTGAGCTTTTTTAATTATATGAAAAACAAAATGTGTGTAAGTGTGTATGGGAATGGGTCTCAAACTGGCATCCTGTCTAGAGCTGGTTTCTGCCTTGTGCCCAATACTTCTGAGATAATCCCCATGCAACCCTGAATTAAATGAGGCAGTTTTGAAAATGTACCATGTGACACATGTGTGCTAGATGGTCACCTTCCTGGTTCACCTAAGGTATGTGGTATCATCCTGGGACGAGAAGGGGGTGCTGTCGCTAACAGTCTTATCTCATTTTTTTCCCTCTTAGGGCCGAGAAGCCACTCCTTGTGGGCAACAGAGGCAGACAAGCCCCACCCCTAATTTGGACCTGAGAGCCCAACTGTCAGGAATGACTCTAGACCCATAATTACCTAATAAGGCCGCAATAGGGTGATAAGACACCATTGAGTGACCTGTTTGCTTACACCATCAAGGGTCTGTTAAATTCTTTTTTTTTTTTTTTGTTTTGTTTGAAATTACACAGGGTTTGCCCAGTTGGCACCCACACTGTTTTGAGACTTGCTCTGCGTTCTCACTAACCCCCCCCTACATATGTTATGGAAAACTAAAGATAGGCCCTGGAAATAAGCTGCATTATATAATACACAGGATGAAGTATAAACATAAAATTTGAATTTCCCATTTGGACAAATAAAGCATAATCTATATCTATATATCTAGTTAATTGTGCTATGGTTCAAAATATTAAGTTTAATTTTTTTCCACAGTTAAATGAATCAAGTTATGTCTTATATACATAAACATGAGATTTCTATTCCATCCATTGTTACACACAGTACTTATACATTATTGTGTTATAGCAACCTAAAGCCTATCACAGCAGCATGGGGTGCAACATAGGGACCAGCTCTGAGCATGATGCTAGTCCATCATAAGGTCTGCTCACTCAAATTCAGGCCACGTTAGCTAAATACATGGGAGGAAATTGGAAGTTCAAAAGAGGAAATTCCCTGGAGAATGGGGAGAACATGCAAACTCCACACAGAAAGTGTCTCAGCTAAAGTCAAGCTCCAAGCACTGTGATAAATGAATATAATCAGTTACTCTACTGTTCATCAAATGCAGTATTTGTTAGACATTTTTAAGTAAGGTGACTGTTGTCAGGAAATGAATAGCCTGAATAAGAACATCCTTTTTATGGTAGCTGCAGCTCTGCTTAGCTATGTAGATGTGTTTGATTTTACACACTTTTTAAATTGCTGTAACGTTTTAATTTCATCATTCTACAAAAAGTTTTTACGTTGTCTTCAGTTTAGCCGAATAACCATGTCTATGACATCATAAGGATTTAGCGAACAAAAACCTTTCGCAATACTACGTTTCCCATAATCCTACTCTTCGGGATACGCTGCTGTCATTTTTTATCCTTCCGACTTGCCGTATTTTCGCGTCACGGGATTCCTGAAGCTGAGAGTCAGTAAGTCATCGTGAAAAAAGAAGAGGAAAACACAGAAGTGGTTTGTTCGGCAGTTGCCAATGACATAAGTTTGAAACAGTAACGGTGGCAGAGAAGGACGGAGGAACCGAGGTTCTACCTCTAGGTAACATGTCCAACATAATGAAGAAGGTGTCGTGGTCCAGTCGGGAAGATGATCCCGGAGTCGCCGAGCGCACCCCGCTTTTGAACGGCACTAGCAGACAGGTAAGAATAGAAAGGGGAAGACGGGGTGAGCATGTAAAAAATGGATAGGTGTGAAAAAAAGGCTTCTCGTAGTCTGCCGTGTTAAATGCAAAGTGGTGCGATTATACATTTTTTAAAAGCATATCATGAAAACCTATGCACAACTGAACATGCTAAAAATGATCGAGATAGCCTGGTACGTTCAGGACACCAAGAAATGCGCTCCTTTACCCAATTTGAGGTCGGGCTGAAACTTAGCTTAAATAAAGTTAAAAATAAAAACTGCCCTGAGCGAACTCGATAAAAGAGATCTTTGAGCCTCAAGTGGTGTTGGAGGTCAGTAGTTTGAAGCTATAGGACCCTGATTCATGTGTCCAAGAATGAGGAATACTTAAATATCTGGGAGGGTTTTTTAAATCAAGTGATTGCTAATGTTCCGGCATCTGATGACTAGCCCCATTGTAAACTTTAATGTTTCAAGAGGTCTTTCATTGTCAGCTGATTTATCAGTGTTCAGCACCCTATGTGTAATGTGCTGCTTTACGAGCTTTTATTATTAAAATATTAATTTCATAGGGATATTTATCAACTTTGATCCGATTGGTGTATTCGTAAAACATTTTTAAGCTCTTAGTTTTTTCGTAAGACCTCACCAAAATACAGCAAAGTTGTACTAATGGCCCTATCCCTCTTAACTCAGCAGGTAATTTATTATCTGCAGATAACTATCAATGAACTCTGCTTGTTTATATGCAGTGTCCAACTTTAATTAAAATTTCACATAAATGTAAAGATAGAAGAAAGAAGCCTTTCATTACTCTTTAATATCAGAGAGATCTTTATTTGCATTCTTATGAGGAAGATTGCTTCAGACTGAGGCTGATATGGAAACTGTAAAAGGGAACTGCTACTTCGCTTGTCGAAAAAATGGATTTTTGCTATTAGGTAACCGGTGTTAGTAGGTTCATCATTTTCCACCCAGTGCATTACGGCAACAGGAAAACAAACATTTTACTGAGATTTTTTTTTAAATGTGTATTTTGGAAGACTATTTATATGTTCTTTCAGATTTGTAAGTCATTCTCGCATGCCAGAGAAGAATTAATTAATATTCTGAGTAGACCAGGCTATCTACCTACCTACAATATGTGACTTGTTTTTCTTCTCACTTGAAGAGTAGTTGATTATCCTGAATATGCAAACTTCATACATATAAAATGTTGAGTGGAATGGTTATTTTGCACTCCAAACCTTTTAGAGGTTGTGGATCAAGGGTCATTTTCTAAGCCAAACTTTTCAGAGATGGTTGCAGTTGGTCTAAATTTAACATATTGAAAACATCCTCACTGAGTCCTTGGTGAGGTCTGAATCAACAATATTGTGGTTTTGGTTTTTGTACTCCAAATTTGTATTCATTGGGGGTGGTAAGTCTTTTGTGCTGCAAAAACTGAGTGTTGAGACTAGGTATGAGATTTACACTAGACTTTAGTAAACATGTAGGTGATAGTGAACTTAGGCAGTAAATTGATAAGTCAAATATTTGTCCTGTAAAAGTTGGTCTGTGAGTAAAGGAAAAGGTATATGGGAAGTCAATTAGCATCTATCCAGTACTCTCAAAAACACTACATGGCTAATGTCATACACAGGGACAGAATACACAATGCCGTTTCTCAGAATCTGATTTGAAACTGAATTGACAAAGTTATTGATAATCTGAATTTATCTTTAATGTAGGGTGTGCAGTCCATCTAGTGTTCACTAATAGAAATGAGAAGTTGACTCTGTTAGAATTTGTGTGTCATACATAGGCTTATTAAAAAAATAATTTTAATTTTCCAATAAAGGCTGACTCAGGCCTTGTCATTTGGAGAAAATTATGTGGTCCTTTAACAGGTTCAAGGAAATGGAAAAAGATTAAGGTGTTTTTACAAAAAAAAAAAAGTATTTCTTTCCACTTGTAGTTAAGCCATATCAATTATATACTAGTCAAGACAAAGCCTTTGGAGCATTTTACACATATAAATAATATTTGTTGTGGGTTTAACTGGATAGTTGGTTGCAACTTATGATGTTTAAAATGCGGGATAATTATTTTATTTCATTATGGCAGTGACCTAATTGGCTTGTAATGAGAATGGAAATACAGAAAACATATTTTATAAAAAAAAAAATAGTTAAAGTTGTTGTTTGTTGGTTATCTTTCAAAGAATGTGGTATCAAAATGCTAAGCAATTTACCATAATGACAGCTGTTCAGATATTTCTGCCTAAATTCAAACATGATTCCATTTTCCGAACCTCCATATTCCATGCATTCAGTACAGTTTTGCAACATGGATTAATAATTTAGATCAATTGTCTCTTATCTCAGTATTTTAACCTTTATGTTAATCCATTTGTCAATAGATAATGGAGTATTTTAATTTATCTTGGTATTCAGAATAGGGTTGTGCATTATACCAGTACTGGAAAAGTACAGAAAACTCCACATTGTAAAATGGCGCTGCAACTGCATTTCAGGATTTTTGGAACTGGAAGTAAATGTCAGCTTTCCTCTCAATTGACATTCACCATTGGAGTTGTGGAAAAGTGTCCATTTCATAGATTTTATGAAACAAAACTACATGCTACAGCATGATCTGGTCTTCACTGTGTATCACCACTGAACCCCAAATGCTTCATTGTAATCAAGACTTCACGGAGGACCTATTGCTTTGACGCAATCTGGACTTCTTGGCTATCAAGAGGAAAGTGATGTGTAGTGGGGTGTGATGGTGCAGTACACCGGGGAGGTGAGCAATTGTGTGGCACATCATAGAGGCTATAGTAATCTGTTATTTGGTCGGGCACTATTTTGGTAACGGTACTGAGGGCCCAAAGCTGGTATCAATGCTGAAGTCAAAATTTTAGTAGCAATCTAACACTAATTCAGAAGGACAGTGTTATACGGTGGCCGGTATAATTTTGCCACCATGTATCTCTTGAATGCTGGTTTGATTTGTGCTAGGGGAGTTAAGCCTGTTGTATGGTGCCAGTTTATCTGCTGAGAAAGTAACTAAAGAGAGAATTCCAAAGAATCCTTGTCATGGTATTTTGGTACTTGTGATGTATTTTCTTTTCCCTTGAAATTCTACTTTTATAGTATTTTTAAACTTTTTGTAAGTAATAAAATCTTGCAGTACTTTTGAAGCTATTTTAATATGTTTGGACTGATAGATTCCGTAAAGAGCAAGTGTTATCTCTGGATACATTTTGTGTATTTTTATATCTGAGCAAACAATGTGGAAAATAAAATCAACATTCACTATGAGTATCATGGTATAGTAAGTCTGTGGCATAGTTAGTTGTCTAGCATTACATTTACATTTATTTGCCTAACAGACCCTTTTATTCAAGGCGATTTACAAAAGAGGTAAACAATTGAGTAACATTAGGCTGGGGCCTGTTTGTTTAGCAAGTGTATTAGGACAGGTAACAAAAGTTGATTGCCACAAGTGAAAAGATGTAATAACTCAAATATTTACGATCAATAAAACAATTACACTTAAGTAGCCAACAATATAAAATATTGCAGTGCAGTTTTTTTTTCTTTTCAATTAGACATATTCACAAAACAGATGGGTCTTCGATTGCTTCTGGAATACATTGAGGGAGTCAGCAGTATGGATGGAGATGGGCAGCCCGTTCCACCAATTTAAAACCACACACGAAAAGAGTATGGATTAAGACTTGATGCCATGTAAAGGTGGCATCATCCGATGCTATTCCCTGGCAGACATGAGTGGACGAGAAGGAGCTTAGCACTTCACCAGTGTCTCCATATACTCGGGTGCTGACCCATTGACTACTCTGTAGGGAATCATCAGGGATTTGAGCTTGATGCATGCTGGTACGAGGAGCCAATGTAGCGACCTGAGGAGAGGAGTGGCATGTGCCCGTCTCGGCTAGTTAAATACAAGATGGTCCACTACGTTCTGGATCGTCTGCAGTTGCTTGATAGCACATGCGGGTACTCCTGCCAGAAGTGAGTTTTAGTAGTCCAGATGCAACAAGACCAAAGCCTGGACCAGAAGTGTGCTGCATACTCTGTCAGAAAAGGTCTGATCTTGCAGATGTTGTACTGCACGAACCTTCATAAACGAGGAGCAGTAGGAATGTGGTTAGAAAAAGATAGCTGCTCATCAATCACCGCCCCAAGATGGTAAACTGACCTGGTGGGTGTTAGCGGCAGTGATCTAAGCTGTACAGAGATGGGCAGTTAAACAGACTGGCTGGCCAGGATCACAAGAAGCACGGTTTTTGCCAGGTTGAGCTGTAGGTGGTGGTCTTTCATCCAGGTTGAGATATCGGTAACACATGCAGAGACTCTAGCCGATACTGTATTGTCCTCCACGGCGAATGACAGGTACAGCTGTGTATCATTGGCATAGCACTGATAAGAGAACCCATTCGATTGGATGATGGAGCCCAATGAAGTTTTAAGAGGTGTTAAGTGTAGCTTCAATTTTTTTTTTATTCTTCTAGGGGTTAGCTTAGTACAGTAATTGAGCACAACATTTTCTTTTAGGAGTTTATAGAAAAACAGCAGCCTATCTGAAGTTAAGCGGATTTATTGTCATCCCATCTATTGACAGTATTGCAGCATACTTTATTACCTATTATAGAACTTCGTTTTCAGTAATATTTTAGTGCTTTCTGCACTATAGCAAAACATTTGAAATGTCACTTCCTTAAAATTTTTTGTTTTGTTTAATTTAACTTTACATTATTTACTTTGAACTAGCTGAAGTACCCGGTTTTGCTGGTATAAATGATTGGAGAAAAACTTTCTTTTCAAAATTCAGCATGACTAAACACAATCCATGATGAGCCAAAAAGATGTACTCTTAGACAAACTCCGTGATCCAGCGAGACAAGGAAACTGATATCTGTACTAGTTGAGAAGAAAATGTCATATATACCTGTGGTCTTTAAGATTGCGTTTTGGCCAGTAGAAAACTTTGTGTGCTGATGATGTTGTCCTACATTAACTGTAGTGTATTCCCACTTCCTGATGGGAAATGTAATCCCTGCATCATGCACTGGTTTTTGGGTTGCTTCTCTTACGGTATAACCCCTTAGCCCGATATGACACATAGCCTATGTTTTAAGTCGGACCAACCGTAAGGCATGTGCAAAATTTTGTGAATATTGGTTCACCCATTTTTTGCATGATTAGTGAACAGACAAACAAATGGCTTGTGATTTTATTTCTGTGGATAGTTACACTTTTATGTTCTGTTTTTATTTTATTATTTTATTTTTGTTTATTTATCTGTTTATGCATTTATTTTCAGTTTTCAAGTTCAGATATCTTCCGCATCGGAAGGCTGAGTACAGTTGATCTTGAAGATGATAAAGATGGCTCTGTAAGTATAGAGGTTTAGGTGTTTGGCAGATCAGTAGATTTTTAAGAACCTCAGGCTTTTCTCTTCATATTGATTATGCAATAAATACTATATATTCAAACTGTAACTTTATAATTTTTCATACTGAAGAACTTATGTTGTAATAGTATAAAAAGTTTAACAGACAAGATGTAGCCATCCAGGGCTCTACGTTAGTTAGTTATCTAATAGCCACATTTTCCCTATATCTCATCTAGTTAATTTTTAAAAGCTGTGAAAGTTTCCATTTCCACAAGATGACTTGGTTATTTATTTGTTCCAGAATTCCACAACTTTTTACATAAAGAAGTGCTTTCTGGCCTCCATCTTAAGTGAACTTTCCCTTGGTTTTTACTTGCGTCATCAAGTATGTTGTTCACTATTGAATACAAAGAAATGTGATAGATTAACTTTACCACACTACAACCACAACTCATTGCTGCATCATCTTCACATTATAAAGGTTCAGTATTTCTCTGGCACTAAAATTTATTGACAAAGCTCTAGGCTTGCTCTTTATCTTGGTCCAATGCTGCCAACAGCATTTTATGTTGAGACTTAAACAGATTTTAACTCTTCCTTAGTTATGTCTTTTAAAAATGTTATGTTTAAGAAATTTGACGTTCATTTAGTCAGACCCATAACAACCATCACCAGGACATTACCTAATGCCATTAGTAAAGTAAGTAATGTTAAAAAGCATTTTTAATGTAGTCTACTACCACATGTAATTGCTTTCTGTATCACTGTTACTTTATGAATATGACTCACTCTTAAATATTTAATAAAGAAATATGTAATAACTGAGACTTAGAAATAATAAAAAAATGTAATTCTCCAACTTTAAAATCAGTTAAACAAGAACCTGAATGCACCTGAATGTTACACCTTGCATACATTTTCTAACTTGTTACAACATAATCTGACATTTGATTTGCCATTTTTATACTACTATACATTGCCTGGTGGATGAGAATGTTATGTCAATGTAAGTCCCTAAATCCTTTTCAGAGGTTGTTTCTTGAACATCCTTGTTCCCCATCTTGTATTTAAAATTAATGTTCATGTTGCCTGCTTCTTGGACCTTTGCGTTTTATTACATCACATTGCATTTTCCAAGTGTTTAGATAGATAGATAGATAGATAGATAGATACTTTATTAATCCCAATGGGAAATTCACAAATTCACCCGGTTTTGAAGATTGTTCAGGTCTTTATAGGTTTGGCAAGATATTTTCTTAAACCCCTTCTATATTTTTTCCAGTTATCAGGTGTTTTTTTTTAAAATGAAGGGAATATGCTTAGGAAAGGATATTAAATAATGTCTTTAATTTGTTCATCCTTACTGATAAGTTATCACTAAGCCCACTGGTCATGCAGTGGTTTTATTAGTCAAATGCATGTGTTTGAAACACAGATGACTCTTCTATCTTAAAATCTCTAACCTCTGTGCTTGTTTTTATTTGTGTTGGAATAATTTATTTCTTCAGCTGTTTTATACATTAAAGATGTTTATTCATTTTGTTTGATTATAATCGATTATTTATAGGATATTTTGCTGTATATCCACCATTTGTTTATAGATTTTTCTGAAATATAGTTTTAAGAACAAGAGAGGGTTGATATGAAAATGCATAAAGAAATCATATATCAGGCCAAATGAAATTAGCATGAATTGCTTCTGTGAAGTAATAATTTCTTTCTCTTCTTGTATTTTCACAGAGTTCCGAATTAAATCAAACAGAGGAAATCCCACACAATGAAAAGCTCTTGTCAGTAAGATATGAGGTGAAGAATAAAAAAATCATTCATATATTACTGTTAATGTTTGATTGTCAGGGTTTTATTGTCCATTAAATTGTAGTAAAAAAGGTATTCTTTTCTTGGTTGTTCTCTGTTTGAAATACAGTTTTTGTTTTTCCCTTTTTTGTAAGTGTCTCAAGTCATATCCAATTCACAAAATTGTCTTTAAATCATATAATTACCATGTACATTTTCCATATTTAAAATGCCTTAATATTTTATGATACAATATCTGAGAACAGTAAAATGAGATTATATACTGTTACAAACAGAACTATTCAAATCTGTATCACTTTTTTGGATTTATACTACAGTAGATTTTACTCTCTTTAGCATTGTGAAGCTTTAAATCCAAGGTTATCAGTTTTACTGTTTTTAAGAAAAAAATAAACGTAGAAAGGAAGTTGTATACAGAATATTAAATGATTTGTTTAAAATGTTTGTCTTTTTTCCTTCCTCAGAGCCTGGATTATGATAACAGCGAGAACCAGTTATTTCTAGAAGAAGAAAGAAGAATGAGTCTCTTGGTAAGTAAATTTGATATTTTTTCAGAGAGTGCCTTTATTTTCATATTGTTTGTATTGCGTAGCAATGGAAATTTTTTCTACATTTTGTTGGAAAGTATACAGAGATTTGTTTTTTAAATAATTTGAATTTGCTTGTCAAGTGGTCTTTAAAATGTCACTTATATGATTGATTCTGGTTTGCTTCTTTCATGTTGAGACATGAACAATTGATTTTTAGACCCCTGTGCTATAAAACGTAGATTATAAGTCTATGTTTGCAAATATAAAGTGTGGCAAAATTATTTCAAGCAGTGTGTCTTACATGGATATTTTACTTATATATATTTTAAGTATAAATCTGTTTTATTTATTGTGAATGAAAGACTGAAATGAATATGGAGGCAAACCTAAAAATTCAGATACTTCAAAATGAAGAGCAATTAAAAAAAAAAAAATTGTTAGTAAATGTTGTTTAGGCTTTATTAAGTGTTCTTAATGCGTAATTACTAAAAGTTTTTCATCATTTATGTCTACATATTTAGATGCACTATAGTTAATTAACAAAATAAAGCGTTATTTGCGCTTCTCTGTCCAATCAAAAAGCTTGCTCACTTTATATAGATGAGTTAAAATTAATGTTAAACTAAAAAAAATACATTTTTTTTTAATTTTGCCCCCAGGGATTTCGCTTCTTGGAATTTAAAAGATGGCTGGTGTGTGCTTTCATTGGAATTTTTACAGGTCTTGTTGCTTGCTTCATAGACATTGTGGTGGAGAAACTATCAGACTTGAAATACCATGCAGTAAAGCAGAGTATCCTTTTTTCCTTAATGCAAATTGGGTAGAAGTATAAGTGTAAAATGTATTGATGTATGTCTTTACCAAAGATGTATGGCAAAATTGCCTGAACTATTACACATATTTAGTTTTTAAGCAGATTTTATAGAGCTGGTAATGCATGTTTTCAAGGTGTGTTTTTCTCTATACTGAATAGGAGGGGCAAGTGAAACGACAATAACAATATTATCTATCTATATAGCAAATTACATTTTTTCTCTGCATAGTGTGGTTGTTTGTTGACCAGGTTCTTTTTCAGAACCTAAACACCTTCTCTTCAGGTTGCTTGGCACAAAGGTCCACCTTCAGTGTGTTTGTGTGCCTATGCTTTGCACTGTGTTAAAATCTGATGTAGTCTCATTTACATTGTAACTGTTAACTCTGAGGAAGGCTCTAGTGTCTTTGCATTACTTGACTGGGAAATCAATGGTTTTGAATGGTGGGTTAATATATTTGTTAATAATCTTGAAGATACCTTTTCTTTAGCACACATTCAAGGTATTGTCAAATTCACAGAGGCGGGAGGACTTTGCATCTCACTCATTCTTTGGGCTACTTTAAATGCAGCCTTTGTATTGGTTGGCTCCTTGATGGTGGCCTTTATTGAGGTACGTTTGTTTCCTTTTATTTTATATTTGTTCATAGAGAATAATTTTAAATGATTATTTGCATCTTATTGTCTTTTTGTGACTTCATACATTTTTTTTTTGCTTCTGAGGTATATGTCCACAGGCGCAGAGGTTATGTTTTGCTAAATACTCCTTTGAAGGTTTTCAGATTTTGCTAAATGTAATGTTATTTTCACATTATTTAGGTAGGGGCACCACGTCATTGTAGCAAGTGGCTTTGCCAGTTAGACATAGATTCATTTCTTAAGCTATGTCACCTTCAGAGTGTAGTTTCCACGTATTCATTGTTTTTGCATAGGTTTCCTCTGCTACTCCCATTTTCTCTAATTAGCAAAGACATGGATTGGGTTGGAAAACCTTGACTAACTGACCTACTGCTATATGCACAGTGACACATTGATATCCCATTTCATATAGGTCTTTGTTTAGAACAAGCTCAGGTTTCCCTTTACTCAATACAGCAAAAGTTAGTTTTATATATAAGGGATCAACTGATGTTCACAGTTTAGTAAGTAGACATTTTAGAAAATATTACTTGACTGACACCTTTACGTATACAATTGGTTACGTGTCTTTTATTTTTCCAGTTGGAGCACAGGAAGGTAAAGTGACCTGCTTATGATCACATAGTATCAGTAGTGGGTTGTGAACTAATAACAACCTCAGGATTTGAGGTCCAAAACCTTAACTACTATTCCACCCTTCCTTGTGCCCTGTGATGCTGGGATAGGTTTTGACCATAGCATCCCTATACTGGATTAAGCTGGTTTAGAAAAGACGAATGGGTAATAGAAATTGTAAATATGGTGTAAGGCTCAGGACTTTTGTAAGACAATGTTCATGAATATCATTATTTATAAATACAAATTAATACTATATTTTACCTGGAACACGTAGATCCAAAAAGAAAAAGAAACAACAGCTTAATGATATGGTAGTGAAATTTGTAACATATTACTCTTTAATTTTTAAATAATAAAAATAAACCCTTAGTTTCTCATCTAGTTACTTCCTAAATTTAACATGTTACGTACTTTAATAACATAAATGAAAAATTTTTTCCAAACCCACACATCCACTACTTAAAAATATTTTAAAGGAAACATTTATTTCCCGTTTTTCTATAATAAAAGTACATCTGTTATTTTCCAGTAGTATTCCACTTTTAAGATGGAAAATTCCCATAGACATTCTTTGTTATCCTTTTTGATATTTTTGAGCAGTAGGATTAAATCCAGGTTTGCCACCTTAACTTGACATAACAAAATTTCTTCTGTTTAATTGGCATAATTGGTACATAATACTTAAACAAGCATGTACTGCTATTTTTGTCATTTATTAATCAATTACTTACATATGTAGTGCCTTGCATAATGATCACTTTATTTAAATGATGCGCAAATCAAATGCATTACAAAAACATTATGCTACAATCTAATACATATACAGTACACCCCCAAATTTCGTGGGGGTTAAGTTCCTAGAGCACCTGCAAATTGTGAAAAACCATAAATTTTGGATGTTGTTAAAGTACTAGGGTGTTGTACCGTGTTAGCCATTATGAATGTAGAGAAAAGCCAAGCAAAATGACACCTTTTATTGGCTAACTAGAAAGATTACAATATGCAAGCTTTCGAGGCAACTCAGGCCCCTTCTTCAGGCAAGATGTTGTTAAAAAAATGCCAATTTTTATAGTTTAAACCCTAAATATGCCCCCAAAACACTTTAATTTAATTTCAAACTCGGCTTAATACATTATCTAAAAAAAGAATGTAAAGGTAAACCTGCATTCTGTACAGTACTGTATTGCTATGTCTCCTGCAGTGCTAGAATGTAAAATACCTATGTTACCGCTATATGTACTGCAATTCATGGAAGCGTGTTTTCATTGCCAGAAGCCTTAGAAGGTGCAGGGCGTTTCGATGGCATCTTGGGGCATTAAGCCTTAAACTGCCACGTATTTGGGGGTTAATGCCTCCCTGGACGACAAATACTTTTTTGCTGCACTTTAAGTAAACATCACAATTCACAAAGAAAAAGTGAAATTTTAATGGAACACATTTTTTTTTCATGCAAAGAGCATCACAATTATTGCAACACTGATCATTTTACACACTGCTAATAAACTGTAAAAACTATTTTAAAAACTACTGGAACAATATGTGCAATGTGTAACTGACGCCATGGATGAAATCACCGAGCCAACTGCGCTTGAACTGGCTGCACACAGAGGTAAATGCTGATGCTTACAGGCTAGTCTAGTGCAGCGGCTCAATCCCAGGGACAGTGAGGCTGCAGGGTGTCACGCTTGGGTCACAGAATTGCACATAAACACAGGAGATTCTAGTGACAGGAACTTTATTCAAACACTTCAAACAAACATGTCTCTTTCAGAAGTAAAACAAGCTCAGTATGCAGTTAGTTCTCGATTAAAGAATAGGCAAACATCATAGGAGAGCACAACAGGAGTGGGACCTACAACAGGAGCAGAGGATGTCTGGGGGAGGAGAGAGAAACAAAGCAATCAGCCAAAAAAGGATGTGTAGCATCGCACGAGAAGCATATCACGCGACAGAGCAGCCTCAAATAAGCCAAGCAAGTAAGGGAACAATGTGAAAGTAGTCTATCAGCGTTTTTTAAGGAGCATCCATGTCTTCTAGGGGTGCGTTCAGCCCCCCTGCTCACAAAGGGCTGGCAGTGGACATGAGCCGCACGCACTCACAGAGATAAAAACCAAGCAAACTGGTAATCAAACAGCAAATAAAGAATGTAATGAAAACAACGATACCACCCCTGTTCCCCTTACGGCGATTACACATTAAATACAACAAAGCACAAAGAAAACACACACAGTAAATCATGAAAAACGTTCATGAAAAACAGCAACGGATGAAATGTAATGATGAAAATAGATAGTCCAGAGATCCGCACATTGAATGGGAATGTAAAGATAGTCCTTCCGCTAGTTCCTGAAATGGTGAAGACGGACGGACGGGTTCAGGAGCGCTACTTTGCAGGATGGCCATGAATCCACTTACACTTCTCATGTACACAGGCAGACGGCAGACAATTCAGATGCCAATCATGAAACGATCCAGGACAAAACGAATAAGTACAGGTAACCCAACAGGTGGCAGATAGACAGGAATTTGAAACACAAATTACAAAAACTTATTTTTTTGATTTTGATCACCGGCCCCCATTTTAAAAGCTGTGCTAACATCCTTTGACCCCAACAGCCCCAGCACCCTCAGCAGAAGACCAATCGGAGCCACTGCAGGAACTGCTGGGAGTTGCAGTTTCAAATTCTATTGGCTACTTTCACCATCCCAAGCTGCGTTTTCCTCTACAGTTGCTCCCTGTTCTCTCTACAGTACAGTATTGCCACGAAAAAAGCCATAAAAATTGCGAAGGATATGTGCGGTTTCCGTTAACAATTATTAGATAGGTTCTAAGGAAAAATCTGCGAATGACTGAGGCCCCGAACTCTGAACCGCAACTTCGCGGGGGTCTATTGTACTTATGAGTCAACATAGGCAGCAAAGTCATTAAAGGTACTCCTAAACTTTGCATGTAAATTTTCAGAGGAAGTAAATCGTGGAATTAACTGATGCTGTTATCCTTTTTCAGCCTGTAGCAGCTGGTAGTGGGATTCCTCAGATAAAGTGTTATTTAAATGGAGTGAAGATTCCACGTGTTGTTCGCCTCAAGGTTGGTGTTTTTTTTTCCCACCTTCAACATTTCAAGGAGATGTGATGATGTTGAGGGCTTTGTGCCATTTGTCTTCTCTGTACTCCCAAAATTTATATATGTTTATTTTTTTAAAACTTACTTTAATTAAACATATTTAATTTATTGCTTGAAAATAACAGATCTGAATCCTTAGTGACAGACTGAAGAGATAGCAGAGGATACCACAAAACTGGTCTGCACAGGCCCTTAATTACTTGAAGACTAATTCCATCTGGTCCTGCTGATACAGTATCTTATGTATTCCTTTAGTGCGTGTTTTTTCTTGTGAACATCTGGAAGCCATCGAGATTTTACTTTGCTCTGCATACTATTTGAATTATGGTATGAATAACCTTCTTTGTTCTGAAAGATGTATGCTGTTATCTTGAGAGTCATGGAAAGAACAATGTATAATTATATAACCAGGGCAATTCTTTTTTTTTTCATAAGTCAGTCAATATGGAAAAACTTGTGGCAGCTCTGATTTTGTGTGTAACACATTTAACATTAATGCTTATCTTTAGAGGTTAAATTTTATGTTATGTCATCCATTCATTTGTTTTCTAAAAGTGGTATTTCCATTACAGAATCATAGAAACCTGAAATCTGTCCCAGCTGTGTAATGTGTATGGTGTAACCTAATCTCTGCACATCATGTTAGTCCATTACAAGATGCACATAAACTTGCATGAGTCCAGTTGCTAACACAGAGTGTCCTGAAAAAAGCCCCTGTGTAAATGATGAGCACGTATAGACGTGATTCAGGCATGAAGCTGTCTGGAAAGCAGTAGCATTAACCCTTGTGCCACCCTTCATTTAGTTATATTTTTTTAGAAGACATTACATTTGTATAAACTGTAATGGAACTGTGAGCTCCAAACCCCAACACGATCGCACAAAGGCAGTCCTCCAAAAGTTACCAAGCACAAAGTTATCTCTCTCTTCCACAATTCACGCCACAATACCTCTCCTCTCACCACTGCACTACTCCCCTCTGGTTGAGTGTTGCTGTCCATTCTCCCAACACCGAGTTGCCTGGATAAGGGAATGCAGTCCCTTTTATTGAGGACCTGGGAGTACTTCCAGTGCCAGGGCTACTGCCCGATGGAATGACTTCTGGGTCATATGGATGTTCCACATACTGGGAAGTGCATCTCCCTGCAGCGCCCCTTTGTGGCACCCACGAACTCCAGCAGGGTTGTGTTGCCAGACTACATCTCCAAGCATGTCTACTGGTTCCCTTCTGGGCACCGATATCTGGGGCTGCTGTCATCTAGTGTCCTGGGAGAATAAAGAGCCCCCAGCGACATCTTCTTCCTTCGGTGGGTTGTCTGTCCATCCTTTGTGGCCATTACTTCCGGGTCATGAACCTTTCTTTCTCCTGGCCAGGATGTTTGTCTGCCTGCCAGGATCCTCCTGTCTGGGTAAGGAACTATCCCTTTTTCTGGTTGGGATGTCCGTCCAACCCATGTGTCACTTACAAAAGAAAGGTGAATGAATATTTTGTTGTTAATAAAACATTTCAATACCACATAAGCTGTTCCAACAGCACACTTGAGACATTAAAACATTTTTTTTCTGTGAGTGGGTTATGTGGTGCTTTTTTGCTCATACTGCAAAGTTTTATCTAAGATGGAACATGGATACATGTCACTTCAATTCACGCTTGTGCTCTTGTGCATTTTCACATTTGGAGGGTTCAGTGGTTTTGGTATTTTTAAGGTTTAAACTAAGCTTAAAAGTCACTTTCATTCAGGGAACAGTCATAGACCATTTTTATGTGCACATTTTTCACTTTTCTATGAGCTTAAATGTGGTTATATTTAAATACAAAGTGTAAATGTCTGCTGTTTGCCCAGTTATTGTAGATGCAAGTTACATAGGCCTTGTAGGGGATCTAATAAAAATGTCAATTTTGGATTAAAAAAATCCAGGCTTAAAATCTTCACTTGTTAAGTACATTTCATTTTCACAAAATTCATATTTTGGATAAACGTATGTATATTCTATCCACTAATCTAGAGGCTCCTTGATTTCCCAATAGAAAACTTAATGTAGCCTGTTTACCAGCTGTAAATGAGGGGGGAAATACACTTATTATAATATAAATTGTTGTTTTACAAAGTTTTTTAGCTTATGGTTGACAGTTTTCTAATATGTGGATCAGAAGATGTTAGATTGTAAAAGGAGCTCTCGATTATTTGGCTAGTTTGCAAACTTAAAAGTGACAACCAAAAAAACTTTAAGGTAGCATAGTTGCCCAACCGGTAGCATTACTCCGTAATGGTGCTTGAACCTATTTCCATTCCAGGCTGTAATGGTTTCTGTGTAGCATTGTAAGATCACCCCCTGTTCACATAAGTTTCCTTGCTCAATTCAGATCTGATATGAATATTGTTTTGTGTCCCAGTATGCCCAGCTTCATTCCAGGCTTGGTTTCTGCCTTTTGCTCATTGCTGCTGGAATACTATTAAAGAACTTGTGATGCAGTACACGATGCCATATGTTTGGAAAATAGATAGAAATAAAAGCAACTGCACTTAAAGCTGAAATCTGGGCTTGTCTCACTGTAAAGGGGGTAAAAAAAATCTTTATAAGGCACTCAAGTCATCAGCTGTACTTGGGTCCCAATCCAGGTTGTTTGTCGTGAGGTGGGTGCGGCAATGTACTCTCAGCGCATGCTCCCAACGTCTGTCTCTCTCTCTCTCTCTCTCTCTCTCTGTCTCTCTCTCTGTCTCTCTCTCTCTCTCTCTCTCTCTCTCTCTCTCTCTCTCTCTCTCTCTCTCTAGTAGGCTGTTACTGTACAGAGGGAAAGTACAACTTTTCTTCCTGACAAGCCATATAATTGAATGACATATTTCATTAACTGCAGTTGTTAGCTTGTAGACTGGAAACTTTCCTGGAACAAAACCATAATCACTTCAGTTCTTCAGGAGTTTGACATCCCCTGAGCTGGATATATTCAGACCATCCCTAATGTCAAATGTGATGTTGCATTGGAATCATTTTAATCTAAAATCTCAAAATTTTTAGTGGTATTTTTTTTGAGTCCGACCACTGAGGGGCAAAGTGTGGGCTGAATTTTACTGACTGTATCCCATTTGCTATCTTTATTGTTTTCATTTTAAAGCTCTCATTATTGTTCAATTTTTTTTAAAGAAATTTTAAAAGTAAAGGCCCTGTTTTTTTACTTTCTTATTTAGAAATGCCTTAGGCTGGGTATTTTTTCAATAATTGTCACATGTGAAAATCATACTGAAATAGATGCCCCTTTTAGTATTGTGGTAATATGTACCTGTGTCTGCTTTTTAATTTGTCAGTACTTTGAAGAAATGAAGGGAGCAAACTCTACAGAAAAAATAAGTTAAACAAAACACAGACATGAATTGGGAAAAATGAGGCTTATCTATCTCTGTGACATTGTCATAATCATCATAATCTTTATTTTTTTTAAATCTGCTTTTTATGGTGAGAGGTTTGTTGGTAACAATCCAGCCCCACCCTATTCCCAGCAACATCCTCCATATCCCCCTGGGGAATTCCCTGATACTACTTGACTAGTCAAAAACAGCAAGGCAAATAGTCAAGATTAGATTAAATGTCAGTTGACTTGGGAACAACTGGGAAAATGTAGTACAAAAAAGTTAAAGCATTTATTATATTTTTAATTTCAAATTGAAAGTAGAAGCAGGGAAACAAATAAAAGGAAATATATAGATAGATGCTTTAATCATTATAGCAAAGTAAAAGCTGCTATATTGTCCTGTACAGTAAAAAAAAATCTTACTTGCATGTGAGACATAGAACACTTCTTTGGAGTCACGATTGAATGAATTAAACCGTGTAACATAATTTCAAGTAATAGAAAACACATATCCCCTTAATTAATGTGCTGTTTGCCTCTGTTTCCATTCTACCTGTTCAGTCATGCTCCCAAATAATTGCTCCCAAGTCCTCAGTTGACCAAAAAAGTCTGAAATGTGCAATATGTATTTTAATACATATGAGCATCTTCTATTTTGATCTTTTTAATTCATTGTTTCTGCCAAGTAGTGTGGCACAGTGGCATACTGGTTTTGCTGCTGCCTTAAAGTAAGTAGTCCAGGGTGTCCTGTGTCCTCCCTGTGTGGAGTTTGCTTATTCTCTCTGTGTTAGTGTGGGTTTCCTCTGGGTGCTCTGGTTTCATCTGACATCTTGTCTAAGAATTTGTCCCTGTCTTGAACACCATTCTTGCTGGAATAGTTTTCTGGCTCCCATTACCCAGCTCAGGATAAGGACAGCTTAAAATTGATATAGTATGTATTTTCACTAAAACCTGTTTGCCTTAATTATTTCCAGTAAGTGACAGTTAATAAAAAATAGACATTGTTGCAGATGACACAGGTAGTACATAGGTAGCAATTGTTAAGCAGTCAGACCCTTTCAGAGTAAATTAAAGCAGAATCCTCAACAAAGCAGAACATGACAGCTTAGTCATATTTGTTAAATACCTACAGTATAATACCTATACCTCTACTGTGTAGATCCTGTTAGAATTTTTTTAACGGCCATTGGGAAATTGTAACATATTTAGCAGAAGCAATGGTCTAGTTAGAAAAAAGAATTGGTCGCAAAAAAAAAATCTTTCATGCTTGTTTCAGCAACATTAATAATAAGATCTGTTTGGACCAGTGTTTCCAAACAAGTAGCCCAAGTTTTGAGTTTACAGACTAATTTAATTATATGTTTTATTAGAACAACTTTACTTTTATAATTCAGTTTGCAACTGATTGAGCTTATGATTCACATGTCATTATTTCTTTTTGTTTCTTGGAATAAAGTTTTACAAGACATACTTTTATTCAAAATCTTATAAGAAAAAAATAAATACCAAGAAACATGAGATTGTTTCCAAACAATCTTGCTTTGTATCATATCCTGCTTTGTATCAGCTGCACACTATATAAAATCACACCTATAAAGACTGAATGGTGTAAAGATTAGAAGCTAGGATCGTGATTCTGTTCATTGCAGCCTTCAAAATCTGTTTTTCTTTTTTGTGTTTTTTAGACCCTTCTTGTTAAAGTGTTTGGTGTTATCTGCTCAGTAGCAGGAGGGCTTGCAGTGGGAAAGGTAAAATTGCTTTTGCTTCATCTTAAATTCCAGTAGTGCCTCTTTATACTAACTTGTGCAACTGTTAATACTTTTTCTTACAGTCAAATGAAATACAAATTCAAAGACATATAAGCCATATAGCCATTTCTCCCCTGCCATCCCTCCCCCCAATTCTCAAGCATATGAATTGACAAAATTCTTCTCCTGTAGATCAGACTCCTCCAGCTTGACTCCTGGTATTTTTTGTTCAAGTCCACTATTAAATCTGTGTCAATCTCTGTTGTTAATTGAACTTTTTGTTTAAATAGTTTAAGCTACAGTGGTCAGAGCCTATGTCTCCCTGTTTTAGAACCTTGGAAATGACTGTTGACTGTGAGAGATTTTTCAGGTTCTTGCCATGTTCATCTTTAGTTATTCTAGTTCAGTGTTTCCCAGCTTGTGGGCCGTGGTACCATTGCGTGTTGTCAATGGCAGACCCCAGGTGAAACCCTCCATTTCACCTGATCACACTTGATTCCTGTAATTCTCTGATGCTCTGTTGACTATGCGGACACAAAAATTTGACAATCATGCTCGATTCACTAAGGAATACTACACCATCCCCCAACCTCAGACAATCACACTCATTTATGGAGGGGGCCAAGCTGGGTCCCGAACACACTGGCATGTGAAGAACTAAGTTGTGACACCATAAAGGTTGAGAATCACAGTTGTCTTCTGCCCAGTGTTGCCAGGATAGAGCCTACAAGGCCTAGCACACAACAAATTTGTACTGGAATAGTAAATGAATGACATTCACTATATTAAATCCCAAGTTTATTGTTCATCCTCTATTTTGCTGAAAAGAACTGCAAAAGGATCCAGATCCTTAAACCATTCTCTTGATTTTTATTAAGAAATCCCACACTGATTTTTTTTTTTTCTGATATTTCTATTTCAAACCACTGATAATTCAAAAATTTATATTTTAAAGTGAATTTGTTTTATACTAGGAAAAGAAAAATTTAGGAAGAAGAAGAGGGACATACAAAATACAGATGTTACACAGGCCTGAATATATACTAGCATTCAAAAGTTTCAGATAAATTTCATGTTGTTGATAGAAATTCACACCTTTCTTATGAAGGTACTGTACCATTAAATTGATTTATTGGGTGTTCTGCAAATGGGCTGGATGGATGGACACTGGTAAAACAATAACAAGAATAAAAAAACACTTTATTGTTTTATTGTGAGGCAGCTGGGTTATATTTTACCAGCATGAGAGAAAAAATGTAACCCTTTCAATTAGATGGCCTGTAGCTTACCTTTTTATATTTTGTAATTTGCTTATTTTTTTCTGAAAATGTTCTGTTTTGTTCTTACTTATCTGGCTGTAGGAAGGACCTATGATCCATTCTGGTGCTGTTATAGCTGCTGGTATTTCTCAGGGAAGAACCACGTCATTAAAGAAAGACTTTAAGGTTTGTAAATATTTAAAAATGACTTCCATTGAATGGTGATTTTGAAGGAAATGTGTAAATATTAACTTTATTTCATTGACATTGGGGTTACTTTAACAATAAGTGAATTTTATCACAGAGTGTTCTTTACCTTAGTTATTTATTAATGAATACCTAATTCTGAGCATGTTTAATGTACATGCTTAATGTGTTTCTTAATAGTTTATGAGTTATTTAAAATGTTTTATTTTGAGTGGAATTTAAAAGCTTTTCTGTAATTCCTGATATTCATTTTAATGTATTTATTTGTTTGCCATAATCCCCAAAGATGATCTGGAAAAAAGAACAATTTGTACATTCATTATGATCGTGGTTGTTATATTCTTTTTTTATTTTTTATCCAGACTTTATTTGCAATATTATGCTTGTTGACCTTTGTTTCAGATATTTGAGTACTTCCGGCGAGACACAGAAAAAAGAGATTTTGTGTCTGCTGGTGCCGCTGCTGGAGTTTCTGCAGCCTTTGGTGCTCCTGTTGGTAAGAAATGCTACCTAATAACTATAGCATATGTGATAACATGATATGATCTTATGAAAATTATCTAACAATACTTTTTGTACCAAAGATGAATCTTCCACAGTTAATTTCAAAACTCTTTGGGCATTTATATGTAGTGTAGGATTTAGCATTTTTGTATTCTTAGCTCAATGACTTTCAAAACAATGTTAATTACGAAGATCTTTTTAATGTAGTTATTTTTCTTTAAAAAAAATAAAATAAAAAGTCTGAGTCAGCATGTTAAACTGCCACACTTGAAAACAACCTGCTCCATCATACACATTCAAGGTCCATCCATCCATCCATTTTCCAACCCGCTGAATCTGAACACAGGGTCACGGGGGTCTGCTGGAGCCAATCCCAGCCAACACAGGGCACAAGGCAGGAAACAATCCTGGGCAGGGTGCCAACCCACCACAGACATTCAAGGTCATATTAATTAAAACCAGAATAAAAGTGACATAGCTGTGTTATAAAATACCAAAGCAATTTTATATACAGTATAGTGGTAACAAATTTATCAAATAGTTTTGTAAAATTATTTAATTTAAGCACTTTAATTTGTGTTATATATATCTATATATGCCTTTAAATTTTATTTAAATATAATACGTAACTGCTCATCTTACATAAGAATCTACTTTAGTTGACTTCTTTTAAAATTACTCAGGTGGAGTACTTTTCAGCTTGGAAGAAGGTGCATCTTTCTGGAACCAGATGTTAACTTGGAGAATAGTAAGTAACATGGTAGCAAAGTAATTAACAATGGTTAGGACTTGAGGGAAAATGTTTGCAACAGAAAGGTACAGATGTATTTTTCCTCACAGATATCAGATAAAGGTAGGAGAAAAAAATGTAATATTCACTATTTATTATGTATTTATTTTAAAGTCTAAAAATATACATAAGGTTCTTGCATACAATAATGTTACATTCTAACAATTCAGTGTAAGAGTTCAAGACCTAGAGTTGTTCACTCCTTCTATAACAACTGTAATTCAAGATGCTTATGGCACTGGATAAAATAATTCTGTATAATACATCTGTTGCCTTTGAGCTTTAGAAATCTAAGCTGATGTCTGACAGAATTGAGTTGGCCTTTTTTTCTTTAGAAGTCGGAAAATGCTAAATAATAAGTTGCATGTTGAATTAATTTTCAGTGATGGTCAAATAGGCATGATTAAGAAATTGAAAGAGAACATCTAAAATTCTTTATTTAGAGTAAGACAATATGACAATGTGAAACATTTGAAATTGCCATTAGATATCACAGTATAGTAATCAATATACTAGAAAAAGTAGTGCATTTATGGACTTTATAATCTTTTTTTTTTATTTGGTATTTATAGTTTTTTGCATCCATGATCTCCACATTTACCTTGAACTTTTTTTTGAGCATTTATCATGGCAAACCTGGTGATCTCTCCAACCCTGGTCTAATCAACTTTGGCCGTTTTGAAGATGAGGTACGCTGTTTATCTAGTGTGCTTTGTATTAGTAGTCTGTAATCTATAGCTTGCTATAAAAATGTGTCAACCAGACAAAAAAAAAATCATGTAACTTGAATTAGTTCATCTACCAATTAAAGATTTACAGTGACTTTTTACCTGCTCATTGTTATCTGTTCTCTTATTAACAACAGAATTAAATCTGTCATTAAATTAAATTAAATTATTAATTAAATCATTCATTACAAGCTATTATTGGGAAAATTTAATTTAATTGGTTCTTCAGAAATAATTGTGTTTCCAATAAAGCTGAATTACCTTGTAGATGATAAATATACAAATAATGTTCCCATTATGGAAAACTTAATTATTTGAAGTTAGGTCTACACCCACTTAATTAATCAAAAATGCTTCTTAATCTCTGAGGAGTAGTAAATAGATCAACTTGTTATGATAGTTCTAGATTTTAACTTGAATATGTAATATTGAAAATATGAAAATTAGTCTTAGTTTAGCTTTTTTCCAAATACATTAAAAATATACTTCTTGAACAAACATCATGTTGTAGCAAATCAAAAATAAGGTCATGAGAATTGCCTTGTAATGCTGATCACATTGTATTTTCTTCCAACAAAAATATTTGCTCTTCATGAGAAGCTGTATATTTACTTTTCTGGGATTGTTAAACTGAGATGTACTTTAATACTCAAATTTCACAGTTGTTCCTAAGCATTTAGTATCTTTGACTGTGAAGTATTGTTTATAAATGTTTGCAAAACATGGAGAATAAACTGATATAAGGAAGAATGAAATGGATTCCTGGAAGTGATGAAAGTAAAATATTTATAAATTAGTTTAAAATCTATATAAATTTGGAAACTTCTGCACTAAATACTTCCATCATTAATTAAAACTTTCTCAGGCACAGACATGCATTTACTGATTCGATTTTTTTCTCCCTCTATCTTCTATGCATTATTTAAAAAGTTTATCTTGCACCATATCTTGCATTTTTATCTAATACCTTGCCGAAATGTTGTCTTGGTAAAAACTAATTTACAGTACTGTAAAAATGTGTTGGTCTTAGCCACTGCCAGAAAAAGTGTGCAAAAGACGATGTGTGAGCAGAGTTTCAGTTCCTTCAGTCTTAATATGCTTTTCAGCTTCTGAAATTTACACAAGTAGTGTTACATTGCATAGATTTTTTGCTGTCATAGTACAGTGCCAAACTTTGTTTGTTTTGCTGCATTTTTATATTTATAACAGCTGTTCAAGAATAATTATTTAACAGGTATTTATTATGCATAATTTGAATTCATTTGTATAATTAGTTTAGTTAAGGAGTTATAGTACTGTTGATCACCACAATTGTTTTATTTTATTCTAGGTAAAGGAGTATAATCTGTATGAAATTCCAATTTTCATGTGCATGGGAGTAATAGGCAAGTCATGAGTTTCCTATATTCCTTTTTAAGATTACACTTAGTGGGTTTATTTTTTGGAAAGGTTTAAAATTATGAAAGACACCCGATTCACTATTAACTGCCATTTATTTTATTCTCTTTTGTCAGCTATAATATATGTGTGTGTTTAGCAGGAGGCAATTTGCTTCAAATGCTAGACACCTCTGTTCTTTTTGTGCTGTGTGACTTACTTTTGACATAACTTCTTATTTTATAGGCCATTCACACAATAAGTGAATGTTCAGTAGATTGTTTCATGGGATGGGCCACCGCAGACAATCAACTAAATATAAATTATATCTGGTCACACCTAAAATGTCGTATTGAATAATGCAGTTTGGTAAACTTCATATTCCTGCTCAACTAGACTTTCTTAATTAATTAAACTGTCCAAATATGCTGTAACTTGCTGTGAACATCTTGTCAAATCAACCCATAGCTCATATTTTACTGTCAGGTCAAAATGTCAGTGCATTGGAGATTCTTAATTCTTATGAACTTAGGAGTTTCACTATAATAAAGATTTATTTAAAATTAAAAATAACTTACTTACGGGTTAACAACTGCCATACAAGTTCATAGTAGTTTAAATGTGATAGTATATGTTACATATATGGACATTGTAAATCAGAAAGTAAATGTTTATTTTGTTATTCTGATCTCTATATCTTGTAATATTGTGACTTGTTGTACTGTCAAGTGCATAGCTGTTATTTAAAGCTGCATGACAACTTTATGGTTTTATTATGTCGGATAGTGGAACTAACTTTAGGGCATGAACTTGTCTTTTATAGTTTTCAAGCTACAGCACATGCTTGCATAAACAACGTCATTTATTATTTTAATGCTTGCTTTCAGGTGCACTAGTTAAGCTTCTTTATTAGCATGGTGTGTATATTAAATAGAGAGAGAGTGAGGCAGTGTGGTGTAGTGGTTAAAGCTTTAAGACTTTAAGCCTCCTGGCGTTTTGGGTTCAAATCCTGCTATTGACAATGTGTAACCATAAGCAAGTCACTTAACTTGACTGTGCTCCAACTGGAAAAATAAAAGAAATGTAACTAATTGGTGCCCTGTGGCGCAGTGGTAGCACTGCTGCCTTGCAGTAAGGAGATCATGGGTTTGCGTCCCGTGCCTTCCCTTCATGGAGTTTGCAAAGCGTTTTGAGTAGTGAAAAAAGCACTATATAAATGTAAAAAAAAAAAAATTATATTAATTGTATGTCTGAAATTTTAGGAGTGACCTTGGATAAAGGTGTCAACCAAATAAGTACATAATGGATAATAATAATATATAGATTTATATACATACAATATATATTTTTCTTCAATAATTTTATTTATTTTCATTCTTTTTATGTGAATTTCATGGAAAGGTCAGGTGTTTTGCAATTAGTTATTGTGGAAACATGTCATTTAAAATCACTGTTAACAACTCTTTGTTGTTCTCTAGGTGGTATCATTGGGGCACTTTTTAACAGTTTGAACTACTGGCTAACTATATTCAGAATCAGGTACTGATGTTTTTGCTTTCATAATTAGGGTTATGGTATAAACAGATTTATGAAGTTATTGTAGTAAAGTTTTTTCTCTTAGAAAAAGTAGTTCCAGTTCAGTGCAAGCTGCCGTCTTGTAATAGGTGTACTGTTTAGCTTCATTGTGATTCCATCTTGCCCTTGTAGGAATGAGTGTGGGTTCTGCATGGATATGCCTTGTTATGGACAGACACCCTTTCCTGTCCTGTTTGCTGCCTTTTGCTGCTGTGATAGGCTGTAGTCCCTTGTCGCCCCCTTTCAATTGCATTAAACAAGTTTGAATATTTATGTCTGTCTAAATGAAATATATGAGTGAGATTAACTATTTCTGTCCATCTTGTTATATGTTTATTTCTATACCTTTCAACATGCTTTAAATCTTATCTATTAAGCTTTACTAAGTATGTATTTAGGATAATGTTTTTTTTTTAATTGGGTAGTGTAATACTAATAATGTAAATTGTCTATACAAGTTCCTAAATTAAATTATCATCTTACAGATATGTATTTATTCCTTTTATGCATATAATTACTCCTACACTATGCTTTTACTCTGTACATTGTGCTAAATGTCTTTAAAATATAGACTGTGGCCATAATGCATATTTGTGTTTATTTTTACCTAAATAAGTGATTCTAGAATATCTGTTTTGATCAGGTATGTTCATCGACCTTTCTTGCAAGTTGCAGAGGCTGTGCTTGTAGCTTCAGTCACAGCTACTGTTGCATTTGCAATGATTTATTTCTCAGAGGACTGCAAGTCTCTTGGAGAGGAACCAGTTGAACATCCCTTACAGGTGAAACATCCTATGATATCTACTCTTACAGCTAGCATTTACCTTAAATACTGAAACATTACACATGGTTTACAGTCATTATGAAGAAGAAAACTGGAGCAAAATTTAAACTTTGAACACCATTGTGGAAATCATGAATCATAAGTTTATTTCCCAAGAGAGTTACAGCACTCTGTTTAAAATAAAGTTACAAAGTGCTGTAATTTTATATCAGTTACAGTATGTAATGGTTTGAAAAATCACAAAATCTAACTTCTGAGATGTATAAAAATGCAAAAAAATATATTTTTTAGATGTTTTGTAAAGATGGAGAGTACAACTCAATGGCTACAGCTTTTTTCAACACACCAGAGAAGAGTGTCAGAAGTTTGTTCCATGATCCACCAGGTTAGTGGTTATGTTGTCATTGTGTGTGTGTGTTTTTTTAAATTTTATTTTATATAGGTATAAATAAAAGTCATAGTCACATGAAGGCATTACACCCCATTATATATTTAATGTTTAACTTTAAAGACTTGTTTTTGAATGCACTAATAACTTGAGATACTGCTATTTGGAGTTGAATTACTGGTAAAGAATGCACATAATGTATAATTCAGTCTAACGATACAGGAAAGTTCAACAGTTTTCATTTCAGATTTTACTTAATGCATTGCTTGGACAACATTGGGATATACAGTATCTGCAGTCTTTGTAATTTTCAGTAGTTTAAGATAATTTGTTTTTCTTCTTTTTCACTCCTTACAAAAATTGAAAAATAACTAAATGAGCCCTAATAGCAAAAATTAGAATTTTTAATTATTGAGTTGTGTATTGAGCTCATTGGTACATAAGGAAGCATGCTATATTTGCCAAACAAAAATGCTAAACTTAAATACATTTACCCGTATTAACAAACATGACAACATTTTTATACATATTAAACCATGTTATTTTCAAATGTGTAAGTTATATTTGCACTCATTGGGCAAACACTCAGGAGTTAATTTCTGGCTGTATGGCTACACTTTCATTTCAAAACAGTTATAATCAGGTTCAGACAGTCCTTGCCTTGGTGTAACTCTTCTTCTTGATTTAATAAATCTTTCCATCTTATCAAAATATATATAAAAAAAAAACTGAGAGTACTTGTTCTTCCAAACCATGTCATTTTTGACCAATTTTGAAATGGGATCCTCAATTACCATTCCTGCTTTGAAGGCTAATTAACAACAAAAAGTTAATCTACTAAAAGTTTCACATGTTAGGAGACTAAGGATTTTTGGCACATACAGAGTCCAGCAGTTTAAACTGTGGTATCAAGGGACAGTCTGGAGAAAGAGAGGAGAATGTCAGCATAATAATTTACAATGACTTTTTTGTTGCCACACCAATTTTCTGCAAAACATAACCTTGCTAGCTTTCACCACCAGCAGCATACATGCTGAAGCATTTAGGAATGCATTGTAGATTTCAGATTAATTTAAAAAAATAAATAAAACAAAAAAAACAGGATGTACTGCATCTAGAGTTTGTTTTAGATTAGCTAGCCATTCCTTCTCCATAAAATGAAAAGCTTTCCTTATGCTTTACAACTAGGTAATGACTTTAACAGATAGGAAATATGTTTCTGTTTTTCTGTAGGGAATACGTTTTTGCACTTCTGCTTAGCAACACTTCACATTGTTACTCAATGTATTAGTTAGCTTTTTAAACTTTTTACAGTTGATTGATGCATTCTTCACACACTGGGTGGCACATTACAACAATTTTATTTATGAGAAAGAGCTATTTATATCTGTCAAGAAAAAACACTGAAAAAGGAAAAAAAAAAAACAAAAAAGAAACACCCAGCCTAGGCCTGTGCTCTGGTATGCTTTAGTTTTTTTGTATGAACCTATCACCAATTCTTTTGTAGTACTATATTATAAAATTAATTAAAGTTTTAGATTTTTGGATGTGGTGAATAAATGGTTTAATGTTTTTGTTGGTTTTTAAAATGTACAGTTTGTTTTGTGTGTATATAAAGTTCAACTTGAACTTACAACCTACTGCTTTCCAGACTAAATATGAACTCCCAAAAGAACAAAAGTCTGCTGAGCTGCCCTTTACAGCCCTTCAACCTACCATTATTAAAAAAACACTCACCCAATCCCCCCCCGCCCCAAACATGTGTGTGTGTGTGTGTGTGTATATATATATCTATATAATATAGAAATTACTTAAGTCAACATATATATATATATATATATATATATATATATATATATATATATATATATATATATATATATATATATTTAAGTAATTTCTATATTGACTCCTAGTGGAGTAAATTAGTCATTTGGTTATGAATATAAATGGTGTATGGAATGTAGGGGTTATTTTTGATGTTGAATTTGTCTAGGAAATGTTCTATTAAAAACTGACTACATTAGGATTACAATTATAAATAATGTTAAAACAAGTATTTTACTGAAGGCAATTTCTAAAACATATAGTATGTTTCTTTGGGTTTCACATTTGGGAAGTAGTTATTTGTGTGTTATACTTGTGGGCTTTGCCCCCTGCTCGCTTCACTTGCCAAGCAACAAATCTTAATGCTCGCGGGTATACCTCCTTATTGGGAAGAAACACAACTTTTCCCTGATGGCAACACGAATTTGATCACAGGTGTCGGACTCCGGGCCTCGAGGGCCGCAGTGGTTGCATGTTTTCATTCTAACCATCTTCTTCATTAGTGAGCCATTTTTACTGCCAATTAATTTATTTTGCTTTAGTTTTAATTAACTTGACTCAGGCCCCTTAATTGTCTCTTTTTCCTTAATTAGTAGCCAAACAATAATGAGACATCAAACAAGCCACCATATGACCAGCTCACCTGTGCCCATCACACAATATCTGAAAATAAAGAAAGGTGAAGGTCTTAGTAAGGTTGATCTCTCAGGTCACCAAAACATTTTGGCAATGTTCTTTGAAAAAACAGAAAAATCAACAAATTTGGAAATATCTGCTGTGGCAGAATGAGAGCAGCAACAAGCCATTTAATTAAATAACGGGCTTAATTAACAGCAAGAATCAGCTTCTCATTAAGAGAGTGTTTGGAGTGAAATTGGTTTGAAATCCCAGTTTAGCTGGTCATCTATTGGCTCGTTTCACGTCTCATTTCTGTTTGGCTGCCATTTACTGAAGAAACAAATCAATTCAGAGGATGGAATCCTTCAAAACAGGGCTATTGAAATGAAGGGAAAAGGAGTTAATTAGCAGTGAAAACTGGTCACTGATTAGGAAAAGGGCTAGAACTAAAACCTGTAGCCACTGCGGCCCTCCAGGCCCAGAGTTCGACACTCCTGAATTAGATGATCTACAAGTCTCAGACTTAAAGTTTAAATCCAAACAATATATTCAATCTCTTTTCGCTGTTCCGTTATTTTACAGACTAATAATTTCCGTTTGTTTGCCCAAATGCAATCTTTACTATCATTTTTTGAGACTTTCAAGTTTTAGTACTTTCATTATCACTAACCTGCTCTGCAAGTGTATTGCGCCAACATTTTTGAATTCTTTACAATGTTCTACTTTGTCATCTACTCTTTGTCTTTTATTTCTGGCCCCGGGCGTAGTTAAATCTCCTGGCCCAAAGTCTTGTATCACGGGATGTGAAAGTATCTCTCTGAAAAAGTCACGTCTCATCCCAGGATTTTTTTTATTATAATAGAGAGATATACAGTATTATTTTACAAAACACTAGCTGTGCTACCCATCTAAGATGGGTTGAAATCTAATGAATCCATGTAGACTTCAGGTTTTTTCATTTGATAAATAGGTTGTCCATTTGTGCTGGTATAATACGCATCCAATCCTTTTCCCTCAGTGTTTTTTGTTTTTTTTTTTAGGACAGGGCCACCCATTTTCACTGCTTCCTTTTATAGTTGAAGTGCCTTGCTGGGAAAATATGGCAGTGGTCACTACAGCATTGGCCTGGTTTAGTGACTCTAGAATAGTTGTGTCGGGGCTTTGGTTCCCACCACACAAAGTTATCAGTTATTAGCATTATAGCTACTCACCTCGTTCATTTGGCCTGATCAGGTGCCAGAAAGTCACTAGCATGCTGCCGTTGCTGGCATATAACATCAAGCAACAGAATGGGCTGATAAGACTAGTTTTCTATTTTTTTAGGCTCTTATTTGGTATTTTTATTATCATTTTTGATGTTTTGACCCTTCTAAATGTTTTGCCTATTTTTTAAATTTTTTTTTTTTTCAAACCCTAGCAACAGGACGGATTCACAGACACACACACAGCCAAATATTTCAGGATTAATCAGTGCTGTCAGTTATGGAATAGTGAAATCATTTTTACAATTTTTTAAGGTCTTTGTAATGCAATCTTTGTTACTTGTTTCATTCATTGTCATTTGTGGTCTTGTTTTTATGATTAAAAAAGTTTAACCTGTTTTTATTTTTCTTCCTTCAGGATTATATAAACCACAAACCTTGGGTTTATTCACTTTGAGTTATTTCCTCTTGGCCTGTTGGACATACGGCTTGACTGTATCTGCAGGTGTTTTCATTCCATCTCTTTTGATCGGTGCTGCCTGGGGCAGACTTTTTGGAATATGCCTTGCTACTTCTTCAAATTCTGTATGTTTTCAAGGACATGAAATATCTTTATTTATAATTAAATATAGTTTTAGTTGTTGTATTGGAATTTCCTGTTAAAATTTGCTTCTGATCTTCTTTATTTGTAGATGTTTGCTGATCCTGGCAGATATGCATTGATTGGAGCTGCTGCTCAGCTTGGTAAGTAAATTGCGTACTGGCTTATTTACTCTGTGCTTTTATTTTGACTTCATATCTTTAATTTTTCCAGTAAGAAATAAATGATAGAATCATTGTTTTTTTTTTTAATTTTTGTTTGTGAGACATACATGTGTGTGAAATTTTAATATAATGGTTACAGTATAGACTATGCAATTAATCAGGATCACATTATATAAAGAAAAACTTTTGAAATTAAAATAATTTCTCTGTTTATAGAGTGAGAAAGTTAGTAATTAAACTAAATGTCAAAACAATATAGGCTTCAAGATGTTAGATTGACGGAATGTTAGTGTGAGAAAAGAAGTCCACAGGTAAGTTCAGCCATAATGGTAATAACCAACCTTTTTTAATACAGGTTGACTTATTTTGTGATTTTCATTTTTTACACTGAAAAATTATCATTGTGAGGGGTTTACTGCATTTAAATTTTTAGCACTGTTAACCACTATAATGTTTTAATGTGTATAAATGTTTATTATGAAAGTTGTTTAATGCTTTGTCCTGCATTAAAGTTTTATTAATTTGTGGTTTCTTTCAAAGTTCTAATTTATATCTTTTTATCAAAATAGGTGGAATTGTGAGAATGACTCTGAGTTTGACAGTTATTATTGTGGAAGCTACTGGAAATGTTACTTTTGGTCTGCCTATTATGCTTGTTTTGATTACTGCAAAAATAGTGGGAGACTACTTTGTGGAGGTAAATGTATAACTGCTGCTTTTTATGATATGTAACAGATCGCTAAATGGACTAGCTAAAAGATTTTTGTCTTACTCAAAGAATATGTACGCCCTCACTGCATTGTTTCGCAGTCACCTTACAATAATTATAGTGCTACAAAATATAATATTGGCATGCACCGAAATTTTTGAAGGACTGTTTTTGTCCCCATTATGTTGGAATAAATTGCCAGATAAATTCATTAAGCCTATTTTATTCTTGATATTTGATTGTATTCAGCAAAATCTTTCCCTGTTTAGGAAGTAAAATGTTTTTATGTTTAGATGAAATCTCCACCTGTCAGTATACTGAATGCTATGCACTGATAATAATTTCAGTTGTGGCTAGTGGGTAGTATAGTGAAATGTAACCCATTCTGATGCCAGTACAGACCAGTGTAAACAAGCTTCCTTTACTTTTATTTAGGCATCTGTGTATAACATGCATAATTAGAAGTGTTGTGGCACAGTATAAATGCCTAGTTTGATTTTCTTCAACTGAAGGATATACAGGTTAAGTAACTTGCTCAGAGTTGGACAATACATGATAAAGCATCCTTGAAACTGAATTCTATTTCTTTAACATCTAGGCCAGGCTGCCATTTTGTGACCTGAGCTACTCCTTTGCCTGCCAGTAGATAAAGTTACATTAAAAATATGCCAGAAATGTAAAATTGCAGTTTCTTAGGGTAAAAAGTCACCTAAATAAATTTCTCATAAATCACGGTGGTTATGTGTAAATTGAAAGATTATATATATTTTTTACTGTCTGTGCTTCATAAAATGATTCTATATGTATGGAGTAACCTGTTTTAAAAGTAAATGATCAAATGTACATATTTTTCCTCAGTCAAACCTGTTTTTACCTTGATTATCAAAATTGATGTGTTCTGCTTATCGTGCCCATTTCTTGCAATACTAGGGGGCTCCGCCCCCTGCTCGCTTCGCTCGCCCACCCCTGGCGTTGGGGCATGACAAAGAGTGAGATGTATGATTTAGATATAGTACAGTGTGCAGGTTTGGATGATGCGTATAGAAATAAAAAATAGAGTGTTTGGCATAGAGTAATGTTTTATTGGAATATTTCTTTGTATACAACATTAGTAGTAAAGATGGTGTCTTGTCCTTGAAAGAGTCTTCCTTGGCATGGATCATTTATAATTTTAACTTTAACGTCAGATGAACGTCGAACACGTGAAAAGGCAACATAAAGTTGTCCATGTCCAAAAACGGGTTCAGAGAGGTAGATGCCAACCTTGTCCATGGTTTGTCCTTGTGATTTGTTGATGGTCATGGCAAATGCAGCTTTAATGGGGAACTGTCGGCGTTTCAATGTAAAAGGTAATTCTAGGTCAGAACTCGTAAGGTCAATTCTAGGAATGAGAACAGTATTGTTAGCATGTGATCCTGTAAGAACTGTTGCTTGAATAACATTGTGTGTCATGGTGTTGACGACTAACCTTGTGCCATTGCATAAACCCTGTTTAGTGTTAAGGTTTCTTAATAGCATGATTATTGTTCCGTTTTTAAGGGTAAGGTTGTGTTGTGGTAATCCGGCCGGGTTAGTCTTGGATCTTGTTCTTTGTCCTTTATCAAGACCAAAGCAATTGTAGTTGCCGCTATACCTTCTGCATTTGCTTTTGTATTGGCCTCCTTTTCAACTTCATGTAGCATTTTTATAGACTTAGCTAATGGGTGATTGTTTATGACATGAGAGACGTTTCTCATTATAAGCTCTGTGCATTGTTTGTTTTCAGGAAGGTTCATTCGTTGATTGCCTCATCTGGATCTAGGATGTAGATTTGTGCATATTTGCGTTGTTGATTTGTTTCAGGGTGCACTGTTCCAATGCGATGCAATATTTGTCCACATATGCGAAAGCAGTATGGGCCATTGCCTTTTGGTGGCCTGATATGTACTCCGGTAGATGCAAAAGCAAATGAACTATTGTAGGATCTAATGCAGTTCATAAAGTTTTTACTTTCAGGCACATCGTTAGTTAGAAGCTTCTGTAGATATTCAGGATATGAATGTAAAGGAGTCAGTCTAATCTGCCCCTTTTGACAACAACGTGTAAATTCATTATTTGTATTGCCAGTTGTTTCTTCTGGGAAGTTAAGTGAATGACAATGATTGCAAATGCCATTCATTAATCCCAATGAATTTTCCTTAATAGTGGATTCATTATTGAAGGCGTTTTCAGCCATTTGGCTTAAGCGTTTAAAATGTGTCTGGCGTTGATGTCCGCTACGTGCATGTTTTGCTTTTGGTGTTTGAGTGCCGCGTTGTTGCATGTCCAGTATTCGTGACGCGCTATTTTTTTCTTTTAATTTATTCGCCTCCGCTTTGCGCAAAGTCCATTTTAGTCTACGTCGTGCATTGTTTGTATCGAGCCTTGTCCGTTTTTGTATGTCGGTCATTTGAGCTTTCTCCTTTTGGAGTCTTGCTTTCTTTTTTTCTGGCAGTTCATTTGCGCGTTGTACACGTCTGCGTTCATTTATTTTTTCTCTTCGCTCCCTTTTTTGTATGTCTGAGACGCGAGCTCTTTCGTTTTGAAATCGTGCTTGTTTCGATGCAGCACTTTGAGACGCGCGCTGTATGCGTCTAAGTTCATTGTGTCTGTCCATTTGGGCACGTCTCTGTAACGGTGTTACTTTTGCTTTGCGTTTTTTGATCCGAGACATTTTTTCTCCCGGAGTTTCAGAAGCGCGTTTTATGCTCCGCCGTCTATTTTGTTGTTTCTTTCGTGTTCGTGTGTTTGTTCCTGTTATCCTTTCCGAATCGTTTTGTACCCGTGACCGTGTATTCATGACTTGTTTCTTTCTCAGCATGCGAAATATGGATAAGTAATAAGGAGGATCGCACTCACTGTTAATATGTTTCCTTTTCTGCAGTTGAACGGTTAATAGTGCTTTATTGTAAGGAGATCCACCTATGCTGACACCTATGCTGCCTAGTGTGAAGGTGTTGACGTTCACTTTAGAATATGTGGCTTTGGGTGTCACTTCTTATGGATGTGTGGGGGGGGGGGTGAGGATTGTTGTTGCGCGAGCGTCTTCTTTCTTTTTGTGTTCCTGTGTCTTGTTGAATCCCCCTCTTTGTGTGTGTCCCGTCCCTTGCTTGTAGGGTCTGTGGGGTGGTTTTGTGTTCTTTTTTTTTGTGTTCCATGGGCTTGTTGAATCCCCCTCTTGTGTGTGTCCCGTCCGGTGCCTGTAGGGGGGGATGGGTGCCTTGCTGTTGTGCGCGAGCCTCTTTTTTTTTTTTTTTTTTTTTGGGTCTAGTTTCGTGTGCAATGTGTTTCGTGCTTTGCCTGCGTTTGACTACTTTTTTATGTGCCTTTTCCTTTTTTCGGTGCTCGTTGCGCCTCATTTCTTTGACTCCTTTTTTCTCTTTTGTCTGTGCTCACTCCTTTTTTCTGTGGTCTTGTCCGCCTCTCGCGGCCCCTCATCCGCCTCTCGCGGCCTCTTTTGTCCCCCTCTCGCGGCTCCTCATCCGCCTCTCGCGGACTCTTTTCGCGCCTGCGCAGTACGTCTTTTTGCGTTTCTTTGACTCCTTTTTTCTCTTTTTTCTGTGCTCACTCCTTTTTTCTGTGGTCTTGTCCGCCTCTCGCGGCCTCTTTTGTCCACCTCTCGCGGCTCCTCATCCGCCTCTCGCGGACTCTTTTTGCACCTGCGCAGTACGTCTTTTTGCGGCTACGGCCCATGGCCGGATGTCCCTGCGTCCATCCGGTTTAGCATTCTCGGTTAGTAATATGGATAATATGGATTCTACATTTCTTTGTACATTATGTATTAAGTTCCTTAGTACCCTATTAAAATGCTTTCTTTCATATTGTTACTACAGAGATGTGTGTGTATGTGTATATATATATATATATAAATATATATATATATATATATATATATATATATATATAATTAGTATAAAATGATGTCTTTTGACTAGTTTTTCTTAAGAACTTCTGAAATTTTGACAAATGAGAGGAGACCATTCAGTCCATCAAGCTAATTTAATAGCTAAGCTCTCTAAATATCTCATTCAGATTCATCTTAAAGATTGTCATGGTGTTTTTCTTCAGCTTTATGGCTCAGTAGTTTCTTCCAGATTTCCAAAACTCTTTGCATAAAGAAGTTTTTTCTGGCTTTTCTGTTTAATGAACTGCTACTTATATCCTCAGGTATGTGATTCACTGATGAACTGAAAGAATTCTGCCCAAAAATGACCATTTGATTTCTCTTTTTTGCTTCTACAATTACTTAGGGTCTATATGACATTCATATTAAACTACAGAGTGTGCCTTTCCTGCATTGGGAGCCTCCTCCCACATCACACGCTTTGACTGCCAGGTAAGAATATCTTTGGCATAAAAACAATCTTTAAATTGTGACTTTTTAAATACAAAGTACAATCTAAACAACAACAACATTTAACTTTATTGGGCATGAGCTCATTTTGCATGGTCTTTGAGTATATCAATGCAGTATATACTATAAATGTAAATAGGATAAATTTATGTGAAAGTAACAATGAAAATCCCAAGTAGGCTTCTTTAGCTTTGAAGGTTTACGTGTAAGGTTAGAGGGTAAGTATAAGTGATCAGGGTCAGACCAAAGTTCAGTTTTCTTTTTAAGGTTTCAAAGACAGGTAGCTTTCTGTCCACTTCCACTGTGATAAATATAGAAGAAACATATAAAGTAAGAATGTGCTGCTATTATGACAAGAGTTCCTATTTCTTTCATTTTGAAAGCAACTTTTACAGAATAATAATAATGTTTCTCTACAGTTGCCTTATAGTGCAGGGAACTTTATTCTTACTTTCATATCTGTACAACACACGCAACAAAATAATTAATGACATTGTTTACTTTTTAAGAGCAATAGGATGTTTCTAATGGCTATTAAGCCTGCGACAAAAACTAGTTTCCTAACTCAGTCTATATAATTATATCATATGTTTTGATTTAGTTTTCTTGGCTTTATGATGTAATATTTACAGTGTGTGTATGCATCATTACAATTGAATATTCATTTTGTTATAGAATTTAAATCTGACTCTAACAGAGACATAATTACATTTGTGTATTTTATACTTCACAGCCGTATTCTACTTTAATAAAACATGTTTAGCTGCTATCCCACGTACTCTTCACGGTATAAAAATTACTACACAGCAATAAAGTCCCAGGTTGTGCCTTTAGTATCAAACAGGTTAGTAAAGTGCTCAGTTTATGATAACAAAAAGATCCCAGCAAAGGGCAGCCATTTTCAGCAGCTTATTACAATCTGAAAACTAGAGCAGTATAAAAGGAAAAATTGAATTAAAAATGGACAAACACCAATGTGTTTTACAAGACTAAATTCTCAAAAATGCTGCTGAGGATTTTAGTAATATGAAAAGCGTTTACAATGTTTTCCTTTCAACATGATGAACTGGGTCCTGAACAGAGAGTTTGATGCTCTGTAGTCAAATGTGCTCAACTCTGAAGGGTGTTGTTTTTTTGTGTATAATAGTCAGTATTTTGCACCAAATATAAAACATTTTCTAATAATTAAAAAAAAATAAAATTCTTTGTGAGATCACATATTTTCTTTACTGTCGCTTGTTTTTGGAGATTTATTTCTCTTTGTTATGATGCTGATCAATGAAATCTGTTGATATAATTCCTGATTGCTAGAGTGTTATAGCTAACTTAACTGGTTTAATTTCTCAGGGAAGTGATGAGCTCCCCAGTGATATGCTTCAAGCAGGTAGAGAAGGTTGGCAAAATTGTGGATATTCTTAGTAACACATCAACAAATCATAACGGATTTCCTGTTGTATGTGACCAAGAGGTATGTACAGATTTTAGTGAAATTCTTACTTGCATTTACTAATCAACAAGCATCACGCTGTCATTGTCCATTTGGTTCAGGTGATTAAAATTAGTGGAAAGGCGATATCAATAGAATAGGAAGTACTGGTGTATATATACTGTATATAAATGTACATTTATTTAAATTGCACTTTGAAATAGATATTTTATAATGTCCCATTTTCATGTAACATTTTTACAACTTTGACCTGCTCTGTATATTTTTATGCATCATAACTACACATTGATGATCCATAAAGAAATAAAAGAATAAGTGTTAATGTTAATTGCATGGCCAGATAGTTTAATATGTACTCAGTTTTTATTATATTTTCTTCAACAGAATAGTAAGCTAGAGCTGTTTTGTTATATTGACAAATTCTTCTTTGCTTTTTAAATTGCAGCCTAAAAGACTCTGCGGACTGATTTTGCGTTCACAGCTAATTGTTCTTTTAAAGCACAAGGTAATAATTCAGTGTTATTTTTGGATGGGAGTTATGCTGTTGCTTTGCAAATTTTAGTATCCTAGACTAAATGTAGATGCCATTTATTTTTTCTTTTTATCTATTTCCAGTTTTTTTTTCTTGCAACTTTTTCTTTCACATTTTGTAAAACAATTTGAGATACATTTTTTGGATGAAAATGTGCTATAGAAATAAAATGTTTCTTAATTAAAATATTTATTTTCTAGCTATAAAGAATATCTAGCAGTTATTTGTTTGCTGTTTTTTGATTTCGTAGTTGTGGTTGGACATTCTTTATTATGGTCAGACGCAAATAAGGAAGGAACAATTAAAACCTTGTCATTATTGTAAGAATATTTGATCTTATGAATTTTTTGCTTTGCTATCATCTATGGTGGAGGAGCGAAAGCTTTAGATTCGTCAAAAATTTCAATCTCCTGTTTTCGATGGATCTCGACGTTTTAGGGTCCACTGATACCGAAAACATTGATATCTCAATGATGGATGTGCATGTGTGTGTATGTGTGTCTGACTGTCTGTGTGTCAGTTTCTTGAGGACAGTCTAGGGCTAAAAATGGTTGGAAGGAAAAATACCAAATTGGAAACTTAAGCCTGTTATGTAAAGACAATGTACTGATTAGTTTTTGAGCCAAATCGTGCAAGTACAAGAGAAAGAGGCACTCTAAAGCAACCCTCAAATAGTGTAGATCTGCAATTAATTATTAATTCTTCTTGTCAATTGCTATCATGATGACCTATTTTATGATCAGAAAGATCAGCATCATAGTGGTAAATAATTACTGACATGTTATAAAATAGTTTGGGTAACTTGGTTCCTATGGCACAAAGCCTACTGACGCTCATGTCTGAATTATTTTTTTGTGCCTCATTATTTTGTACAAGTATTTTTAAGTATCAAGTTAATTATCTGTGTAATTATCTATTGTCTGTGATTATTAAGGTAAAGCATATATTACTCCTTTCTTACAGGTTTTTGTGGAAAGGGTAAATTCCAGTCTTATTCAAAGAAAACTTCAACTTAAAGATTTCCGAGATGCATACCCTCGATTTCCTCCTATTCAGTCTATACACGTTTCCCAAGATGAGCGGCAGTGCATGATGGATCTGAGAGAGTTCATGAATCCGACACCATACACTGTACCTCAGGTGGTTATTTTAGTCATACTACTTACTTTGGGATTCACTACACAATGCAAGTGTTAAGTATTAATTCTTTCTTTTTGTTTCTTTTATCTTACACAGGAGACTTCACTTCCTCGTGTCTTCAAATTATTTCGTGCTCTTGGCTTGAGACATTTGGTAGTGGTAGATGATGAAAATAAGGTAAGGAATAGCAGACTTTTGTGGACGCTATTATTTATTAGTCTACACTGATGATGGCTACCTGCACATCATAATGTTCATTATGTGGCCATACTCTGGTTGTCGCGTTTTTGCTCCATATTTTGCCTCCACATTATATAGTCTAGTGCATCTATTGGGTTAATCTCATGTCTTTAATTGTATGCACCACCATTTCCTTCATGTCTATCACAGTGTACTTCTTTAGTCTAAATTCTCCTTATTTCTCACGATCTACCCAAAACTCAGCCTGTTTATCTTTACCACAAGTTTAATCACCTTTTTATAAACAGTTCCTATAAACACTGCCCTTGAGTTAGATTTTTCAGTGAAAATCTGCAAAGCCATTTTATTTTAGCCAGATAGCCTTAATAAACATTCACCCTCTTTGCAAAGGCATCCATAAGTGTTTCTTTCTTGGCACCAGCAATGAGTATGCAGCCTCATTCACACTGAACAATATACATGAGTTCCTTCCATTTTGCGGACTTAGTGTTTTAACATTGTTTCCTGCATTTTAAGTAATATTTTTTATTACAGAACTATGCTAATATTTTTTCACTAGTGTTTGAATAGATCATATTTTCTAACTGTTTAGTGAAATGTAAACACATTTATGAAGCTTCAACTTTATATGTTAGTTGATGTTCAAGAAAGCACGTTGTAAATGAATGACAGAATGCCCCTGGAATTGTTTGCTGCTTGCCAGGTTATCTATATTGAACCTGCCAGAATGAGAATCACCTTGAAGCATGAAACACGTTGGTTGCATGTCTTCTTTGAATCTGTTAATATTTCATCCACAGACTACAATTAAGTCAAGTTAAAACAAAAATTATTACGTCTATCTTTAAAAGTAGTAGGGTGTTGTACTGTGTTAGCCATTATGGAGGTAGTGAGAAGCCAAGCAAAATGACACCTTTTATTGGCTACCTAAAAAGATTACAATATGCAAGGTTTCAAGGCAACTTGGGCCCCTTCTTCAGGCAAGATTATAATCATTACAGCTTGCCTGAAGAAGGGGCCTGAGTTGCCTCGAAAGCTTGCATATTGTAATCTTTTTAGGTAGCCAATAAAATGTGCCATTTTTCTTGACTTCTCACTACATCTGTCTTTAAAAGAAAGGCTATATGTTACATTCTCCTGTGTCAGTTTTGTGTTTATTTGTTACTTCTCTGAAAACCACTGTTTGCTGCTTAGTGTATTTTATTTTTGATTTTTAATGACAATTGGTAAATAACCAAGCCCTTTTTTCTGCTAGCTCATCGATGTACTATTGCATATTGCACAATTTGACTTTTAGGCTGCTAGTTTGTTGCACTGAGAGGTCCATCTTTGTCATTTAAATCCTAGGTTATGGGACTTGTGACGCGGAAAGACTTGGCTCGATATCACCTTGGGAAACATGGTCTGGAGGAGTTGCATCTGGCACAGACGTGATGGAGATGGGCTCAAGAATGTACTCCAATTTAACAGAAAGTGCAGTATTAGGTTAGTGACAGCCTCTGCGCTCAAAGATCTTGAGGGTATCCTAGGTATTCCGTTGAAGTGAGTGATGAAAATGATTAATGTTATCACGTACAATTTTTAAACAATTTAGAAATTAGAATTTTATGTTTGACCTTTTCAGACATTTTTTGCTGTTTTCTGATCCTTCATTTTGCACAGAAAGACCGATGTTACAGTTTTAACCATGAAGCATTAGTTATTTGTACTTGCAAGAGAAAACAATAGATGTGTATTACAGGACCTAATTTTTATTTTTTGTTTTCTGGAATGTTGGTTTAGTTTTTGTACAATCTGTCCTTTAAACCTGAATGTCAATTGTGTTTACAAATGTTGTGTTCTATGATTATGCTTAAAGTGCTGCTATTGTATATTCTTTATCACGGCTTAACAGAACTTATTTCAGAAAAAAAAGCTCTTTGTACAGCATTTTCTAGTTTACTTTTGTCTGTTGTTACAAATTTCTAAACTTGTTTCATACATTTCCTTGTACTGCATTTTATCCCATGTGACAGGCAGTGCACATGTTTAGCACTTTACTTGTGTGACCTTTAAATTTTAAAAAATTATGACATTTTCTATATTTGCAAATGCTGAGGAATTGAAAAAGGTACTAGTCTGGTTTTCTACATGTGAAACTAAAAGTGGAATACTTGTCATAAGCTATTGAAGTCCGCTTCATAAGCTTATTTGATACACAGCTCCATATTGTTGTATACTGTAATAATTTAAGTAATTTAAACGCTGATGAAGTTCTGTAATATCTGTGGCTTTATCAATCCAGGTATGTTTACATTGAACTGTTCACTTCTCATCCTTAAACATGAGAAGGTTTCACTTTAATTACAGAGATAAACTAATTAATTTTTATATATTTATTTTTACTATCCTTAATGCATTTTAATTAATTTTAAAATATACAATTTAAACAATTTACAATTTAAACTATGTAATTTATTGTGTATTTTGATGCAGATGTCAGTGATTTCCTCAGCCAGAAAATTAATATCATGTTACTCATAAGCATCCTTTTAAATGGCTTATTTTGAATTTTACCAAATGTTTTGATTGAAAGTGAATACAGCCACCTTTTACATTTTGTTAGTGACACTCCACATTGTGTTTTTTTTCTCTATTATCTCTTAATAGTCACTCCATGTAGAGATACAAATACTAGTTTCATTCTTTTCAAAAATATCTTTGCATGGTCAGTATTAGCAGATAGTTTGTATGCCTGACAAACTCTTGATAAAGTCTGTGCCTTCAGTATCTGGTATGATTTTTTTGGTGCCAGATTGCATAATGCAACTACAAAGTTTTGTTTTCTGAAGCTTAAAAGTGAGTGTTTTCTCACATTGTCTATTCATAAATACAACATGTTTTAATTTAGATTTTTTTGCCTTCTGAATAAAATGACAAATAGAAAACTGTCACTCTATGTGTGAAACTCTCTCAGCAGCTGTTCTCTTTTTACCAACTGTAAAATAAAAACTGTCATATAGATTGATATTTTATATTGGAATTTTCAATACTGAATTAGTTTGTGCAGAAATAAACTTGCAGATAAAAAACACACATAGATTTGTCTTGCTGGAGTTTATTTTACAGATGCTACTGTCAATGATTTTGTTGTAACAAAATACATTATATAACAGTTGAAATATTTAATATGTAGATATATTTCGGTTTTAAAAATTGTTTTATTTTCAGATGTGTACATGATTTTTAGCTTATCAAAAGCTTATGAAAAAATATATATGTATAAAGAAACATAAAAGGTTTGATGAAAATGTGATATTTATACTAGCAGTCTGTCATTTCCAGTTCACTTTAGCACAGTATTGGTAACTAAAGGTCTAAAGGGTCACTAAAGCACTAATCCTGACTACTGTACATACCTTGGTAAAGTTATATGAATTTATATAAAAACTTCTTAACATTTGTGTAACTTCCACCTGTACCAGCGTTTTACCATATTGGAATGATTTTTAAATTAATATTCGCTTTCCTCCCTAGTTTCATCCATTAAATTAAAAAAAAAAATAAATTATGCTTTCTTCTAGTTCCATGATTAAAGCAGTTTACATAAATTAAGATTAAATACATATGTCTCTGGGAAAATCCTTCAGTTGGCTGGTACAGCGTCCAAGGTAATAAATATGTGTAGGGCAGGAAAATGTCCATGATAAAGAAACTGGAGTAAATGTGAACTGTGAATCTGTATAGAACATGGCTCTGCGTAGTAGTGTGGCAGCCACAGGAGGCTAAAAATGGGAGAAACCAAGCCAGCTTTGAACCCTGTAATTTTTGCTCATTCATCATGGCAGTTTCAAACCTTTTCACACCCTATGCTTTCAAAGTTCACAGTGATTAATTCATAAAGACTGTTTTGAATTTCCAAAAAAATGTACCTTTACAAATATTACCTCATGGGTGACTTATGGACTTGGGTATTTTCTGCTTTTATTTATAGTCATTTCAAAATGGTGTGTAGCATTATGTTTTTATTTTGATTTTTCTTTTAATTCTGTGTATTAATGGCAGAAGGATCCTTTCTGTATGCTGTAACACAATAACAAGGACAAAAGAAAATGCATGGAAGCTTTTCAACTGACTTAAATTACATGAATCATAAGTAAGGGCTTGAAAGTTTACTTTAATTGAACCATAGTAATTAAAATCTTGGTTATGTATTTGTCACATTATTTCACTTTTTCTTTGCAAACTAAACCAGTTATGCTGTGCATACATATGAAACTTTATACAGAAAGTTATAGTTAGAATTTGCTCAGTAACAATAAATATTGGGTCTGTTTTGTCATATGTGAGTTGTTGTGTTTTTAATCTGGATGGCATCTTTCTGACTTTAGAGCACTAACGGCAAGACTTGTATGTATTTGATAGTCCTGAAATGTAGCCACAGCTGTTGTGTAAATAGTGATGATGGACCTTTAATCTCACCAATGTATATGAAGAGGAATGCATTTATACCAGCTTTCTACGCAGCAGGAATGACTAGGAAAGCTTGAGATGTTAAATACAGAGATTGCTGAGCTTCCAAGTACCAGTGGTGTTTTATAGGTAAGTAGCTTTTAAAAACCTGATAAACACCATAATTAATGACACATATCGAGAGATGTTCCATCAGTTTCAAGAGGAAGAGTGACAGATCAATAGAATATGTATCATGTTCTTTAAATGTCATGATAAGACTGTCAATATCATTTTTACTTTTGAAAAGCATTGTCGTGTCTGAATCTCCCCATAGAGACAATTTTCCATATATGCCTTGGGCTAGTGCATTACTAATAACGTTGAATCACTATTTAGCCATTTTAAATTGTGGTAAGCTTTAGAGTATTTAATGCTATACAAATAAGCTCATTAAAGTTTTCTTTGCTGTGTAAAGACTGTTGTTTAATTATAACTTTTGCCCTTTCCCATGAAACCAGTAATGTGCTCTTATAATGTGTCATTAACATGACATGTAACAATGGTATTTTTAGTTTATATGTTTGGACAGATAATTGACAAAGTAAAAGACATATGCAAATTGCCTTAATATGACATTGGATCTCCATGAGCGTAACAATTTACTGAAGGCCTTTGTTGAAATTCTACTGATTCTCTTTTGTGTTCACCACTGTGTCCTGTTGAAAAGGGACATGATCAGATGTTGTTCATTATGTCCACTCACGGACATGTGAAAGTAAAATGACATTCGCTACAGAAACCATTGGGTCTCTCTACCTTAAAAGGAGGGAGACATACTGTATAGGATAGGTTGGAGCAAGAGATGTCATCTGAATCGGACAACTGCAAGTAAGTGAAGAGATGGCAGTCTGATTAGAATAGCACACTCTGAACAAGAAACATGCAAGGAGATAATAATAATAATAATAATTCATTACATGTGCTAAAGATGCTTAATATGAATGAAATGGACAAAAGAGTGCAGCTAGAATAGGATAGCGAAGTAATTAGCGTAGCTACCTCACAAATCCTGCATTCACTGATCAATTTTCACTTTAGGTTGTTTTCTATGTGTATTTTACACATTCATCTCATGTCTGCATGGTTTTGTCTCTCAAGATGATAATGATAATTTGGCAGTTCTAAATTAGCCCAGTTATGTGATCCTGGATGGCTGCAGTGTATTCAGGTTTTCGTCCAACCACTTTCTTAATTAGTAGTCAGTTACTGCTGCTAAAGGACTAGACTTTAATCTTTATTATAATTGATTTGCTTTTTAATATTCAGAACTCTTAATTGTGTTTTTTTTTCCTTAAGCATTCAAGCAATAATGAGATGCAAAGTGATCCAACAGATGACAAGCTAATCCAGACATTAGGCCCATGGGACACAATTTCGCTCCTATCAATTTGAACCCGTTCTCACTGTTAATGAGACATTATTTAATTCTGTGACTTGTTGGTACTGTCAGTCTAACATACCAGACATCTTCAAAGTGGGTGATTTATCTTCTTCCTGAGAGATCCATGAAAATGTTTCGAGAACAGTAAGAATGAATGTATCTTAGATCTTCAGTTTTTTTCTTCAGATAGTAATAAAATAGGTTGTAAATTGTTAAAAGTATGTCATTTAAAAAGAACTGAAATGTAAGCAGTGATAATAGACTGCTAATTAAAAAAGCGACTGGCATTAGATACTGTAGCCCCTGCAGCACTCCATTTTGAGGTTTGACCAACTATTTTAGATGGAGAAATAGTGAAAATAGGCACACGATTGAACACCACACTGTCACACCCCTTACCACTGATATAGTACAATATAAACGGAAGAGAGGACAAGCTGCACAGTCTAACATGATGAGTTAGCACAGACATTAGACATTTCAGAATGTGTATCTTAAGCTGTGTTCACCACATGAAAATTTACAAAATCTGAAATTAGATGTCAGAGCAGCACATTATTTATTAAGCCATACTGTCTATAGCTCAGTCACATGAATCCAGTTTCTGTGATTGAGAAAAAATACAATACATTTACAAGATAATAAAACCTACAGTTGCAATGTATCAGTGTGCAGCTGAACCAAATTGAGGGGAATTTATTTTGCATAGATGTTGGTAACCACCTGGCAGGACAAGAGGGATAAGTGATCACCCACCTCATAGTGGAGGTTTCCTCCTAAACAACAAGTGTCCTCTTATAGTAGAGGAACACCAGAAGTTTTGCAAAGCAGTGGAGACCATACACACCATCAGCCTAGTGTCGCAGTGTTTCACCAAAATGTGTTTTAAAGGTTGACAAGGTTTATTCTTCTATACATAAAAGAGAAAGCCTTTCTTTACTGAAGTGGATCAAGGTAAGATAAAACCCCCAGTTAATTTCTTAGTAGAATTCTCCGTCTGAAGGCTGACAGCAAACTGCCCAGCCATCTTAAAAATCTATAAAAGATTAAGAGTCAGCCTTTATAGATTTCTGGCAACAATTCTAATTGAAAGTGGTTGTTTTTTATTCCTCCATGAGCTCCACTTCTCTAGAATGTGACCCTTTTATGTGCTTCCTGCTCCTCATGTTCTCCTCAGTGTATTTCTTTGTTTTGTTTTTTGAGGTACTGTCATGAGATGGCTTAGGTAAATATCTGCTCCATAATAAGAAATGTCTAACATGGGAATATATTCATCCTTTCATCCTGTTTTTTTAATCTGGTTAATGTAGTTTATGGTCAAGGCAGAACCTACCTTGACAATATTAGCTACAAGGAACAAGACATCCTTGGATAGAAGGGCTAGTCCATTTCAAGGAACACTCACTCATATGCGGCCAAAGTAAAATAGGCATTTAACACATATTTGTTTGAGGAAAACCCATACAATCACAGGGTTGGAGTCTGCAGTGTTAACCACTACATCTCCCTGGGAATGACGTTTATTAATTGACTCCAAGGGGAAAGTTCAGTGTTATTGTAGCCGATGCACTAAAATGATATGCAGATTTTGGAAAAAAAAAAACTATAAAAACAAGTAGCATAGTTTTATCAAACCACTTAATCCAGTCCAGTTGCAGGGATTAAATGTTAACAAATAAAACTAATCCATTAAAATGGCAGATGAAACCTAGTGTAGCCAACTTTGAAGAAAATGTTGTATCCTCTAAGCATGATAAATTTTTTATTTGCATTTATTACACACTTGATTGATGTACAGAAAAATGTTTCTTCTTATAGCAGTGGCAAAGAATGATGCACTTCAGTAGCTGAGCAAGTGTGCCTGCAATTTCACATCTGCTCTCTTGCACTTACTTGTTCATCTCTTGGTAACTTTGGAGTGAATCATAGCTTAACCATATTTTAAGCTTTTAATTTACTTTTCTGCTGTTTCTGGCAAATGTATAGCTAATGAGGGAAAAAAGTTATGATAATACTTCTCTATGTATTGCAAAAAGGCATAGCTAGATAGATATATTCATTACCACCAGTGTGTGTGTGTAGATATATCATAAGTTCACATTTCCACATACTTAAGATCTAAATATGCCGTTAACTTTGCCCTGGTGTAAGTCAAGGATTATCGCCATATTTTTCATGAGTGTTTTCTTGTATGTGTTGACTAGATGGATGTGTTAATGAGAATTTCCTTCCTTGTGCCTAATGCTACCAGGATAGGCCACAGCCTTTTATATTCCTGAGCTTAATTAAACCAGTTTGAAAAGATTATGTCCCGTATGTTATTGTCAGAAGTTCCATTATTTTTTTGAGTGCATTTGCATAAAAACACCTATTGTCTGAATGAATGAATGTCTGTCTGTCTGTCTGTCTCTGTCTTTCTTTCTGTCTCAAATAACGCAGCTGCAAATGAAAGAATGTGAGCACCACATTTTAAGGAAAGTTGTTGGAAAGCTTCTGTTTTTATGTATGCTATACGAATGTTTGAATGTTCACAAACTCTTGTTTAAAAATCATTGGTGAAATTTTCACAATAATCTCTTAAAATACAAAAATTCTGTAAGAACTTAGTTACCAATTCATTTACTTTGTCAAATTTACTGTGAGAGAGGTTGTTTAAATTTGTTTGTATTTTTTCTCTTTTGCCCATCCTGACAACAAACAACTCCCCAGTACAAGTCACTGAAATAGCAGCAGAGTTGCGCACAGCTGCTCTGTACACGTGGCCCAACTTTAGCATAGATTTTAACTCTCGATTGGGTACGGTGGGCCGACTTTAGCATAGATTTTAACTCACGATTGGGTACATTTTTAAAAAATTTCATGTCTAACAAGTATGGATTACGCTTGTTACATCACTTTAGATGAAATCTGCTCATAGTGAAAACTAACTCTACAGCCACCGGCCTATTTGGGCTTGTTTTTTAACTGCATGATAAATTGTAAAATGATATTTAAAAACATATTTTATTTACCCTACTAATACATGTAATTTAATGTGGCTCATTGTTACAAAAATATTTCATGTGATAGCCTGGTTTTTAATGAAGTGAATAAACAAAAATGTAAAATGCATTTGAAACACAGAACAAAAATCTATGAACTCATTTGAATGGGATGCATATTTTTTGTGACTTGTTTTGTTGTTTCTTAGCTGCCAAGACAGTCCTCTAAAAGGTAAAGAAAAAACCTACCATTAAATGTGAATGCCAGTATATATTGATACCTTGTCCAAGGTGGATTCCTGCCTTGAGCACATTACTGATTTCGGGAGAAAGCAGGGTGAATGAATGAAGTGATGCTACACACCACTGACAAATCTTCCTAGCTTGCCAACTTAATGAAAGAAAAAGCTGGAGAACAAACATCGATTAGTTAATTGCGAGTCAGTCTTTTTATTTCATGTAGCGCCTTGTTGTTTGCAAAGACACTAAGCATATTAGAAAGCAATACATGTTACAATTAAAAATACACAATAGTGCATGCATATAACAGAAAATAAATACAGTAAAGTCAGAGTTTCATCACATGAAAGAGGCAGGAAGATAAAAACTGAAAAAAGGCATAAATTATAAAATCAGAATATTACCTTTTCTGATTCATAAAAAAAGACCTGTTGTATATGCCTAGCGGCCTGCTTGTGTACTTTAGCACCTCAGTATTTGCACAAATTGCCAACAGTGATGCTGATGATTACTACCTATAGCCCTGTACTTGAAAAGCACATTCAGGAAATTGATACGAGTGTATGTATTTATCTATTTGTATATATATTTACTTATTAAGGTTTAGTAAAAAGCCAAATATTTCCAGTGGGGACAAATAAAGTTCTGTCTATTTCTCCGTCTTTCTGTCACTGTCATAATAAATTAAAGATTTTGGTGTTGTCCAAATTTTAGGAATCTTTTCGGATCCCAATCAACCTTTCCCAGAATGAACTGGTTCTTTGTTAAGCAAAGGTTCAACAAGGAATCACACAACCTAGTAAAGTGCTAGTTAGGAACCAGTATTCTTAAGAGTGTACTTGAGTTCACTTCTCTGCTTTCTTGTCGTCTGTTTGATGCTTGAGTGGGAGCAAAGCAAATGAGGGGGAGAAGCAGGTGTTCAATTCAAAGAGTCATTCCCATAAGGCTTTAGTTTCCTGTTTATAATGTTCAACATTATTTTAGCAAAACTGTGCATGTTTTGTACATATGATTGGATAACTGACATGTTGATTGTGGAACACAAGTAACATGGGATTTTCCTTTTTTTTTCTTTAATCCATGGACAATTTTCAAAATGCTTTTCGTAGTACAGTATTGGTCACTATTGGCATGTTATTTTGTAAATGTTTTTCTCCTCTTTCTGTATTAAATCATGAGATTAAACCTTTTTCTTGATCTTGACTACAAACTACATGGGGGCAAGTAACATGTTAAGTATTTTAGGGTAAAGTATTCCTTTAAATCCTAATTTTAGGTTCTTTCAGAGTAATAAAGACAAATGTCTGCTGAAACTTGCTGCTGTTTACCACTGCAATAAATAAACCCAGTCTATCCCAGCCAAATTGACTCTACTCCCTTGCCTGGCCAGGAAGCCAGTGTAAAGAATGGTCAAGAAGGGTCCCCCTCAAACCAAGAATACAGACATGGAAGGACGATGTGGCAGCAGCTATGCTTGGGCTGACATCCCAGCAGCCACAGATGGACATAATGGATGGTTTTGGGAGACTGGAATAGCAAGACATTAATTGGCTGCCTGATATGTGCCTGTACACTGAGTGGCAGGGTCTCTTTTAGTGAGTCATGGTATGGATGCCTGCAGGGCAGCATGGGAGTTGTGGGCCCATGGGGCTGCCCTGTCGAGATATTGGGTGGCTACCGGGGGAACTATTCGATATCGACTTACCTAAAACCAGGGTGGTCCCATCTCACCCGCACGTGCTTGCAGGAGGCAATGGATTAAGCAAAAGAAGTACTCCCCAGCTGGATGTTAAAAGAGAGTCCTCCACTTGCCCCAGGGAGCCAGAGTTGGGAAAGGAGATGGACATCACTTGACTGGGAGGAGTGGAAGAAAATGGAAGGAGCAAAAGGAATGACCGACAGATTTATTGAGCTGTACTCTGTTGTACAGGAGCCACTATGACACTGAGGGAAGGAAACCTGTGAAAGGTACATATTTTTGAAAATAAAACCACTGGATTTAAACCCAGGACTCTGTGTGTGTGTGTGATATCTGTGTCTGAGGTTTGGGGCTGAGAACAAGTCACACCACTCTTTGAATTTTTTTTTCTGCAGCAAATAAGTTTTCCAAAAGTGTGTCTTTGAGTTCATGTTCATGTCCTTCTTTTGCTTAATGATATTGATTTCCTCTTTTTTGTTAATTTTGCCATGATAATCATTTAAAATAAGTGTTTTGGTCCCAATCCAGGACATGAGTCCAACAACTATTAAACCTGCTTAATACAGTTCAGGGTCACGGTCTGGAGTCTATCCTGGCAGTAATGGGCGTAGTAAGGCTTTAACTCAACCATGGATGGGGTGCCAGCAAGTTACAGGCAGACTCATTCACACGCACATACTCACTCATACCCAAGTGTCACCAGTTAATGAATAATGAATGGCTCACTGATGTTTGAGGGAAACTCTACACAGGCAATGAACAGGGTGGGTGTGACTTAGTGCTGCTGCCATACAGTTCCAGAAGACTAACTTCTACATGACTAATGCAGTGAACGTGAACTTACTTTACATTTTCTGGAATCAAAGGGTGAACCTTATCAGAATTGGGTGATGTTAAGTGTGGTGTCCCTCAGGTGTCAATGCTGGGGCTGCAGCTGTTTTTAAAAGACATAAATGACCTGGACAGAAATAAACAAAAACTGGTTAAGTTTGCAGATGATACCAAGCTCGGTGGATTGGCAGAGAGTGACTTGGACAGCATAAAGGCATGGGCAGATGTATGGCAGATGAAATTTAGTGGAAGAAAATGTAAACTATTACATGTGGGAAATAGAAGTGTTGCATTTGAATGTACACTGGGAGTTGTGAAACTTGTAAATACCCCTTATGAGAATGATCCTGGAGTTGTTGTGAGCTCATCAATTTCAACTTCCATACAGTGTAGAGAAGCCATTAAGAAGGCTAACAGAATGTCAGGTTATATAGCACCCTGATGTGTGGAGTACAAGTCCAAGGAGGTTATGCTCAAACTTTATTACACACTGGTGAGGCCTCATCTGGAGTACTGCATGCAGTTTTGGTCTCCAGGCTACAAAAAGGACATAGCAGCACCAGAGAAAGTCCAGAGAATAGTGATGTGGCTGATTCCAGGGCTACAGGGCATGAGTAATGGAGAAATATTGAAGGAGTTGAGTCTTTTCAGTTTAAGCAACTGCAGATTAATAGTTGGCATAAGTGAAGTATTCAAAATTATTAGTACAGCAGATCTAGGCTCTTACTTTATAATGAGTTCAACAAGAACATGGGGACACAGGTAGAAATGTGTTAAGGGTAAATGTTATACATACATTAGGAATTATTTCTTCATACAGAGAACTATAGACACATGAAATAAATTACCAAGTAGTGTGTTGGACAGTAGGACTCTAGGGATATTCACAACTGGACATGATGTTATTTAGAAGAATTCAGTGGATACGATTAGTAAGCTTTGTTAGGATAAATGGACTATCATCATCAAAATGTTTTCTGATGTTTTACTGTACAGGAGCCCTTGGGTATAAAAAGGGCAGCAAGTAGCTTTCCATTCACCTACTTTTAACCCCACTTAATCAAATGGATAGGCAGCAAGAAGATCAAGGATGTATTTTTGTTTTTCGTAAAGAAATTAAGTTCTCCAGTCTGCTTAATCTAATTTGTGGTCACACACATGCAGCAGTACTAGATGCAAGTCTTTAACAAACTGAAAATGGGTACTAGTTCATTTCATGACTCAAACACATAATCACAATCATTAACCCAAACCTGCACAACCTTATGGATGTGGCAAGAAAACTGGAATATCCAGAGACAAACTGACATAGAAAACATCTGGCTGAGATCCTTTTGACTGTAGCATTACCCATTATGTCATCAAGGCTCCAAAGCGTTGAGTGAAAATGTTTTATTTATTTTAATATTTCAGACATGCACCAAACTTAGTGGAGCTGTCTTTCCCACTGATGCTGGTGTCCTCCTTGTGCTCTTTCTTGGGTACCTTTCTTATGTCCAATGTGAGCTTTTGGCCTGGTACCACAGAGATAGCTGCTGGGTTCATTCCAACCAAAGAGGCCAATTGCTGCTTTGGACTCCAAATAAAACAACTTTTGCTTACTTCTTCCAAATCTGGATCCAGTGTTTGATTATTTTTTGTGGAATTGTCAAAGGAATTTTATATTTTAAACTGATCATTTAAATGTAAAAGCTGGCTTTTCAAAGGTTCAAATTCTCTGGGATCCAATAAGGAAAGTGCCAAACCAGGATCAGCAAAAATTTTGATGTCCTGCTGACAACACCTCACCGCACATATGAAAATGGCCCATTTCTTGTTTTAGTCTGGCTTCTTCTGAAGAGCTTCTGCTCACCTCATGGAGGTTGTGGCTGCTTTCGTAAGTCCAATTTGCGAGGAGATCACTAAAATCTGGAGTGCTAGGTGTGGGGAGCATACACACAGAATTGGGAGAGGGTTCAGTCCAAAAGGAAGGAGGTAGACTCCTTTTGCACATTGGAATGATCTGGTGGTACTTCTTTTCTCCTTTCTTATTCTCCAGACCACCTGGACTGACATACCTCCGCAGGCCATAATCGAAGAGTTCTGCCAGTGGTCCCAGCTTCTGGATGCTGTCCCTGTTGCAGACTGACTTCAAAATGTGACAACTGGCCTCCCGTGGTAGAGTGATAGCAGTACTGGTTTCTTCTTCCTCTGGGTCTCCAGATTGTGCCATTTTGATCAGATCTGCATAGTATTGCTCCCGTGCTGATTTTCCAGAGAAAAACCTGTCTTCATAAATGTCACATGCATCCGGGTCATCTTCTTTGCTTTTTTTACCAAAGTATCTCTGGATATCACAGTTAATGAGATCTATGAAATGCAAAAGCTGATAGGTCATTTCAGCGTTGCTTGGGCCAACATCATCTGTTGCTGTCCAGCTATCTCCAGCAGAGCTATGGGCATTGTCTCCAGTGTCAAATTCTGCCTCTTCCACTTGCCCATCTTCCTCCTCTTCCTCTTCAGTAGATGCATCTTGGAAATCCATGTCATCTTGAGGTTCAATAAAAGTACACAAAGGGAGCTGAAAATAGATCAGTCTGAAATCATTCAAGCTTCGTATGACTCCAGCTGCCATGCTGTCAACACCAGAGTTCTGTGAAAGGAAGAAATAGTCTATTAGGAAGAAGAAGTTCTGTTTATAATAAACCTACAAATATAGATTAAAAAAATATATTTAAATGCATTCTTGTGCAGCCCAATGTCAGGAGCTTGAATCTCAAGTCATTTTCCATGTGGAGTTTGAATGTTCTCCCTGTATGTGAGCGGGTTTTTCTTCAACACTCTTGTTTTTTTTTCTCCCAACATCTCAAAGATGTCCATATTGGTTCAACTGGTGACTCTAAATTTTTTCTGAAAGAGAAAATATTGGTGTTGTAGGAAGTGAAGAAAGATTTAACTTGGTAAAACAAATGATCTGTTTTGCCTTTGGTGATGCTGGCAATTTATTGAATAATTCGGTAAGGCTCTTTACTTTATTTACCAGACCTTTCTTTCGGGTCTCCAGCTGTTAGGTTTATAGCAAGATAACTACAGCACGCTTATTTTTAAGAAATGGAATAATATCTTCAAATCTCTCCACAGATATTAGAGTTTAAGTCTGGACTTTGGCTGGGCCGATCAAGGACAATCACAGACTTGTCCTGATGCCACTCAAGTGTTGTCTTGGCTGTATGCTTCAGGTCATTGTCATGCTAAACTGTGAACTGTTGCTCCAGTCTGAGGTTGTGTGCAATCTGGAGCAGGTTTTCTTCAAGGACTTCTCTGTATTAGGCTGCATTCATTGTTCCCCCCTTTGAGTCTCCCTCTCACTGCCACTGAATAGCATCCACACAGCATGACGTTGCCAGCATCATACTTCACTGTAGGGATGGTATTAGACAGATGATGAGCTGTGCCTGGTCTTTGCCAGACAGAGTGCTCGGAGTTTAGCCCAAAGAGTTCAATTTTTGTCTCCGAGTTCTTTAAATTGTCATATGCCTTTTACTCAAGAATGACTTCCATCTAGACCACGGGTGTCAAACTCCAGTCCTGGAGGGCCGCAGTGGCTGCAGGTTTCATTCTAACCTTCTTCTTCATTAGTGACCTGTTTCTTCTGCTAATTAACTTCTTTTACTTTAGTTTTAATTAACTTGACTCAGGCCCCTTAGTTATTTCTTTTTCCTTAATTAGCAGCCAAACAATAATGAGACACAAAACGAGCTGCCACATGACCAGCTCCCCTGTGCCCATCACACAATATCTGAAAAGAAAGAAAGGTGATGGTCTCAGTAAGGTTGATCTCTCAGGTCACCATCAAGTGACAGTGTTCTTAGAAAAAAACGAAAAAATCAACTATTTTGGAAATGTCTGCTGTGGCAGAATGAGAGCAGCAGCAAGCAATGGAATTAAATAACGGGTTTAATTAACAGCAAGAATCAGCCTTTCATTAAGAGATTGGTTGGAGTTTGAAATTCCAGCTTAGCTGGTCATCAGTCGGCTCGTTTCACATCTCATTTCTGTTTGGCTGTCATTTAGTGAAGAAAGGAATACATTCAGAGGACTTAATACTTAAAAACAGGGCTATTAAAATGAAGGGAAAGGAGTTAATTAGCAGTGAAAACTGGTCACTGATTAGGAAAAGGGTCAGAATGAAAACCTGCAGCCACTGCGGCCCTCCACGCCTGGAGTTCGACACCCCTGATCTAGACACTCTAACATAAATGGCTGAATGATGGAGTGCTACTGAGATGGTCATCCTTTTGACAGGTTCCTTCATCCTTCATGTGGACCTCGGTCATCTCCCTGACCAAGGCCCTTCTTGCCCAGTTACTTGGTTTCACTGGAAAGCCAACATTAGGAAGAGTCCTTGTGGTTCCATACCACTTTTGTTTCACAATTATGTGATCCAAGAAACATTAACTTCTTTAGAAATGTTTTTTCATAAGCCTTGCCCTGATCTTTGCCTTGCCACAGAGAGTTCCTTGAACATCTTGTCTTAATTTTTGCCTTGACATGCAGTGTGAATTGTGGAATCTTCCAAATTTAAGTGTGTGTCTTTATTCACAAGTGGAGTCCAATCAATTTCTAGACACATCTTAAGGAAAATTGAAGCAATCGGGATGTGCCTGAGCATAGTTTGGATTGCCACATTAAAGGGTCTGAATACTGATATAAAAACAAAAGATTTCAATTTTTGACATTTAATAAATTTCCTAACCTTTCTGATAATGTTTTCACGTTGTCATTATGGTTATGTAGTTTAGATTGATGGGCAGGAATGGCAAATGTATCTGTTAAATCTACATTAGAATAAAGTGTGCAGAAAGAGAAGGGGTCTGAATTCTTTCTAAATCCACTGTATCGTTTTGTGCAAGGCAAGCCAAGATGTTATTAAATGTAACCCTTTCATCAGTCGAGGATTATTTTGTTCTTCACAATATGCTGTCACTTGTGAGCTTTGTATTAGATAGTTGGTGTTTAGTCCAGTGTCAGCGGGTGAGCACAAGCATGGCCATTTATGCTGACTTGGACTAATGATGCTGGATCATGGGATAGCAGCATGTGTCTGGGTTGTGGAGGAAAATCCCTGACAGCAGAGGGAAACAGGCTGATTCCACAATGAAGGCACCATTGACTCTGGTTAATATCTCAGCACTATGCTTTGAGCCATTCTTCCTCCGTCTCTTTCTCTTCTATATAACTAGGGGGCTCTGCCCCCTGCTTGCTTTCGCTCACCAACCCCTGGGTATGGGTAACCGGATGTACAACTTAAACAGATTGTTATTTTCATAGGAACTGTTACATATGCATAATAGAACTAACTATTTTACATTACAGTGAGTAATTAACCATATTAAAAAATAGTAAAACATAATAAATTGAAAGAAATTCATGTTTCATGTTGCGTTAGAAGTATTCGTTGAGTTAAACATTTTCATTCTGTTTGGCATTGAAATTAACATGCAAATACTTTTTAAACTTACACTTTTACTGTAACACTTCAGTAAAACAATATTTGGAATTAACTTTTTGTCAATATCGCATTGAATTTTGATTCCGTGTTTGGACTTACATCATGACAACACAACGTATAACTGCCGTGAGTGAATATTGTTTCTTTCTCTGTAATAAATAAACCGACTTTTTACATTACAGCGAGTAATTAACCATAGTAAAAAATAGTAAGACATAATCAATTAAAAGAAAATTATGTTTCATGTCATGTTAGAGGTATTCGTTGAGTTATATGTTTATATGTTTTCGTTCTGTTTGGCTTTGAAATTAACACACAAATACTTTTTAAACTTACACTTTTACTGTAATACTTGAGTAAAAACATATGCCAAACAATAAATCTTTTAATTCTCGCGGATGCACCTCTTCATTGGGAAGAAACACTACTTTTCCCTGATGGCAACACGAATTTGTCGATCTGCAAGTTTCTGACTTAAACTTTAAAGCAGAGCAATATCTACATACTTCTCTCATATCACCTATATATTCAATCTCTTTTCGCTGTTCCGTTATTTCACCGAGTAATAATTTCTGTTTGTTAGTGCTAATGCAATCTTTACTATCAGTTTTTTGTGCCTTTCGAATTTTACTACTTTCATAATCTTTAACCTGCTCTGCATGTGTATCGCGCAAATGTTTTTGAACCTCTTTACGACGTTCTACTTTGTTTTCTACTCTTTCTTTTTTATTTCAGTTCCCGCTTGGACCTGTTAGATTTTCAGTTCCACTTGGTCTGGGCTGATTATTACTTTCCTTATTTTCTGAATTTGCACATAGATTATTATTGTTTTTTTATTAATTCTTTTCTCTCCAGTGCTTTTGGGCCTCTTTTCAACACACTGCCTTTTCTTCTTCGCTTAGTCGTTGACATGTCATCTAGAACGTATAGAATTATTGTCCAGAAATTGGCTATTACGAATGAAACAAATAGATTGTATATATAACAATACTGTCCAGAAAAGCTTCTTATAAGGATGAAACAGAGGACTTTTCATAAATGACTTAAAATGTGGAATACGTAAAAATTTATAAGAGCTGAGAGCACAGGAAGTGTGTCTGACAAAAGCATTCACATGAATGAGAGGTGATTGGACCGTGTGCATGGTTGAATATGGTTGAGAGGAGTGCGGGACTTGAAAAAAATCTCCCAGCAAATTCTCATCTCGTGGGACTTGAAATTATCTCTCTGAAAAAGTCTCGTCCCAGGATTTCCTTTTATAATAGAGAGATGTAGTCAGTGATAGAACAGTTCAAATAACATCAATAGCGTTTTTGGTTTTATGAAGCACTGTGTGTTAGGCTAACTGCAATACTGGGAGTTTGCATGTTTTATGTGCTATAATGGACCGGTGCCATTCCAGGGTTGTGGCCCCCTATGACCCTAAATTAGATAACGCGAGTTTGAGAATGTTACTGTAAATTATACAGTACAAATAAATGTCAGTAACAAAAAGTCTGCCCACCCTGCTTGAAATGTCAGCTGAAATCAAAACAAATCTTGTCAGATCTTGTAACCAATCAAATTTAATTAGAAAAACAATGGACTGGTATTAGGAAAAAATATTTATTATAAAAATTGTTCATTTCCTTGTTTTCATGTAAGCAGACAGATTTATAAAACCTAAAAAAAAACAAAAACTATTGTTCTCCTTAACACTAGCAAATGGAGATTCTTCATTTTTTACATGTATGGTTGTGAGCAAAACCAAAATGAGATCTTGCTCGTTTTGTGAAACATGAATTTGATCTTAACAAATTAAATCACTGTAACTCATCTATCTACTTTTATTAAAGCTTAAACGAGAAACTGTTATCTGTCCATCTATTGATAATAATAGATTATTAGATATGAAAAGCACTATAAAAGAGATATTTTATTGTGCCTTTCATTTCTATCTGTCAATCATATAGGGCCTTTCATATCTATTAGTCTAAGAATTGAAATATCACACCTTTCACATCTGTCTGTCATCCTCCCAGCACATACAGGTCAGGTCAGGTCAGGTTGGGGAGCATGCACCGGTACAGCGTGTTGCCTCACTCACCACATGACGAAACAGCTCAAGATCCCAGTTGGCAACCACCAGGCAGACACGGTCCAGTCCCAGCCCCTGGAAATGACCCTCAATTTGCCACAGCCAGGAGTTACGTGGGCATCCTCTTGGCCTGGTCCAGCCACTCAGGTCCTCGGCAATGAAGATCCTGTGATCACCCTCTGGGAATCTCGCCACACGGCCATAATGATGTAATTGACGCTCCCTCACAATGCAAGTAATGTGCTTCATTTGGGACTCCATGAGAAACACAAAGTCAAACCAGTAGTACCCAAAGATTCTCCAAAGAGACACAGCACTGAAGGAGTCCAGTCTTCATCTCAGGTTCACTGGATAGCATCCATGTTTTGCAACCATATAGCAGAACAGGAAGAACCATGACTCTAAAGACTTGGACCTTTGTTCTTTTCAGGGATATCAGGAGAGCCACAAATCCCTTTTCAGCGACCTCGTGATCCCCCATACTCTCTCAATTGGTCTACTGCAGGGATCTCAAACTCCAGTCCTGAAGTGCTGCAATGGCTGTAGGTTTTCATTCTAACCCTTTTCTTTCCCATTGGGATTAATAAAGTATCTATCTATCTATCTATCTATCTATCTATCTATCTATCTATCTATCTATCTATCTATCTATCTATCTATCTATCTATCTATCTATCTATCTATCTATCTATCTATCTATCTATCTATCTATCTATCTTAATTAGTGACCTGTTTTTGCTGCTAATTAACTTCTTTTGAATTAGCTTTAATTGACTTGTTTTTTAAGATTTGTTCCCAGGAATTTCTTTATCGTTCCTCTGAATTGCTTCATTTATTTTCTTAAACAGAATTGAAATGCCAAGTGAGTGAGCCAACTAAGTCAGGTCCTCAAACTCCAACCAATTTCACTTCAACCAGTTGCTTAATTAGGCGCCGAGTCTTATTGTAAATTAAATCCGTTCTTTAATTCCATGGCTTATTGCTGCTCTCATGTACAATGGCATACATTTTCTAAATTGTTGATTTTTTTCTTTACTTTTCAAAGAGTACTGTTAAAATGTTTTGGGGACCTGAGCAAATCAACATTCCTGAGACCTCCATCCTTTTTATTTTGAGATATTGTATGATGGTTGCAATTTACTGGTCATGTTTTGGCTCATTTTGTATCTCATTATTGTTTGGCTGCTAATTAAGGAAAAAAAATTATTGGGGCTGAGCCTTTAAGAGCAAGTCAATTTAAATTAATTCAGAAGATGTTAGTTAATAGCAAAAACTGGTCACTAATTAAGAAAAGGGTTAGAATGAAAACCTGCAGCCATTGGGGCCCTCCCGGACTGGAGTTTGCGATCCCTGGTCTACTGACTTCATAGGAAGAGTCAACAGTCATCCCAACTGACTGGAAAATGGACTCCTGTGAAGTCAGCACATGCATCAATTTATAAATCTAGTACAGGAATAGAAAGAGTGCAATATATATGAGATGAGACACAAAAATAACTGGATTGGTAAAAAAATAATATTTATTGATGAATTACAGCATTCTAAACATTGTCACCTTCTATATACTCCCCCTCCCGATCTTTACAGCGCTCCATACGTATCTTCTATTGATTGAAACAGTGCTGGAAGTCTTTTTGCTTGAGGCTCTTCAGCAGGCTTGCCGTTTTTGTCTTCACTTCATCCATTGAAGAAAAATGTGTTCCCTTCACGTCACTTTTGATTTTTGGGAACAAATAAAAATCACAGGGAGCTAAATCCGGCGCATAGGGAGGACAGGAATGTTTTTGTCAGTCAAAAACTGCTTTACGGAAATAGAAAATTCACGAGAAATTTGATGTTGATTCACTGTTCGAATGTTTTCACCCGACATTATCGTGGCAACTTGTGTAGCGATTGTTGGTGCAAATACTGACTGGGCTATTCACAGGATATACCTAACTGATCAGCAGTTTGAGAGGGTGTATGATTCACGTCTGGCCGACCTCCAGATGGTTTTCCAGGAAAGCCCCAAGCCCAGTCTGTGTTTTTTTTGTGCCTCACCTCATACATTGTACTGGATAGCAGGCATGGGCTGGCCTCCAGGCCTGGTTGGTTTAAGACGCCTTACCTGGACAGCAGGCCATCCCACCAAATAAGCAGGGTGGTCTCTACTGCAGCCAGAAAATGGACAGGAATGGATATGCTGGCATCCCAGAAGGACTTGATGAAGGATTCTTAACCAGCCAGTACAATGGAGGGACAGGGGAGGCAACTTACTTGGGTTATTTACTTCCCTAAAATTCCAAATGGCAGCATCCCTGGGTTAAAGTACCTTAACAGATACCCACAGGACATGTTGGGAACTGTAGTCCCGTGGGTCAGCCCAGTTGGATTTCAAGGGTGCCACTAGGGGGCATCAAAAGGATTAGTGCTCCCTACATCATGGGACCTCAGGGTGCCTGTTCTGGATAAAGCAGCTCTGGTACAGTGCAAGGGAGTCAGAGTCAGGAGAGGAGCTGGACAACACTCATCTGGAGGAATGAAAGGAAAGGGAGAAAGGAAGAGAAGAAAGGAGGAATTGGTCCTGTGCTTGTGTCTGTGAATGACCTGTGAAGGTATTTCTTAAAATAAATTATTATTTGAACCTGAGACTTGTGTTTGTGAGATTGTGTTTGGGGGTTGGAGTTCTGCAATGCCCCCAGGTGGTCACAACATATATATGTGCACAGTACATGTAAACAACAAATGAATATCTCCAGAAGGTAAGGCAGCAGCAACCAGTATAATAAAGTAAAATAAGATTATTTGGCACTGGGTAAAAGAAAACAAATAAATAAGCATGCATGGCAACTCAATTCAAAATAATAAAGGGATTATTTATGGCTTTCATAATTAGTATAACACAAGAATATCAAAGCATTTTCTTCAAACGAAAATACTATTATCCAAGCAGTTTACAAGAGACATTTAAAATACAGACTTCAATCTCAGCAGAAACAAGAATGACAGTGGTCAAATATCTGCAGTATCAGTAAAATTTAAAATGATTTATAGCAAACAGGGAGGCTGCTGGAATGTAGCTGACATAAGTGAAGAGGGCACATTTTTATTTTTGCGTAGCCAGCATTTCTTGTGCCAGCTGTTTTCCATTTTTTTTTTTTTTTTTAGAGTAACCACTTCAGGCTGGACTGTATGCCGCCTTCGGAAATACCAGTCACAGTTATGATAACCTTCAGAGACCCTAACAGTGTGTGTGAACTACTCAGAAATGTCAGCAGCAGGAATAAATCTTAAAAGGTTAAGTGCAATTCACATCCCATACAATGACTGTGACACTTTTGTTTCATTTGTTGTCTACAGGGCCTACTTTATACTGTTATATGGTAAATATGAATTGAACATTCAGAACATTATCTGTTGCTGAATTGGCTTTTTTCTGACAGGTACTTCTGAATTTCATGTTTTGGACTTGACACCTCTGCACTTCTGCAACTCTCTGCTGGCAGGAGTACCAAGATGTGTCACCAAGTCACTGCAGATGGTTCAAAAGGCAGAGGCACATCTAGTGTTCAACAAGCCGAGGTGGGCACATGTCACTCCTCTTTGCAGACCACTACATTGCTTCCCTGCATGTATTCAGTTCAGATCCTTGATGCTTGTCTACAGAATATGGGCCACCACCCATATGTATGGAGACACTTGTGAACTACTACACTCTTTCTCGTCCACTCATGTCAATATCTGGTGGCATCAAATCCCAATCCAGACTCTTTTCATCTGTAACTCCTAGCAGGTGGACGAGTTGCCCACCTGCATTCGAAATTAGCCTTCCTCAATGTGTATAAGAAGAGTCTGAAAGCTTTCTTGTTTGGTAAATTTCTCTCTTAACTATTTATTAGGTTCCTGTAACCAAGGAATTGTAACTCACTTGTGTTTTGTTCTGAGCTCTTCTTGTGTGATGTTCAATTTTATAACTTTCTGCAGCACTTGTTCCTAAACAGTCCTCCCAGACTCATGCTCACTTGTAAGTTTCTTTGGAGAGAAGCATCTACAAAGCAAATACATGTAAATGTGCATAATGCAAGTGTGCTGGACCCCCGTACTGGCAGCTCTGGTCTTTGTCTTATGCCCAATTTATCATCACGCATGTTCACTTACATTACAATATGGAAGCTTCACATAGACAGCATCTAATTCAGCTAAACAGCACACCAGAATTTAATATGTGCTTTCTGAAAATATTGTTTCTAGAACTGGGTTGTGGATATAATAATAATAGTAGTAACAATAATAATAATGTCAATTTGCTGAGCCCACTGTCACAAGTAAAGAATTGTGGAGAATTGCGATTATAATCATCAGCCTTCTGCTTTTTATTTACCAAATCTTGATCAAAGACTGTATGTAGTGTAGATCATCCACAGCAATTACTAGAATTAAGATGTGTCTATTTTATTTTGCATTCAGTAAAGCCATCATTTTAACCCTAAGCAAAGTTTTGAGCTGGTGAAGAAGTGTCAAAAAATCATTTAATTTCAATCTACAAATTTAAAGGAACATACAGACAACATATTAACATCTAAAGTAAAGATGCTTATTAAAAACTCTCCAAAGGACTTACCTTGATTATTTTTGCAGAAAACCCTTAGCAATGAGTGTCCGTGGCTAATATTTCAGTTAGTTATGTGAGTCAGAATTTATACCTTGACATTATGGTTGAGTTGGAGGGGGGGGGGTTGGCATGTGTGTTTTGCTAACAAATATTTGATGGCCGTATTGTCTTAGCGGACTAGGCAAACAGAACATTGGTTTATTTTAGCACCCAGCAACCAGGGAACACTGGAGAAAGGAATAGCGGGATAGAAGATTGGCGTCACCTTAATGGCCTGCTTGCCAGGGAATTCTCAAGTGCTTTTCCTGTAAATCCTGCTATCAAACTCACAGCCCCAGATGCCCACTGCCTTCATTGCAAAGTATGCCTTATCAGTTGGCTTGTGATCTGGGTTCCAGATCAAGGATGGGGCCAAACAGGCGTAAAATTAAATTACATGCTATTTTGACTCCTGGAGTACGCTCCTTTTTAAAAAGACATCATGCTTATCACAAAGGCAGTGTACTAAAGAGGTCACTTGGCTTATGATGATGAAAAAAAAAACAACTGCTTCATAATGGGGTCTGGCCATCAGTAAGTGCATAAAATCAGCCCACAAAAAGGTGTTTGCGAGAAGATGGTGTAGTTCGTATAGTAAATTCTTAAAAAAGAAATTCTATGGAAAGCCATGCTTTTCTAATACACCCATGTCTCCAGCAGGGGGCACTTGCTACCTGGAATGGCTTTCTTTATTGAAATGCAGGACATAATTGAACCTGCATATGCACCCCTTCAGCAACCACGATGGAAATAATCAGCCAAGAGAAATTTGGCACAAAAGGATATATAGTTATATATACATTATATCGCTCTATTATAAAAGGAAATACTGGGGTGAGACTTTCTCGGAAATAATTTTAACTCCCGTGAGAGATAATTTCAGGTCCCATGAGACGGGACTTTTTGCCAAGTGATTTTGCCAAGTCCCGCCCTCCTCTCAAACATTTACAACCATGCCCACGGTCCAATCACTTCTCATTCTTGTGAATGCTATTGTCAGACACAGTTCTTGCGCTCTCGGCTCCAAGTGGGGTCGGAAATAAAAGACAAAGAGTAGAAGACAAAGTAGAATGTCGTAAAAAGGTTCAAAAACATTGGTGCGATGCACATGCAGAGCAGGTTAGAGATTATGAAAGTACTAAAATTTGCTAACAAACGGAAATTATTACTCGGTGAAATAACGGATCAGCGAAAAGAGATCGAATATATGGACATAGGTGATATGACAGAAGTATGTAGATATTGTTTGGCTTTAAACTTTAAGTTGTAGACTTATAGATCGTCTAATTTGTGTTGCCATCAGGGTAAAGTAGTATTTCTTCCCAATGAAGAGGCCTATCCGTGAGAATTAAAAGATTTATTGTTTGGTGAAAGTGAAATCCACATACACAAGCAGCAGAGACGACAAGTGGCTGGCATGTAGCGCCGGCTGGGGGTTTGGTGAGTGAAGCAAGCAGGGGGGAGAGCCCCCGCTAGTATATATATAGTTATATATATTTAACTTGCTTGAAAATGCAAATATATAAACTTTATGGACCCCTGTCCTCCTGGAGCTCCTGGCCAGAGCCCATTGTGCCCATACGTTAAGACGGCCCTGTGTAGATACAGTGCAGGCCGAAGAGAAGCTATTGGAGCAATACAATCATAGTCCAGTTATTCAGTAGAGAATGGTGATAAATTTACGTTCAGTTCTGTGGAGCGCAGGTGGCATTCTTCTTGCAGATGGCTTCTGGCTTCTAGATGTTTCCTCGCAGTTATAACTACTCACACATTTTGCATATTTAGTGAGCATCCTATGAAACTTGCCAGGTATGGATAACTACCTGTGCTATGTTATTTATGGACTGTGTTCTTCTAAGAGCCAAATAGCACATTTTTACCTATCTGTGCATAGTGAACCTGCTCTAATCACTCATGGTGTCTACCTGAAAGTGATGGGTCAGGCCTGAGGTCCCTACCTGAAATAACTGTCCTCACATCAGTTACATGTATGCTAAACAATCAGGCTCATGCATCAAAATTATCAAACAGTTATTTTTCAGTTCTATTTAGAACCTTGGCCGTCATCACTAAACAGAAGCATTGATACCTGCTGAAACTGTATCTAGTAAGCTGTTCTTTTATAAAGTTTGCCTCTCAAGCAAACTCCATCCATCCATTTTCCATAAGGGCTTATCCAGCACAGGGTTGTGGGGCAGCTGGAGCCAATTCCAGCAAGCATTGGGCACACGGCAGGAACAACACACCTGGAAAAGGCACCAGTTCATCACAGGGTGAACACACACACCACATACACGCATGGGCCGGTTTAGTATAGCTAATTCACCTGCCTTGCATGTCTTTGAACTATGGGACGAAATTCATGTAGACATGGGGAGCACCCAAGATGCGAATCACAGCCTCCTTTTAAGTGTACTCTGTATTATTTTTTAGCTGCATGTGGTCTTCAGGGGGCGGCACGGTGGCGCAGTGGTAGAGCTGCTGCCTCGCAGTAAGGAGACCCGGGTTCGCTTCCTGGGTCCTCCCTGCGTGGAGTTTGCATGTTCTCCCCGTGTCTGCGTGGGTTTCCTCCGGGTGCTCCGGTTTCCTCCCACAGTCCAAAGACATGCAGGTTAGGTGGATTGGCGATTCTAAATTGACCTTAGTGTGTGCTTGGTGTGTGGGTGTGTTTGTGTGTGTCCTGCGGTGGGTTGGCACCCTGCCCGGGATTGTTTCCTGCCTTGTGCCCTGTGTTGGCTGGGATTGGCTCCAGCAGACCCCCGTGACCCTGTGTTTGGATTCAGCGGGTTAGAAAATGGATGGATGGATGGTCTTCAGGACAAAAAACAACCTGAAGACTCCCTAGCAGTTTTATTACACTTGTGAACTTGGAGAGGCATCAGCTAACTCTTAGGAATTACACAGTGAAGTGGGCGTGGACCATCCTGTCCTACCTGTCCTACTGGCTTTCGTAAGAAGACACTGGTAATACCATGTCTTCACTGTGTCGCTGGTATATGAGTCTTATTAATCTTTGTCTTGATAAAATACCACCAGAAGGGCAATGTTTTTAGTGAAAACTTTCAGCCTTGCCCCCCATTGCTGAGGTGTTTCACTTGCACGTTGTTTAGCCATGGCGTTTGCTTAATCTGTGTCATTAGCACAATGTTGTTGTTGCGCAGTGGTGTTTTGTGCACACAGGTCTTTCGTAGTGAGAAGTGAGGGGCATGCATGTACCATCTAGTGGTTGTGGTTGAGTGTGAGCAGAGTGGACTGCTCCATACACACACACATGCACACACAAAGGTCTTTCATTTATATACATACGTCTAATTATAGTGTCTTTCAGAGTGAGAGGAAAGTACTTAACTATGGAAGCTCATTAATTCCCTTTGAGATTAATGAAGTGTATGTAAATCTAATATAATGACATTAGAAGACATCAATTTTTATAGCCCACATTGATACAAATCTATAAATACTAATAATTGTGAATTTCCCCTTAGGATTAATAAAGTATCTATCTATCTATCTATCTATCTATCTATCTATCTATCTATCTATCTATCTATCTATCTATCTATCTATCTATCTACAGTAAATAAAATGCGAGAAGCAACCACGAAAGGGGCACCTGCACACTCACAGTTTGCACACAATTTAGCATTAACAGTTTACATAAATGCTTAATTTTGGGTAGTGTGAAATTCTAAACATGGATGCAGTTATTGTGAGGGATAGTCCAGTGGGGACTGGAATTGCATGGAGTTTGCCATAGTGCTGGGCATGAGCTGTGGTGTAAGGTGCCCCAGTGGATTATAAATTGATAGTGTGTGGCCACTAGGGGGTGCACCAGCTCCCCAAACTTGACACAGACAGGCAGAAGGTGCAAGTCCAGTAACACTGATGTTTTATTTCTTTGCTGGTGGAAACTCTTTACTTCGTTCTCCAGCTACACAGCACAGTACACAAGGACCACAAGGTGCCAGGTCTGGGGATACATGAGTAGCCTGAACCAGGTTGATGCCAGAGTCCTTGATGAAGTTCACCGTCTTCTTGGAACGGTGCACCGGTGCATTGTTGTGGTGAAGGAAGAAGTCAGAAAGATGTGGTTTGGGGTGACCTCTCTTTGTAGCTGTTTGAAAACCAGGGTCAAGCACACTTCCATGTAGGTGTCTGATTTCACTGATGTCACCGTCTACCCCACTTCAAATGGGATCACTTCCACAAGGCCATCATAATGGAAGAAGGTAGTGAACATGACCTTCACCGTTGACTTCACTTGTTAGGCTTTGACAGGAGATGCCTGGCCTTTTTAAGCCCACACCACAGACTGTTGCTTGATATCAAGTCTCATCTCTCGTCACCAGTTTCTTGAACTTTGACAATTTTTCATCAGCATTATCCCTGAGGGGCGGCACGGTGGCGCAGTGGGTAGCGCTGCTGCCTCGCAGTTGGGGACCTGGGTTCACTTCCCGGGTCCTCCCTGCGTGGAGTTTGCATGTTCTCCCCGTGTCTGCGTGGGTTTCCTCCGGGCGCTCCGGTTTCCTCCCACAGTCCAAAGACATGCAGGTTAGGTGGATTGGCGATTCTAAATTGGCCCTAGTGTGTGCTTGGTGTGTGGGTGTGTTTGTGTGTGTCCTGCGGTGGGTTGGCACCCTGCCCGGAATTGGTTCCTGCCTTGTGCCCTGTGTTGGCTGGGATTGGCTCCAGCAGACCCCCGTGACCCTGTGTTCGGATTCAGCGGGTTGGAAAATGGATGGATGGATGGATTATCCTTGAGAAATGTCTGGCAGAAATCGACTTAACAATCTTCTGCCTTGAGGAGGCAATGCATCCATCTGGCAGATTTCTTCATGTAATCCAACAGCTCATGAAGATGAAAATAGAGAAAACTACTACTATAAAGGATGGAACTTACAAAGACAAAAATGACAAATGACTCCCTCTTTGAAAGAATGCACATCAAACCTTTGGTTCAAATCATGCAACAAATGCAACTCAAATTTATTGGACACTGCCTTAGAAAACCAATGCCATTAATCAATATGTTCCCTATGAGCCACTTGGAAACTAAAGAAAAGAAGCAGACGCAGACCATGTTTTGTCATATAACACCTACATTGGTAAAATAGTAAATGTCACCAATGGTCAGCAAGATAAGGGAAGCGGCTTCCAAAGACTGTAAAGGTTTAACAAACCGTATTTGTAGTTGAGTGATTATGTACAATATATGTATATCACATACATATATACATACACATTAATATCTTGGTTAAATCCTGTGAGAGCCAAGCTCCTTCATTATAAAGATGGCATAAAATGTGCTATAGTCCATTTGCAAATTCAAGTACCAGTCTGCTAGTACTTTTCAATACAGTATAGAGTTATATACCCCTGCAATCCTTGTGGCCTCTTTCTATAAGTAGAATAATATCAAAGAGTGTTTTCAGAAATTTTGTTCCTGTCTTCAACAATAAGGCAAAAAGTAAAATGGAAATACAATGAGAAACATAAAGCTCAAACATAACATTTTTAAACTTCACCCTGTGGCTCCATTCAGCTTATCAGTACAGGTTGTTGAATTCTTATCCTTCAGGTGGAGTGTTTTACTCGCTTGCCCAGAATGAACAAAACATCCTCCTTTCTCACTTCCCATCTCTCCCCTGACCACTTCCATTTACTGCCACCGGTGAGCTTTCTTGGCTTACAGGCGCAACAGGCCTGAAATCCCTTAAAGCACAGCCTCTGGTGTCCCTTGCACTTCAATAGTCATTAAAAAAGCCATGTCTCTTGGATAGTCTCCATGCACAATCCTATTTGTCATATTAATTTTATATTTGTAAATCTTCACTGTAGAACTTAGTCAGTAAGGCTTATGCATGCATTGTGAATTTCCCATTGGGATTAATAAAGTATCTATCTATCTATCTATCTATCTATCTATCTATCTATCTATCTATCTATCTATCTATCTATCTATCTATCTATCTATCTATCTATCTATCTATCTATCTATCTATTTGACCCTTAGAACTCTCATATCATCAACCAATATACATGCTCAAACGAGGTCTGTCTGGAAGAAGTCCAGCCATTGCTAATATAACAAGAACGGTTTGTGTGGCATCGATGTAACCTGGCAGCCAAGGAGAGTGGACTGGAAGGCACATGTGTGAACAATGATGACTAGTCAGCGGGGGCGCTAGACACCATTGAGTGAACATGTGTACTGTGTGGCCATTGCATTCAAAATGACTGAGCAAGTAGAGCAACGAATCTGCATCAAATTTTGCATTAAGCTTGAATGTTCATCCACGGAAACTATTCAGAATATTCAGAAGATTTCCGTGGGGACAATGCAATGAGTGACGAAACATCAAATCAACCAGGTGACTCAGCCCCACAGCAGCCCAGATTTGGCACCCTGTGATTTCTGGCTTTTCCCAAAACTAAAATCACCTTTGAAAGGGAAGAGATTTCAGATTGTTGATGACGTTCAGGAAAATGCAACGAGGCAGCTGATGGCAATTCCAACAATAGATTTTGCAGAGTGTTTTGTGGAAGAGACGCTGGGAGAACTGTGTGACGTCCCAAGGTGACTACTTTGAAGGGGACTGAGGCATCATTGTCCTATTTACAGTGCTTCTTGTATCTTCCTTAATAAATGTATCTATTTTTCATAGTACATGGCTGGATACTTTCCAGACAGACCTAGTATCTACCTGTAAATCATTGAGTATGTCACAGGTAGGTCAATCTATCAATAAATCAATAACTGATAGGTTTATTGACCATACTGTCTGCCTTCTACTGACTTATATATTTCCAGGTCAACTTGGTCCCTTCACATGAAGATATCAATTGTTGCCTCTCATCAGCCAAGCAGCTTTTGCAACTTCTTGCTTCTTTGTAAGTTTTCTCCCAGGGTACAAATCTGTCTCTTTATCTTTCTGTTCTGGTCTGCTGATCCTGATCATTTCCCATCTAAAGATCCCTGAAAAGAACCACCATCACCTAACATGTCCTGCTTTCTCCCACTGGCATGCCAAGTTGACACTCTATGCCAGTGGGGGTTTGTCTCCTCTGGATGTCCAGTGCTTGACTTTGTCATACAAATGCACACTTGATTATATGCCGTGCCTATTTCACATACTTGGAAGCTTTTACATTTTATTGTTATAAAGCTTTGATTCACAGTGGATTTAATTTGGCTTTTTTGACACAGATCCACAGAAAAAGACTCTTTAATGACAAAGCGAAAAAAGATGCCTGCAAAGTGGTCTAAATTAATTACAAATACGAAAGACTGAGTAAGTATTCACAAGTTCAAATCGATATTTAGCAGATGCACCTTAGGCAGCCATGACAGCATTGAGTCTGTGTCCTCAGGTCTCTCTATAAGATTTGCATATCTGGACACTGTAGTTTTCTCCATTCTTGTTAGTTGCATGGTCATCTTGAGTGAACAGCCTTTGTCAAGTCTGGCCATAAATTCTCAGTTGGATTGAGATCTGGACTCTGGCTCTGCCACTCCAGAACATTCACATTGCTGATTTTAAGCCATTCCTGTGTACTTTTGGCTTTCTGCTTGTCGTTGTTATCTTCCTAGGAAACAAATCTCCAAAGGTGCAGGCTTCTTAAAGACTAATCAGGTTTTGCTCGCGGATTTCTTCATATTTTGCGGCATTCATTTTACTCTCACAAGTCTCCCAGGACCTGCTACAGAGAAGCATCCCCAAAGTCAGATGCTGCTACTAACATGCTTCACGGTAGGGAGAGTGTGTTTATGATAATGTGCAGTGTTCAAACATTTAATTTGATGGCTAAAACACTCAATTTTTGGTCTCATCAGACCATAAAACCTTTTTTCCAGCTGACTTCAGAGGCCTGCATGTGTCTTCTAGAAAATTCTCTGTGCATTTTTCTAACAGTGGCTTTCTTCCATAAAGCTGTGACTAGTGAAGCACCCGGTCAACAGTTGTTGTCTGCATAGTCTCTCCAACCTGATCAACTGTAGCTTGTAACTCCTTCAGAATTCTCAGAGGTCTTACTGGTCCTCTTCTTGCACAATCATTCAGGTTTTGTGGCCTCCCTGCTGCTTCATGCTCTTTCCATTTCTTAATGACTTACTTAACTGGATATTCAGTGACTTGGATATTTTCTTGTTTCTATACTCTAATGTGTGCTTTTCAAAGAATAACTTGGAATGTTTGTTTGTCTTCATTGTGTAGGTTAGGCCATCATACTGACTCTCCACGGGGTGGCCCTACCACATTCAGATGCATTTACACAATACAATCGGTAGCGCTGCTACCTTGCAGTAAGGAGATCATGGATTCACATCCCGGGTCGTCCCTTCTAGGAGAGTGCTTTGAGTATTGAGATACGCGCTATATAAATGTAAAGAATTATTGTTATTAATCAATGATACCCCAGATACAATAGGTGATCTCCATTGAACTAACTATTTGACTTCAAAAACCAGTTGGCCACACCAGTGATGGTTTAGGTGCATCATGTTGAAGGAAATGAGGAATCCATATTACTAAACGAGAATGGTAAACCGGATGGACGCAGGGAAATGGGCCGTGGACGCAAAAGACGTAGTGCGCAGGCGCCACACAAAGCCCCCCTCCAAGCACCGGAAAATGAGAAATGATGCGCCATGCCCATAGCAACAGACCCATGCAACAAAGCGCCACACGAAGGCCATACCACACGAAACAGGACACACACAAAAAAGAGGATTCAGACCCACGACACACAAAGCACCCCTCCACTAACAGAAATAAGAAATGAGGCAACGCGCCCCTAGCACACCAAAAACAAAGGAGTCAGACGCAAGCGCCACATAGCAGACGAAACGGTACGCAGACAAAAATGAGGATTCACACCCACGACACACAAAGCCCCCCTCCACTAACAGAAATAAAAAATGAGGCAACGTGCCCCTCAAAGAAAACGCATGCCAACAAACGACGTCATACATAGACAACAAGAGACCGGACTACAATACATATACAGGTGCGACACCTGATGGGTAATAATACGAAGAAACCCTCCAAGCACCGGAAAATGAGAAATGATGCTCCGCGCCCATAGCAACAGACCCATGCAACAAAGCGCCAGACGAAGCCCATACCACACGAAACAGGACACACACAAAAAAGAGGATTCAGACCCACGACACACGAAGCCCCCCTCCACTAACAGAAATAAAAAATGAGGCAGCGTGCCCCTCAAAAAAAAAGCTTGATTACTTATCCATTTTACTCACGATAAAGAACAAACAAGTCATTCATTCACGATCAGAAAAGGCTCCATATTAGCAGTCAGTGCGATCGTCCTTATTAACGTTCCATATTACTAATGATAATGAACAAACAAGTGATGAATTCACGATCACGGGTGCAAAACGATACGGCTCGAGTAACGGGACCACAAACACAAACCCGCATGAAAAAAAACAATACACGTCGGCGCCTACAACGCGCTTCTGAGACTGCGGAAGAAAAAATGTCTCGGCTCCAAAAACACATGTCACTCCTTATTCAAAATACCGGTCCCAATCACAGAAACATCGGTATCCACTATGAAAATGAACAGTAACAATGCAGGTGACATCCGTCTTGCCAAACTATTAATTATAGATGAATGTACAATGGCATCCAGTCACTTACTCAACACCATTGATAAACTTCTACAAACGTTGATGAATAATAATATTCCCATTGGAGGAAAGGTACTTTTATTAGGAGGAGATTTTAGACAGTGCTTAACTATTGCTCCACATGCAATGCGCTCAGCTATTGTTCAGTCCACCTTAAAATACGCGGAATTAGACCAAATACCCCTTTTAACACAACGGACTATATTATGTCCAAAAAATATTAATGTTGATCACATAAATAACCAAGTCAGTGCATTACTTCCTGTAGAGGAACGGCTCTTTCTAAGCTCTGACAAAGTTGACTCTGCTGACAACAATGACCATCTTAATTTCCCTTTACAATATTTGAACACTATTAACCCAGCCGGATTACCACAACACAATCTTAACCTTACAATCGTAACAATAATCATGCTATTAAGAAACCTTAACACTAAACAAGGTTTATGCAGTGGTACACGTTTAGTCGTCAACACCATGACACACAATGTTATTGAGGCAAAACTTCTTACAGGATCACATGCTAACAATACTGTTCTGATTCCTACAATTGACCTTACAAGTTCTGACCTAGAATTACCTTTTACACTTACACGGCGACAGTTCCCCATTAAACCTGCATTTGCCATGACCATCAACAACGTTTTCTTTGAGGGGCGCGTTGCCTCATTTTTTATTTCTGTTAGTGGAGGGGGGCTTTGTGTGTCGTGGGTGTGAATCCTCATTTTTGTGTGCGTACCGTTTCGTCTGCTATGTGGCGCTTGCGTCTGACTCCTTTGTTTTTGGTGTGCTAGGGGCGCGTTGCCTCATTTCTTATTTCTGTTAGTGGAGGGGTGCTTTGTGTGTCGTGGGTCTGAATCCTCTTTTTTGTTTGTGTCCTGTTTCGTGTGGTATGGCCTTCGTGTGGCGCTTTGTTGCATGGGTCTGTTGCTATGGGCGTGGCGCATCATTTCTCATTTTCCGGTGCTTGGAGGGGGGCTTTGTTTGGCGCCTGCGCACTACGTCTTTTGCGTCCTCGGCCCATGTCCCTGCATCCATCCGGTTTACCATTCTCGTTTAGTAATATGGATTAATGTAGACCATTTTGCGGAGATATGTTGTCGCATTCACATTAAAGTCTTTTTCTGTTAATCAATGTCAGAAAAGCAAAATTAAACCCACTGATTTTCAATTTCATTTAATGATAAAGAATTAACAACTTCCAAGAGGGTGAATACGATGCTGATGGGTTTTTCTTTGGGTATACAACTACAAAGTCCATTTAGAAAATCTAGTGTACAGTGCTTTCACATTAATACATGTGATCCTCCTATATACTGTTGAGTCCTTGGATTTTTCAGTATAAATGTCAGCCATAGAATACACCCTCACTTTATTGTATTCTCTTTTTCCCATATTCTGTGAATAAAAAATAGCTTCACAACCAAAACAACAAGTAGAAGTGGTCCCCTTTATTGATTATCTTCAAACAGAAGCAAAATAATGATTTGGTTAGAACAATAAAGTGCCAAGTGCAGCACTAGAGAATTGGTGTTCCAGCAGCACCTTTCAGCAACTGGGTGATTATTAGCCAGCTCTGGAATAATAAAGCTTCTGATGATCCGATACTGTAGGATGGAGCATATGTCTTAACATATGCTATGCTGAACTCACTTTTATACCTGGATTATAATAAAAGCAAGCTCTGTTCATCTGCCTTATCACTAGATCAGCAGCCCTCTCATCATCTTCTTTTTGCATGCTTAAAAGCCGGGGAACTACTAATTATGATTTAGACCCAGGACAGACACTTCAATATTGATTTGAGCAGATGAAAATCAGCAACTGCAATATGTCAACACTCAAGTGCAGCTACAATAAATTACACGAGCCATTAGGCACACAAGCACAGACGCACACAAGCCGCCTTGGTAAGTAAACTGATTCTCTTTGGTTTGTCTTGTAAATAGACATCATGTAAACTGAGGCAAATTAAACAGACGCACTGAAGAGGAATGGGCAGTGACGACCGGTCGCTTAAACTGCGGTTACTGGAGGCAGCCTCAGGTGATTTTGGAGAGTGAATAATTCTCTTTCCTGTTTTTGTGGCTTGCATTGCTTTAAGAACTCTCCTTCAAAAAAGGAAAGACAAAATCAGGTTTATGAAATGGTTAACACAGCATAAATGAAAACAAAACTTGCTAGTTAAATAATTTCATGAAACACAGCTGCCACATTTTATTCTTTTAACTATCACAAAACATCAAATTTGCTAACCCAGGTAGGCTGCAGCCTGTCCTGGCAGCATTGGGTGCAAGGCAAGTATCAATCCTGGACAAGGCACCAATCCATTGCAAGTCCCTAACAGCAGACATGTTTTGAAGTAATACTTTTAAGTACTGTCCCATGTAACTTAGAATTACCAATTAATCTAACATGTACCTCTTGGGGTGCTGGAGAAAAACCCACAGAGACACAGTGAACATTAGAACGTTAGCCGAGAACAGGCCATTAAGTCCAACAAAGCTTGCCAGTCCTATCCACTTAATTCTTCCAAAATAACATCAAGTGGAGTTTTGAAAGTCCCTAAAGTCCTACTGTTCACCACACTACTTTTTCGCTTATTCCATGTTTTTGTGGTTCTCTGTGAAAAGAAAAACTTCCTAATCTTTGTGTGAAATTTACCCTTAACAAGTTCCCAGCTGTGTTCCTGATAAATTCATTTTAAAATCACCATCTTGATTCACTGTACTAATGCCTTTCATAATTTTAAACACTTCGATCATGTCTCCTGTTAATTTATTTTTTTGTTGAAACTGAAAGCCTTGGTTCTTTTAATCTTTCCTCAGAACTCATCCCCTGTAGCCCTGGAATCAGCCTAGTCACTATTCTCTGGACTTTTTCTAGTGCTGCTAAGTCCTTTTTGTAACATGGAGAGCAAAACTGCACACAGTACTCCAGATGAGGTGACACCAGTGTGTTATAAAGCTTTAGCATAAGCTCCTTGGACACATCAGGGCACCAGACGTTCTGTTAGCCTTCTTAATGGCTTCTGAACACTGCCTGGCTGCTTACAGTGTCGAGTCCACTACGACTCCTAAATCCTTCTCATAAGGTGTACTTTCGATTATTAGACCTTCCATTGTATATTCAAACCTAATATTTTTACTTCCTAAGTATAATACTTTGCATTTGCTTATATTAAATTTCATCTGCCACAAATCTGCCCAAGCCTGCAAAACATGCAAAATCCTGAAGACGGGTGTGTAGTATGCACAATTAAATCCATGAGGCAGCAGTGCTATGCACTTTGCCCCTTTCATGCCCTATTAAACTAATCAATATTTAGAATTGTAAGATGTGACTCTGAACACACACACACACACACATACAGTTGTGCGTGAAAGTTTGTGAACCCTTTAGAATTTTCTATATTTCTGCATAAATATGACCTAAAACATCATCAGATTTTCACGCAAGTCCTAAAAGTAGATAAAGAGAAACCAGTTAAACAAATGAGATAAAAATATTATACTTGGTCATTTATTTATTGAGGAAAATGATCGAATATTACATATTTGTGAGTGGCAAAAGTATGTGAACCTCTAGGATTAGCAGTTAGTTTGAAGGTGAAATTCGAGTCAGGTGTTTTCAATCAGTGGGATGACAATCAGGTGTGAGTGGGCACCCTGTGTTATTTAAAGAACAGGGATCTATCAAAGTCTGCTCTTCACAACACATGTTTGTGGAAGTGGATCATGGCACGAACAAAGGAGATTTCTGAGGACCTCAGAGTTAGAGTTGTTGATGCTCATCAGGCTGGAAAAGGTTACAAAACCATCTCTAAAGAGTTTGGACTCCGCCAATCCACAGTCAGACAGATTGTGTACAAATAGAGGAAATTCAAGACCATTGCTACCCTCCCCAGGAGTGGTCAACCAACAAAGATCACTCCAAGAGCAAGGTGCGTAATAGTCAGTGAGGTCATAAAGGACCCCAGGGTAACTTTTAAGCAACTGAAGGCCTCTCTCACATTGGCTAATGTTCATGTTCATGAGTCCACCATCAGGAGAACACTAAACAACAATGGTGTGCCTGGCAGGATTGCAAGGAGAAAGCCACTGCTCTCCAAAAAAAACATTGCTGCTCATCTGCAGTTTGCTAAAGATCACATGGACAAACCAGAAGGCTATTGGAAGAATATTTTGTGGACGGATGAGACCAAAATAGAACTTTTTGGTTTAAATGAAAAGCATTATGTTTGGAGAAAGGAAAACACTGCATTCCAGCATAAGAACCTTATCCCACCTGTGAAACATGGTGGTGGTAGTATCATGGTTTGGGCCTGTTTTGCTGCATCTTGGCCAGGATGGCTTGCCTTCATTGATGGAACAATGAATTCTGAATTATATCAGAGAATTCTAAAGGAAAATGTCAGGACATCTGTCCATGAACTGAATCTCAATAGAAGGTGGGTCATGCAGCAAGACAACTACCCTAAGCACACAAGTCGTTCTACCAAATAATGGTTAAAGAAGAATAAAGTTAATGTTTTGGAATGGCCAAGTCAAAGTCCTGACCTTAATCCAATCAAAATGTTGTGGAAGGACCTGAAGTTACCAGTTAATGTGAGGAAACCCACCAACATCCCAGAGTTGAAGCTGTTCTCTACGGAGGAATGGGCTAAAATTCCTCCAAGCCGGTGTGCAGGACTGATCAACAGTTACCGGAAACATTTAGTTGCAGTTATTGCTGCAAAGGGGGGTCACACCAGATACTGAAAGCAAAGGTTCACATACTTTTGTCACTCACAAATATGTAATATTCGATCATTTTCCTCAATAAATAAATGACCAAGTATAATATTTTTGTCTCATTTGTTTAACTGGTTTCTCTTTATCTACTTTTAGGACTTGCATGAAAATCTGATGATGTTTTAGGTCATATTTATGCAGAAATATAGTGTAATATGAGCGCTATATAGCACCCGACCCGACACAGACTGAGGCAGAGGCACGTGTAACAGAAACAGTTTCTTTTATTTTTCTTCAGCCGTGGGGCACGCCTTCTCCGTGTCCCACAGGCCCAACACAGTCCCACAAGCACTTAAATAACACACAAACCACACTTCTTCTCTCCACCTCAGCACCACCACTCCTCCCAGGCAACCTCGTCTTCTTCCTCCTGATTCTGGCTCTCTTCAGTGGTGGTGGTTGGCCTTTTTTATACCCCACCCGGAAGTATTCCAGGTGCTTGATCACCTGGGTCTAATTGCATTTCCGGGTGGAGCTGAGGAATTGACCAGCCGCGCTGCCAAGACCATGCAGCTCCCCCAGGCGGCCATCCAAGCCCTCAACCAGGCTGTGGAGGACTCCATGTCCCATGGAGCCATGCGCCAGGCTGGGGAATCATCATCCGCCAGGGAGGCTGCCACCAAGCGTCCCGGGGGAGGTATTGAGCTGCCCGTGGTGGCTCCCCCGGAACAGATGCAGCAGAGGAGTCCCTGCCGGGCATGGAACCCGGCTGTCCTTTACAATAGAAAATTCTAAAGGGTTCACAAACTTTCAAGCACAACTGTATATATATATATATATATATATATATACAGTATATATAAATATATATATTTATTTATTTCTATGTGCGTGTGTGTGTAAATATATCAGTATTCCAACAGTTGAATAATATGAAAAATGTGTATAAAGAAAAAAATATGAAATAAAATTAGCACATATTTCAGCCAAAGTAATTTGCATTGTGGGGCAGCACGGTGCCTCGCAGTAAGGAGATGTGGGTTTGCTTCCCGGGTCCTCCCTGTGTGGAGTTTACATGTTCTCCCTGTGTCTTCGTGGGTTTTCTCCGGGTACTCCGGTTTCCTCCCACAGTCCAAAGACATGCAGGTTAGGTGCATTGGCATTCCTAAATTGTCCCTAGTGTGTGCTTGGTGTGTGTGTGTGTGCCCAGCGGTGGGCTGGTGCTCTGCCCGGGGTTTGTTCCTGCCTTGTGCCCTGTGCTGGCTGGGATTGGCTCCAGCAGACCCCGTGACCCTGTGTTAGGATATAGCGGGTTGGACAATGACTGCTGGGAGACTTCAATGCTCACGTGGGCAATGACAGTGAGACCTGGAAGGGCGTGATTGGGAGGAATGGCCCCCCGATCTGAACCCGAGTGGTGTTTTGTTATTGGACTTCTGTGCTCGTCACGGATTGTCCATAAACGAACACCATGTTCAAGCATAGGGGTGTTCATATGTGCAACTTGGCACCAGGACACCCTAGGCCTCAGTTCGATGATCGACTTTGTGGTCGTGTCGTCGGACTTGCGGCCACATGTCTTGGACACTCGGGTGAAGAGAGGGGCGGAGCTATCAACTGATCACCACCTGGTGGTGAGTTGGCTTCGATGGTGGGGGAGGATGCCGGTCAGGCCTGGTAGGCCCAAACATGTTGTGAGGGTCTGCTGGGAACGTCTGGCAGAGCCCCCTGTCAGAAGTAGCTTTCAACTCCCACCTCCGGCAGAACTTTGACCATGTCCCGAGGGAGGTGGGGGACATTGAGTCCGAATGGACCATGTTCCGTGCCTCTATTGTTGAGGCGGCTGACCGGAGCTGTGGCCGTAAGGTGGTCGGTGCCTGTCGTGGCGGCAATCCCCGAACCCGTTGGTGGACACCGGCGGTGAAGGATGCCGTCAAGCTGAAGAAGGAGTCCTACCGGTCCCTTTTGTCCTGTGGGACTCTGGAGGCAGCTAATAGGTACCGGCAGGCCAAGCGGAATGCAGCTTCGGTGGTTGCTGAGGCAAAAACTTGAGCATGGGAGGAGTTTGGGGAGGCCATGGAGAACGACTTTCGGACGGGTTCGAGGAGATTCTGGTCCACCGTCCGGCGTCTCAGGAGGGGGAAGCAGTGCAGTGTCAACACTATATATGGTGGGGATGGTGCACTGCTGCCCTTGACTCGGGACGTTGTGAGTCGGTGGGGGAGTACTTTGAAGACCTCCTCAATCCCAATAACATGCCTTCCAATGAGGAAGCAGAGCCTGGGGACTCAGAGGTGGGCTCCTCCATCTCTGGGACTGAGGTCACCAAGGTGGTCAAAAAACTCCTTGGTGGCAGGGCCCCGGGGGTGGATGAGATACTCCCAGAGTTCCTAAAGGCTCTGGATGTTGTAGGGCTGTCTTGGTTGACACGTCTCTACAACATCGCATGGACATCAGGGACAGTGCCTCTGGATTGGCAGACCGAGGTGGTGGTCCCCCTCTTTAAGAAGGGGGACCGGAGGGTGTGTTCCAACTACAGAGGGATCACACTCCTCAGCCTCCCTGGAAAAGTCTATTCGGGGGTTCTGGAGAGGAGGGTCCGTTGGATAGTCGAACCTCGGATTCAGGAGGAACAGTGTGGTTTTCGTCCTGGTCGCGGAACAGTGGACCAGCTCTACACCCTTAGCAGGGTCCTGGAGGGTGCATGGGAGTTTGCCCAACCAGTCTACATGTGTTTTGTGGATTTGGAAAAGGCGTTTGACCGTGTCCCTCGGGGAATCCTGTGGGGGGTGCTCCGGGAGTATGGAGTACCGGACCCCCTGATAAGGGCTGTTCGGTCCCTGTACAACCGGTGTCAGAGCTTGGTCCGCATTGCCGGCAGTACGTCGAACCCGTTTCCAGTGAGAGTTGGACCTCCGCCAGGGCTGCCCATTGTCACCGATTCTGTTCATAACTTTTATGGACAGAATTTCTAGGCGCAGCCAGGGTGTTGAGGGGGGTCCGGTTTGGTGGACTCAGGATTGGGTCACTGCTTTTTGCAGATGATGTTGTCCTGTTTGCTTCATCAGGCCGTGATCTTCAGCTCTCTCTGGATCAGTTCGCAGCTGAGTGTGAAGCGGCTAGGATGGGAATCAGCACCTCCAAATCCGAGACCATGGTCCTCAGCCGGAAAAGGGTGGAGTGCCCTCTCAGGGTTGGGAGCGAGATCCTGCCTCAAGTGGAGGAGTTCAAGTATCTCGGGGTCTTGTTCACGAGTGAGGGAAGAATGGAGCGTGAGATCGACAGGCGGATCGGTGCGGCGTCCGCAGTGATGCGGGCTCTGCATCGGTCTGTTGTGGTGAAAAAGGAGCTGAGCCATAAGGCAAAGCTCTCAATTTACCGGTCGATCTATGTTCCTACCCTCACCTATGGTCATGAGCTATGGGTAGTGACCGAAAGAACGAGATCGCGAATACAAGCGGCTGAAATGAGTTTCCTCCGCAGGGTGTCTGGGCTTTCCCTTAAAGACAGGGTGAGAAGCTCAGTCATCCGGGAGGGGCTCAGAGTAGAGCCACTGCTCCTCTGCATCGAGAGGAGTCAGATGAGGTGGCTCGGGCATTTGATCAGGATGCCTCCTGGACGCCTCCCTGGTGAGGTGTTCCGGGCACGTCCAACCGGGAGGAGGCCCCGGGGAAGACCCAGGACACGCTGGAGGGACTATGTCTCCCGGCTGGCCTGGGAACGCCTCGGGATTCTCCCGGAAGAGCTAGAAGAAGTGGCCGGGGAGAGGGAAGTCTGGGCATCTCTGCTCAAGCTGCTGCCCCCGCGACCCGACCTCGGATAAGCGGGAGACAATGGATGGATGGATGGATGGATGGATGGATGGATGGACAATGACTGAGTGACTGACATTATGCATTGAAGAGGAAATAAAGGCGCAGCTCAAGTAATTTTGAGTGGGTCTTTGGCGCCCTCTGCTGTTAAGGTGTGTTTACTTAATGGTAATGGCTAATATCGAGCTCACCAGTTTAAGGTAAATCGAAAAGTCAGTGACATTTAATGTGGGAAAAACATACAGTCATGTGGAAAAGTACACTCCATTGAAATTGTTGACTTTTTCATATTTGAACTGGCAAGCACACAATGCAAATAGTGCCTACAGATCAAGGTGATATAATTCAATAAAAACATGGAAAATTTGCTTTTTCTACGACTTATTCAAGAAAAATATCAACAGATGAAACGATCTGTTGGGCAAAAAGTAAGTGCACCCTTAGCCTCAGAAGTTGTTATTGCCCCTTTAACGGAAATAATTTCTTGTAGGTGTTTTGCATAGCTGCCCACCAGTCCCTGACACCAACTCTGTGAAATATTTGACCGCTACTCCATGCAAAGTTCTCAGCTGAAAGATGTTTGTGGATTTTCTTGCATACCTACCCATTTCAATGAGACACAAATCATGACCTTGACTACACCAATCCATAACCCTCTGTTTATTCTTTTTGAACCATTCCTTGGGGGATTTGCTAGTGAGCTTCAGATTATTATCATGTTGAAAGGTCCATTTCTGCTTCAACCTCAACTTTCAGACAGATGGCCTCACATATTCTCCTCAAGCACACTTGAGTTGACTTGAAGACTGCAAGCTGCCGGGCCCTAAGGCAGCAAAGCAACTCCAAACCAGAATATTACCACCACCATGCTTCATAACTGGAATGAAATTCCTCCCGCTGCAGTCCTTGGTTTGTACCAAACATGTCTATGGTTACTGTGGCTACCAGCTCTATCTTTGATTCATCTGTCCTGAGCGGCCTAATCTTTGCCTGTGTGTTCAATGGCAAACTGTAGTCTTGCTGTGATGTTCTTTTTGGGCAGCAAAGGCCTTTTCCTGGCACAACTCATATGCAGGTCAAATTTCTTCAGTCTCTTTCTGATTGTATAAGCATGTCTAGTAAGGACCAGGCACTGCTCATTACCTGCCTAATATCATCCCTTCGGTGATGCATTGTGGTGGCAGCAGCAAGTTATGGAGGTGCTTCTCAGCAGTAAGACTCTTGCCATTCGTTATTGAGAAACGAATACGTTTGTAAAATAGCGCAATAATTATCCAGATATAATGACATAATAATTGCAAAATAACACAATAAATTATTTTGAGAGGAGGGAGTCAATTCCCCTAATAAAACTGTTGCTGTGGTTACAGGATCACCTGTGAGTGAGAATCCTGATTAGGAAACAGAAGAACCCATGATGGGGAGCAGCAAGAGGAAAACAGCAATAAGCAGCTATAACTGGGAACTTAAGGAGCAGTCAAAACGGTTAGGACTGTCAGACACCCCCTGATTCTATGGTACGAGAAAATTCCTCCACATGATATACTGTATACCATTCGGCTCGCCACATTTTAATATTTCAAACATCTGACTCAATTATTTTTGTTTATTACGTACATCTCAAAAAGTAAATCCTTACATTTCTTATCAATGCTCCTTGTTGGGAAGGCTTATAATTCAGACATTTTTTTAATATTGTTTTCTTTCATGTGAATTGTACCTCTCTGTTGGTACTTGCTGTCTACTCAGGTATGAGGCAAGAGGCTCTGCTGTCTATCTCTAGATGCTCAACGTGATATACAATAAAATACTAAATATGCCTACTTTAATATATCTATCATTGCTATATCCCAGACATTATGATGTCATGAAACGGGGGGACCATGTAGAAAAAGTGTTTTCATTTCTACCTGGTGTGACCAAAATGTGCAAATACCCTTAAATGAAAGTCTGCAATGTGCACTTTAATCACGTACATATTGTTTGATTTGTAAGTTTAAAATGTGGGGCTGAGGAGGAAATCAAGCAAAAATGTTTCTTTGTCTCATATATTATGGAAGGAACTGTACATAGATAGATAGATAGATAGATAGATAGATAGATAGATAGATAGATAGATAGATAGATAGATAGATAGATAGATGAAAATGTGTATAAAAAGCATCCATCCATCCATCCATCCATTTTCCAACCCGCTGAATCCGAACACAGGTGTCACGGGGGTCTGCCGGAGCCAATCCCAGCCAACACAGGGCACAAGGCAGGAACCAATCCTGGGCAGGGTGCCAACCCACCGCAGAAAAAGCATACATTGGATTGAAAAAGAAAGAAAGAAAGAAAGATGGAACTGCACTTGAGGAAGTGGTAAAGGCAATCAAAAAGCTGAAGAACAATAAGAGTACTAGTCTAGATAGAATACAGTGCATCCAGAAAGTATTCACAGCGCATCACTTTTTCCACATTTTGTTATGTTACAGCCTTATTCCAAAATGGATTAAATTAATTTTTTTCCTCAGAATTCTACACACAACACCCCATAATGACAACGTGAAAAAAGTTTACTTGAGGTTTTTGCAAATTTATTAAAAATAAAAAAACTGAGAAATCCCATGTACATAAGTATTCACAGCCTTTGCTCAATACTTTGTTGATGCACCTTTGGCAGCAATTACAGCCTCAAGTCTTGTTGAATATGATGCCACAAGCTTGGCACACCTGTCCTTGGCCAGTTTTGCCCATTCCTCTTTGCAGCACCTCTCAAGCTCCATCAGGTTGGATGGGTAGCGTCGGTGCTCAGCCATTTTAAGATCTCTCCAGAGATGTTTAATCGGATTCAAGTCTGGGCTCTGGCTGGGCCACTCAAGGACATTCACAGAGTTGTCCTGAAGCCACTCGTTTGATATCTTGGCTGTGTGCTTAGGGTCGTTGTCCTGCTGAAAGATGAACCGTCGCCCCAGTCTGAGGTCAAGAGCGCTCTGGAGCAGGTTTTCATCCAGGATGTCTCTGTACATTGCTGCAGTCATCTTTCCCTTTATTTTGACTAGTCTCCCAGTCACTGCCGCTGAAAAACATCCCCATAGCATGATGCTGCCACCACCATGCTTCACTGTAGGGATGGTGCCAAGTTTCCTCCAAACGTGACGCCTGGCATTCACAACAAAGAGTTCAATCTTTGTCTCATCAGACCAGAGAATTTTCTTTCTCATGGTCTGAGAGTCCTTCAAGTGCCTTTTGGCAAACTCCAGGCGGGCTGCCATGTGCCTTTTACTAAGGAGTGGCTTCCATCTGGCCACTCTACCATACAGGCCTGATTGGTGGATTGCTGCAGAGATGGTTGTCCTTCTGGAAGGTTCTCCTCTCTCCACAGAGGACTTCTGGAGCTCTGACAGAGTGACCATCATGTTCTTGGTCACCTCCCTGACTAAGGCCCTTCTCCACCGATCGCTCAGTTTAGATGGCCGGCCAGCTCTAGGAAGAGTCCTGGTGGTTTCGAACTTCTTCCACTTACGGATGATGGAGGCCACTGTGCTCATTGGGACCTTCAAAGCAGCAGAAATTTTTCTGTAACCTTCCCCAGATTTGTGCCTCGAGACAATCCTGTCTTGGAGGTCTACAGACAATTCCTTTGACTTCATGCTTGGTTTGTGCTCTGACATGAACTGTCAACTGTGGGATCTTATATACACAGGTGTGTGCCTTTCCAAATCATGTCCAATCAACTGAATTTACCACAGGTGGACTCCAGTTAAGCTGCAGAAACATCTCAAGGATGATCAGGGGAAACAGGATGCACCTGAGCTCAATTTTGAGCTTCATGGCAAAGGCTGTGAATACTTATGTACATGTGCTTTCTCAATTTTTTTATTTTTAATAAATTTGCACAAACCTCAAGTAAACTTTTTTCACGTTGTCATTATGGGGTGTTGTGTGTAGAATTCTGAGGAAAAAAATTAATTTTAATCCATTTTGGAATAAGGCTGTAACATAACAAAATGTGGAAAAAGTGATGCGCTGTGAATACTTTCCGGATGCACTGTATCATCAGAGCTAATTATTGCATGAAGAAAAAATATAACCAAAGAAATGCATGAAATATGTGTGGAAGTCTGGGATACAGGCAGATCAACGGCCAATAGACAGGTATTAGCCATGGTGACTTGAAAGGCTGCGTCAACTACAGGTCAATAGCATTGATACCACATACGAAAAAGTTGTTTAGAATGTCCTTCAAGAATGATTTCTGATAGCCTTGGAAGATGAACATTTGAGTGAGCAACAGGCCGGCTTTAGGTAGGACAGGAGCACTGTCCAATAGACCTTGATGTTAAGATTGTTATTACAAGATGCAAAGTCTAACTGCCATAAAACATCTACCATTGCTTAATGGATTTTAAGAAAGCACTTGATTCGGTTTGACAAGAAGGGTTGTAGGCAACAATGAAGACTATGGCAGTACCATCCAAACTGGCTGGAGCATTGAAATGTTTATATAAAGAGTGTTTAGTGTTTGTTAGTGGGAGAGGAGTTGCATTACTGGATAAAGGCAACAATGGGAAACAGATGAGGAGAACCATTGTTTCTACTGTTGTTTATGGCATTATTAGAATTAAAAACTAGGGAGTCTCGTTGAGTCGAAGGATTTTTTTATTTAATAGAGAGATAGAAAAGATGGAAGCAGATTTAAGAGGAGGAATTACCATTAGAGTAAATAGTCATAAATCTTTGATTTGAAGATGATATTGACATGCTAACAACGAATGAACTGGATCTTTACGAGCAACCGTGTTAAGACGAAAGCGGAAAAGAGTACAGATTTTTTATTAACAGGGATAGGATAAAATTAATGGTAATAAGAAACAATAAAGCTGGTATAAATTTAAATGGAGAGAAGAATGTGTAGAATGGCTTGTTTATTTGGGTAGCCCTTTAAACGAGTGAGACTGTTGCTCAAAGGAGGTCAATAGAACAATGAACAGTTCTTTTGCTGCGGTGCAAGATAATATGAAAAAGTGGCAATATCTCAGCGAAAGTCAGAATAAAAATATTGATACGTGTGCGTTCTCTCTGCAAACCATCTGGTAGAGCAGCGTTTCTCAACCTTTAAGTATTTGCGACCCGAGTTTTCATAACAGTTTTAATCGCGCCCCCCTAAGGTTTTTTTGAAAGGACCCCACTTATACCCATTTGTTCTTTTTTAATTAATGATATATCATCCATCCATCCATTTTCCAACCCGCTGAATCCGAACACAGGGTCACGGGGGTCTGCCGGAGCCAATCCCAGCCAACACAGGGCACAAGGCAGGAACCAATCCTGGGCAGGGTGCCAACCCACCGCAGGACACACACAAACACACCCACACACCAAGCACACACTAGGGCCAATTTAGAATCGCCAATCCACCTAACCAGCATGTCTTTGGACTGTGGGAGGAAACCGGAGCGCCCGGAGGGAACCCACGCAGACACGGGGAGAACATGCAAACTCCACGCAGGGAGGGCCCGGGAAGCGAACCCAGGTCCCCAGGTCTCCCAACTGCGAGGCAGCAGCGCTACCCACTGCGCCACCGTGCCGCCCCTGATATATCATAGATGCTTATTTTATTATACCTACTTAACTTTTATCGACATTTATCTAACTATATATTTATTTTTCTAGTATCAGAATGTAGTTTAAGTTATGTATGTATTTAAGATATATTTTTCATATTTTCGATTCTTGTTTTCTTTTTTTCCACATCTTCGCGCCCCCCTTTTTGTTACTTCGCGCCCCCCTCGGCGGCCACACATTGACAACCACTGTGGTAGAGAATGAAAAGAACCATCTGTCTCCGCGGTCTCTAGACGGACCAAAGAGGATCTCTTGATCTAAACTACAACTGTAATATTGACATCATAATAAAGATTTCAAAAACGCAGTATTAACACATATGCCTACCGGACGCACTCTGTTCTGTTCGAATTTTGCACTTTAAAGTAATCCGTATTAAAATATGAGCACGCGCGGTTCACTTCACAGACTTTCATTCACTACAAAATCTAACGTGGCGCATGCAGTGAATGTATCTTAAGCACTAGCAATCTCCCTTGTTCATAATCTATCTCAGAACGTCAGCGAATCGTCAAAGATTTGAATTTGACAGAATGCTCTCCCGCTTCATCTGTGGGTGAAGTGGATCAACACGTTTTAATTTCACAATAGTTTAAAGTCTGATGGAAATTGTGAACGCTTACTTATATTCGAGAGTTACGACACGACATCGCGACATGTATCTTTGGAACTTTGACTTTAAAGGCTTGGGAGTACAAAGCAGACTGACCAATCATCTCACCCGTTGGCAGGCGCCTCCACACCTGTTTGTGCGCGCGCGCGCCCGCATTCGTCCTGACGTCAGACGCGATAATTAAACAGGAAGTAATGTCTGTAAACAAAAAGAAGAGAAAAACCTGGATTTATGTAAAACTGTATTAGGCGGCCGTGCGTTCTTCCTTTAAACGCCAGAAATATAGGTGTGCCTATTGATTTTAGCAACCTATGTATGCGTCTATTTATTTGCTTATTTATTTTTACCACTCGACGCTTAATGTTCACCTCCAAAGAAGGACGATGAAAGCTCCGGTTCCGTGGTGAAGACTCTTCCAGCACGACCATGAAAGATCGGATAGTTTCGGGTCTCATTTTCACCGTTTTCATAACCAGTTGCGCTGCTAATGGTGAGATTAGAAATTTTTTTAAATAACTTGGTATTATTTGGTGACCCAGTCCCTTGACTACAGATCACCGTCAACGCAATGTTCACTCTGTTATATCTTACTCGGTTGTTAACATATATTGATATTAATGTATACCGATAACAATCTTATATATTTTAGTTTGTAGAATTAACTGTACAGTGACTCCATTGAAATGTCTTTTGTTGTATACTGGAGGTGGTTCGAGACTTGTACTGTAAAAAGGCGCCACTATAGGTCTATTTTTAAAGCTGCTGAACCAGTTTGTTGATTTATTGTAGAATTAATTCTGAACTGAGAGGCTTTTGACAAAAAAGTTGCGCTATTAGAAAACGGAGGAAAGGGGTGCATTGTCATCCCATGTAGTTAGAGTCACAAAGACCGTTATTTTAATGGGCCCCACAGCAGTAAATGAGCAGTCCATGTTCTATGGCTCATCCCTGAGTGTTCAGAAAAAAACTCATATTGTTTGATATTTCTTGCGTTTTCATTACTGAATGACATGCTGACATAATACAAGTTCAGTCTGGTTTGCTGTCTTCAAAATTGCTACAGTTAACTATTATAATTTAAAACACTAGTTTATTGTGTTACCTACTTTTATTCTTCTTCTTCTTCTTATTATAGCGGTTGGCAGATCAACTTAAGGTTCATTGTAGTCACCAACTAGATTTTTAAACGTATTTCTCCCAGAAATATTTAACTGCATCTGTCTATTTTTATAAAGTTAAAACTGAATCCTCAGTCATCCATAGGGGGAAAACATCACTTTCAACAGGATGGCACATCAAATCTCAAAACAGGTGCCTATTGGTAACAAGCAGCACATATGTACATACACACACACAATTTATATCCATATATGTAAAATATACACACACAATTACTTTTGAACCAATGGGATTAGAACCTTGACCTTGGTCTTAATTGAAAGCTTATGGATATTCAAACCATTTTAGGTAATAAAATGCATTTTATTTTAGGACTGTAGGTGTTTGTTTCTTTAGAAAAGAAAAAAAAATAGGCAAATTAGATAAACGTGGCAGTATATTAAAAATAGTGAATGATGAGAGGCTACGAGTAGACACAGCTAAAAAAAAAGAAGCAATAGACTTGTAAAGCTGTGTGCTTTAATTAAAAGGTTCTTTCATCCTCTATCTCTGAGAATAAATATATATACATATATAGCCACATAACTGTATATAAAATATTTGAATCTGGATACTATATAAAACATTTGAATCTATCCTCAAATGATAAACAGCACATAACTGATTTTAATTTATCAAATTATTCAGTAACGGATAAGACAACTTAGAGTACAGGGAAATTCTTACTTGTTGCCTCACCAACAATCCAACCTCACACCACTCTCTGACACCATAATAAACAAGAATGTATAAAATGCATACAATCATTTTAATAGCAATAGTTTTGTCAAGTGTACAGAGTTCAGTAAAATTCCTACTTGCATGTCAGACAGAAATGCAGCACATCACTATTATAAACAAGAATTTAATACAATACATAATTCTGTTCAATTAAAATCTCAAATCAGATTACCCAATGTGTCCTTGTTTCCATACCACTTGTTTAGTTATTCTTGCTGTTCTTGAAACCATACAGGGTGAAAAAAACACCCTGACAAAAACTCCAGTTAACATTATGCATAGAAACTAAATTCACAGCACGATATTTTATTAGTGTAACCAGCCAAATTTTGATTTAAATTACTTTTTTTGGGTAAAGAAAGGTTTTGCAAAAAAAAGTGCAGTCTATAATGTTGTGGCCAGTAGAACAACCTTTGTCATTGATAGACTTGTGTAAAAAATGATTAATACATGTTTTCATATAATGTATTAAATTAGCTGTGTAGGACTCTGCTTTAATCCATTGATATTTTCAGGACATTCATTTGTGCCCAGCATTTCGGTGGGTTTGAGTTCTGAACCTGGGGTATCCCGAAACGTTTTCAGTCAGTAAAGTTGGAGACTTGTGACATAACTCTACAGTTTGCAAACCAACAACATCAAATTTTGTTTAAGTCCTATCAGACAGAAAGCCTCATATTTTCCTCTAGAATATTCAGATATAAAATGGAGTTCACGGTGCATTCCATGACTTCATGGCATCCAATTTCTGTGGGTGCAAGACGTTAGTAAATAATTATTTCTTTAACAATGGTGATTTACAGTTGGCATTCTTCTGGTGATATGCCCTGTTTGTTTTTTGTCAAACCTGGCATTGTGCATAATGTTTAAACAGCTCCACTATGGCCTTATCTCACTCAAATCAGAAGTCTTGTGCTTTATAGAAATTCAGCTTTGGAAATGTAATACTATTGCCATGTTCTTTTTGGAGAGAAAAGGTTTCCCAGGAAAGCCATACTTTTTAAATTCTTTTCTGATGGGATAATTATGAATTGTAACATTTGTGTGAGGGGTCATATTCACTAGCCCAGTTGGTTTAAGATGGCTTCTGAAGCTCGGTTTATGTGTGGAATTTTTTTTTATGCTGATTGTTTTTGTACCCCAAAAACAATCGGAGGTCAACTGTGAAAAGCTGTGAAAATTGGGTTTGCAGAAAAAAATGACAATATCTTTACCTTATTTTATACGTGGAATCTGAATTTTGTCTTATTTCTTTTTCATGTTCTATAACAACTGTTTAACTGCGTTTTTACATATTTTACATTTAATTTTTTCTGAAGATGAGATGTGGTTAAAGCACTTTTTTTAAAAGGTTCATTTTTTTGTTTAGGGCTCATTTATAACTGCACTATTTTAAAAAAGAACAAAATTGTGGTTTTGTGCATGTAACAATGAGACATTTGTCATGCATGATGCTGATGCTTGCAGTACCGTCCCAGGGTGAGAAAGGCTGCTGTCGCTAACTATAGTATCTCATTTCCCTTTCGCTGTGCAAAGAAAACACCCAGTGAGGGCCCCTTCCCATCAAGCTCTATAAATACCAATGTCCCCGGAAAGAGCGGAGAAGCAGTCCTCCTGCATGATGGATGCCCCCAGAACTGATCTGCTTAACAGAGCCTTGAAATTAGGAAGCCAAATAGGCTAGTCAGGCAGTTTTTACACCTGTTTTCTGTTATTGCACTACCTAGCCCATGTTATAGTTCTATTCTTTGGAATGTTGCATTAAAAGTCCTCTGCTCATTTGACCTTTGACACATTACAAGCTAAGAAAAATATTTACTTCTGAAACAGTCCATAGGAGTACTGGGACAGTTTTATCAAAGTCACTTTAATATTCTGCCTGTTTGGCCTTTAAAATAAGTTCTTATTTTTATTGTCAGTATTCTGGCCAAAATATCTTAACTTGTTTTAAAATATTTAATGATAAGTCATGCATTGTAACTTGGATAACAGCAAGTAAACAAAACTCAGTTACTACCATATCAATTAACTGATTGAATTAATTTCTTCTTCATTTATTTGTCTGTTCTTTTATTAGATTTAACATATGTCTCAGAATATTCCTCTGTGGTGCCTCAGAAGCTTGACTCCTACAGTTGGTATGGGAACGTACGACTGGCCCTCTTTAAAGTGCCTGAAGATACGGTACTGGTCCGATGGTTGTTAACTGTTAGTCAAAGAGGTGACTCCGACTGTGGAAACACTTACATAACCATGTATGTGCAATTTTTAAAAACATTAAGAGCTCCAAGTTATTCTGTGTATTTGATAAGTAGGTAAAATTAATTGTTTTGGTAAGCAGTAATTTATTTATTCACTCTATCAGATTTTCATTTTTGTATTGTATAGACAACTTCAAGTATATTTCTTTTGATTGATATTAGTTTTAATTCTGATTTTAAGTATAATAAACCTTTAATGCATTTTGTTTGTACTTTTACAGCCATATTCGAGCAGGAGCTCCTCCTGTAATTAATCCATTACAAACTGAGTTTCCTATGCATACAGCCTTCGATATAGCATACAATCTAACCTTAACATTAAATTCAAATGGCCAAAACCTGACATTTTTAAATTTGACCAATCCTGTGGCGGGAGAATGGTTCATGGCTGCACATCTTCCCAAACATGATGGCAAAATTGAGCAGAAGGTAAGAAAGTGTTGATGTGTTTTGCTGTAAATAAAAATTGAAGTCAGTAATGTTGCTAGTGTAAAGGTATAGTATATTTTACAGTGTACCTGGATTAGAGAGAGAAAAAAAAAGTACTTTGTGGGATAACGAGAAGTATCATGTGGTGTAGTTTTCTTTACTTTTTTGTTTTGTGTTTCTTTTGTCTGGAAATGGCTATGAATTTAATGTGTAATTTATTTTTGTTGATCCTCCTTTAGGGGTCAATTGTTAGACCACAAATGTTCAAAATGTTTGATTTGGATGCTAACCATTCTGTGCCTGTATTGTTTAATGCAGCATATATGAAAAAGATATTATTGAATTTTATTTTATTTATACTGATGAATAAGTAGAAACAAAGTGAAGAAACAAAATTTAATTAATTTTAATGGATGCTTCTGAAGCCAAATACCTGGAAAACACATTTTTAGAAACTTGAAAACTGAGGAGGCGAAGAAAACGAGTGTATTCTTCATAATACAATGCACTGCTTACAGTTAATCATGACTGATCCACAACATTTACATTGTCAACGTTAAATCAATTAAGTTCAATTAATTAAAAGACGTCACATTGTTATATGATATTCTGTCAGTGAGGACTGATAAATGATTATTAGTACTCATTAATTTTAATTATTTATTAAGTTGTTCTTCATGGAAGTGCCTACTTTATTTTTAATCAGTGTAAGTAATTTGTGCATATACAGCAGTAGCAGCAAAAAAGGCATTTCTCATTATCTTATTTATCGTCCCTTTTATAGTATCAAATTTTTATGTATCTCCAGTTTTCTTATAATTAAGTCCAAAAGTAAACTATGTTTTTTTGATACTTCAGAATTTCAAATATTTATTATTCCACTTACAACTTTTATTTTTTCACTAAGTTATCTGCTACAAACGTTATGTACCTGTACTATTTTTTTTTCCCTGTAGTAAACACTGGCAACATGATTTTGTAACACATTTAAAATGAATTGACAGAAGTCATTTTTTGATTGTGTTTTTTTAGCGAGCATACATTGTTTCTGTTTTTTTATTTACTAAAGGTAATTCTTTACAGCCATTTGTATTTAGATCATTTTGTATTTTATCAGTAGTACGTGAGTATGTTATGGTATGGTTTTATCAACAGAGTGAGTAGTAGCTGAGTATACTGTATGTTGCTTTTCTCTGGAATGCAAGGAAAAAACTTTAAAAATATGGTTTAATATATATCCCTGAAAGTCTGTTAGTTTTAATGACAATAAATATAAAAATGTGTAAATGCAATGTTTTCTCTGTTATATAAGTTAGAATTTAAGATTATTAAATTAACTGTAATGGTTTGCAAACAAAGCAAAAAGAAACTGAGGTGATCCTGAGGGCTTTTTGGTTATAATAGAGCAATTCATAAACTGTGATGGACTAAAGGTCCATTCAAGGTTGGCGTGTTATGCCCATTGCTGACGGAACAGTTCACGCACTAATCGATAAATAAGGAAACACAAATTTTAGGAGATTTTTGTTGTTTATTGGATTCAGAATGGGATAACCTTGCAATCACTGCTATTGTGATCCTTGACCGCAAATAGTACAAGCTTACATAAAAAATACTCCTATTATTAAACTACTCAAATAAAAAATTTCAAATGTTTGATTACTAGCACTTAAAATTGGTAGACATCCACAATTCCAGAAATGCAAAGTATAAAAACAGAACTTAACATAATTTGCTATAAACTGGCATCCAACTAATGGGATGATTAATGTCTTGTATCCAGTGTTGCTGATGTATATACTGTAGATTGCTAGCAATGGTGATAAAATAACTCCTATGTATATTCAACTGCATGACTAGCCAAACATAAACTAAAGCTAACCATGATGGCAAGTCTAAATTGTGAAAAACTGGCACCCACAGCATGTCCGCACATGTAGACATGTACAGTGCTTTTGGAGGGGGTTAAGAGGGTCTAAAAAAATGGTATTTTCAATTATTAAATTCTAAAAGGGTTAGTTTCTAAATTATTTTTAAGTATTATCAAATTTTGCTTGCTTATAATTACTAGTAATTCACTACAGAACTGTTTTCATTCCATTTCTGTATCAGAAATCCCAAAGAAAGAATGTCTGATTTTTTTAAAAAGATTTTTGTTTAGTTGCCTTAATTTTAAATGGTTGTTTTAAAGTACAGGCTAAGTAGGTGCTATTGCTGTATCTATCATTATACAAACAATTATTTTAATACCAATGAACAGTAATATTATTCCATAGTCCTAATATAAGGTACCCTAAGGTAGAATTTGCTTGTGTTAATTGAACTGAACTGAACAACTCCTTTTGTCAGTGGACTAATTTTGTTCCCTTGTTTACAGGGTTTCTCTTCACAATGCTTATACCTTTTTCAGTCTCAGATGTTTGTGAGAAAAGTAATTGATATACCTATCTTAGTACCTGGAGTTGCAGTGCAGAATGGTGTCTCTTCATCTGATAGACCTGCGTTGTTTAAGTAAGCAACATTAACTATTGAAAAATGTAATGTCTTTGAAAACTGATTCTGTATTTGTGTTGTGGGCAGAACCAGCTTGTTTCCAGGTAATGTGCATTCTGTAGCAAGTCACTTTTCATTGGTCTCAACTCCTAAGTGATTATCACTGTTTTGGAAAGAAATGAGGAAATAAACACATTAACTATCACTTGCATCCCAAAGACATGCATACAGTAGTTGTATGTGATAAATTGATTTCACACCCAGGCCTGGTTCCTATTTTTGTGCCTGCTTCTTCATGGAAGAGCTCCAGCATCATCTAACCATGACCCAGATTAAGTTCTATACTATTTTCTTTGACAGACACAGATAAGTGATTTATTGAAAACACTGCTAAATTTCTGTCAGTATTGACTTTGATTGAAGCCTAATGTTTGTGTAATATATGAAATAATCAAGTTTGTGATATCAGCAAAGTTATAATGTCAGAAAATATATTATGGCTCTGCTAATATGCGGAATACATATTAAATACTTAAATCTATCAGTGTCATATCAAACAAGTTGTAGCCATGGATGAAAATTTCCTACCACGTGTCAAAAATAATAATAAAAAGTTAATTACAGGGAAACGTTAAAGCAAAAAAAAAAAAAAAGAATAAATAAACACATTTATCCGTTAGTTTTTCTAGCTATTGATTAGGTTTCGTGAAAATAGGCAATTTATTACACTTAAACGATTATCTATTGTTTCATAATTTTAGGGTCTTCAGTGACCAGATTTATTTTCATCCTTTTGTTGCATAAAAAATGTTTTCTTGCTGTTTTTAGGATTTATATTCCAAATTACGCTGTGGATTTGTCTGTTCAACTCACAAATTGCACACAGTGGACTGCAGGGGGATGTCCAGTTCTGCTGACTGTTGGATCAGCTACACTTCTCCCAGGTTCCACTAAAACCCTCAACTGTTCTTGGAGTATCAATTGCACAGTTGAACTCCAGTTCCTGCCATGGCAGAACTGGGTACGAGTTACAGTGGAAAGTATCAATGCCAACATGCCTGTTTCCTTCCAAATTAAAGCTGATCTCACAGGTATGTTGTAGTTGTTGTAGTGTGGCATTTTTGTGTGGATTAAAAAACGTAAAAAAAAAAAAAAAAATATATATATATATATATATATATATATATATATATCGAATACATGTAATAGACTAAATTGCATTGTGAAAATGTTCCTCCAAAAGAATTCAATAATATGCATTTTTAATAAATATTTTACATTTATGGTTTGCAGCAATATGTTTATTAACAGTCTGCATTTATTTATTTATTTATTTTTGGCTCACTCTATTTGACAAACAGCTTTTTTATTTAATGTATTTCATACCAATTATGCGGAAAAAGCAAAAATAAACAAAAAGCACTGAATTATTATTTTTTTAAATTGCATACAGATTACACATAATTAATGCACAAAACATATAAAGCATAATTCTATGAGGAGGCAACAAAAGGATACGATCAAAGTGGAGCATATGATATTATTTATCTTGACTTTCAGAAAGCATTTGATAAGGTGCCATATGAGAGGTTGGGCATCAAATTAAAAGAAGTGGGATTTCAGGGTGATGGGATGGAATTGGCTCAGACACATGAAGCAGAGGGTGATGGTGTGAGGAACCTCTTCAGAATTGGCCGATATTAAGAGTGGTGTTCCACAGGGGTCAGTGCTAGGGCCGTTACTATTTTTAATATTTATAAATGATTTAGATAGGAATATAAGTAACAAGCTGGTTAAGTTTGCAGATGATACCAAGATAGGTGGATTAGCAGATAATTTGGAATCCATTATATCATTGCAGAAGGACTTGGGTAGCATACAGGCTTGGGCAGATTTGTGGCAGATGAAATTTAATGTCAATAATTGTAAAGTATTATACATAGGAAGTAAAAATGTTAGGTTTGAATACACAATGGCGGTCGGAAAGTCGAGAGCACACCGTATGAGAATGACTTAGGAGTCAGTGTTCAGAAGGCATTAAGAAGGCTAACAGAATAAAATAAGTGGATAGGACAGAACAGAAGAAATAAGTGGATAGGACTGGCGAGCTTTGTTGGGCTTAATGGCCTGTTCTCGTCTAGAGTGCTCTAATAAAACGTTTTAATATTAGAGAAATGCTATAGTATAGCCTATTGTTACTATTATTCTATGTTTCTCTCTATTAGGGAATATTCTGTTTGCTGACGTTAGCCTGGAATAAATACAAAAGTTGTTACAAATACTAGAAACAGTAAGTTTGATAATGAAGGAAAAATTGGTATAGTTTTTCAAAATAAACTTTATATAAATGAAAAAGTAGATGAATAATTATATATTAATATATAATTTGACTTCTTTCTTTCTTTAAATCACACAGTGGGATGCAAACCTCATACTGCAGGATTGTTTGGTGGCTTTTTTACCAACTTTAATGGCAATACTACTAATCAGTCAGCAATAAATGTTAATACCTCATTTCCTGTGGATAACCTCACTTTACTGGATGACACTACCAAGGTGAAATTAGATAACAAGACAACAAACACACTCCTGCCTACACCGTGTTTGCTCAGCCAGTCAATGTTTCGAGAAGACCTTGATGTAGTTTCTGCACGTTTTGCTGTCATCACTAAACCAAACTTTACAATTTCCTCCATTACCCCAGCATTATTTTCATTAAATCTAAACAGAATTGCAGATAGTGGTGGGACCCTCACTCTGGACCTAAGATTAAACAAGGTAAATATTTAATTTTGACAAATCCATAGTCTTGTTTTTTTTTTTTAATTCTTTATTTGTAGCTAATGTGAAACAACATTACTGAAATATTTCTTCTTTTTTAGACTTCTCTTACAAATGAAAATTCCACTATTGTAGCTTGTTTAAATGCTAGATCTCCTATCATGACGAACAACGGAACTGAAACATGTAGCACAGGTAGACTTTTTTTTGGATATTGCTTTAATCATTCTAAAATATCTAGGTGTATTATATCAACTTGCATTGCATAGAACTGGGGGTAAAAGAATGATATACCATCTATATGTACAAAAAATAAATAGGATTTTATAAATACCATGAGGAATAATTTTAGAAATTGGGGTGTGGGACAAAAATATAAAACACTTGTCTGTGCTAGGATTGACATCTGTCTGTGTACAGGTTTTACAATGCAGTTCCTCTCCTTCTATACTCTTGTCTTTTTTGGCTTCCTTATGCAAGGGGTCTTTATCTTCCACTTCGATTGTAATGAAACTCCAGATTGGCTTTTCCTAACAGGGCTTTTCTCACATCTTTTTATTTCTTAAATTTCCTCTTTCCTTCTCCCACCACCTTATAGTTTTATAGTTTACTATGAAAATACAATTTATTTTCCAAGAGTTGCAAGTGCAACAGCCAAGTCTTTTTTATGTAATTTCTCTCTATTACAGTAAAAACATCCAGGGACAAGACTTTTTAGCCTGGGATGAGTATCTTTTTCAGAGAGATACTTTCAAGTCCCGTCAGATGAGACTTTGTGCCAAGAGATTTAACCTCACCCGGGGCCAGAAATAAAAGACAAAGAGTAGATGACAAAGTAAAATGTTGTAAAGAGTTCAAAAACATTGGTGTGATACACATGCAGAGCAGGTTAGAGATAACAAAAGTACTAAAATTCGAAAGTCTCAAAAAAATGATAGTAAAGATCGCATTAGCGCAAACAAACGGAAATTATTACTCGGTGAAATAATGGAACAGCTAAAAGAGATTGAATATATTGTTCGGATTTAAACTTTTAAGTCGGAGACTTGTAGATCGTTTAATTCGTGTTGCCATCAGGGAAAAGTGGTGTTTCTTTCCAATGAAGAGGTGTATCCGCGAGAATTAAAAGATTTGTTGTTTGGTGAAAGTGAAGTCCACGTAAGCGAGCAGCAGAGACGTGAAGTGGTTGGCATGTAGCGCAGGCCGGGGGGGTTGGCGAGCGAAGCCTCCTAGTATAACTAAAGGAAATAAAAAATCAGTTATGACATTTCCTCATTTATTGAGATCGTAAATACATAATTCATTAATGTTAGACATTATTATACTGTTGCTAAAATGCTAGATTCTGCTAGTTTTGTCCCCATACCTTTTGTTTGATATGATCCACACCCAGTTACTTTACTTGACAGTACTCTTTACATTTGACAATGTACTACTTATACTGTCCAGACTTGTAGAAGTTTTAAAACTGTTGCACAATACATCTTTGGTTTGTGCATTAATTTCCATTTTAGTCTTATTCCAGTACAGGGTTGTGGGGAGTATCAGATGCAAAGCAGAAATCCAACTTTGGGAGGGATCCTGTCAATCGGGAAGCACTGTTGCATACGTAAAGGGTCAAATCAGAATCCTCTATCTATTTAACCTGCAAATATTCATGAATTGAGAAGAAACCCATATGAACACAGAGAGAATTTGTAAATCTAATTCAGTAAATAACTGGGCTGAAATCTGAACCCAGCTCCCAGCTGCTGTGATAAAACAGCCTTAACCACTCTGCCTCTGTGTTGCCATAATCTTTTTTTTTTTTTTCTTTTTTTTAAAATTTTTTATTAATTTTTATCATTCCATACAAATAGATCAGTTTTTACAAAAAATAGGATTGAAAACAGATCGACCCCCATCCCTGAGAAAGAGAGCATGACCAATGGGGTGAGTCTTAAAGCTTGTAAACATACCTAGATTGATTAGTTTAATAGAGCAATAGAGATGAATGAAGAAGAGAAAAAAATGCAGAGAGAACTGCTTCCTTGGTGCTTTAAGAGCTTATTCTAAAATATTATTGATTAGATCCTGCCAGGTTTTGAATAGTTCTGTACAGATCCTCTAACTGAGAATTTGATTTTTTCCTGTTTCAAATAGTATAAAACATCGGTATCCCACTGACTTAAAAGAAGAGAATTAGGATTCTTCCAGTTTAGCAAAATAAGTCTGCGTGCCAAAAGTATAGTGAATGCAATCACAGTTTGTTTGTCCTTCTTCACTTTAACCCCACCTGGAAGAACACCAAACACAGCTGTTAATGGGTTAGGAGGGATTGTGACACGAAGACTGTCTGAGAGGCACTTGAAAATTTTGGTCCAAAATGATGTTAATTTGGTGCAGGCCCAAAACATGTGACCCAGTAAGGCTGGGACTTGATTGCAGTGTTCGCAGGTTGGATCTTGCCCTGGAAACATTTTGGACAGTTTTAAGCGAGACAGATGTGCTCGATTATATAATTTTGAATTGAATAATTGAATGCTTTGCGCATATGGAGGTCGAGTGAATTCTCTGTATTGCTACTTTCCACTCCTTTTCTGATATATTGATTAAGAGATCTTTTTCCCATTGTCCTCTTGAATCTTTGAAAGGGAGGGATTATAAAATAATTTTATGTGTTGCAGAGATGGTGTTTAAGTCCTCGAAATTGAGCAATATTTTTTCCGGCATGGAGGAGGATGCAAGATGAGGAAAATCAGGCAGGTTTTGTTTAACAAAGTTCCTAATTTGAAGATAGTGAAAAAAATGTTTAGCTGGAAAGTTAAATTTGGAATGTAGTTGTTCATAGGATGCAAAGATGTTGTCTATATAAATATGTCTAAGCAATTTAATCCTGAATCTTTTCCAGATATTAAAAACTGCATATGTTTGCGTGGGTTGAAAGAGGTGGTTCTCTTGCAGGGGTGCCACAGATAAAAGATTCTCCGTCTTAAAATGCTTTCTACATTGGTTCCATGTCCTGAGTGAGTGGAGCACAATTGGGTTATTAGTATATTGGTGATAACTTGCATTTATTGGGGCACAAAGCAGGGAATATAAAGAAGTATTGCGGGATTTTATTTCTATTGTGGACCAAGCCTGTGTATGTTCATCTGTTTGTGTCCAGGTTTTTATAGCTTGTATGTTTGCTGCCCAGTAATAAAACTGAAAGTTGGGTAGAGCCATGCCACCTTCTGCCTTAGGTCTTTGTAGGTTCGTTCTTTGGATACGTGGATGTTTTGATTTCCAAATAAATGAGGTTATTGTTGAATCTAATTGCTTAAAAATGATTTATTGATGTATGTTGGAATTTTTTGAAATTAAAAAAGAAACTTAAGAAGAATATTCAACTTAACAACGTTAATTCTTCCAGCTAGAGTGAGATGAAGGGTTGACCATCTATGCAAGTCTTGCTTAATTTTTTCCATACAGACAGCAAAATTTTGTTGATAAAAGGCTTTGTGTTTACTAGAGATATTTACCCCTAGGTATTTAATCTGATCTTCAATGATAAAAGGTAGGGTGTCCAATCTAATATTATATGCTTGAGAATTCGCTGGAAAGAGTACACCTTTATTCAGATTAATTCTGAGACCAGAGATCTTTTGAAATTCTGTAAGTGCTGTTGAGGCTGCAGGCACAGAAGTTTGTGGGTCTGATATATACAATATCATATCATCTGCTTATAGAGAAATTTTCTGTTCCAGTCCTTCTCTAATAAAGGGGATTATCTGATAAGCATTTCGACAGTGAACCGCCAGTGGTTCAGTGGCGATTGCAAATAACAGTGGTGACAAGGGGTATCCTTGTCTGGTACCACATTCTAGTTTAAAGTAGTCTGAACAAATGTTGTTAATACAAACTGAAGCTTCTGGATTGGTATACAGTAGTTTTATCCATGCACAAATGTTTGGGCTAAATCCAAATTTCTCTAATGTAGTCAAAAGGTATTTCCATTCAATCATGTCAAATGCTTTTTCTGCATCCAATGGTAATAATATTTCTGGGGTGTTTGACTTTGCTGGGGAGTATATTACATTAAACAGACGTCGAAGACTGGAAGATAAGTGTCAACCCTTGAAAAATCCAGTTTGATCTTGTGATATTACCGAAGGCAGCACTTTCTCCATCCTTCTGGCTATAATTTTTGGGAGTATCTTAACATCATTATTCAGAAGTGAAATTGGTCTGTATGATGCACATTGTAATAAGTCTTTAATTTGTTTAGGACAGACGGTGTTAATGCTTGGCAAAAAGTTTGGGTAGAATTTGATTGTCTCTGGCTTCTGTAAATGTTGCTAATAGGAGGGGAGCTAGCTGAGTGGAGAATTTCTTATAAAATTCTGAAGGGTAGCCATCGGGGCCTGCTGCCTTCCTGCCTTAAAGTGACTTTATAGCATTTAGTAATTCTGATAGCGCCAGTGGTTTATCCAGTTCCTGAAAGTATCTATTTGTGGTATCTGTAATGTATCCAGAAATGCATTAGATTGTGTGTTGTCTTCTTTAAACTCAGTAGAATATAAGGATTTATAGTAGTCTCTAAATGTGTGCATTATATTTTTATGTGTTGCCATAATCTAATCACCTTCAATAAAACAACAACTGAATGAATAAAGATAAAAGTTTACATGTAATATGTGCATCATTCAGTTTAATTAGGCAGTGTGCAGGTCTTGTTTACCGTGAAAATAAGACTGTGACCCAATTAACTAGTCTTTAACTTTGAAAATGTAATAGTCATAAAGTAAAATGTAGCATTTTTGCAAAATGCTTGATGTTTTATGAGTACCCATGAATTACATTTTTGATATTTATTCTTTTTCTTGAGAAAAACAAACGAGCAAACTTTTGTTTTGTTTTATAAACAGCATTTTCTCAGGGTTATTCTACCAAACTGAACATCACATCCCCAGAAGCAACACTTTATATTCCCTTTCCAGAGTCTGCCTGGTGGTATCTTTCTATTCTTTTGGTCTGCCCTGAAAATATAAGGTAAGATACTAAGGCATGTAATATATATGTGTTTATATTTAAGGAAAACGGAGGTACCTTGTTAAAGGTGAAATACTGGATAATTTGAAATTGTTAAGTAGGACAACTCTATACTCCTCTGAAACATTTCTTGCCGTGCAAGATATATAAAGACACATATAAATTAAATTAATAATTCTGTGAATGTACATGAATAGTAAGCTTACTGACTACTCAAGTAATTATGGTGATTCATGCTTAGTTAAGATTAATGTTTGAGCTTGTGTAAATATATTTATCTATTTGCAATTTAGTGAATGTGGGGAAGTGTCTGGTACAGCTTTAGCAGCTGCTGAACTGAGAGCTTGCATTAATGACTGTGGCACTTATGGAGAATGCAGAATGCTTCGGTCATATGGCTACCTCTATGCTGCATGTGTTTGCAAAGCAGGTATGTTGGATTTTCTTTCCTTAGCCTTGCATTATAGAAAATATTTTAACGTGCTGCTTCTTGTATTTTGTATATTACTGCCACAGTGCACATACTTCATTACTAAGGAAAACATTTTCCCTTTATGTGGAATGCCTATATTAAGCAAAATTACATTTTTTAAGAGTTTTAAGGAATTGTATTTCCATATGAATAGAGAATAAAGGAATGTGCTTTCATTTTTTTAAGGATTTGTATTTTATTTCATTGATTCATGTTTCATTGTTCCATGTTAAATGTCATTTAATTTTCATTGCATGTTTTACAGGATGGGGAGGATGGAGTTGTACAGATGAAACAACTGCACAGTCCTATGGTCGTCAGTTACTGGCTGCCCTCTTATTAACACTAAGTAATCTACTGTTCATTCCTCTCATCGTAGTAGCTGTGTATCGTCACTTCATTGTGGAGGCATCAGTATATACCTTTACAATGTTTTTTTCTACGGTAAATGTTTCTATAATTTTTTGAAATATGTATTCTGCATCTCATTTTTAATTAATAACATACATTACATCCTCCAAATCTTCTTGGTCCAAGTCAAGATCAGTCATCTGTAAAAAGAGCAATATTTTTGTGCATTTAGTTTTCTGCTTTCAAATGTTACTGCTGTAATAATTCAGGTTGAGTGCACAGAGAAAGGTCATGTATAGCAAAAAAAAAACAGCTAATCAAATACATGGGTTTCTTTGATGGAATGTGTAATTTTTAGCTGTATTTTTAAAATTTTCTTTATTAAATGAGTGGTTAAAACAGTGCAAAAGGCAAGAAAAAAATGTTTTCTTCTGCTTGATATTCTAGTTCTACCATGCATGTGACCAGCCTGGCATCACAGTAATGTGCATCATGGAGTATGATACACTTCAATATTGTGATTTCCTTGGTTCTGTCTCATCTATTTGGGTAACCATTCTCTGTATGGCAAGAGTGAAGGATATACTTAAATATGTAAGTTGTAAACACTTCTAAATTCTAAGTATAACAGAGTTTCTAACAGTCAAGTTTTTTGGATGTTTTCTTTTAAAATACTTGAATTGCTCCTTTAAGTTTCAGCTGGAATATATATTGAAAATGTACAGTTTCCGTAAGATAGGGCCCTATCTAAGATGACATAATTGGTTCCAGAATTTGTAGCATCAACCAAAATCTTAGTTTGAATATTGTCATAATTTGTTTATTCCAAGACAGCCTCAAGCAAGCATAATCCTTACTGCAAACACAAGTATAACAATATAGCACTGCAGTAAGACGTGGGTATGAGTCTTTGAAAGTATGCAACAGGTGTAATTACACTGCAGTTTACAATATTATAAGGTGCAGAATGAAAAAGTCAAGTTTAAAAAATAAATACATTTACTCTCTAATTATTTCATTTCTGTAGAAGAAGGTTACATGTGGAAATGTGCTTTCTAATGAAATGCAATTGAAAACAAGTATTTTTTCATATGACATAGTTACACAATGTCAATAACTGATCAGAAATTCTTCTGAAAATAATTACATTGTCAAAAAATATTAAGAGTTAACAGTTAGTATACATTATTCTTGGTGCAGGATGTAGGTCATAAAAATACAAGTTAATTTGAAAACGTCACATGTTCCTCTAGATCTCCACAATATATTTTGCAAAAGTCAGTTTTGTCTTGTTTTGACTTAAACGATGTTTGCTTATGCATATATTTTCATTAATTTTCACTGTAAGGAAATGTATTTGCACAATCCCACATTATTATCAAATTAAGGAATTAAGCAAAGTGAAACCCAGGATGCTTTTGTATATGTATTGTCATTATAAAGATTATACAAATTACCATGATACCTTATTTTATTAAAAATATTTTAATCTGTTGTGTGAATTCCTACACATTTCTTTGCTTTGTTAAATAGTATAAGATATATACACACAATGATGTTAAAAAGATTTTTGACTGTACTATACTACTTGTAAAGGAACACTAATAAACCATTCTATTTAATTTTCACAGATGCACATTTTAAGTGCATATACTGAGAAAGTGTGAGGAGTGTGTGGCATCCTGACAAAACTCAGTTTTTTTTGCAGGGATAAATGTTCCCACCCCCACATGTTAAATGTTTTCAGCTGTATATCAATTGCCATATGTCTTTGATGATTAGTCTTTATGTCATTTTGCTCTGCTACAGTACACTATTGGTCAAAGTACATCTCCTATGCATCACCATCATTGCAGCTGTCTTTCTGAACCACTGCTAGATGTTAAAGCTTTAAATATACCCTAGATTGCATTAGTAATTGGCAAGTCCTAATTCATATTCTGTAACTTCAATGGGCAATGCTTGTAGTATGTGTACTGTTTCACCATTTAACTTTCTTTTAAATTTTTAATTGCTTACCGATGGCATAGTTTGAAAGGGATAACTGAAAGAACTGGTTACAAATAATTTAAATACATGATGGAAACAACAAGAAAATTTATCTCTCTCTTATAAAAAAAAAAACCAACTTGCAACGAGACATGATCTTTTGAAGAGAGATAGAGATACTTTTTCACGTCCTGTGAGATGGTCAAGTCACGTCATACTTGCAACCTTTGGCAACAGGTCCCGTGAAACACATGAAGAGCAGGTTAGAGATAATGGAAGTTGGAAAATTCGAAAGTCTCAAAAAAAGGAGAGTAAAGATCGCAGTAGCGCAAACAACAGAAAATATTACTCTCTGAAATAATGGAAAAGTGAAAAGAGATAGAAAAGTGTTTGAGGATGTCTGGGGGAGAAGAGAGATGAAATGCAGATCACATGGTACGGCAACAACAGCAAGCCAGCAGCTGACCGAGCAAAGAGGAGGTAAAAAAAACTGGAAGCAAGTCCCGTGATGCACATGCAGAGTAGGTTATAGGTAATGGAAGTAAGAAACTTCGAAAGTTTCAAAAAAAGGAGAGTAAAGATCGCATTAGCACAAACAAACAGAAAATATTACTCTGTGAAATAACAGAACAGCAAAAAGAGACAGAATAGTGTTTAAGGATGTCAGGGGGAGAATAGAAATGAAATGCAGGTATTGTAGCATGGCAGCAGAATCAGCAGCTGATCAAGCAAAAAGGTGGTAAAAAAAACTATTGTACCATTGTATCACCATTTAAGAGGGGTTTCAGAGGAGCGATCATATCTCCTTGGGGTGCGTTCAGCCCTCCTCTTCTCAACGGCGCGTAGTGCTGGCTGGTGGGGTGGGGGGGTTATTTTGGGAAGGGGTTGGTAAACGAAACGCGCATGGGGGAAGCCCCCTAGTTATACAATAATAAAATGAGAGTGCCATAAATGTTTGTACCATTAAAACAGTATGTAGAGAGAACAAGATATTTGGATAATCAGCTAATTTATGTATGCTAAAATATCCTTTTGTTGTTTTGTTTAGTCATATCATGAATTCTAAGTGCAATTAAATACTGCCAAGATTTATACTTAGTTCATGACATTGATTCTTTTGACTTTGTGTGTTTAATATGTGAGTAAATATCTGTTTTGTCTAAATTATTATAGATGCTGTTTATGTTGGGATGTTTGATCATCGCCATGTCAATGCAACTTGATCGAAGAGGCTTATGGAATATGTTGGGACCGTCCCTGTTTGCTCTTATAACTATGGTAGCAGCTTGGGTGAGAGAAATTACAAGCTTTATTTTCCATGCATATATTAAATCCTCATATTAATAATACTTTTTATAGCATTCTGTATGTACTACTTTGTGTCATATTTCAGTGTTTTAACATAATTCTAAATAACAAAATATTGTCCCTTATTATTTTCTCATATTAGTTTGTGCTTCAGATTCATATATGTACACTTTTAGATAATGTGTTAAGGGCAGTAGATAAAAAAGAAACTTTGGAGAATACTCCAAAGAAGCAGACTGGTAAGGAGCAAGCAGAAGAAGAGCGTTAAGCAAGTCACAATACCAGGGCATAAACCAGGAACTGCCCTAATGAGGACTACAACAGTAACAACTAAAAAGTTTAGTATGAATTAAGTAAGCAATTACCATTTTTATAAAGTTCAGTTGAAAGGATTGTGCACTGTGTCACACACACAATAGAAACAGCTGTGCTATTTTTGTCTCACTCTTACTCAAGCTCTGAAGTAAGGAGACTTCTGTAATGTTGTCTCCTCTAGGTTCCACAGGTACTCCTGACTCTTATTTAAAAAAAATTTGATTCAATTAAATAAGATAAAGTTAGCCCTGATTGTCAGTCTGCTATGAGAACTTAGTGTCTCTCCTTGTCTATTAGAGATATTAACAGTATTTCTAAGAAAGCTGAAAAATAGTGATTAATCTTTGCTAATAGTGAATACAACATTGTTATGTCTTATTTTTCAGACATATCGTGGTGTCAAGCGGCGTCACTGCTATCCATCTTCATGGAAGCGCTGGGTCTTTTTTCTCATCCCTGGTTTAGCAACAGCAATCATTGGATTGTGTGTATATGTATTTGCAGAGACTGACGACAACTATTACTACACACACAGCTTATGGCACATAATGGTGGCTACCAGTGCAGCTTTTCTTCTCCCACCACGGGACAAACATAGAAAACCATGGGGCTTGTCCCAAAGGTTTTTCTGCAGGTATCAAATTTGTAACAATGAACGGGAAGAATTGTACACTGTTACATAGAAAATAAAGATGCAGTATTTTTATTAGGGTTCCCTTTGAGTTTTTGAGAAACACTACAGCTTCCAAAATGTCTGGTTACTACTAAAGATATTCAAATCAGTAACATAAACAAAAGTGCAAATAAAATACATTTTTGATACTGTATGTATTAATTTGTATTATGTAGACTCAAAAAGACTGTTAAAAAAAAAAAAAAAGAAATGAAAATACAGGATTTCATGACAATAATAACATTCCTTGTGAAGCATGTACATATGTAGTGTTAATGCAAGAAGGAGACATTTGGGTTAGGAAAGGTCTGTGCTATTTCCAAAAGATAGTGTTAGTTTGAATACTTTTCCTTTTGTGTGCAAAAAGTAGTTGAGAATTTCTTTAGCAGTTAATAATAGTCATTAACATTTTAGTAAGGGTTTTTAGAAGAGTGTGGCTAGAACTTGAAAATTTAATGGTACAATTAAGGTAGGGTGCCTTTATAGATATTTAAATTACATTGTGCAGGGAAAAGTGAATGGGAGATGCCCCTTTGATGTAAGCACTTGCAATCGAGAGTTGTACTTTTACACAAATTATACCTTGAAAGTTGTACCTTGACAAATTTATAATAGATTAGAATGATTCTAGGGTAGTGTTAGTTTAAAGATGGGATCAGAAAATTAATACTGCATCTTTAGTTTACAACAATTGTTTTCCTTGTATATATGTATTATATTGTTCTCGGATTGAGTTATAGCTATAGTAGTATTTCTAATTTTGCATTATAAGAATGTCCTTAATGAATATGGCACTGGAAAATTGTGACTTCATCAGTGTCATGTTGTCATATTTTGACGCAAATAATTTGTTATGTATGAAGACTATTAAACTTAGACTTTCCCAAAGCTTTATTGATATGCAGCATACCCGCACTAGACTGAAAATTTTAAGACTGTACAGGATTTATCAAGAAGCCTTATGTTTGATGCCATACATATACTATACATCTCACATGCAGAGAGGGATACTTTCTTTTAAAAAGCACACTTACTTGTTCATTACTGTTCAGATGATCTAAATGTAAATTTTGAATAGTTTGTGTTCCTTTTAGTTTATTTAAATGCGATGGGCTGGTGCCCCATCCAGGGATTGTTCTTGCTTTGTTCTGGTTGCTTGTTGGGATAGGCTCTATCTGCCCTGCAACCCTGTTCTAGATAATGGGGCATGGATGGAGTGCAAGGAGACACTAATATTGGCTTGTTGAAAGCGAAGTGTTTATTTTTAGGATGAAAAAATATAATGTTATGAAGACCTTCTAAATAATTAAAGCTATTGTTTGAGTGGTAAAATTTTAAAACGTCCGCTTGATCAGTTTTTATGATTTCTCTTTGCATTAGAGGTTTTCTTTTTATTTTGTGTCGCCATCAATTCATATCACTGTACCAGCTGCTCCTTTCCAAAATAGTACAGTATACAGAACTAATGCCCTTACTGCTTTTTAATACTGTACTTGCTAAATAGCATGTGAGAATGTAGCCAGATACGTACTCTGTTTAAATGAGAGATTGAAATTAAAGTCAGAAATACCTAACTACCCCACATAAGTGACACAACACATTGGGATGTTGTTTGAGGAGAATCTCTGAACATGATGCAGTCATTTCATAGTGTTGAAGTACACAGCTGAAGGTTTCACAAACCACATTAATTTATGAAGTTAATTAGCATTTGTATTCAAAAATTAAAGAAGTCTACCAAAATGAGTCCTAAATATGTCACCTTTTAAATATCTTATCAGAGCACAAAAGTTCAGAAGCAGGAGGATTTCACCAGTCAACTACTGATCTACCAATCAAATGAAATGAATGATTGGAACAAAACTGATTGGAACAAAACTAGAACAATTTCTGAAAAGGAGCTTTTTAGAGTTGAGTTTGTTTTTGTCTGATCAGTTTGGATTGGAAATTAGTTTTTAATGTTGGTAAATGTACATCTTGTGGTGTTTTAATTAGGTTTATTGCAGATACAATGTTAATATTTTTTTATCATTATTCAGAATGGTGTCTGTTGTTTCTTCCCATGGCTTGTTGTATACTGCTTGTAGCCAGAAAGTTACCCTAAACAAATGCTAGTTGTGTGCATTTGCTTGTGAATTATTGACACACAAAACTTAATAATTTATTCCTATATGTGACTGTATGAATGGGTTGTTATTTCAAGTACAGGTTCAGGTAATACTCAGATCATCACATGCAAGTAAGAATGTCACATACTCTGTACGACCGTATAAACCTAACTTAATATATACACTGATGTGTCTCACTTTAAGTTGTTACATATATTTATTACATAAAAATGGAAATGAAAAGATATTATAGCATAGCCACTTTAAAACAGTGCAAAATAACTGTGATGTCACCTTAGTAAGTTGGTCAAAACTAACACAATGATTAAGTCATCACCCACCACTTATTATTTATTTGACAAGTATCATTGTTCATTTATATCAAACTTATTTTCTATTCAGAAGCATTTCAAGCCTAATTATTATTTTAGATCTGTTTGCAAATTCAGTTGCAGTTATGTTAAATATTATATTTATGTTAAAACATTTTATGTAAAGTATACAAATATATTTCGAAATTTAGGAAACTTTAAAAGCTTGCAATAGTTTTTACATACACTAGTGTTTCTTTTCCCTGAAATATACATCCCTCCAGAAAAACATGCTTAGTACGTTTTAGTTTTTTCACTGCCATTGTAAGCATGTTCAGTGATTTACATGCCATTTTGATTTGGTTGGTAACTCCAAACTTTCACAAGCCTCTATGGAAAGTATTGCAGCAGTTACTGTTAATATGACTGGAATTTATTATTTTTACTCAGGATTTATACTCTTGTCTTCCCTTTCAGCATTAATATTATAGACTGGATTGAAAGAGGGGAAAAAAGTCAATGATATTGATAATTAACTTTTTCAGTGCAATAAAAGGAGCTGCTTGTTTGCTTGCTTTTGAAGAACTTAGTGTCATAAGTTACCATTACTGACAAATTAAAAAAAGCAAAACAGAAAGTTGAAATTTTAAGGGAAAATTTGTTCTCTTTATATATAGGTTAAAGTGTACTGTACAGTAAATTGTACTGTATATGGCTTTGCCATTCCATTTCAAAGTTACTTTTGGCACCTGTCTTAAAATGGTATTTATCTTTTGCTTAGATCAGTTATGCCTTTACCAACATCCAGATGACTATCGAAAAGCCAGTTCCATAGTACAGGTATTTGCATTTATATATAGATTTATCTTGACTAAATGTAGATGGATACATTCATCTGAAAACTAGTCTTACCATTTTTTGTCTCTCGCGGCCAGCTGCTTAACAAACCTGATTTGATTCTTCCTACCATACTGGCTGAGCAGCAGACCTGTAAGTATGCTTTAGCTTTAACTGAAAAAAAAATGGAAGCAAGGTCAAATTGCTTCCATTAAGCTAGTCTATCTTGATGAATCGCACATTGAAAACTAGTCAAATTTGCTGTTTTTTTTTGGTTACCTGAAATGTCTGGAGTGATCACTTTCACTCTCGCAGTGCTATATATTTCATGATTCATAGGCAATACAAAAACAAAAGTGAAATTCTACTTCATATTAAAATGATACCAGTTTTGAGTTTTTTGTTTCAAGAAGCAGATTTGGTTTGCGTGAAGGATGTTTTAGAAAGACTGAAGTCTCACATTAAATTCGATAGATAAACTTAACATGCATAATAACATTTCATTCAGCAAGTGTTCATGTGGTTAAAATATCAAGCTGTTACAGTAAAATGAAAGTTAATACAACATAAGCTGTCACCCCTGACCATGAAGAACATTACCTATGTAGAACACAGGTTAAGTCTACAGCTATCTATTAAGGAAAACATAATCAAGAGTGTCAGCAACAGCTTGGTTTTGTTTTAACATTTAAACACTTGACATTGCTAAAGATTATGTTTGACATATTTTGAAGTTTATGCACTTTATCAATATTGCTGCTTATGGGGTTAGATATGTAAATTATTTTTTCTTTATCAAAATTATGCAATTGTAAGGAAGTTAACAGTTGTTAAATATACACATTTTTTGATAAGTATAAACATTTTATTACCCATCTTTAATAGATATCATACTGTAGGTTATAATGACACTTAAAAAACACAAAATATTCATTAATTTTTTTTTAATAGTTTTACTTAAGCTTTACTAGCAGTTGAGGCCAAAATAAGACTGGAATAGTGTGGACATTTACCCTAAATCGTTATTTTTAAAATGTAGTTTATTTTGTATTAAAATTTAATCAGTATGTATTTGTGGTAAATCTTTTAGAAGTGTATTTCTGCCATAGGACAGTATGGTAGAGTAATACCCAATCCATTTAACAGGTATGAATGAATGGGAATGAATTTGGGTTCATTGTATGTTTATTTATTTTTTATTTCTCTTTTGTAAATGAGTCCACGATATCTGAATGTCAGAACACTGTTGAAACACCAAAGACCAATAGGTCAGGAATTCAGGATTCTGTTATACTGGTCTTAAAAAGTGGCCAGTGAACTCCTATTACCTCTACTGTTGGCTTTAAATCTAAATAAGATTTGTTCCTTTGTCTTAAACCATACAGTTTAACATTTCTATGTGATGTGTTATATTTTGCACCATAGCTATTTTGGCTAGCTAAGATTATGTTTTTAAACTGCTTTAATTTTGAAAAGACTGTGTATAATCTTTTGTAAAGCAGTATAAAAGTTTACGATCTGTGCAAATCTCCTTGTATGTAATTTCACAATTTTATATTTGTATGGATTAACATATACATTTTTGCAGTTGCACTACTATGTTTTTTCCCAAGGCATGTATAAAGATAGACAATTTTGAATTTTAACATTTAAATTACAAACCTTTTTCTTTGTTTATCTATTGACCTGATTGACAGCAGCTTTTGAATGTGGTATATCAAGAAAATATTTGCAATGGTTTTTTGAGTGGTGCACTTAAATTAAGCTCTTATTAAAAATACCAAATATATTGTTAGAAAGGGTGCCTCTGGTGTACCCTTGAGTCTTTTGTTATTTTCTTAATGTACAAAGCCAGAGCCTGCAACAGGCAAGATATCTGTCAGAATTTCAATGTAGGACTAAAATTGTGTAAAGGATCAGCTGTAACAAGGCCTCCAACAATATTTGTTCCCCTGCTAAGGAGTCGTTTTACATTACAAAAACAAAGGTACCAGAATGATGCAGATTAAATTCGTTCATAATGAAAAATGCATTTATGTTACAATTGTTAATTTGACATCAAATTATGCTCGGAATAACTGCATAGCCTGTCTGTACTCCCAGGAAACTAGACATTGGCCAGTTGAAGAAAGAGTGCAAAGAAGGTATCTACTGTGTAACAAATTTGATCAATTTATTTCTGTGGCATTAGGAGACTGCTGTATTCATATTTACCTTCATGGAAAAAAAGATTTTTGTATTTCATGCACAGTCTCTATCAGAATACAGTATATAAAATTGAAGTTTGAAAATTAACAAAGTAATATTTTTATGAAGTAAAATAATTTTAGAGCTTATGTTATAGAACATTATTTAGGTGTTTGATAACCTTAAATGTATATTATATTTTTAAGTTTTTTGTTATACATGTAGTTTTTGTGTTTATCATTTTTTCATGTTTCTTTCAGTTACTTTTGTGTAATGATTCTAAAAGAAGTGTCAAACATCTAAATTAAATGTTTGTGGTTTGTTGTCTCTAGAGTTTATTAGTACACTTTATTTGTATGTGTCTTGCTAAGATTGGACGTGCTTTCCAGTGTCCTGCAAGGACTATAGTTTATCATTGTAGATTTATTGGTCATGGTTTAGTTGTCCATTATAAGCAGCTATTAACAGTCTACATGTTATACAATATATAAGCCATTTTAACAAAAACAATGAAAAATGTCAGCAACCTATTTCTTGAGCCTTTTTACACTTAGTGATAATTTATGTACCATTAACAGTATAGTTGTTAAAAAAATAACAGTCTATAAAAAATAGATACTTTTTTAATAGATGATTTGTAATGGATACCTAAACTAAAGTGTGACCAATTTGTTTTTCTTAGGGTGATTCAAAAAGATGTACAAACACTTACGTAGCTGGTTGTTTCAACATTAGTGTCAGTGTGGCATACGGCATTACTTGTGCACACTAAATTAAACTTTTTTTTTCAGTTTTTTAAGAAGTGTATTAAAATAAAATGTGTGTATATCTTTTTGTGTCACATTATATTGTCTTGTTGTTTTTTTTTTTGTTTGTTTCTTGTAACAAGAAACATTTTTGATTTTTTTTTTTTGTAATGTTTTCAGTTTCAGTAAACCACCTACTTGCAAGATGTTATACTGTATGCTCATTCTAAATACTCTGCACATGCTACATATGGGGAAAACATCTAAAACTGGTGCTGTATTCTGTCGATTTGCTCATGGAAAACTGTATTTTCATAGATAAATAAGCAATATTATCAGTTGTGATTGATGCTGTTTAAACTAATTGCAATATTGTATAATACAGATTTATTTGATAAAATTTAGTTTAAGGTAAATTGCCATTTAATTATATGATTTGTGAAGATGATACAACTGCTATTATGCCAGAGTATTTTTAATTTAAGGACAGTTTTTGTAATATTTTTATAATATGTATATGTTTAAGTTGAATTAATTTCTGTATATTTTGGTGGGGAAAATTCACTTAATAATGGGTAATATATTGTAAATCAATAGAAAAAATAAACAATTTTCCAGATTTATGTGTTGTTTTTTTTCTATACAAAATTAATATTTTTTATTTTTGTGGCATATTTACTGTGGAAGCTATTTTTAAAATCACTTCTTCTTTAAAACTTAGACATCAAAATTTTGAAGATTATAGTAGGTTCTAGTATGTTCTGTGTGTCTTCCATTCTGAACAACATACCCAGTGCAGCTGAAGAATTAAAGAAGCTTGGATTTATTAAACAAAGGTGGCAGAGTAATGGGAATCCTCATTTCTTGCAGCATTAAAACCTTTTGATCCATGGTGAATTTTAAAACCCTATCAAATATACACTTTTAATATCAAGATAATGATTAAAAACTCACTTGCCCTAAGTTCCTTTGTGAGGCTTCTCAAAGTACTCTAAATTTGTCTTGTAAGGTTGTGTTCACTGACATAACACACTACGTGATCCTTTTTATTTATCCTTTTCTGCTCTGAAGTTCCTGAATATTGATTTTTTTTCCCATGACTGACAATACAGTACAGTTTAATTTGGCTCCTGCCTTAAACATGCTGTTATTTCACAATTTTACAGCTATTACTTCACTCGGGAAATTTCCAACATGGCCTTTCACTTTGTATGAGAACTGAGCAAGATATTCTAATCATTATTATAATGGTACTATTCCGTTTCTTTTGAGATGTCTTCATTATGTAAACCTTTGCTTGATACTAATCACTGATATAAAGGAGCTGCTTCTCTTAAGTATAACTCTTGTCACTTGTCATGTTAAATAATAAACTAATAATAAAGTAGCTAATGTAATTATTATGCATATACTATTTCTCTACTTATTAGCATTTGGTAACCAAGTAAGCCTATGCTTTCTATAGATTAAACTTGTATTTGTGCAATTTTTTCTGGCCCAAATTTAACAACTTATTTGTGCTTATGAATGTACTGTATGTGATTTATATTTTGTTCATGTATTTTAATACACATTATTAGTAGTCTTCATTTCCAAAAACTGGATCCCAGTAAAATTATTAACAAAGATAACACAAGAAGGCCTTTGAAAAATGTTTGTATTTTTGTTGCGTGATCATTAGCAGAGAATGATCCAACAAAAGCTATTACAAAAAACATGTGTGAAAACTTTCAGGGTTAGGAAAACATCTGTCAAGATCTAAGTACAGTAGTCTATCCTGTTATGAATTTCTGGGTTGATACAATAAAGAAACTGGGAATTAGGTGTGTTTAATAAGGAGAGATTACCAATAGAAGGAAAATAGTAGTAGTAGAGCTTTATTGTCATCCTAACAATATACTTACAGTACACAGTGGGACGAAATATTGTCCTCCAGAGTCAAAAGGTGCAGTACACAAGATATACAGTAATCCCTCCTCCATCGCGGGGGTTGCGTTCCAGAGCCACCCGCGAAATAAGAAAATCCGCGAAGTAGAAACCATATGTTTATATGGTTATTTTTATATTGTCATGCTTGGGTCACAGATTTGTGCAGAAACACAGGAAGTTGTAGAGAGACAGGAACGTTATTCAAACACTGCAAACAAACATTTGTCTCTTTTTCAAAAGTTTAAACTGTGCTCCATGACAAGACAGAGATGTCAGTTCTGTCTCACAATTAAAAGAATGCAAACATATCTTCCTCTTCAAAGCAGTGTGCGTCAGGAGCACAGGCTGTGAGAAGCAGAGGAAAGCAAACAAATCAATAGGGCTGTTTGGCTTTTAAGTATGCGAAGCACCGCGGCACAAAGCTGTTGAAGGCGGCAGCTCACACCCCCTCCGTCAGGAGCAGAGAGAGAGAGAGAAAAACAAAGTCAAAAATCAATACGTGCCCTTTGAGCTTTTAAGTATGTGAAGCACCGTGCAGCATGTCGCTTCACGAAGCAGCTGTACACAGAAGGTAGCAACGTGAAGATAATCTTTCAGCATTTTTAGACGAGCATCCGTATCGTCTAGGTGTGCGAACAGCCCCCCTGCTCACACCCCCTACGTCAGGATCAGAGAAAGTCAGCGCAAGAGAGACAGAGAAAAGTAAGTTGGGTAGCTTCTCAGCCATCTGCCAATAGCGTCCCTTGTATGAAATCAACTGGGCAAACCAACTGAGGAAGCATGTACCAGAAATTAAAAGACCCATTGTCCTCAGAAATCCGCGAACCAGCAAAAAATCCTAGATATATATTTAAATATGCTTACATATAAAATCCGCGATAGAGTGAAGCCGCGAAAGGCGAAGCGCGATATAGCGAGGGATCACTGTGTATATATATATATATATATATATATATATATATAAAAAACTAAAAAAACATACACAGTATTAAGTAATATTATGTAATCCAGAGAGAGTGTGGAGTAAAGAGTCCAGTGTGGAGGAGGGCAGCATGGTGTTCAGGAGACGGACTGCTTGGGGAAAGAAACTATTGCACAATCTTGCAGACCTGCTCCTGATGCTGCAGAGTCGTCTTCCAGATGGAAGAGGAGTAAACAGTTGGTGGGAGGGGTGGTGGGGGTCAGCCATGATGCTAGTGGCTTTATGAAGGCAGCGTGAGGTGTAGATCTGCAGACTGGGTAGAGAGCTGCCAATGATTGTCCTCACAGGTGGCGCAGTGGTAGTGCTGCTGCTTTGCAGTAAGGAGACTGTGGAAGATTGTGGGTTCGCTTCCCGGTTCCTCCCTGTGTGGATAGCGCTTTGAGTACTGAGAAAAGCGCTATATAAATGTAATGAATTTTTATTTATTTAATGATGCACTCAGCAGTCCGCACAATCCTCTGAAGGGCTTTGCGGTCGAAGGCATGGCAGTTTCCATACCAGACTGTAATACAGCTGGTCAGGACGCTCTCTATGGTGCCTCTGTAGAAGGTGGTAAGTATGGGTTTAGGGAGGTGCACCTTCTTCAGTCGCCGCAGGAAGTAAAGACGCTGCTGGGCTCTTTTTGTAAGATAGTTGGTGTTTTTGGTCCAGGACAGGTCCTCTGTGATATGAACACCTATGAACTTGGTGCTCTTCACTCTCTCTACTGTGACGCCATCAATGTTGAGTGGGAGATGGACAGCCTTTGTCTTCCTGAAGTCAACAATCAACTCTTTTGTCTTTTCAACATTAAGAGACAGATTATTGTCTTTACACCAAAGTGCCAACCGTTCCACCTCTTCTCTGTACGCCGCATCATCGTCGTTCTCAATGAGTCCCACTACTGTAGTGTCATCGGCGAACTTGATAATGTGGTTTGTGTCAGAGTTGGAGGTGCAATCATGGGTCAACAGCGTGAAGAGTAGCGGGCTCAACACACAACCCTGGGGGGCACCTGTGCTCAGTGTGATGGTGTTAGATCTTTTATTCCCAATCTGTACTGTTTGAGGTCTTTCAGTGAGAAAGTCCAGAATCCAGTTGCAGGTGGAGGTGTTGAGTCCGAGCAGATCCAGCTTACTGATCAGCTGCCTGGGAATGATAGTATTGAATGCTGAGCTGAAATCAATGAACAGCATTCTTACATGTGCATTGCGGTGATCCAGATGTGACAGGATCAGGTGGAATACCATTGAAATTGCATCGTCAATTGCATCGTCAGTTGAAGCCAGACTTTAGTGTGTAACAAAAATATTCTCTTCGGAATTTTTTTTTTTTTTTTTTGAAAAGTAGCTTACAAATTTATATTTTAAACTTACTTAGTACACCAGGCAGTCTGAAATCAAATCTTTTATAAAACATTTTCAGTGCATTATACAGCATAATTAGATCAAATTTCAATAGTCCAGGTAAGGGAATGTGCATAAAATGTAGTATTTTTAGATATGTTTCTGTTACAGTTTAATGGATTAATTTGTCAATAATATAACATGTTATCCTCAATATATTTTTAATGTAATATTTGTATAATGCAGTAAACTTTACTATAGTGATTAATATAGTAGAAGTACAGCATGCTTAGGCTAAAATCTGCTTTAAACTGAAAAAATATTTTCAACAAATTGATGGAGTAATTGAGTCATTTAATTATATAGCATAATAATTCATCCTTATTTCAGGTTATATATTGGAGAAATGTTTTTTTTTTTTTTGAATGGGGAAAATATTTTTGCTTGAAATTGTGAGGAATGAAAGGCTTTCAGAGAAAACTATAAATATGAACCTGAATATAAGCAAGTATTGAAGAATGTTTTAACAGAATTAGTTTTGTTAAGTGTTCTGCAGTTGTATGTTAAGAAAAAAACCCCAGCAGAGCCAAGATTGCTACAAATTTGCTTATTACATCTGTAGGTAAAACCTAATTTTAAATATGGGCTGTACCAATATAATGGTTGGATTGGCAGTGCATATTGTAGGTTATGTTGGGTGAGTGCTTAATATCTCCAAAAGACAAATATTACAATAACTTACAATAAATAACTCAGTACTGAATCTTACATTTTCGTGGCAGTAAAAACTTTGGAAATGTTTCTTTTAAAATTCTTAAGTGATCTTTAGTACCAGAAAAAGTGGTTACCCCTGCCTAATTTTTAGTATGTCCGGATTGAGTGCTTTCTGAGAAAGTATGATTTAAGTCTTTGTGTCGTGTATGATATCTTCAGAAGCAAAACTGCATCCCTGACATCATATTCATGTTTGCTGCAGTTTCCAGCATTTAAGGCTTAAAGTATGCAGCAGTTTCTACCATTATTTGCTTTTTCTGCTAGTTTTTTGCTTGTTAATACAAATGGTAAGTAACGCATCAGTTCTTATTAGTATCCCCTTATATGGTCTTACAAGTTGTGAGGTTTTGTTTTAGAACACCCTTGGTTTATACAAATACATCTATAAGACCCCTTAATATTTTTATTTGGCTTTGCATTTTTTTAAGACTTGATTACATTACTATGTATAGCTTCATTTAGTGAGTCACAATTGTTAAATGTTCATTCTAAAACTAGCTTCAGTATTTTTAATATTTCCTATAAGTGCTACTTATATAAGTTTATAGTGGTAATTTGTTACATTATTAAGTGGTGATGCAGTGCCAAGCTTTTTCTACCTCACAACAATTCTGTTAACAAATCCCAGACTGGATATTGTTCCTCTTCTCTATTCTCCTCACACATCCCCAACAAATTTATTTAGTTTAATGGTGACTATGTTTGTTTGCTGTTTAGAGGCGAGTGTGTTTTTCTATGGACTAATACCCTATTCAGGTTTGGTTCCTGTCTTCTACATATTGTTGCATGTTAAGGCTTAAGCCCAGTAATGAAGCAAGAAGGTTGGGGAAAATTAATGATATTTGTCAAAAACTGTACAAGTGACTTTGTAAAAGTAAATGCAGAAGATCTAATAACTTATATATACATTTTTCAATATTAGGGATGCCTTTCTTGGAGATTAATGTGTACCATACAATTTTTTTTTCAATGCCCAATTAATGAAAGTGACACAAGCTCCTAGAGATAATTCAATTGAATCTCAATTGAAAGTAGGAGAAAAAGCAACGTTTTAAACTATGAACAGGATTAATGTTTCATTCTCTAGATAACAACTTTCATGATGACCCTATAAAACTATAGGTATAGTAATTCTTCCAAGGAGATATTACAAGCAGGAGAAATGTTTAAAAATTATTGTATGTGGATTGTGTCAAAAACTGTTACCTAAAGCCATCCCACTTCATAATTATCATTTGTTTTATTTGGTTAGTGGAACATGTAGATTTTTAAAATAATTTTTCTTTTAATATTTTTTTTCTTAGATTTAGTTTATGAGTGGCTTCCTGTTGACCCATCTTCTCAAGATCTCCACATGTATTGGTGGTATGGGAGTATCAGTCTGTTTCGTTTTCAAATTCCAGAGGATACCTTGCAGGCAAACATTAGCTTGGATTTCATCTTTGCCAATAAACAGTACTGCAGTGATGTGACCATACTCTTGTATGTTAATATGCTTTTACGAATCTTGCAATAATCTTGGTCTAAGATATAACTAGAGTTTGTCTTTTGTTTATAACTGTCATCTATATTTTTGAACTGTGCTGTCTGTTGATTAGTGAGGACTATTTTGTCAGTATTATATGCAGCACCTTAAAATCTACTTTTGGGTTGAGGAAAGGTTTCCTAAGTAGCTGGAGTCCTTGGCAAATGGCATAGGGCTTGAACCAACCCTGGTTGTGAAGATGAAAGACTCCTTGCAGGACCCACTCGTCAGATGCCTACATTAATTCTACTGGGCCAGTGTTCACCAGCCAACCTACAAAAAGATCTGTGAAGAGTGGGGTAGGAATTAGAGTCAACCCAATTGAGCACTTGAGCACTTGCAAACTCCTGGACCATTAAGCCTCTGTAACACCCTGTCTGGAAGTGTAGTATATGTGTATTAATTTGACAATCAGGTTGGCATGGCTGCAAAGCATTTTAAGTATCCATTGACTTTTTTGAAACTGAGATTGAATGTCTTGGTTAAATAAAATACAGATTTCAAATATATAGATGGCTATAAAATTAAAACCTTTGTGAAGCTAGCCTTTTCACATCTACCACACTTGTTCTGATACTTGTACACCAAGAAAGTATCCACTTGATATGTATTTTAATTGTATCATGTGGCTTTATGACTATCAATAACATATAATAGAAAGCAGAAGGGTGGGAGTGATTGGTTTAGTCCACACAAAATGGTGTCTTTAGCACCCAAACCTATTGTAAATAATAATCTCTTTTGTACAGGCTCTGCATTTGGCAATTCCTTCAGTTAATATTAAAGTGTTTTGAGTTTTCTGAATGTCCGATTATTTGTTTTGCTTTTTTAGACATTGCAGAGCTGGTGCACTTCCAGTTATTGATCTCAAGGATGTTTCTTCTGCTGAATTTACGTCTCTAACTCAAACTATAGTGGCTTATAATGGGTCCAGATTTTGCTGTCTTACTCTTGACAATCCTGCAGCGGAGCACTGGTTTGTGGCAGCGTACATTCCACCTGGAAATATCAACATCAAAGCAGAGGTAATATATTCTGGGATTCAAGGATCCCAAATAATTGCTACTGCCTGTTTGCTGTGTGTGGCTGGGACATGTAATTTAGGGTCATCCATCCACCTTCCGAATTCATATTAATAAAATGAATGTAATGCGAAAAGTCATAGAAATGGTTTGTGAAACCAATTATAACATTCTCAAAAAAGCTTAGTTCAATTCAGGGGTCTGGAGCCTATCTGGGCAACTCTGGTCACTGTGCACTAATCCCCACCAAAAAAAAAAAAATTCTAATATTGTGAGGTTTAGCAAAACTGATGTCAACATCAGGAAAACATGTAAATCCCACACGGCCAACGTCCAGCCATGGGATCTGAGCCCAAGACACATGATCTGTGCACAATTTGTTTTAGAAAACCAGACTTTACTCAAACTCTAGCCTGGACCCTTAATTTACTGTCCATCTGTGTCAGTGGACAGCCGAGTATACGCTCATCTTTATTATTGTTTCCTACTCAACAATAAAAGGAGGCACAAGTGAGCCTTCAGCATCTTTTATCACCTAACACTGTAACTCCGTTAGATCTTAAATGTGCTAACAGTGTGATGCTTTGCCTTCGCAGATGGTACCCACCTAGTTTTTCACCCTCCATTTTGAGCCCCCCTTTTGTGTAGTCACAACTTGTATGACTATGAATCCTGTCAGAATATTTAGTGTTTTTTTTTATTTCTGTTGATGTGTGTTTTTTTTTTTTTTTTTGATATAAAAACATTATTTGTCTCCCTGTAGTGCTCAAGTACTCCGTGCTATAATGTGCTACCTCAAGTGAGGATTGCTAAGCGGAAACATGCACAAATTTTGAATTTTAACACCACCTTGGTGCAGAGTGTGCATGCACCCAACACGGCAGCTTATTTAAAGTGAGCAGCACTTCTGTAAGGATTTTATTATCATATTTACTTTTGTAAAGATAAACTTATGTACTGTGCCAGTATATTCATGTTATTTATATAATAAAGGTGCAGAACTTTATGGGCCATCCTACTATATGTTAAAAAAGGAGGTGGGAGGTTATGCCTTTTTCATTTACTATTTCTTTGCAGTGATTACAGTTCAATATATAAAAATAGCAAAGAAAAAGTGTTAGCATGGGATGCTGCTACTTTGTGTTACTACTGTGTCTAATTCTTTTTTATTGGTCAGTGGTTTTCCCTTTTGCAATTTCATAATTTTGTGTTCAATTACGCTGTAAAAGGGCTAACAGTCAAATCATCTATTAACTATTTTATTAGAAAAAATAATATGTAAGAGGGCGGCATGGTGGCGCAGTGGTAGCACTGCTGCCTCACAGTTAGGAGACCTGGGTTCGCTTCCCGGGTCCTCCCTGCGTGGAGTGTGCATGTTCTCCCCGTGTCTGCGTGGGTTTCCTCCCACAGTCCAAAGACATGCAGGTTAGGTGCATTGGTGATTCTAAATTGTCCCTAGTGTGTGTTTGGTGTGTGGGTGTGTGTGTCCTGTGGTGGGCTGGCGCCCTGCCTGGGGTTTGTTTCCTGCCTTGTGCCCTGTGTTGGCTGGGATTGGCTCCAGCAGACCCCCGTGATCCTGTGTTTGGATTCAGCGGGTTGGAAAATGGATGGATGGATAATATGTAAGAATGGTTAGATTTACAAAAAAACAAAAATCATTTGACAATGTTGAAAATGCATCTAGCACCATTTCACCTGCTGCGCATTGTTCACTGAACTGCAATATTCTACTTAGCCATATATTTAAATAATATATCTGCATCCCTGAGTGGAGTTGGGGGACTCATCATATAGCACACACAGATATGCCCACACACTTTTAAGAAATGTAAGCTAAACTATTGGTATGTCTTTGGATTGTTTGAGGAAAGGTGAGCCACTATGCAATTTCACTTCCCACATTCATACATACTGTATTTCCATTATTATATGTACATTTTATAAAGTATTAAAATATATGTTATTGCATTCTCTTCTTTTAGATTGTTCATTCCTGAAAATACAAAAGACGTGACCTTCCAGGTCATAAACTGTGTGTCAGAAGCCTGGACTACTAATGACTGCCCCATATTACTTACTGTAGGATCAACGACTCATCGTCCAGATTCTGTGATGAAGCAAAACTGTTTAGGAAGCTCCTTTTGTGTGTTGAGACTCCACCATCCACCCTGGAATAAATGGGTGCCAATTTCACTGAATGGCCTGATCGCTTATATGGTCTCTCTTCATATTCTAGCCACTCACACAGGTAGGGCTGTATATATTTTTTCTGTGTCACTTATGCAACAAACTATTTGTGGGAGTGTGTTTTTATGTAGGGTCCATTCAAAAAGGGCTTGAACAGATAAAGCGGCTCTTCAGTGAGTGTTGAATTGCATCTTAACATGGTGGGAGTTGTTATTTACATATAGTGGAAGTCTCTGTCCGTGAGTTCATCTTCCTAATTTTAACTTTAATATACACATGTAATTTCAGCATCTGGATCATTGATACCAGTAGAATATTGTAAAAATTAAAAAAGATTTGGTTCTACTTGCTTTGTGCTCAAAAGGCGGAGTGGTGGCTCTGAGGCTAGGGATCTGCACTGGCAATCGGAAGGTTGCCGGTTCAAATCCCGTAAATGCCAACAGGGACTCTGCTCTGTTGGGCCCTTCAGCAAGGCCCTTAACCTGCAATTGCTGAGTGCTTTGAGTAGTGAGAAAAGCGCTATATAAATGCAAAAAATTATTAAAAAAAAAAAATATATTAAATTATTAATAGTTAATTCATCTGGCCCTCACTTGTATTAGTGTGCTTATAAATCTGAGTTTACTGCAACACCACTGTGTTACCCGGAAGCTTAAATAATTGTAATTTGAGCGATACTACCATAAATTTAAATCTATTGGTATAGGAAATCTGGGGAGTCATTTTTATGTGACAAAGACACCTCAGATTTGAGAGGTACTGAGGCATGCTTCCTGATTTTAAAGCATAGTCAGTTGTAAAATAACATATGGGGGAAAAAATAGAGAACAACAGCAACATTTATTTCTATAGCACATTTTCATACAAACAATGTAGCTTAAAGTGCTTTACATGATAAAGAAAGAGAAAAAAGACAAAATAAATAATTAAAATTAGGGAACACTAATTAACATAGAATAAAAGTAAGGTCCGATGGCCAGGGAGGACAGAAAAAAAAAAAAAAAAAACAACTCCAGACGGCTGGAGAGAAAAATAAAATCTGCAGGGGTTCTGAGGCCACGACACCACCCAGCATTGCAGAAGAGCAATGAAACTGCAGGGATAAAAATGGAGACAACATTTGGCTTCAGTGACTGAAGCACAGTTTGATAGATTCATAGCTTGGAAAGAATATCTTCATGTGTAACAGCAAGAATAATAGAAACACATATTAGTGACACAAAGCCATTGAATATTCTTTTCATGCCAGACAGACTTGGAACTGTTTGTGTAAAAGTGCAAAAACAAAAGTCTTGCTTTCTTTCCCTTTCTATTGCATCTATATTCCATGGTTCCTCTGCTATCCTAAATAAACAGAGCAAGCCACATGCACAGAAGTGCTTTCTTTTACTTGAAAAAGTTTGCTGAAGCTCTTTTTTTTGTTTTATTTCTTGGCTTATCCATATACAAACCGCACATTGATCTTGGCTATCCTCTTTATATAACCATCTGGCATCATATCATCACAAGGAGCCATCTTTCATTCTTCTCTTTGGCCTTACTGGAGTGGCTGGTTGGGCTTGTCTTCTTGCATATCTGGTGTCCCCCCAAACTTGTCCTATCTAATATATTTCTGGTTACCTACTGAAAAGAGAACTGAATAAGTGCTGTTCTCAGTCCTTTCATTAGTTTCAATCCCTTGTGCTTCCTGCTAGGGACATTTGAGGAGGACAAACAAACTTTGAAATGGGGTGTAATTAATATTTCAATATGTATGCATATGTGTATGCGTATGTGTGTACAATCCTTTTTTTTTTTTTTTTATATATACTAATATATATATATATATATATATATATATATATATATATATATATATACATATATATATATACATATATATATATACATATATATATATATATATATACATACATATATATATATATATATACATATATATATATATATATACATATATATATATATATATATATATATATATATATATATATATATATATATATATATATATATATATATATATATATATATATATATATATATATATATATATATATATATATATATATATATATATATATATATATATATATATATATATATATATATATATATATATATATATATATATATACAGCTGCTCCCTTTAGGGGTTGCCACAGCGGATCATCTTGTTCCATATCTTCCTGTCCTCCTCATCACCTGCATGTCTTCTCTCACCACATCCATAAACTTTCTTTTAGGCCTTCCTCTGTTCCTGTTGTCTGGCAGCTCTATCTTTAACATCTTTTTCCCAATATACTCAGCATCTCTCCTCTGCACATGTCCAAACCAATGCAATCTCACCTCTCTGACTTTGTCTCCAAACTGACCAACCTGAGCTGACCCTCTAATGTCCTCATTTCTAATCTTGTCACACCCAGTGCAAATCTTAACATCTTTAACTCTGCCACCTCCAGCTCTGTCTCCTGTTTTTTGGTCGGTGCCACCGTCTCCAACCCATGAAATTTACCTGGTATAAGTAATTCAGATATTTTCTCTGATAGAATATGCATTTAAAGTTTTGTGGTGTTTTCAACTCACATTTACAATTCAAAACTCTTGTGTTTTATTTACCTCATCTGTTTATGTCATTTATCCTCCTTTTTGTCCTTAGGCTAATTTCCTTACATCTCATTTTTTTATCTTTATTTCTTAGCCAGCTTACACTGATATATATCATAATACACTTGATATTTTTGCAGTTAGTCTCTTTGTATAAATGTAAATGATATGGACTGTAATTTTATTATTCTCAGCTTATACTCCAGAAAGCCAACGGGGCTTGCAGCCCATGATATCTGCAGACAGAAACAACATGTTCTTGTGGGCTAAGTCTGTGGACTCTATCCTTTGTCCACATAGTCCCCCTGTCATACCCCATCAAACAGCAGTAAATCTTCCGAGCTTCTTCAGTGAGCCTGTTAGCAGAAAAGACACCACACTTCTTTCTGTGAGATATACACTGCTGAACGGGCCTGTTGTGAATGTCTTCCCACGGCTGCCATCTATGATTCCATTCGATGTAAATGATACATTGGATGTTGGTGGCACTCTCATTATAGACTTGGAGCTGAGTAAGGTGAGAATTTCAAAACTTTCCATGTTCTATTTTACGAATTTTACTTTATCTTTTTTTTTGTCAAACTGCTCATCAGTATGCCAGGTGCTTTGAGTATCAAAAAAGAATAAGAAAATAACTGAATGGCATTGTAGTAGAGTGGATTATGTATCACTGTGGTGTTAACAAACAAACCACATGGTTGCATTGTATTCTGCTCATTTTCATTGCTGCCACCACAAATTTGTACAATATATACAGTGTTGATTGTTGTTTTTTTATTTTTAATAAATTTACAAAAATTCCTAAAATCCTCTTTTCACTTTGACATTTTGCAACCTTGAGTGTCATTTGATAAGTGAAAAATGAATTTAAACGATTTTAGCATACGGCTCCATCATAACAAAATATGAAAAAGCAGAAGTGGTCTGAACACTATCTGAAGGCTCTTCTATGCATAATCCATCCATCTTGTTTTTTGCTTTTCAGTACATTCCGGAAACCTGGGGTGTACCTGGTAGATGTAAGCAGGCAGGTACCTCTTAGGTTTTCCTTGTAGAAGTAAGCATTGGTTAGGTACCCCTTAGGTTTACCTGGTAGAAATAAGCATTAGGAAGGTACCCCACATCTGCACAAGGGTGATTTCCAAACTCCACACTTAGAACACCTCAGACTAGTTCACACTAGTCCACTCAGTCCTCAAAAACCGTTCCCAGCACTTCCTGGACAGTGAAATTTAATCCTTGAGTGCATTTTGGTTCTGCTGATGGGTTTCTGCCATTGAGCTCTGCATAGTATACCCTGGTTAAAGTTGCTCAGAGAGGAACCATATCTTAACATCATGACCAAACAACCTCAAATATCCTTCAATACCAGTATTTTCTGAATGTGTCAGTAGTTCTGTTTGCATTTGATTCTATGCTTTTCTTTCACATTTCAATAATTCACTAAACGTCTTGTTGGGTCTCTGACCTTGTTTTATTTGCCTAGTAACTAATGGCTGTTTTATATTTCCATCAGCTTTCATTTTTGAACAAGCATGCTTTGGTGTTTACCTGTTTATGTGCTCTGTCTCCTGCACTGATCCTGGAAGAACAAAACTGCAAGACAGGTTTGTAGCTGGGTGGAGGTGGATTTTTAAGCTAGTGTGACAGAGACATTTTAAACCGTTGTCCAGTGCTCTACACTTTGAATAACACTTAAATAATTACTGTAAGAGATATTCAAGTAACTAAGAGTTAATCAAGCCTTCCAGTTAATAAGAAAATACTTTTAAAATGAAGTCATGATGATACTGTCCTCTTCACATCCTTTAGTACACTTCATTTTTGTTCCTAAGCGTTTTACAGTGGACACTCCATCCAAATGACCTCGATAGCACCTGTGGGAAAGATTCAAGTACAGTACCCTGAACCTGGAAGATGGTACCTGACCATGCAAATCTTGTGTCCTAGCAACATATGGTAGGCTGGCAAAGTTTATATAAAGCTTTCAGAAGATACTTGGCATAAATTAGAAAAATCTCCATGTGTCTAGAGAAGTTGCCCACATTGAATTTTAATTTTTTTTCCCAGAAATGTTTAGTTAAATACTTCATATGTTGATATATTTTTAGGTTCTTTACAGCTACTTTTTTGATAGATCTGAATTTAGAACAACCTCCACCATTTAGTCCTTAACATTTCTCGTTAATCTTTTTTATCTCCTTAATGTTTCTCTATGTCAGTGATTGCAGTGATACAGTTGCTAAGGTGAATGTCTCAGCCCGCATTGCCTGCTGCTCTGACAAATGTGCGGCCAATGGAAAATATGGCATTCGGGAGGAGAAAGACTACTATTATGGAGCTTGTCTGTGGGAGAATAGTGAGTTAGTCTCTGTATACCATTTACAAAGCATCACTTCCCTATGTGACCATCTTTTCTCAATATTCCATTTTGCCCCTTTGTTTAAAGCAGCGGTTCTCAAACTGTGGGGCGCGCCCCTCTAGGGGGGCGCAAAGTAACAACATAGGGGGCGCGAATGTTGCCATATGTGCTGTAATTTTGCTATTCGTAGGGAAATTTTAAACTTGTAGCTGTCTATTGGCAGCAAAAAATATAGGAATAAATTTTAGGGTTTCAAAAAAACGTTAGGGGGGCATGATTAAAACTGTTATGAAAACTTGGGTCGCAAATACTTAAAGGTGGAGAAACGCTGGTTTAAAGTATCCTTTATGCTTTGCATTGTGTCAAATGACCACACAGTTGAGAGTTCCTCGGGTGGTTTGTCACCCATTTTATTACCTAGACTAACTAACAACTGCCATCAGTCCTGTGGGTTTCCAAATCCTTGGATACAGATGCTGAAAATTATAAATCGGCCTTGTCAAGGTGATTTATGTATGAACCATACTTCTTCAAGGCTGGTTCCTACATTATGCTCAGTACTTGGGTAGGCTCTGGCCTCAAGACCCTTTACACTATTCTGGTTTAGGACCTTTAAACTACAAGTACAGGCCATTGTTCACCTTACTAACGGTGGCATCTCCATGCCTTTGGAGTGCCGCATTTCTTTGCTTTATCTGAAATAGTCATTTTACTTATTGTCTGTATTTATAAATTAAGTTACAGCTCCATGGTTGTGTCCTGACACAAGCAATTCAACCTATTTACATGACTTGAAAGCAGTCCTCCTGCTAACCATAAGCAATGGAATCTTCATCCCTGCTATTATACTGGCAGTACGGAGAGGTCACTTTACAGAGTCCGTCATCTATGCCTTCACTATGGTCTTCTCTGCGGTATGTTAATTTTAAATACCGTATATTGCACTTTAGAATTCTGATTTGTGATGTTCAGTCATCAAATTATAATAAGTAAGAAAATGTTCAAGTGTGTTTGGAGAGTTGCTTAGCTTGGTTTGAATGTTGGTGCATTTATTTTTATCCAGTTCATCAAAGAATTTGTTATCACAGTTTTATAATATATTTTTGTAACAGTGAGTCATTTAACAGTAATAATACAAGACTATACTCAGCTCCATATTCCCTTGCTAACAACTCTAACTATACCACTTAAGTTAATAATACTTTTTTCTAATAGTTTTTTTGTAGTTGGTCGTATTTTTTTTTACTGATGACCCTCTTCAGTTATAGTTGTGCGATAACACCATATAAACTTGAGCATCAATCGTCAGATCATGCATATCATGTATTAGGTTTCCTCTGCTTTGTTACACAAACATTCTATCGGCCTTTCACTTGAATGTATTGGTAGGTCAAGTGGAAAAGAAGATTGTGTGAAAACCATAAACCTGTAAATTTAGTTCTTTGGCTCAGAGCTAATCAATTAATCTGCCTCTGCCTCTAATGTAGAAGTATGTTGCTGTCAACATGATGTCCAACGAGAATACGGCTTATGTAAATCCCTTTGAGGTCATTTGCTCTATAAAATATCTCTCTGTTATAAAAGAAAATCATGAGACGAGACTATTGCCAAGAGATTTTTTTCAAGTCCCGCTCTCCTCTCAACCATTTTCAACCACACCCACGGTCCTCTCATTGATGTGCATGGTTTTGTCAGACACAGTTCCTGCGCTCTCAGCTCTTATACATTTTTACGTTTTCCTCACTTTAAGTTCACAATAAAAGAAGACTTATGTCCAAATCTTATTGAAGAATTTCATCCTGAAGGGTTATCGACAGAAGAAATGAGTACATGGACAATCCTAGCACCGAGAAACGATGAAGTCAAACGAATTAGCGCGGAAATTGTTGATCAGTTACACAGCAAATTGGTTAAATGCGTATCAATAGACTATGCTGTCGAGCAATTCTGACATGTAAAATTTTAACAGGCGACAAATAAGGTAATGTAGTACATCTTCAGGGGATAACATTAGACACCAAGGGAGATCTTGATATGCCATTTGTATTAAAACGTATACAGTTTCCTGTTAGAATAGCTTTTGCTATGACAATTAACAAATCACAGGGACAAACATTCGAAAAAGTCAGTTTATTTATTAGAGAGAAAGAAATGATATTCACTCACGGGCAGTTATACGTTGCGTTGTCACAAACACGGAATCAAAATTCAATGCAATATTGATGAAAAGTTCATTCATAAAATTATTTTTATTGAAGTTTTACAGTAAAAGTGTAAGTTTAAAAAGTATTTGCATGTTAATTTCAAAGCCAAACAGAACAAAAATGTATAACGCAACAAATACTTCTAACACAACATGAAACATAATTTTCTTTCAATTTATTACGTTTTACTATTTTCTGCTATGGTTAATTACATGCTGTAATGTTACATATGCATAATAGAACTATTTTATAATTCCCATGAAAATAACAATCTGTTTAAATTATACATCCACTTCCCCATACGTGAGTGGCAGATCTGCGAAGTGGCTAGCATGTAGCGCCCGCGCAGGGGTTGGTGAGTGAAGTGAGCAGGGGGCAGATTCCCCTAGTACTATATAAAACAAAGATTGTTTGATTGTATTACACAACTTGGTGCCTGTTTTTCCCCTTTTTACTCTGACTTTGGCTTTCAGAATAAAAGAATAACAAAATGAATGCATGTTTAGTTATAAAGCTGTTGGATAAAGTTGGAAAAAAACAAGTGCAATTAAATTGCAATAACATGAACAGTAAATCCCACAAAACAATGTCATATTAGGTAGCAATAAATAAATTCTGAATAGACATAATAACTTGGACTGTAAATCACACCAACAGTGAAGAAGCTCTAGTAATATAAAATGGGAATACTTTACCTGACTACATGATCAGCATGGCCCTTAAGTCAACCACTGGCTACTCATCCTGTCTTTAGTGGTTTAATTTTTAGCTGCTAACATCTTATTCCTTTTGCTTCTGAAATAGGGCTGTTCCATGTGCTGATACAATTAAAATAAATCTAAGAATGTAAATCAAGGGATATTATACTCAGACTTTATTAATAATACTAATAAGACAGTGTGTTACAGGAGTGTGTAAAGGCCTTGTCACTAACTTGCAAAAAGTAATAATAATAATAAAAAATGGGGCATCCATGGTTTAAATGGCATTTAATGTCCTGACAGTCTAATAATAATAAATCTTTTGTAGTCTTTAAGCTGTTTATGGACCTACTCTAGCTCGTCTCACTTCTTAAATCGATAAAATAGATTTATCACAATTTTAATTAAATAGTGCTTCAGGTACTTGAGGACACTGCAGGAAATTAAGGGTAAGTGCATTTAACACTGAAGCCAGGAAGCGTGTCTCCACATCAAAGGATTCACATCAGAGGTGCAGTTCTTAACAAATTAAAAAAAAAAATACATGGATTAAATTTGAGAATATCTTGGCTACTGGTGCACCAAATGAGCTTGATGGACTCCATGGTTACCTCTGTTTTTTCTTATGTCTTTCTCTGTTTTAATTGTGATTGCTAACAGTTCAACTCTAACCCTTAACTCCCCATCTTTAATGATTCTGAAACTCCAAACTAATGTCTTAATTTTGACCATAATTGTCGTTTGCTTGGAAGGACTCAGGAAAGGCACAAGACACTCTGGTTCTGATTGCTGCAGTGTGCTAAAGAATTAAATAAGTACAGTAATAATTCTTTTTTGTATGTATTGTCTAAAATTAGAGAGAAAACTCCCAGATTCCATGAGGCTGTAATGTAGTTCTTTTGGCAAGGATACATACATGCAGATAAAAAAAAAGAAAATTTGGATGTGAGCATCAGTAGGCTTTGGGCCCTTGGAACCAAGTTACTTGAACTATTCTATAACATTTCAATAATTATTTACCACTCTGATGCAGATCTTTCTGATCATAAAACAGGTCATTACGATAGCGATTGACGAGAAGAATTTAGAATGAATTGCAGAATTACGATATTTGAGGGTTCTTCTGGAGGGCCTCTTTCTCTTGCATGATTGGGCTCAAAAACTAATCAGCACATCGTCCTCTCGTAACAGGCTTAAGTTTCGAGTTTGGTATTTTTCCATCCAGCTGTTTTAGCTCTAGACTGTCCTCAAAAAACTGTGACACACACAGACACACGCCCATCATCGAGATATTCATTTATCCTAAAACGGCGAGATCCGTCAAATCCGAAGTTCGAAATTTTTGACGAATCTAAAGCTATCACTCCTCCTTCATAGACGATAGTGCAAATCAAAAAATGATCCTGCGTACAAGAAAAATGCGTGATTGGCAAAAAAATTTAGAATCCAGTTTAGGAGTACCTTTCACTTTGTTTATGCTGTGGCTTTGCAGTTTATCCAAATCATTTGGAGGCAAAAGGAATAATGTTACACATTGTTTTATGATGGAATGCATTTTATGACCTAAAAATTACAATCGAGTGTTGCAGAAATTGAAAGTGAGGATGCAGTCATTTTTGAAATGGAGTTTGTCACCTGCATTATGTAATTATTCTCTTTAAGGGCTGCTTTGTAGTGCAGTCTTTAACATATTAATTGCGCTAAACTAAACTGCTTTTGTTCATTATTATTTTTGTATTTATTGTTTGTTTTTTTTGATGTAGCTGTATCATGCATGTGATATGGATAGAATGGTCAGAATGTGTGTGACCGACCGCAGAGTGCTACAGTATGGTGATTTCTTAGCCTCCACTCTCTCCATCTGGTCAACACTTATCTGCATGGCCAGACTGAAGTATCAGCTCAGATGTGTGAGTTTTCAAATAAATACCTCCCTGAGAAGCATTCAATAGAACAGTATAATGTACTTGGTATATCTTAGCTGAAGGTTTAGTAAATAATTAATGCTATGAGCTGTAATCTTAGGCAGTTATCAAATCGGGCAGCTCAACATCAGATTATTTTGATTAGTCTAATAGGATTTTATCATCTTTATTATAACCACAGGCTACTGCAAGTCCTATTAATATTTTACCATCAGAATGAGAGGGTTAATATTTAGCAAAAGCAGTGACGCCATTTACTATTACTTTCAACTGACATTTTAGCTGAAATGACCAGACCCCAGATGATGGACTGTCTTACTGTATCACTGGCTGGGGGCCTCAGGAGCAAGGGGCCCACAATGTTTCTGATGCCTATGCATGTTTCTATTTTCCTATCAAAACAGGGACACCAGCATACTACTTTGCCCGGGGGCCTGTGATGCTGTTAAGATGGCCCTGACCAGATCTTTACAGTTAAACTTTTCTCCTTCATTTCCTAAATTATAAGATGAAATGTAGAAAGTTTATTTAAAAGAATTTAAAAAAAGAAAAAAAAAGCATTTGGTTATTATTTTTTGTACATTTTTGAATGCAATGCAATTTAGTTTAATTTAGTAATTTATTCACTTAATGATTTATTCTCGTACAGAGTTGAAGCTAATTCTGGCATCTTTAACTTAAGGCAACAATCAGTTATGGAGGGAGCACTAGTTTATAGCAGGCCATGCTCACTCAGTTCCTCATACTGGGCCTATTGCCCATCAGCCTAACCCCTACATCTTTGGGAACTGGGAGGAAACTGGAGAGTCTGTCCAAAGCTCTTGTAGACAACTGGAGTATCAAAGGGAAACTCGTGTGGACATTGGGATAATGTGCAAACTTCAGACATAGTGCCCGGGCTCGGATCTGAATCAAGGACTTTGAAGCTGTGTACCAGAGCTTTGACAACCACAGTGCCACCTTCTTGCCCAGCATCCCAATGTGTATCCCTAATTTTCATGTGAATACCCTTTGGTGGTGAATTCAGTCTGTGTTCCATATCATATGTTTTCTGTACTACACTGAGTTAAGATTTTTGTACTTTTTGACTAACTTAAAGCTAACAATTATTTTTTTAATATATTTTTCAAGGCACTGTTAGTGATTGGCTGCATGTCTATCAGTATTTCATTACAATATAATTTGCTTGGTCATTGGAGTATCATCATCCCATGCATTTTTGCATTCACAATTATGGTGGCCTCTTGGGTAGGTGACTTTTATTCTTTCCTCACTGAGTGTACTGTATTTATTTTCTTTTAATGTCACTAAACTGAATTTTGAACTGTATCCTAACTGGTTGAATTATAAAAAGAGACACAAGAAACAGCACTTTTTATCCATTGATTAAACAAAAACCCTCTTTAGATGCCGTGATTAAAACTGTCTGCTCTGGTGACATTTTTCAAAGTGGCTACTGTATTTTGAATGCAGAAAAATATGTTCTTTGTGGTTTAATTGGTTCTCCTTGTTACAGGTCATTGTAATGACAAATAATTATTTTGTATTCATACTATACAATTCTTAAACCTGCATTCTTAACTGTAATTCAGATTCATGAAGTGTCCCGACTCTTTCCTGGCAGCATCAGACACTGGGTACAAGTCCATTGCACGCACCCACACTGGGCCAATTTAAACCTGTCATTTAACCTAACTTGCATATCTTTAGGGCATGTCAGGGATAGCATGCCAGCTGCACATGGATGGCAATTATGCATGTGATTAGAATCTGTGATATTGCACCCATAAGCCTCCAGTCATAACCACTGAGCGACTGTGCTTTCCCAAATTTGTATGACATAGTTTAACAAGGTTTTCGAAAATGGTATATGCTTACAATAATGAAACTCATCTTTGTAGAAGGTGGTTTAGGGTCAGGGACTAAATTGATCAATCTAGTGGTTGATCTTCAATTTATCTGAAGGAATAAATTTGGGCTTTTTACAAAAGCAGAAGGCAGTAAGGGAGCAAGTCATATTGATCATGACAAACAAATGCACACTAGAGAGATAGAAAAGAGCAGGTAGCTGATAGTGGAGTCTTTCACTTTATCAGAAAAAGATTAGATTGGATTAAATACTTTATTAATCCCAAGGGGAAATTCAGATGATTTAATTGTGCTCCAATTAAAATATTCCCAAAATGTCAACAAATTTTGAAACATTTTATATGTAAAATAATCCATCCATCCATTATCCAACCCGCTATATCCTAACTACAGGGTCATGGGGGTCTGCTGGAGCCAATCCCAGCCAACACAGGGCGCAAGGCAGGAAACAAATCCCGGGCAGGGCGCCAACCCATCGCAGGGCGCGCACACACACACACACACCAAGCACACACTAGGGACAATTTCGGATGACCAATACACATAACCTGCATGTCTTTGGACTGTGGGAGGAAACCCACGCAGACACAAGGAGAACATGCAAACTCCATGAAGGGAGGACCCGGGAAGCGAACCCAGGTCTCCTAACTGCGAGGAAGCAGCGCTACCACTGTGCTACCGTGCCGCCATGTAAAATAATATAAATGATAAAATGTTAATAATGGATTCAAAATTAATGCTAAAGATGAAGAAAATATTTCCATTTCATATACCCTTAATGAGCAAGTGATAACAAAAATAAAAAATAGTTTTCTTGCTAAATGAAGACAAAGTAATATGCAATCTTACATCCTATTATTTACATTAAATACAACTGTGTAACTCGGTTTTGTAAAAATGAAATGATTTCCATTCATAATTATGAGATAATAAAGTCTATTGTTAGGTGTACATGAAAAGGAGCGTGAGCATATCTGTGTGTGTTGAGTGCCATGCTACTGATTGGTATTGTGTCTCGGGTTGTGTCTTGCCTTGCTCTTGGTACTTCTGGGATAGCATATGCTGAATAAGAAAATGCAAGTTAAGAATGTATGTGTGGACTTATGTAAAGCATTTGTATTTATTATAATGTTTATTGGTAGAGTCTGTATGGCATAAGAATGGGAGTCGTTGTAAATGTTCAAACCACAACTGTGGTGATTGCAAGAAAACAAATTTTATTTTTTCTATGAACTGGGACAAAAAAATAACACACTGATTGGAAAACAAGTGTGGTAAAGCCATGCTCTATTTAAGCTTAGCATTAAGTCACTATTACTTTCTTGCCAAAATGTGAAAAAATTGATCTCCCCTACAGGTATAAAGTAGGCACAGTGTGCAACTCTCTTAAAATCCTTAATGAAAAATCAGGTCTAATAATGTCCAGTAATAAAAAAAGTAAAAATTATTTTCATGTTTAATAAGAAATGAATGATGATGAATTTTGAATGTTTTTAACTTAATGTAAAATTAAAGCAACATTTACTGTTTGCATTTTAGACCTTGGTTGTACAAATTCTTTTGAATGCTTCTTATGCCTGCTCATCTGAACATCTTTCAAAGTTTTATATTTGTGATGTAGTTGTGGGTGGGGATTTTTGCTAAATGTAAAAGGGGTGAGGTTTTTCATGTTGCTACCAGCCCAAAAGAGTTTCTTTGTTAGGCCGGATCTGAATGATAGGTTGTGCAATCCTGATTTAGAATAACTGTTTGGACAAGGTGCACTTGGTATTTATTCTAGAAGGCTATAAAGGATTAAGTAATTCAGTGCTACAAATCAGTTAGTCAGAGGACAGTTCCTGATTTGAAATAAGCAGTTTTAAAAGAAACCATCTTGTGACATTATATAACATATAAAAAAATCATTATTTTATGTAATTGTGGAACATAGAGGCTCATTTGTCCTGCTTGTTTAATGCCTTTTTAACCAAAACTAGACTACATGATACACTAGTGAGACCACGTCTGGAGTATTGTATACAGTTCCGGTGACCACTCCACAAGAAAGGCGTTTGAGGCCATGCAGAGGAAAGCTATCGGATGCATAGCGAGACTTAAGGACATGTCCTAATGTCACTGTTTCGTCTTCAGTAGCCTTAACCAAGACCTAATCCAGGTCTTCAAAAATCCTCAAAGACACTGATGAAGTAGATCCAACAGAATTTTTTCCAATGTAACCATGAAGCACGTACTCGAGGATACACAGTAGAAATTTAAGGGGAAGTGCATTTAGGACTGAAGTCAGAAAGCACTTTCTTATTCAAAGGGTTGTGGGAATCTGGAACTGACTGCCAAGTCATGCAATTGAAGCAGCAATCTTGACAACCTTTAAGAAGTATCTGGATGAGATATTGGGACAGCTTAGCTACTAGTTAAACAAACAAGCCTGATGGACTCAATAGTCTTCTCTCATTTGTCAAATGTCTTACGTTGTTGTGTTTTAAAATGTCATGTAATTTGTATTGAACAAGCATGGGCATGACTGAGAATGATAGCTTTTTCCTGAAGGGGAGAAAGTAATTGTCACCGTCGGCTACAGCCATTATGTAACATTAATCTAAATTTTAGTCATCACAGGAGTAAGCATTTTGGGAAGTGCAAAAAGTATTCAGAATAATGTTCTGACAGCCAGATGTTTTTAAACTTAGTTTAGGTTGTTCATATTTCAGTGGGTAACCAACAGTTATTTCAAGTCTCTAGTTTAGAAGCAAAATTGGTACACAGGAAGTTATTTAACTGGGAGTTGAAAGAGGCCAGAGCAAACCTCAAATTAAGGGGCTGGTCATTATGAAAACGTGCAGGTATGCAACCCATAAGTGGCCAAGTAAATATAAAAACATTTCCATGCAAAACTATAATTAGTTATAGTACAAATGTAGATGATTTATATGCAAAAAAAAAAAAAAGAAAAACAATTCTCTGAAAGTGGCCTTTGAGTGTTTCATGCGTAAGACTCGCAGTGTGAGAAGTGCCAAAAACATTCTCAAGGACAAAACTCATCCTGGAAATTCTTTGTTTGAGCTCCTCCCGTCAGGAAGACACTTTAGGTCAGTCCGTGTATGCACAAACAGGCTAAAAAATAGCTTTTTCCCATCTGCCATAAACTTTCTGAACTCTGAATCTCATCATTTTTAATTGAACATGTGCAATAAGCTATATTGGTAATGTGCAATATACTAATGTAATACAATATAGAATATGTAATGTACTATTCATTAACAGGTGCAATAACAATTTATGCTGCTGTACTTTGAGTAATAATAATTTGCTCTGGTTACTTGATCACTTAACACTGTATATGACATATCTGGAATTATTTGACTTTTCTTTAAATGCACCTTGGGGCTGTCACAAAAAGTAATTTTTGTTGTGTTACACAATGACAATAAAGTGCTCGAACTTGAACTTGCTTGAACTTTCAGGAAAATCTTAAGTATTTATCCTATCCATTTTTTCTTTAGGTTTTGTGGACTTAACATGTTAATTTGGTGCTTTCCATGAGTCTAGCAGGTTAAGATCACATCTGACTTGTAATCTTCTCTTGTTTATTTCTGAGTTTCCTAGCAGCTGGTGATGAAGCCCATGGGGCTCTATTGTATGTTTTGAATACCTTTTAGACAATGTACAGTCATAGGCAACGTATTGTTAACCTTTTTTTGTTTCTTTGTTATATGTTCAGTTTTCCTATCAGCAGCTCTATTGTATGTTTTGAATACCTTTTAGACAATGTACAGTCATAGGCAACGTATTGTTAACCTTTTTTTGTTTCTTTGTTATAAGTTCAGTTTTCCTATCAGCATTGCCTCACAATTGTCCCACCACCTATACTTTTGAGCTAGCAGGGAAGGAATATCTTGTTCTATTACCTGCAGAGTCATTGATCTTCTGCTTTATGGCCTGCAGATGACAGCAGTGTTGGCCCACAGCTGCACTTTCTGATTCTTTGAGCTGCCATAATTTGCCATTATCAACTGAAGTTGTTTTTGTTTCTGGGCATTCTTGCTTCACACATACAACATACAAAGACTGAGGTTGAAGCTGGAAAAAATGTAAGAAACCTTATATCAGCACGTCTTTACAGTAAAATCATATTTGACGCATCAACTCGCTGCTCTGTAGCAGACCTCTCAGTGCATCTCTCCGTGTTTTGTACCTGAAACCTAACCTAACCTAACTCATGCTGATAAGGCTGGGGTTCTACTGCTCCCTCATCTAATAGGCCAGTGCCATAGATTGTCCCCATAAATTCCTGGACGATAGATAACCAAGCCACAGACAGTATGCCTCTTGTTTTATTTCCACTAGAAGTATTTTTTTTTTCTTAGCATGTTGGTGGAGTCCAATATTTTTCTCTTTTTCATTTATATAAGAATAGTAACTAACAAATTTTTATTTTTTATTTTCATACATAATGGCTTTGAAGTTTGTCTTTTGATCTGATACCCTAACCCACCCATTTTCAAAAGTTTCATCTGTGGCAGAACAAGGAAAACTAACATAAGCATCAGATTAACTTTGAAAATGTAATTTGTAGAATGTTGTTCTTAAACTGTTGACTTTTTTTTCTGTTAACACTGTTACTTGTTATCCCTCAGGTGAGACGTGGAATTTTACGAAGGCAGTGCTACCCAGTGACTTGGAAGCGCTGGGTCTTTTATCTGCTGCCTGGCACAGTAATGGCTACACTTGCCTTAGTGGTGTTTTTATTGTTGATAACCAAAGAGAATTATTTGTACACACACACCATCTGGCACATCCTGTGTGGCATCACCATACTTTTTTTGCTTCCACCCAGTCCAGCAGAAAAGGAGGTACAAGTCCAGCAAAAGAAGTATGGAGGAGAAGGAGAAATAACGCTTATCTTTTGTGAGTCCCATTGACTTTTCTGTACATATGAAATAAAGTAAATAAAAAAATTAAACTGCTGTTGCATTTTTGTTAGAAGAATTAAATGGCTCCATTGCTGTTGTTGCAACTCCAGAAGGCTTTCTTGTCCTTGTAGTTGATCTGTAGATGTTTGTACTGTTGTACTGAATGTCAATTTTGGAATATTTTAACATTCTGACTGTTTGCTTTAGCAGTCTTAGTGGGATTAGATTATTTTCTGGTCTTGCAGATATTTTGGTGTTACAGTCCTGAATGGGCTGGTGTTGCCATTCCAATGAATTGCAAAACCTCTGAGCTGCATTTCCAGAAGCTTTTTCTGTAACTAAGTAGAGTTCCATGGTCTTTAGGCTACATCCACACTGCTGCATTTTCATGTAAAATCTTCTTTTTTAAATGAAACAATCCCCATCCACACTAGCGTTTTCATATCGTTCAAAAGTGAAAGTGTCTCCGCCCACACTAAAACAACCAAAAACACATTTGAGAGAATTATTTTCTAAATTCAACCAGCGCTTATTTCTCCTCCATAAACTCAAACTATTTAAAGTAGACAAGGACCTCATGTTGTCCTTCTATCGTAGTATGATCTAGTCCGTGATCACTTTCAGTTTCATTGCCTGGTTTAATAGTCTGACAAACCAAAACTCAAAAAAGCTCCAGCAGATTACGAAGTATGCAGCTAAAGTTATTGGGGCTGATGTAGATGATTTGACTAGTGTGTGTCAGAGGGAAATGCTAAAGAAACTGGAAATCATCTCAACTGATGACAGACATCCATTACATGTAGAACTAAACTTCAGTAAATCAGGAAGGATAGTTGCTTTGAAAACCCACACAAATCGCTCCAGAAACTCCTTTCTTCCTAGTGCCATACGGCTTTTCAATAAGAAATATCGGAGATAATGTTTAAGGTTTTGATATATATCCTGTTACCTTTTTTTTTTTTTTTGGTATAAATATGTTTTATCTAACTGCCTTACCTTAACCTTTCTTATTTCTATTTGTCTGTTTGATTTCATTCTGTCTGTTACCTGTTATTAGATGCAACTGAGAAGGCAAATTTCATGTTTTCCTGTGTAAACATGACTAAATAAAGAAACCTAACCTAACCTAACCTAACCTAACCTATACAGGGCATGTGCACATTGGCAGAAACGGGAAGAGGAGGTGTCCTTCATGCTAGATATTCATTTGCAGCTTATGTATACACACGGAGAATAGCAATGGCAAATACAAAAAACAAAAGCAGACTGTTTTGTTTGTACTGACCATGAGGTGCAATTGTTATTGAGAGTAATAGCACATGAGTGTAAGGCAGTTAAAGCATCTGAGGAAATCTAATGAGCAAGATCCAATCAGGGAAATGGCACATACTAAGTGTGAACCAATCAGAGCGCAATTTAAGTGTGCGTTTTCAAAGCGGTCTGTTTTCACCCATTCACACTACAGTGCTGATTCGCCATTTTCAGTGATATACGGCGTTTTCATTAGTCATCATTTTTGGGGGTTAAAATTAGTGAGGAAATGTGGATGGAAGGCATAAACATAGAATTGTGTGAACATAGCCTTAGGTGGCACTACTTTAGTCTTCCCTGTACCTTGTAAACCTTCTGCTGTTTTTGATGCACTCGTAGATGGTGTCAAGTGCTGTTTGAAGTTTGACCATCCACCCTTGTTCTGCAGTCCTGTATCAATCAATTCTTTTGATTGGTGCTTTAACCTTAGCATATGTTAATATCCTTTTTGCTGCTGCCACATTGATGGGACTTCCCAATTAACGTAGGGTATTAGTGGTTTAGTGTTAGCTGAGCATTGAAATATTACTCTAGTACTGTGGAAGTATATATTAGATAGGTACATTTTTGACAATACATGGATTTGCATACGGCAAACAAAAGCCCCTTAACCTTTAATTTTTGAGAAACATGGTACACGTTTTGTGACACATTCACACTTTGGCACTGTGTGTGTGAAAGACTGCTGCATCTGTGCTCTGATATTTGCCTTCTAAGCACCAACTCCCTTTAAAGTGTGCACCGATCAAGGAGTCCTTCTGTTTGTCCCTACACATTGCTAATGACTGGTGGGAACTGAAATCCCCTAGGTAGGCCTACAACTGGTACATTGCAATAACAGGCTCATTTATTGACAATAAAAAACAGCAGCTCTGTACCCAGGAGCTACCCAGGAGCCTAACACGATCAATATCTTCAGTTTCCCTTTTTTTTTCCACGGGCCATAGGAAACTCCTCTAAAACAAGAAATGCAAACTGGAAACAAGGTGCTGCTAATCTAATGCTTCCCCCAACCTCTGGACACTTGTCAACATCACAGTATCGGCAATCCTCATCACACTCTTGAGGTGATGCTTCACACAGGAAAGTACTAACACCTGCTTGGGGCTCCGGTTTGTTATTTGTATATGAATGTCTCTCGAATTCGTCTGATTTAAAGGATATGCTCCCCTTCCTTGCTGGTAACATGCTTTTAATAGTCATTTGTAGAATATTGATTTCAGTCTTTTTGAAGTGACAGTCCCACGGGACACCCCTGTATTTTGCACCTTGGTTCCAATGTCCTCCGAGTCAATGACCCACACCCTTGTGGCCTACAAGGCACCTCGTATTGCTGCTCGTTCTACAAGTCTTGAATATTTTCCCGTTTTTCCCTACTGCATTTGTACGTTCAGGTAGTCTTAATAGTCACACTCTGTTAGTGTCAGGCTCCAGTTTACTTGTAGATACTAATATCCTGATTACCATCCTGTCCATTGCTGTAGATCCAGATTGGCACAGTGCCCTAGTAGAGGGTTCTGATTGTTGAAAGAAGGCTTCCCTGGTTGCGCTCAATATTTATTGAAACTCTTGAGTTTCCCTTTGTTATTAATATTACTACTAACACTTACTACTGTTGTTGTCTTTGATCTTTAGGTTCCAATCCTCCCTGTAGAAATTTGAAAGACTTTGTTCGAAAATGATTACAAGAAATTTTCACTATCTTGATTGCTGTTGCCGTATTAATGGTGTGGCCATGAAGGATCACATTGGTGCTGCTTTCAGACTTGAACAAATTGGAGGAAGAGCTGTGAACTCAGATGGCGCTCCAGCTTGGAATACAGTTCCTAGTTTCTCCCGAAATATGGCATAATTCATCAGCCCAAGCAGTTTTTGTAAACCGCACTTGAAGTTTACTTTCAATACAGGTGTATCATTGAGCAGATGATGGACAGGACCATTGGAGGACATAAAAAGAGTATTTTTGGATGTGATATCACGGCAGCTTAACTATAAGCTAAACAAATGAGCCTGATGAACTGACTAGTCTCATCTCATTTGTCAAATTTCTTTTGTTCTTATTTGTGCATGACTTTGTAACGGCCGACCCCTTTTACCCAGCCGGCAGCTACACCTCCAAGACCAGTGGCCTGGATAATTTACTGAGAAATAATCTACTATCAAGCCGTACTTCTTACCATTTGAACTTTTCCCCCACAATCGACGGTGAAAAATATAAGCACACAAACAGGATGTAAAATTAAACAGATTATATGTATTAAGTAAAATGACATGCAAAAAACAGAAACAAATATATAAATGTAAATATCCCTCCACCCCAGCAATAACAAGACACCACCAAACATATATAAATATATACAACAAAAACCCTCCCTTGTCCCTGTAACAAATAAACACACAACACGAAAACAACAATGACTGATAAACTGAAAATGAATGAGTACGTGAGTCCGGTAATAAAGAAAATGTCCTGAAAGCGGATGACTGAATTAGTGATAGAGTTGTTTGATTCTCCCCAGAAAAAAATGGAACAGCCTCACCGTGAATCCTCGTGTATGTGGTGGATGATTAAGTCCTACCCCGGGGTATCTCGTGGTGAGGTCCTTGAAATAAATCCGGCAGATGGAAAACAAACTGGATGGATAAGCGCAATATGGAAAATAGGTACAGGTTGCTCGTGGTCGTAATGTTGAAACAAAATCTCCTTCTCTCCTCTCTCTTTTTCCTTCTCCTCCTGATGGCTTATATAGTCCTGTGACGGCTGGGATTGATTGATTGAAAACAGGTGTTTTTCCAGGTTGGCGGCTGTGGTCTCCTTCCATCATCCGTCCCCCTTTTTACGGGGACGGCATAAACTGATGCACAAACAGTAAACGGGACAATGAAACGAGACGCACTCAGAACTGACATTTAAACACTATGTGGCCCCGCTACAACTTGTGTAAACTGGATTTTATTTTGTCCCTTATAACACTATTTCATTTTGTGCATGGAATGTTACAGAATATAATTAGCCAACAAACAACAATTGGCTTGAGTTTATTTTTTATTACTGCACTTTCTCTCTCTGAAGCCAAGTTACTACCATCTAAGCTTGTTCAGATGGACTGAAGAAGGCATGCTGCCATCACACTTTGTATACAGTACAATTTCCATCAAGGTTGATTCATTTCAGTTCTAGCAGTTGGGCCAAGTGCATTGACCTTTGCAGTGAGGAGAGGATGCATGAGGGGGAATTACATTTCTGCATTTGTCACCAATCATTTTTACCCACAGGCACAAGTGATGCCATTGACTATTTTCCATCCATCCATTATCCAACCCGCTATATCCTAACTACAGGGTCACGGGGTTCTGCTGGAGCCAATCTCAGCCAACACAGGGCGCAAGGCAGGAAGCAAACCCTGGGCAGGGCGCCAGCCCACTGCAGCATTGACTATTTTGCTAATGTTAAACAGATTAAACTTGAGACTCTAAACTGACTGAACATATTATTAACTAGCCATGCCACTGATTCCTATATATCCTAAGTATGTTTTATCTCCATCAAATCTGCTTGTAAGCCAGGGATTACAGATTTTCAAGGACTTTCTTTGGCCGCTAAAGTGGATTGCACTTCTGGCAGCTGTGACGTCTTTGGGCCGCCAGCCATATTTTTGAAGATTTTTTTTTTTTTTTTTTAAATCAAACTATTGACAAAAGAGGACCTTATGAATGATGTAACTTCCAGATTAAAGTGTGGAAGCTCATGCATTTTCTAATACATTCACATTTAATAGTCACTGTGGCACCTGGTAAAAATTATTAAAGGTATGTCACCTGAACTACTTCTGGAACCAGATTCTCCAATTCAAAGTGTCTTAATGGCACTCTGGAAATGTTTGCTTCATTGTGAGTACCACAAAGAATTTAAAGGAAGACAAAAGAAAACTCCTTGAATGTGTAAGAAGATACTTTGCCTCAGAAGGTACTGAATCGATGTGACAATAACATTTCTAAAAAATGATTATATGTCTATAAATGTGTATATACATTTGTTTTTGTGAATTATTGCCATAAAATAGGCTAGCACAGGGGTGGGCAAATTCATTCCTGGAGGGCCGCAGTGGCTGCAGGTTTTTGTTCCAACCCAATTGCTTAATAAGAAGCCCTTATTGCTCTAGAAACACTTCTGCTTCATTTTAGTTGTCTCCCTCGTTAAGATTATGAACCCTTATTGCTTATTTAAGTCTTAAACAGCTGCATTCTTGGTTTTTAATTGTTCCTTATTAGCAATAAGATGCAAATGACAAAAGAAACCAGCAGTTATCCATTTTGCTTGTTACCCTTTACACCTGTGTGTATTTATCGTGCACTGTTTAGTTTAATTAAATACTTGGAAGGAAAGAGAAGAGAAAAAAGTGAAGGATTGAGAATTACCCGTCAAAGTATTTGGATGATATCCTTAGAATGGAAAAAAAAATCTAGGATATGAGAATGACTTGACATAGCAGAGATAAAGCACTGACAAGCCATGAAATGTAATTATTGGCAAGGATTGTTTTCTAATTAAGCAACTGGGTTGGAACAAAAACCCGCAGCCACTGCGGCCCTCCAGGAATGAATTTGCCCACCCCTGGGCTAGCATAATATTTGGAGGTGGGCTGCTAGCTTGTATATGTCGCTGCCAGGATGGACTCCAGCAAATGTACTTAAAGAACATATGTGCATATCAAAAGTATGAAAATTATTACTTTTAAATACTGTAATTTAAGAATGATTGCTATGATCACTATCATGAAATTCTTAAACCTGCTATGTCAAATTATGGGTTGCAGCAGCACTGGGTACAATGCAGTGCCAGCTGAACTTGGAAACTCTAGTTTACCTGACCTACTTGTCTTTTGGGATGTGGGACAACAGAGGGAGGCCATGCAAGCACGATACAGATTACAACCAGGCATAGGATTGGAACTCAGGATTCTGGATCCAGTGAGTTAGCAGCATTAACTACTGTGTCATATGGCTACCACTATAGATAGATAGATGAAAGGCACTATATAATCAGATAAAGAGATAGATAGATCATATATGATAGATAGATTGAACATAGATAAATAGGTGAAAGGCACTATATGATAGATTGATAGATCAAACAAACTTTATTTCTGGCAAGGTGTCGGTCTTGTAATATGACAGTTTTTCTTAAATCATTTATTCCATCCTTTCCCAGGAAGCTGTTTTGTGTAATGTGGAGGAACTTGTTTGGTTTTCCAACTGTTGATCTTAAGTGTAAAGAAACACAAATGCAGTAGGCCAGGTCTGTAAAATCCAGGAGGCAGATTTGCACTTAAGCGTGTTCGGTTTTTTAAAGTGGATTCTCTTTTTTGAAATATTGAACCATTTTTTGCAGTTACCTTTACCTTCGCTTGCTTGTGCACTTCACTGGTCAACATAGAACATCTTGCCTGGTGTTCCGAGTTCTGCCATTGATATCTTACCCAGAACCTTTTATTGTCAATCATTGTGTCTAAAAAAGGTAATTCATTCTGAATAACGGCTAAAATAATAATAATTCATAATTCATTACATTTATATAGCGCTTTTCTCAGTACTCAAAGCGCTATCCACACAGGGAGGAACTGGGAAGCGAACCCACAAACTTCCACAGTCTCCTTACTGGCCTTACCCCCACGAACCTTAAGTTCAGGGTTTGTAGTAGGCGTAGGCCAGTCTAAAACAAACAACAAGAAGGAGATGGCGTCCGCTTTATGAACAAGACCCCATCGTTCTCCTGAATTGCTTAATTTCATTCCTTAAACAGAAATTAAATGTGAAGTGAGTGAGCCATCAGAAGACCAACTAAGTCAGGTCTTCAAACTCCAAGCAAAATCACTCCAACCAGTTGCTTAATTAGGCACCAAGTCTTGTTGTTAATTAAACCCATTGTTTAATTCGATGGCTTGTGGCTGCTCTTGTTGTGCAATACCAGACATTTTCAAAATTGTTGATTTTTCCTTTAATTTCCTGAGACCTCCACCTTTATTTTCAGATGTTTTATGGAGGTCACAGTTTGCTGATCATGTTTTGGCTCATTTTGTATCTCATTATTGTTTGGTTGCTAATTATGGAAAGACACAATTACTGAGTCTGAGTCTTTAAGAGCAAGTCAATTAAAATTACTGTATATACTCGCATATAAGTCGGGTCTTAAAACCCAAAAAATCGATCATAAAATCAGACCCCCGACTTATACGCCCATTCAAAAATGCGACACTTATTTTTATTTTTTTTACATCTTTTTGCCTCCTCCAACCTCTCATCAGTTTCTCAGACACATCGAATTTTGTTGCAGCAGTGCAGTTACCAATTTCTTTCGCCACTTCAACAATTTTAATTTTAAACCAGCTTCATATTCTTCTGATCGAACGCTCCATTGTAGATAAGGGACACTCTTACGATAAAGGTGTATGAGGGTGTGAGATACAAAAAGCACAAATCAGTGCAAACATCGCTTCAGAATAGTTCAGATATTACCGTGTGGTCACGTAGCCACAATACATAAAAAAAGAAGGCCATGTGCTCGGTGGTTACTCTCTCAGGTGGGCGTTAGCATATCGTAATCTCTTGGACCAATAGCGTCAGTTTTCCACATTTGACTTATACGACCTACATTATAAAATGCCAGAAATTATACAGTAAAAGCAAGCCCCGACTTATCCATGGGAGAACTTATCTGCGAGTATATACGGTAATTCAAAAGATGTTGATTAGCAGCAAAAACAGGTCACTTAATTAACAAAAGGGTTAGAATGAAAACCTGCAGCAAGTGCGGCTCTCCAGGACTGGAGTTTGAGATCCCTGCACTATACAGAAACAACCTGTAAAATAAAGGATAGCTGTGTTTGTATAGATAATTGGCTAATGAAGATCTGCATACTAAAAGACACTACACAGATTGTTGATTAATTCTTCACCTACTGTCTTGAGGATAGATCTAAATAATCTCCTCTTAATTGGTAATTTTTTTTTTTTAATTGTTTTAACAGGACCACTATAGTCTTTTCAAGACCGGAGTTTGTCACTCCTACTTTGGTTCCTGATAAAGTAGTACTGTACTGTATATCAATAGAGCTGTAACACTCATTGTCAGCCACAAGGTGGTAGTGCTGAGCAGATTCTCAGCTCGGGGAGGTTGGCGTCCCCTCAGACTTCTCATTTTCAATGCCGCATGTTCACTGCACTATCATCAATGACTGTTATACACACCAACAATGTTCTTCAATCTATATTTTTTATTCTAATTTATTGTCACAGATTCAATGCGTTTCAGCTGTAATTGTGCAGTGTGCTTTGGGAGTTGGCTCCTCATACTGCCTGCAATGAGAAGCACAGCATTTGGAGGCTGAAACACAAAAAGAGCTTTCACGCCAGTTTTTAATTTAAGATACAGCCACAAACAGAAAGAATCTTTTAATAAAATGAGTGCATAAATTACAGAATGAAATTAAGATTTTCACTACGCCAGGAAGGACAGCAGCAGCATTTGAACAGGCACATTCTGTGATTGTGTGGTGACAGTACAGTGAGCTACTAGTAACTTACTGTGTTTGGAACAGACAAACATTCAGCAGATAAAACGTTACAACTTCAAGAAAAGAGGCAATCACTACGAGACCATCAAAGTCATAAGGAGCTAATGGGGGTGCCAAATCTGCACTAGTAACTGCAGAAATGGATGCAGGTAGAAAAGTGTATTTAGTATGATGCTATAATTGCACTCTACTGTACCCTCCTTGGCTTGACTCCATCATTTTATTTGCTTCAGTCAAATACTTTGGCTGTGCTTGGCATTCAGAGCTGAAGTGTCAGCCAACGTGTCTGCGTGTGTGATGAAACCTAGAAGGACTATGGGTTGGTAACGAAATTTACAGACAGACAGCTGCAATTTCATGGTCAGATAATACCAAACTGGGCCAATTCATGCAGTTCCAAATGACTAAACGCCTCCCATGGACAAATCACAGTGATATCTGAAAAAGAAAAGAGAGGCCAGAAGTCACTCAGAGGAAAATATAGAGCATTTCTTTTAAACGTTAGTTTAAGTCCTGTAAATGTAATAGCATTAATGAAGCAAAGTGGTTACAAAATTCACAGATATGAAAAAGGCAGCTGAGATGATAATACTACATTAATACATGTTATTAATTCTTTAAAGAGATGAAGTCTATCACAATGATCTTCACTTGGTTACTTGCTACCATAACATGTTTAGAACTGAATGAAGTGTGCATTCTCATTTTGTATGGTTCTGGCAAAGTTTCCAAACTTATTTGGTTTCCAAAATATTTATTCTGGTAGCTCGCTGAGCCTGGATGACATCCTAATTCATTTTGGTGTCCTGCAAGTTTCAGCTGAATTGTGAACATTGGTGTCCCATCTATCAGTTTGCACCAGAGAAGAACGTTGGGAGATATTGGTAGACAGGAAGAGTTAAAGAAGCTGAAATTTTCACTTGTTTATGGCCTTGGTGTGAGAATAATGTTTTTACCACGCCAGAGTGTTAACCAATAAGAAGACGCTGGACAAGTGGGACAGATGTAGAGTGCTGGTTAGGGCTGTCAGGATGGAGGTGGCAAGCTGGGCCCATCATAGTCGTCAAGGGTAAAGGTAAAGGAAACCACACTATGGCTAGGAAATGTCTGCTTGCATATGATGATGATGAGGAGGAGAAAGAGAAGTGGATAACTGGCATTGCACTCAACCAGATACCTCTTTTCCCTATAGTCATTCTGATTGCTGTAGACATGTGGTTATGTACATGTAGTATATTTCCATGCAGTACACTCAGATACTGGTTCTTTAATGGCACTTCACTGGGTTCTGTGGTTTCTTTAGAACCATTGCTTGACAAGGAACCATTTTCTTATGTGAAGGCTCCCTGGCATATGAAACTGGTTCTTTGGACTTTGAAAAGGTTCCTACTATGTGGACAAAACAGAAATATTTAATGTATAATAGGCACCCAACAGGATACAAAAGATCAAGAAAACCCGAACTTATGCTGTGTTATTGTATGCAGCAAGAGTCCTTTAAAAATTAGGAACCCTTTGGAATTTCACAAATCTGTTATCTATTCAAGGCTACTTCTGGAACCTGTTAATGGCCTAAATAAAGGAGGGTTATTGCTATTACATTCATGTGGATGGTTCTTTTGGGAACCAAAAATAGTTCCCCTATGACATCGCTCTGAAAACCCACTTGGGCACCTTTATTTTTTAAGGGTGTGGAGATATAGAGATTCCTTGGTTCCTCTATGCAGGAATACTAATGCCAAAAATAAATATGCAAATAAATAACAAATAACAACAGAATGATATTTGAGCATAAATAATTAGATATCTCATGAAATATATATTTTTGCTGCTTACTTTTGTTGCCTTGTTGCCAGCAGCCATACCACCTGCACTTCAGAACAGGTAACCGACCTGAAGCTCAGCATATTAGGATCCAGCCAGTGCTTGGATTTAAGACCATCTAGGAAAAGGCTTGGGCCAACAGGGAGTGCTTACCCTGTGATCCCAATGCAGTGATAGGGACACTGTGCTGCAAAAATGGCACTGTGCTATGGTTGAGAAGTAAAAACGAGGTGCTGATTCTCTGTGGTCATAAAAAAATCCCCTGGCATCTTTTGTAACGGGTAGGTGCGTGGCGATGTCCTGGATAAATGACTTATCATGGAAATTCTGCCCCTGTATTAATCACCTGTCTCTATTGCGCTAACTATCTCTCTCACCCCTTCACCACCTAATAAGTAATGTGTAGTGAGAGTACTATGTGCATAGCAGGTCTGCGGCTTAACAATCAGGGGCCATTTTAATAAATAAATAAATAATTGGCCGGCTCAATCTCCATGGGTGTGCTGTCGTATCATCCTGGTGGATGCTGCACTTTAGATTTGGTTGAAGTAAAGTGATTTGAGTATCTCCATAAATGCTATGTCTTGTTTTACTACTTTGTTGTGATGTAAGATTTTGCATATAACTTGATAAATATTTTGTATGTCTTTATTTGTAATTTAGGCAAAGCAATGTGATTTAGTGTTACATTAGTGAGTGTGTACCCATCCCCCCTTTAGGAATGGGTCTCTTTGAATTTTACGACAGAGTTGGGGGGGGGGGGGGGGGGGGGGGGTGTGCCTTAAACCAGTTTTGCAAGTGTTTCTCTGCTAAAGTCTTTCAACCCCCATAAGAAAGCCATAAAGACATATGGTCTTGGGGGTGGCAGGTTTTAAGATGTTGTATTCCCCCATTGGTCTGAAGTATGGCAGTTTGGAACTGGCCTGGATCAGAAGCTTTTAAGTACCATGATGTCCTATTGGCTGTAGGGGTTGGGCAGAGAATCTATAAATCTGCTTGTTCAACCACATTCTCTCTCTCTTACTAACATGAATTGTATATACATACTAATGTGAATTTCCCCTTGGGATTAATAAAGTATCTATCTATCTATCTATCTATCTATCTATCTATCTATCTATCTATCTATCTATCTATCTATCTATCTATCTATCTATCTATCTATCTATCTATCTATCTATCTATCTATCTATCTATCTATCTATCTATCTATCTATCTGAAAGAAGCATCTCTTACTAACCAACATATGATGAAGAAGTATCTCTCTTACCAAACTGATGAAGACCATCACACCATGAACTGAAAGGACAACACAATGGAGACCAAAGCTTAGCAGCCATATTGGAACAGGCATGCGGCCTGCTCTGAAGAAAGCTGAGCACCAATGATGCCTTAACTAGAGACATTTTAAATAACTAACAAGTCTATGTGCCGCCTGAAACTACACATCAACATTTAATCAGGTTGTATGGTTGCCAATATTCAAATGTACTTTGCATATTGTTATTATTTATGAATATTACCAATAATACATTGTTTTATGTGTAACTTAATTCCTGCTTGTCTTTTTACTACACCTAATTGCCTATAGATATAGAAGGGAAGGTGAGGATATGTTATATACTATAATACCTTATAAACAGTGGAAAGTCTGTGAGATTAGGCATTCTGACAAAGGTTACATATTAATAATACAATAGGGGAAAGTAGAGCAATATATTACTCTACCAAGATAAAACATACTTGTATGCTTTTTTTATTTTCTTCATTTACTGTAGTTGTTCCAGTACCACTGCATGCAACATGAAATATGACTTGAAATAAAAAAAATTGACATTTTCACCCATCAAATTTGAGAGGATGGGCCTCTAGCAAGTACCGCTCTATAACTGGTATATCATCAGTAGACTGCACATAAATCTTTGGCGATCAAGTCCTCCATTTATAGGCAGACACCTAAATGTCGGATTCAGACTCCCAAGAGGATGATGTATTCGGAGTTTCTTGAATTAAAGTGGCGTGGCTGCTTTGTGCAGTAATTCTGGCCAACATTTTCTTGCCCTTCTATCTCTCAGGAAGTACACAGTCACAGCTTTTGAACTCTAATGGTTCATAGAAGTCTGCAAAGTTGTGACTGTGAGCATTCCCTCAACCACGATATTCACCACAGCCCACCTGCTCAACTTCAACGGGTCAGTAGGACAGCTTCCATTTGAAGTTGTATATACATGTCATATTTTTCAGCTCATTTAGAGTATGAATGGAAGAAAGGTAACGATTGACTGTCATTGTCATTAGTGATGAGTACAGATCGGCAGATGCCTGCTTCAGTGCCCTTCATTATTGGCTTAATTGCCCTGTGTGTAAGATGCTTAGACATTCAGGCCTAATTAGGGCCATGCAGAGCTGAGAAAAGAAAAAGAGTCTCAAGAAGGAGGCAGTGGCCATAAGCAGTCTGCCATGTGTCCATGAGAGGGAGCTTAACCTGTGACCCGTGGGACAAATAACATGAAATTACCTGCTCCCTAAATTGAAGATGGGACATTCACTTTCACATTATTTCTCTTAATATTTTACAGAGCAGTACAGTAATACGTTTTTGTCCTATATCCCAAAAATATGAGTGTTAGGTTTACTTTTTCCAAAGTGGATGTTTCTACCACAGCTCTTATTATTTTTAGATATCAGGCTTTCTGTCAGCTTCAAACCACCATTTATTACAAGCCAACTGACTCACACAGTTACATTCTCTATACTGTAGCTCCATTCATCCCTGGCAAATTAAAAACTCTCCACCTCTTTAACAGTTCTTTAGATTCCGCTGCCTCTGCCATGACGAGGGTCGACTTCCGTAATGAAACACCCCTCGAAGATGACCCAAAGTCCGGCTCACTTGTTGACCTCCACCACAGAACAAGACAAGGCCACCATGGAGAAAATCATAATGGAGAGTCGAAGAATGATAGCGCCTAACACAGCATACACTACAAAGATGAGTTGTGGTCATGGGAATCCATTTCTTACAAACATTTAAACATGAACAAGGTGTGTGCAAGCTGATGGCCAACATTTTGACTCTGATGTTCCAAGTGTACAGATTCTTAAAAGTGAGACAGACGAAGAAATGAGACATAACCAAACTAATAAGCCAAAAATGAGACCAATCTTTTGTCAAACCCCAAAAACAAAGCCAAGAAATTACAGTCAAAAGAGTTGCCTAATTCCATAATGCCCTGAGAGAAACAATAACTAGAATTGCATGCAAAGCCTCTGGAGTATTATCCTCAAATTCAGATGATTACAGAAGTAAGAGAGCTCAGTTTTATACACTCACGTCAATAATGTCATGTGTGGCATGTCTTGATCAACCATACTTGGTAACTATACCACCAATATGTCATTGCCCATGAAAAAACAATATACTGTCATGGAACAACGCCAAAATATTTCATTAATTAAAGTTTTTACATTGAAATTTATCACATATTTGAAATATCCACGAGGCATGTACTGAAACAACATACATAAATCCTGAGAAAATTTTAAAACAAAAATTAAATCATAACACTAAGGAGATTCTCAAACTAATGAATTCAGACTGGAAGAAACTGAAGAAGTGTTTCTTAATATATGGAGACACTTGTGAGGTCCTTTGCTCCTTTTCAGTCATTCAAGTCTGCTGAATAACAGCATCTGGCGACGCCACCTCTGCGTGGCATCAAATCTCAGGTTCGGATTTTGTTCCTGTGTCTCTTCTAGCTGGTGGAACGAACTGCCCACCTCCATTCAGAGTGCTGACCCCCTCAATGCGTTTGAAGACTCTCTTGTTTGGTGAACGTCTGCCTAACTGATGTTAGCTGTGGAACTGGAAATTGCTTGTATTTTTAATTTTCTTTGGAGCTTTTAACTTGTGATTATCAATTTTGTAATCTTGTCCTGTCCCCCAGACTGATGTTTGCTCAAATATGTTGACCTCTTTTGTAAGTTACTTTGGATAAAAGCATCTGCTAAGCAAATAAATGTATAACTAGGAAACGTGTAAAAATCACAAACACCAAGAGTCCAAATAACATTTGAAATAACTAGGGGGCTTCGCTTCATTCGCCTGCCTCCGGGTTTGATTTTCCAGATATACAATTTAAAGAGATTGTTATTTTCAAGGGAATTGTTACATATGCATTATTTTCACTTTTACTTTTGTAAAAACAATATTTGGAATTAACTTTTCTTCAAGATCGCTTTGAACTTTGATTCTGTGTTTGGACTTACATCATGACAACGCAACGTATAACTGCCTGTGAGTGAATATCGTTTCTTTCTCTCTAATAAATAAAACGAGTTTCTCGAATGTTTGTCCATTCTCTTTCTTCTTTGCTTTGTCGTTGATGTGTCATCTAGAATGTATACAATTATTGTCCTGATAAAATTCATAAGAGCTGAGAGTGCAGGAAGTGTGTCTGACAAAAGCATTCACACGACTGAGGTTAGATGACTGTGGTCTTGTTTGAAAATAGTTGTAAGTAGGGTGTGACTTGAAAGAATCTCATGTTAAAAGTCTCCGTCTCATGGGTTTTTCATACTGCAACAATGTTTTTGGGACCTTTTATTTGTCACTGGCAACATGAATTAGATGATCTATATGTCTCTGACTTAAAGTTTAAATCCAAACAATATATTCGATCTCTTTTCGCTGTTCCATTATTTCACCGAGTAATAATTTCCGTCTGTTTGCGCTAATGCGATCTTTCCTATCCTTTTTTTGAGACTTTCGAATTTTCGTACTTTCATTATCTCTAACCTGCTGTGAATGTGTACTGCGCCAACATTTTTGAATTCTTTACGACGTTCTATTTTGTCATCTACTCTTTGTCCTTTATTTCCGGCCCTGGGCATGGTTAAATCTCTTTCTTGCAGGACATATAACGCTGCTCACGTTGTGAATGGGGGGGGCTGAACACACGCTAAGGAGATGCGGCCGGATCAGCTGTTGTCTCTCTGCTGCTGCTGGCAAGTTGTGTGTTCTGCTTGTCGCGCTGCGCGTCGATCATTTAAAAGCCTGTACAGCAGCTGTCCTTTTGTCTCGCGTGACGTCAAAATGTCTTCCGAGAAGATCACGTCTTGTCTCCCTCATCTCCCTCCCAAGATGTTTTTTTTTATAATAGAGAGATGGATTGTTGTTTCTCAAACACCAAGACATTCAAGGTCAGGAAGATCAAGGATTCCATTTTCTATGATGGGTGGGTGTAGCCCCACATAACCATTCAATATTACACTGATTTGCTTTGGTGTAGTCAGTCAGGGAAAAGTGGCAAGGAAACCTATCAGCTGTCTCCCATCTACTTCTTGACGATGTCCCTGCTCACACTACAGTATATGGGTTCCAAAGGTTCCTCTGCAAGAGACACTGGTCTCCTCATCTGCCATTTTTAACACAACCACTTGTCCCCCAATCTGTAGGGCTACCTCTGTGGGGTACGTTATGCCAGTGAAAGTACAGATGGGACACACACAAGCAAGTCAAAATGTTTTATCTGTATATCATAGAAAAACTTCACGAACATGCTGAAATATAAAACAACTTGTCGAGTTTTACTAGCATTTCTCAAAACAGGCCAGACTTAAAACATTGTGATTTACATGAATTATTATACAGAAGTTTTAATGTATTTTTATTAAACACATTACCTGTGCCCAGGCCTTCCATTCCAGGAATGTCATCCCCAAATCTGTAAAAGTAAGAATCATGTCAGATGTATTCTAATATTTTACACAGTATACAATAAGCATGCTTTATTTTTAGGAAGTTACAGCTACAATGTAACACTGTGTGTATCATTTGTGTGAGATAGGGTAGCTAAGCAAACAAGCCTGATGGACTGGATGGCCTCCTCTTGTTTGTCAGATTTCTTATGTCTGTCTCCTTTACCACCTAAATTATAAGCTCTACCAATATATGTACCGTATATACTCGCGTTTAAGTTCTCCCACGGATTTTACTGTATAATTTCCGGTATTTTATGTCGGTTGTATAAGTCGAATGCAGAAAACTCCCGCTATTGGTCCTAGAGATTATGATATGCTGATGCCCACCTGAGAGACTAACCACTGAGCACACGACCTTTGTTTTTCTATGTATTGTGCTTACGTGACCACACGGTAATACCCGAACTACCAAACTGTTCCGAAGCGATGTTTGCACTGATTTGTGTTTTTTGTATCTCACACCCTCATACACCTTTAGCGTAAGAACATCCCTTATCTACGATGGAGCGTTCGATTAGAAGAAAATATGAAGCTGGTTTAAAATTAAAAGTCGTTGAAATGGTGAAAGAAATTGGTAACTGTGCTGCTGCAGCAAAATTTGATGTGTCTGAGAAACTATTGAGAGATTGGAGGGGGCAAGAAAGTGTAAAAAAAATTAATTGTAGTATTTTTGAACGGGCGTATAAGACGGGGTCTGATTTAATGATCGATTTTTCGGGTTTCAAGACAGGACTCATACGCGAATATATATATATATATATATATATATATATATATATATATATATATATACTAGCCATGTGCAGCCAACTACGTTGTGCGTGTTAAAGTTGTCTGTGAAAGGCTCCCTGTTTACACGCGGCTGCCAGTCGTGAACTGGGCCCTTCGTCGCACAGCATTATGATTTTTTATAAGGGAAACAAAATTACAAAACAAAACCTTTGGACATTGATTCAATAGGAACGGCCTACTCGGAATCACTGTCCGAATAGTAATTATGTGGTGGTGGAGGAGCATTTCTGCTTCTCTCTGTTCACAGTCCGTCTCGTTTTCATGACGCTGTCGTTTCCTGTCACGATCTCTTCTCAACCTTTCTCCAATCTCGCAGGTTGCTTTGTGGAAATCCAAAGAGTAAGGAAGAACCAATGCTTCTTTCTTGAACTCCAAACGCCGACTGATGGAAAATCACAGAAGTGTGCCCGACTTATATACTCTGACTGCCGACTCCAAAAAGTGGGTGAACATTCGATTTGGACGAAGTGCTGCCAACGACGGTCGATAGAAACACAAAAAACCACAGTCTCGACAACGAAGCAGGTGTCGACGCTAGATCTAAACACAAAGAGTGGTATCGACAGTGTTTGTAAACAAAAGTAACAACCAAGGTGTTGTGTATTCAGCCAGTACAAACATCACGTAGTCTCCTTTAGTTCAATCCTCTTTAATCACCACACTCCAACCTCATCAAATGATCCTCCCCCTCACTTCCTCTCCTCCTCCATCACTACTGCCCTCTACTGAACACAGCAGGAACACCACACAAGGCAGTGAATTCGCGGACAAACAAAGATCAAGATCCAAATGAAGATTATATATAAAGATATATATATTATATATACTGTATATATTTTTTCCTTCTTCTGGTCATTCCAGTTTGCCTCTCATTTGTGCTTATTATAACACTGCAGTTTGCATGTTGGATGTACAAAGCTTACCCAACCCTGGCACTTTGTTAATTACTGTTTACCTAGGAAGAAGCTGAAACAAAGGTGCAATTAGCCATCACATGCAAGTCAGTCATGCCATTCATGAGACAGAAAAGTCTTGAGTTAGCATTAAGTGCCTCCAGACAGGTAGTGTGGAGGTCCAATGACTCACTTCACATTAACATACTCCGTAACCTTGAGCAGGTTGTCCAGTTCACCTGTGCCCTTGTTGTACTGGGGGGTGCACTCTCTATTGTAAACTTTATCTGCAGTGATGAGGTGAAATTAGCAGGAAGACCCCGTGCAGGATTTTCTTTCTTCATTTTGTTAGTTCTGTTATAGTGCCATCTTTGTTGTTATAAAGATTAACCAAAAATTTTAAACTAAACATATTTAAAATATAAAAAAATAATCTTTATTTTTCCAACTTAATTAGACCCAACACAAAACAGTCAGTCAGTCATTACCCAACCCGCTATATCCTAACACAGGGTCACGGGGGTCTGCTGGCAGGAACAAATCCAGAGCAGGGCGCCAGCCCACCACAGCGACACAAAACAGTTGAATCTAAAATGTATGTAAAGCAGGGGTAAGCAACGTCAGTCCTGGAGGGCCTCAGTGGTGGCAGATTTTGTTCCAAACCAGATTCTTAAATGACAGACCAATTATTGCTGATGAAGCATATTTCTGAAGTGCTATTTTAATGCTTCATTTTAGTGGTCTTGCTTGTTAAGGTTCACCACCCTTAATTGCTCATTTCTCTGTTTTTAATGGCTCCTTATTAGCAGTAAGATACAAATGACAAAGGAGCCAGCAGTACTTCACCTGACTTGTTTCCATTTACACCTGTGTGGATACGTCATGCACTATTTGGTTTAATAAAAACACTTAATAGAAAAATGTGACAGACTGAAAATGATCTGTTTTAGGATTCAGATCATTTAGATGATATCCTTAGAAAGGAAATTTAAACTATGATATAAGAACCTACCTTTGCAGACTAAGAAGCCATAAAACTAAATAAGGTCCGAGACTGACAAGGATTGACTTCTAATTAAGCAATTGGGTTGGAATGAAAACCTGCAGCCCTCTAGAACTGATGTTGCCTACTTCTGATGTAAAGGATTTGCATAAAATCAATTAGATTAGTTTCAACAGGCAAGTAAAAACGCTACCCCTGCTACCTGCTTTCACCAGCAAAAAAATAAAAAAAATTGAAAGTAAATACTTTTTAACAAATAAATAAATTTTGTTTGCTTTAAATAATATTTAATGATGTGTTTGTCACACATTCTGTTAGACCTGTTCTGCTTCCCCAGCTGTAACTGTTTTATTGTGTAAGCCTATCGGAAATTTGACATGGACAGGGAATTTATAAGCTTATATTTTAAATTGGGTCCTTCTCATAAAGGCACCAAGACGCTAAATGCTTTCCACTGGAACATTTGTTGACCTCAAAAGATCTATAAAATCATCTACCTCCATCGTTAATGTAGTAGGACTCTGCATCACGACTCCTCGCTTCTGGGGTTGACAGAATGTGGCCCTGAATCAAATACATTTCTGTTGTTATTTTGCCGTGGCACGCGATACTCGGATCTTCTCGTGCGCATGAGAAATAAGATTTTTTTTTTCGCCGATGACCTGACCAAAACCTGATGTCCCTTTAGGGCTCCGTACATTGCTGATGCAATCATAAGCTGTATTTCGTTATTTGTCTGTACTGCTGGTTTATCTGCTAACAGCACCCAGTGCTAAATGTGTTCTTGTGATCTGACATAATGCACATGTTTAATTAGCCCTGAGGTCTTTACTCATCTTTTTGGATGGCTAGCAGTGACTTCAGGTTTTCATTCCAACGAGTTTCCTAATTAAAAGACAATCCTTGCTGGTAGTGAGACTTGGTATTTAACTTTTGGGGAAAGATTAATAGAGGTGAGCATTTTTAAATTAAGCAAAAGATTAAGATTTAAAGATAAAGGTAAAAGAAGGTCAACATTTAAAGAAATGGGAAAAAAATTAACACATTTCTGAATTTTGTTTACATGTAGATATACTAGCACACATTTCTGAATGAAAAATAAGACAGGAAAAGGTCTAATTAAACAATTAGATCATTTACACGCAAGACTGAACCATTAATATGTGACACAGATTGAAACGAAAACCCGCAGCTACAGTGGTACTCCAGGACTGGACTTACGAAGCCCTGGTTTATGGCGCTCCTGTCCAATCAAGTACGTATTCAAAACTGACAAGTGAAATAAAATATCTACATCGATTTGAGAACAGGATGCATACCGAAAATTTAAACATTAAACAATTGGGACTAACTGAAACAGATGTTCTTATAAAACCCAAATTGAGTGACTGCGGCAAAGCGTTAAACTTTATTTAAGGACATTCTACCAATATGAGGAAATCTATCTATCTCTGCGAAATGACTGCGGCGGATGTACCGAAAGGACTTCAATTCCCAGCAGCAAGTAAGAGTGCGCAGGGGTCGATGGGAGTACGCGCGCGGTTTAAAGGGAGTTAGCGCTCAGCACTGTGGAGACGAAGACTACTAGAAGGGCTTTGTGATAGTTGTTTACATGTAATACTTAGGTGTGTATGCGGATGAATTCAGTGATTGATACCTGTACGATACAAGGTTGCATGGCTTTCGTGGAGAGTGCGTGTTGCTGTGTGATGCGATTCGTTTACTTAAGACGTGTCATGCCATTTTCTAACACGCTGGAGCATATCCAAGATAGCATAGGGCGATAGTTTAACATATGTAAATCCTAAATAATAATTTTCCCCATAACTGATTCAATATCTTACCAGTATCAAGCCGATACTGCTTCAAATGCCCCAATTTTCGTTATAATAAGAAAAATATTCATCCACAGATTGTACTATTAGACTGACTAACTCGATGCCCCCCACTTATTCACTGGAAAAGCGTATTTCGAATGTGACACTGTATTTTCATACAGGCGCCTTCAAGTAGACAAAGGATTTATTGCACAGTACACCGTTTTGCACTTTCAAAATGCTCAGTTCAGCAAATTGCAAGAAAAATTGGCGTATTACTAATTCCGTTATTAATGCAAATCCTTCCATCCGTACCTCACAGGTTGTTGCCGGCAATGTGTATTGTATGGAATGAAGTTCTCATTACTCGATGTGGCGATTATCACAACAGACAAAGGTCATTGGCACTAACGGGTGACAGTGCGCGGAACTTTATATCAGTGCCACCGGAGTCCATTTTCAGCATAGGCTTTAGATTGGTCAGTTATGTTCTTTTATTATCAAATAATGTTATTAAAGAACAAAATAACTTAGACCTTAATACTTACGATTCTTTTATTACTTTAATTACAATTTAATTTGATATTAATTACATTAATACACACTATCACACTAAGTAATCACACTAAGACCGGGCTGTTTTTTCGTCTATAATTAATTAGTGCGTGTACTCGGCATGAATGACCAGCACTGCGCAAAAATAAAAAAGAAAGAAAATATTTCTGCTTATAAATTAAACAAGTCACAATTTTTATTTTTATTTTTTTAGTTCAGGAAAACAATGAGGGTGGCTCAATGGGTAGCGCTGCTGCCTCGCAGTTGGGAGACCTGGGGACCTGGGTTCGCTTTCCGGGTCCTCCCTGCGTGGAGTTTGCATGTTCTCCCCGTGTCTGCGTGGGTTTCCTCAGGGCGCTCCGGTTTCCTCCCACAAAGACATGCAAGTTAGGTGGATTGGTGATTCTAAATTGGCCGTAGTGTGTGCTTGGTATGTGGGTGTGTTTGTGTGTGTCCTGCGGTGGGTTGGCACCCTGCCCAGGATTGGTTCCTGCCTTGTTGGCTGGGATTGGCTCCAGCAGACCCCCGTGACCCTGTGTTCGGATTCAGCGGGTTGGAAAATGGATGGATGGATGGAAAACAATGAGATACATTAGGCAGTTCGCTTTCCTTTAGGAGTATGGTACTTGACAAGTTCTCCTTGATTCACCCCTTGATAGCCCCCTCTCGAACCTCTTAAGACTGATTTTATCATAGACATAGAATTACTAGACGCCCCATGGCCAGCAGCATTGTACGTCAACGTCGCCGCCATATTGCGAGTGGCACTGCTGTGGAGTGAAGCAATGGATGAAGATGCCTCACGCTTGTGCTGCTTATTTGGCCATTATAAAATCCCATTTTATAATCTTAACTTTAGCTACGCCAGGCTAAACTAGAAAAGCTATGCATTTATGTGCTCAAGTGAGCCTCCAAACAACGTTGTGGCTAAACGTATTTAGTCACTAACTATGTAGATTGTTGTTAGCTGTTAACATTTCTCAAACTTTGAAAGTTTCCCAAAGAAATCCACCTCAGGAAGCAGTGGGAGGTAGCCCTTAGACGGGAATTTGAGAAAGCTGTCCTGTGATGTGTGCCATGCTAGTTTGCTCACATTAAAAAAACAAAGGAGGTTTGATGATTCCTTCTAAGGGTACAGTCAAGGTGGTCAAAGTAGCTGAGCGTGTTATCCAACATTCGACATTAGGGCAAGCTGTCCGTGTATCTTTGATCAATCAGTTTGTTCGGGCTGAGATTGGTTCAGATGATGTGTTTTTTCTCAAGGAGAACATTGAGGAAACACAGTTTGAAATTGACAACCATCATTTCTGTCTTCCACAAACTAAGGCTGCACCATATTGCCAGACTGAATACTCTCAAATTACAGAGTGGAAAAAGCTATGTAAGACAGTTGTGTTTCATGGATTTTAGATCCTATCCTGTATATATTTAAGTAACCACATTGTGTGTGTGTGTGTGTGTGTGTGCGCGCGAGAGAGAGAGAGACTGAGAGAGGAATGAGTGAAATCCATCCCTCCATTCATTTTCCAACCCGCTGAATCCGAACACAGGGTCACGGGGGTCTGCAGGAACCAATCCCAGGCAGGGTGCCAACCCACCGCAGGACACACACAAACACACCCACACACCAAGCACATACTAGGGCCAATTTAGGATCGCCAATCCACCTAACCTGCATGTCTTTGGACTGTGGGAGGAAACCGGAGCGCCCGGAGGAAATCCATGTGGACACGGGGAGAACATGCAAACTACACGCAGGGAGGACCCGGGAAGTGAACCCAGGTCCCCAGGTCTCCCAACTGCAAGGCAGCAGCGCTACCCACTGCGCCACCGTGCCGCCCATGAGTGAAATGTTTTCAGAAATTATTAAGGCAATTTGTATACAATAAAATTGTTTATTTTTATCATTGAGTGTATCATTTCACTGTTAAAAGAAAGACGAACAAAGATAACTGTCAGTAACCGTGCAAAGTTCACAATTGGTGTGCCAGTTTGAAAAGATAAGTTTTGAGGGTACTTTTAAAATGTGTTATTGAATCGAGCTGACGGATATGAGAGGCAAGAGAATTCATGAGCTGAGGAGCACCATGAGAGACGCTCGAGCTCCCATAGAACCGAATCTGATGTGCGGTACAGAAAGTCGAGCTGCAGAGGAGGATCTGAGTGAGCGAGAGGAGTGCAAGTCTGTAGGAGATCAGTGAGGTTGTGGAGAGTTTTAAATGTTAAGAGCAGTATTTTGTATTGTATTCTGTAATTAAAAGAGAGCCAGTGAAGTTGAGAGAGAATAGGTGTAATATGTTCAGTGGATTTAGAACAGCAGGTTATTATCCTGGCAGCAGAATTTTGAAGAAGTTGTAAGCAATGGATAAGTTTTGTGGAATGCCAGATAGAATAGCATTACGTGAGGTGACTAGAGCATTAACCAATACTTCAGTACTGTGTTGCGTAAGAACAGGACAAAGTCTAGAAATGTTTCGGAGATGAAAGAAGACAGTCCGAGAAATGTTACTTATATGGGAGGAATTATTTAATAATTATTATTATTTAATAATTGCCATTATTAGTGTATAAATGGATATAAATAATTGCATTTAAATGATTCGCCAAAATCTGTTGTATGTAAACGATACTGTTTTAAACGTTATTGTTTTTTCATCAGAAAACCCGGTTTCCACGTTTACCTGTATTAGTTTAAATGCCACTTTTCCCACTGGTAATATGGCGTACGCGCTGACGTATCGTGTCGACTGGGCAACACAGTGAATGCGGCGTCTATCTATATATGTCTATGGATTTTATGCTCTCTAGGTATGAAAAGGCTCGGTCAGTGTTGGATTATTAATCGGGCAGTTAAACAGGCAGACCAGGCAGCAAGGGACCTGCTGGGTTGTTGCAGGAAAGTTCGGGGCCGTTAAGTCAACTCAGGAGTTGTAGGAGTGACTTTATGTAACACCTGTTATTTCCAATAAATTTGAAATATATTCACAACTGAGAAACTATTCCGACCGGTTATTGGAACATTTACAGTCAGGACATTGTTAATACCTTTTTATGTATCCAGTACTGTGATGATTTCTCCCCACCGCTCCGTTGGGGTTTACAGAACGTCAAAACTGACTTTACACACGAAACTCCATTTGCTTTTGTGTTTTTTTGACCAAAGAGACTTTGTCCTTGAGTGCTGTGCGATTTACAGCTGCAGTGTCTCAGAAAGGAGAGCGCGTCAAGATGAGTAATGCAGGATACTTGGGTTTGGGGGGGGTGAGGGGTTTAGGGGGGGGGTGAGGGTGCAAATCAAAAAATCACCTTTTTTGATTAAAAAATAAAATCTATCAAAGTATGTGCTATGACTTAAACACTAACTGCATGTCTACTTTTATGAGTACCTCTAACTCTAAAAGTATGTACGGTACATAATTATAATATTCTGATTTGAATTCCCTTTGGATAGAGACTTCATTTAAATAAATTAGCATAAACATGTCCTCTCTCTCTCTCTCTCTCTCTCTCTCTCTCTCTCTCTCTCTCTCTCTCTCTCTCTCTCTCTCTCTCTCTCCTTCTTGTCTTATTCCAGACTCTTTAAATAATCCTATTTCAGTCTTGACCATAGATTTGCTTCTATTTGTGTTTGACACATTTAGGTTTTACTCCACATACTCATTATGCAATGTGAAACATTTTTAATGATCTGAATAACATATATAACAACTACAAAACACTAAAGAAACCATCCATTCTTACCCTTTGACTCCTTTCTTTGGGGGTTTGCTTTTGAACTGCCGTGTCTGCCTCTGCTTAAATTTAGGTGGTCCTTTCCTTGGAGTCGCAGGGCCGCCAGTCACGTTAGTTGGGACATTTACAGCTCCTCCAGAAATGTTCATTTCTCAGATAGACCTGGACAAGTGTTTTGCTGCAGAATGGGGGAAAAGTACTGTCTTTAAGAAATTGATTACTAAGAGAGTCTTTATTTGTAACCATGTCTTCCATCCATCCATTCCGCTGAATCCGAACACAGGGTCACGGGGGTCTGCTGGAGCCAATCCCAGCCAACACAGGGCACAAGGCAGGGTGCCAACCCTCCGCAGGACACACACAAACACCAAGCACACACTAGAATTGCCAATCCACCTAACCTGCATGTCTTTGGACTGTGGGAGGAAACCCACGCAGACACGGGGAGAACATGCAAACTCCACGCAGGGAGGACCTGGGAAGCGAACCCGGGTCTCTTTACTGCGAGGCAGCAGCGCTACCACTGTGCCACCGTAACTGTGTCTTACATTATACAATCATTTTTGAAAATAATATTCATTTAATGTGGGGTCTTTGATTGTGAGATCTTTGCCTGAAATAAGGTATAAGCCAATTAAGAGCAGTAATGCAAAGCCAAAGAAAAAAAAAAATTTCATACATATGGGGTACGTGGAGTGAAGACAGAACAATAAAATTTAATTTCCTGTGTAAACAAAATTTACTATAAAAACCGAGGAAATCAAAAAAACTATCTATCAGTCGATTATATATCTAAAGAATCATTTACATGAAGTTGTATACCTTACAAATAAAATATAAATAAATCTACAGAATTTGGGGAAATACCAAAACTCAAATGAAAAAAAAAAGATATTTTATAGATTTAAAAAAAGTACTTCTGATCTGTTTGTATGGGTGGGTTACTCAGGTTCGGAATTCTTCTGCAGTTCTAAGATGTGCTGTTATGTTAATTGGCATTTCTAAAATGGCCGCATTTATGTAGGTGCTGGTTTGTGAGTTGCTGAGTCCTACGATGGTCTAGTGTCCGACTGAAGATGGGCTTCATTCCTGCACCAATGGCTGCTAAGATACCTGCAACTCAGTTAGAATAATGGGATTCAGAAAAAGTGTGAACAGAGGCAGAGATTAATTTTTAAGGTAATTTATTGCCTTGCTGAATCACTGTTGTATCACAGCCCAGCATTCTAGAAAGACAATTCCAACTCTTACTGTAAGGATACATGAAATATCACTTTGTAAAAAATTATTGCTTGTTTCATCCTTTTTATTAAAAATGAACCTGTTCTGATATATTTAAGAGTGAATGACCATTAGAGTTAAATAATTCTTGTTTAATGTACTAATGTAAACTTAAATATGGGACAGTTGATCTTTTCTGTCTATCTAAAGCTTGTTAGAGACAGTCATACAAATGTCTGTCTTATAAAAAACTTGAAGCAGACATGTCTCTTTAAACATATTCTAAATGATAAAATGATCAGTTCTTAATACCTTGCTAGAGATAAAAATATGAGTCTGTGTTGTTGATGGCTCGTTGAACTATGACTGTTAAAGGCTTTTTGGAGTTCTATCTTTATGCACTTTATGCACACTTTATTGTGTTCTAGATTTAATTTTATGCGGGATACATTTACCATGGTTGCCCATCAATTAACACTCAGTAATTCATAATGACAAAGTGAAAAGGTTTACAAATTTATCATAAATCTAAAACTGAACTCTCTGTTATGAAGCACATGATATTCCTGTAAACACACATCTATATGAATATACAGGTATTATCTATCTATTATATAGTGTCATTCCTACCCTATCTATCTATCTATCTATCTATCTATCTATCTATCTATCTATCTATCTATCTATCTATCTATCTATCTATCTATCTATCTATCTATCTATCTATCTATCTATCTATCTATCATAATAAGCAACCTTCACACCTATTGATATATCTAATACAGAGCCTTATACTTTTGTATCCAGGGCACCTCTCAAAGTCTGTAAGTTCAAACTGCTTCTCAAAGTCAAATAAAAGCTGGACTCTTCCTACTGCAGATCTGCTCATTTCCAGTCTAGTTGAACTGGGGTGATCATACTCATTTGTTCCAACTAATTTCAAAATTTATTGTCAATCTTGCCATTAATTGACCCTTCTTTCACTCAGGTGTCTTACTCTAACTCTCTGCTGACCCATAATTAATGGAAAATGTACTTCTACCGTTACTTTTATACCGCACAGGTGTTTCATAATTTTCTGCTTTTGTTTAAATCACATGCTTGCTAACAATTTTAATTTTAATTGTAAGTTCTATCTATCTATCTATCTATCTATCTATCTATCTATCTATCTATCTATCTATCTATCTATCTATCTATCTATCTATCTATCTATCTATCTATCATAAGTTATCGCAGGTTGCCATACCTATCACACAGTCACATTTAAAGTGATTTGTACAAGTGGTTCAGTACTTACTAGCCTTGTGAATCCACTCAGCAAGAATTGTGCCTTATGTGGAAAGCTCTCTGATTGTGAATCCCTTTCAATTCCTTAAAGCTGTGAAATCCCTTTTTGCATCCCTGAAGTGGCAGAGCTTCATATATAGTCTTGTAGTGCGGCAGCTGACGTCACCATTGCGCAGTTATTCTATCAGATTGACCCTGACGTAGGCAGCTTAACATCGTCTAAGTTGTATTCTGGCTGTGACCTGACCCTTTTCTGTTGCAGCTGCTCTCTGAATCTTAGTCGTCTCATTTATGTTTTTCCCCCCTCATCTCATGCAAAGTTTAATTTCAAGGCTTTTAAAACATAGTGGACTTGTCATGGGAGCACCTAATTTTTCTAATATTGACAGGTGTGTGTAATGCCTGTAATACAACACACAATTGTGCTACTACTGCAGTGAGCTCATTTCTTATTCATAATCCTTTTAAAATTTATCAATAGCCACTTTTAAATTGTTCCTTGTGTGATCTAGCAGGATCTCAGATTGAATAATTTGTATCGAAAATGTTTAATTTGTTATACTCAGCTGGATGAGAAGATCCTTTCATGTTTACTGTCATCACGTCACTTTTTATTATAAATTACACTAGTGGAGTTTTTCAGCATTTTTGCTCCAGATTATATTATCTAGTTAATAAATCAGTAGTTTGTTGTGATGCGCAGCAAACAGATGGCATACCTTCCTTTTGTCCTCTTACTTAACGTTATCGGGAGTGAAACATATAAAACTGAGCTGAAGATTTTGTACAAATGGTTGAATACACTTTTTAGAAGATTGCGTCTGTTTATGAAAGTCGAATGTCAGCTGTCTGTGGTATTTGCTGGCACCCTTTTTAATCTGCAACAAAATTTGGTCCCAGAAGGGCACTTTAAGTAAACATTTATGTTTTCCTTGTTTGGCGGATGCCTTTATCCAAGGTGACTTAACAACATTTGAGATACATCGTGTTACATTTCTTTTTGTTTTTTTCTAAACGGAGTACAAGCAGGTGAAGTGACTTGCTCGCGGTCACACAGTGTCAGTAGCTGCATCTGAACCCACAGTGTCAGGGTCTGAAGTCTAAAGCCTTAGCTACTACACCATAAGGACCAAAGGTCTATTGTGGACGTCTTCACCAGGAATCGTGTGCTTCCTAGTCGAGAGTAGGGTTGGTAATGACGAAGGACCTTCAGTGACTTCTTCTCTTAAATAGGTCTCGTGACTGAAAGGCCAGTGTCACAGTGCCAGAAGTAGTGTTATTGTTTGTCCTGAAAATCGTTATCCGGTCTGAGAGAAAAAAATGGGGGTTTAGTTAAGGATGGTGTAACAGTCTTATGCTTCCTTATACCTTCCATTTCAGAGTCAGGTAGCCACTCCTGCGACTTGCATGCATGACGACTGCTGCGGTAAACAAAAGCTGGTTAAAGGGATCACGAGAAAGATATGAAAGACGTCAAGACCAATATGCTAAATAGAAATCAAAGTCAAAAAGAGGTTCCCACAAACACAAAGTTTGCTAAGTTTTTAATTGTCTTGGATTACCTACAGTCTCGACTAGAGACAGGACCTTATTGGTGACCTTTTAATCTTGTGACAAAAGTGACATCACATGCTGCCAATATCTGGCTCAACAAAACCTCACAAAATGGTGGCACCTGTAACAACACAAAATGTTGTCAGAAATGAACAAAATAATTTTAATAACTTTAAAATAATACTGTAAATAGAAACAAAATTAGATTCTCCATTATTGAAAATCCAAAGTGAGCCCACAAAGCCCATAAAACATAACAGAAGAAATAAATCTCTAAGTGTCATAGAATAGCTGGTTCATAAAATTAAAATTGGATTGATTGTTGTCCTGCAAGAAGTTATTTTGAGTCTCACATCTTATTATTAAAAATATTACCTAAACTAAAGTTTCTTATTACACTTTCTGCCAGTCCTAGTAAAGTAAAAGGCTTAAGGCTGTTTGTAGGCACTAATAAAATGCAAAGATGGAGGAAAACATTTCCACCATTCCTCATCTCCAGTGTCAGTGATCAGTAAACGTTAACACGAATTGGACGTTTTGTTTATATTTTATTTAAGACTTTATAGCCTTGGAAACTGGATGGCTGGCAGTCACTGAGTGAGTAGTGATTTAGTGATTTCCAGAAAATTCTACTGGAGAATGTCAGGTCATCAGTTTGTGAGCTGTAGCTTAGCAGAATGTGGGTCATGCAGAATGACATCAGACCTAAATACTCACATAAATCTACAAAAGAGTGGCTGAAGCAGAAGATGTTTAATGTTGTAGAGCAGCTGAGGCAGACTCTCAACCTTGACCTGACTGGGATGCTGCAGTAGAACTCGTAGTGAGCAGTTCTTGTAAATTAACCAAAAATATCAGCGAGTTCAAGCTAAAGTGCTGGATTCATTGAAAGGTATAGGAAACAGTGGTGCTGCTGATTAAGGTGCTGATATTAAAGGTGTTAGGAAATGAAAAGGATGAAGGAAAACATACGACTTCATTATCCATTAGAGTCCAAAAGCCAATCTGATACATTGTTCCAAAATTGACCGTCTTTCTTGGACAAAGTGTATTTAAAAAAGACCATGATGAAGGAGAATTTCATGTGTCTGATTCTCATTATTGTTAGAATTTGATGAAGATCATGGTACATCCATCCATCCATCCATTTTCCAACCCGCTGAATCCGAACACAGGGTCACGGGGGTCTGCTGGAGCCAATCCCAGCCAACACAGGGCACAAGGCAGGGAACCAATCCTGGGCAGGGTGCCAACCCACCGCAGGACACACACAATCCACCTAACCTGCATGTCTTTGGACTGTGGGAGGAAACTGGAGTGCCCTGAGGAAACCCACGCAGACACGGGGAGAACATGCAAATTCCACGCAGGGAGGACCCGGGAAGTGAACCCAGGTCTCCGGGTCTCCCAACTGCGAGGCAGCAGCACTACCCACTGCGCCACCGTGCTGCCCGATCATGGTACATTTTAGGCCAAATTACAGTCATATGAAAAAGTTTGGGAGCCCCTCTTAATTCTTTGGATTTTTTTTTTATCATTTTCTGAGTTTTCAAAGTAGCAACTTCCTTTTAATATCTGACATGCCTTATGGAAACAGTAGTATTTCAGCAGTGATATTAAGTTTATTGGATTAACAGAAAATATGCAATGTGCATCATAACAAAATTAGACAGGTGTATAAATTTGGGCACCCCAACAGAGATATGACATCAATACTTAGTTGAGCCTCTTTTTACAAATATAACAGCCTCTAGACGCTGTCCTCCTATAGCCTCTGATGAGTATCTGGATTCTGGATGGAGGTATTGTTGACCATTCTTCCATACAAAATCTCTCCAGTTCAGTTAAATTTGATGGCTGCTGAGCCTGGACAGCCTGCTTCAAATCATCCCATAGATTTTCGATGATATTCAAGTCAGGGGACTGTGACGGCCATTCCAGAACATTGTACTTCTCCCTCTGTATGAATGCCTTTGTAGATTTCGAACTGTGTTTTGGGTCATTGTCTTGTTGGAATATCCAACCCCTGCGTAACTTCAACTTTGTGACTGATGCTTGAACATTAACCTGAAGAATTTCTTGATATTGGGTTGAATTCATCCGACCCTCGACTTTAACAAGGGTCCCAGTCCCTGAACTAGCCACACAGCCCCACAGCCTGATGGAACCTCCACCAAATTTGACAGTAGGTAGCAGGCGTTTTTCTTGGAATGCAGTGTTCTTCTTCCACCATGCAAGGTGCTTTTTGTTATGACAGAAAAACTCCATTTTTGTCTCATCAGTTCCAAAATGAATCTGGCTTGTCTACATGAGCATTTGCATACAACAAGTGACTCTGTTTCTGCTGTGAGTGCAGAAAGGGCTTCTTTCTCATCACCCTGCCATACAGATGTTCTTTGTGCAAATTGCGCTGAATTGTAAAACGATGCACAGATACACCATCTGCAGCAAGTTGTTCTTGCAGGTCTTTGGAGGTGATCTGTGGGTTGTCTGTAACCATTCCCACAATTCTGCTCATATGCCGCTCCTGTATTTTTCTTGGCCTGCCAGACCTGCTGGGTTTAACAGCAACTGTGCCTGTGGCCTTCCATTTCCTGATTGCATTCCTTACAGCTGAAACCGACAGTTTAAACCTCTGAGATAGCTTTTTGTAGCCTTCCCCTAAACCAGGAGACTGAACAATCTTTGTTTTCAGATCTTTGGAGAGTTGCTTTGAGGATCCCATGCTGTCCCTCTTCAGAGGAGAGTCAAAGGGAAGGAAGCACAACTTGTAATTGACCACCTTAAATACCTTTATGTCTCATGATGGACACACCGATCCATGAAGTTCAAGGCTTAATGAGCTAATCCAACCAATCTGGTGTTGTAAGTAATCAGCATTGAGCAGTGACAGGCATTCAAATCAGCAAAATTACAAGGGGACCCACATTTGTGCACAGCCAGTTTTTCACATTTGATTTAATTTCATATAACTAAATACTGCTTCACTAAAAATCTTTGTTCGGGAAACACCGCAGTACTCAGATGTGCCAAGGAAATGTAAGACATACCACTGTTATCTTTTATGTTGAAAGGAGAGTCAGTTATTATGCAGGCTGAGAGGGGTTGCCAAACATTTTCATATGACTGTAATACAGTAATGCAGATCATTGTAAATGGTTCACCCTCTCTTTGTTACCACTGTGATGCCTCTGGTCATGTCAGATCCAATAAGGATGAGTATTCATAAGGCACAGACCTTCAAATCCTAGGAGATACTGTAGCAAATTCAAAATGCATCATTGTTCTCATAGAAAATTCGTTATACAGATTTACATCAAGAACTCTACTGATTATTGTTGGGCTGTGCAAATAACCATTAAATTTTTAAAGCAGTACTCTTCAGATTAAGTTTTATTCCTTGCATTAACAATTATAACAGAAATTCATATTTAAGTGTGTCACAATGTTTAAAAAAAAACCTACTACTTCAAAATTAGAAAAAAATAGGCCTGAGTGTTGTCAGTCAGTCAGCCATTGTCCAACCCGCTATATCCTAACTACAGGGTCACGGGGGTCTGCTGGAACCAATCCCAGCCAACACAGGGCGCAAGGCAGCAACAAATCCCGGGCAGGACACCAGCCCACTGCAGGGCACTCACACCCACCCAACCAACCACAGACTTTAGGATGGCCAATGCATCAAACCTGCATGTCTTTGGACTGTGGGAGGAAACCCATGCAGACACGGGGAGAACATGCAAACTCCATACAGGAAGGACCCGGGAAGCAAACCCAGGTCTCCTTACTGTGAGGCAGCAGTGCTACCATTATGCCACTGTGCTGCCCCCTGAGCGTTTTAATTCTGTAAATAAGCTAGACTATAGACTAGCTGGGTACCCTGTTTACCAACAAAACTTAAAATAGTAGAAACAAAATCAGAAAAGTAGGAGGTTTCGGGTCTTTCGTCATTTTTTAAAGGCTTCTCCAGAATGTTCTGTGACTTTTTGGAGCTGCGCAGTTTGACTAGATGCAAGATGGAATGGTCTCATCCAAAGAAAGCGTACCAGAAGTGATGTTACGGCCCATCCTGAGACTTGTTCTATAGGGAAGGAAGAAGAATAATTTTGTGATTACTTTCACCATTGCCCAGCAATCGTTTTGTTTTTATCTTCGCCTCATTTTGGCTATTTAGTTGCTCCCTAAGTGCTTGCAATGAATAAAAAGGCTAGTTCAAATGATCACAATGCATATATTGTACTATATTGACTGTTTGGAGGAGCAGCTTATTTGTGCTAATGAACAGGTGGACACCGACTGTTTATATATCACATTCCAAAAATGTGTGTTAGTTTGATGGGAGATCCTAAAAAATTAAGGTTGTATGCATGAGGTTCCCACCCTAAGTTCTTTCTGTTAAGAGCTTGCAACACAAAATGCCTCAAAATACCACCTGCCAGACCAAGACTACTGAGAGGTTAGGAGCTTGCGCCGATAGCGCATTGCCGCACCCACCACATGCCGAACCATCTGGATTGGGACCAGAGTGCAGCAGGGGTGACACTTTAGCCACACTGAACAGAGGTTTTTTATGGTGGCTGGAGTGCCAGTCCTGCCACCAACCCTCAAGTTTTCCCTGTAAGTTGAAGGACTTGCTTGCAGGGCTGAATGCAGATTAATGTCATACCCAGGACAAAGCAATTGCAGGTTAAGGGCCTTGCTCAACGGAGTAGAGTCACTTCTGGCATTTAGAGGATTCGAACTGCCAACCTTCCGATTGCTGGCACTCTGAGTTTGACCCCCCCCATATAGGCCTCACCCCAGGCAGCTTGGAACCCAGGAAAAAAAGGCAGGCTTCAAGGCCTTATATGGAGCTCAGGCTTAGTAAGTCAAAATATACTTAAAAACACAAAAATGTCCTTTTAAAGCATAGGGTAACCATAAAGCCTCTAGCTTAAACTCACCATGCAGAATCGTATTTCTTAAACCTAAAGAATTGAACAAATTATCAAAAATAGAAGAAAAGCAAAAGAGGTGAAAATGAATGCTTAAAAAAGTAACCCAAGACAAACAAGTCACAATCACTATCCCAAGACAAAATCCAGAAACCAGAAACAAATTTAATAAACTAGAAAAAACCTAAGGAAACGATACTTACAAGAAGGAGCAGACTCGACAGCGATCACAATGGCGCTTGCCTGGAGTCATCTCCTCAACCTCAATATGTAGTAGTGACGCCATGTGGCCCCACCTCTTTCGGATCCACTCAGAAAACTTGAGGAATAAAGGCAGTTTTATAAATACTTTCTCAAAGCCACTTCATCTAATATACAGATTCCTTAAAAAAATATTCAGCCCCTTGGAAGTTTTCACATTTTATCGTTATACAACATTGAATCACTTCGGATTTAGCCTAATTTGGCTTTTTTGATACTGATCAACAGATAAAGACTAAAACTTCTTTAAAATGTTAAAGAAGAAAACAGTTCTCTCTGCAAAGTAATCTAAATTAATTACAAATATAAAACACAAGATAATGGATCTCATAGGTGTTCACCCCCTTTAATTATGACACTCCTAAGTCATCACTGGTTTAAACAGAGTGTAACTGCAGACCACAGTACCTACATTTAGGTCCATAAATATTTGGACAGAGACAACATTTTTCTCATTTTGGTTCTGTACATTACCACAAGGCGGCACGGTGGCGCAGTGGGTAGCGCTGCTGCCTCGCAGTTGGGAGATCTGGGGACCTGGGTTCGCTTCCCGGGTCCGCCCTGCGTGGAGTTTGCATGTTCTCCCTGTGTCTGCGTGGGTTTCCTCCGGGCGCTCCGGTTTCCTCCCACAGTCCAAAGACATGCAGGTTAGGTGGATTGGCGATTCTAAATTGGCCCTAGCGTGTGCTTGGTGTGTGGGTGTGTTTGTGTGTGTCCTGCGGTGGGTTGGCACCCTGCCCAGGATTGTTTCCTGCCTTGTGCCCTGTGTTGGCTGGGATTGGCTCCAGCAGACCCCCGTGACCCTGTGTTCGGATTCAGCGGGTTGGAAAATGGATGGATGGACATTACCACAATGAATTTTAAATGAAACAACTCACATGCAGTTGAAGTGCAGACTTTCAGCTTTAATTCAGTGGGGTGAACAAAACGATTACATAAAAATGTGAGGCAACTAAAGCATTTTTTGAACACAATCCCTTCATTTCATCGGCTCAAAAGTAATTGGACAAATTAAATAACTGGAAATAAAATGTTCATTTCTAATACTTGGTTGAAAACCCTTTGCTGGCAATGACAGCCTGAAGTCCTGAACTCATGGACATCACCAGATGCTGGGTTTCCTCCTTTTTAATGCTCTGCCAGGCCTTTACTGCAGCAGCTTTCAGTTGCTGTTTGTTTGTGGGCCTTTCTGTCTGAAGTTTAGTCTTCAACAAGTGAAATGCTTGCTCAGTTGGGTTAAGATCAGGTGAATTTTCCACTTCTTTGCTTTAATAAACTCCTGGTTTGCTTTGGCTGTATGTTTTGTGTCATTGTCCATCTGTATCATGAAACGCCTCCCAATCAATCTGACTGCATTTAGCTGGATTTGAGCAGACAGTATGTCTCTGAACACCTCAGAATTCATTCGGCTGCTTCTGTCCTGTGTCACATCATCAATAAACACTAGTGTCCCAGTGCCACTGGCAGCCATGCACGCCCAAGCCATCACACTGCCTCCACCGTGTTTTACAGATGATGTGGTATGCTTTGGATAATGAGCTGTTCCACGCCTTCTCCATACTTTTTTCTTGCCATCATTCTGGTAGAGGTTGATCTTGGTTTCATCTGTCCAAAGAATGCTTTTCCAGAACTGTGCTGGCTTTTTTAGATGTTCTTTAGCAAAGTCCAATCTAGCCTTTCTATTCTTGAGGCTTATGAGTGGCTTGCACCTTGCAGTGCACCCTCTGTATTTACTTTCATGCAGTCTTCTCTTTATGGTAGACTTGGATATCGATACGCCTACCCCCTGGAGAGTGTTGTTCACTTGGTTGGCTGTTGTGAAGGGGTTTCTCTTCACCATGGAAATGATTCTGCGATCATCCACCACTGTTGTCTTCCGTGGACGTCCAGGTCTTTTTGCGTTGCTGAGTTCACCAGTGCTTGCTTTTTTTCTTAGGATGTACCAAACTGTAGATTTTGCCACTTGTAATATTGTAGCAATTTCTCGGATGGGTTTTTTCTGTTTTCGCAGCTTAAGGATGGCTTCTTTCACCTGCATGGAGAGCTCCTTTGACTGCATGTTATCTGTTCACAGCAAAATCTTCCACATGCAAGCACCACACCTCAAATCAACTCCAGGCCTTTTATCTGCTTAATTGATAATGACATAACGACGGACTTGTCCACACCTGCCCATGAAATAGCCTTTTAGTCAATTGTCCAATTACTTTTGAGCCCCTGAAATGAAGGGATTGTGTTCAAAAAATGCTTTAGTTGCTTCACATTTTTATGTAATCGTTTTGTTCACCCCACTGAATTAAAGCTGAAAGTCTGCACTTCAACTGCATCTGAGTTGTTTCATTTAAAATTCATTGTGGTAATGTACAGAACCAAAATTAGAAAAAAGTTGTCTCTGTCCAAATATTTATGGACCTAACTGTATGAGATCAGTCACGCAATGCCCCAACATCACGAAACTCCCTCAGTGCCAGTCATGAAACAACCCATTGCCTGATTTAGGGTAGTGGGATAGGTTATCTGACTCAAAGGGTGTTTTGTGACTGACATTGTAGGCATAGATATTGCAGGCTGCAGTTAGACCCTTCTCAATGGCTTTAGAAGCCACAGAATGAGTTCAATGGAGGTCACCTGTCTGCGGTCTCACTTTATTGTAGGCAACTTGTGGTGAGTCATTATGGCGATCTAACCTACACAATAAAAACAAAAGAACACAGCAAACAATTCCAGGAAAGGGGGATTGAAAAGCACAAGTCACGAAATGGAGACAATAAACTATCCAAGTCACTAAATATCCAGTTAAATCAATCAAGAGAAATGGAAAGAGTACGGCACAACTGTAACTCTGCTAGAACAGGCCATCCACAAAAACTAAATAGTAAGGGAGGCCACCAAAGACTTTTGAGAACTCTGAAGGAGTTACAAGCTGTAGTGACCAGGGGCTTCATGTATAAACGGTGCGTACGCACAGAAATGTTGTGTACGAACGTTTCCATGCTCAAATCACGATGTATAAAACCTAAACTTGGCATAAAGCCACGCACAGTTCCACGGTACCTCATACCCTGGCATACGCAATTTCTCCGCTCATTTTTGCAGACTGGCGGCACCCAGCATCAAAGCAGTGCTACTGTTCCTGTGTGGTCACCCTTTCTTTCTTAGCTCCACATTCCTGTATTTTAAATACACTGAAACTAACTGCATATTGTTTATTAGTGTAATGCATCTGATTGTAATTAACCTGCAGCAATATAATGGTCCAGGGAATAGCCATAGTATTCCAAATACCATAACTGCTTTAGCGTTGTTACTCTCCCTGCATCTTCTTCTTCTTTCAGCTGCTCCTGTTAAGGGTTGCCACAGCAGATCATCTTTTTCCATGTTACTCTCACTGCACCACTCAGAGTATTTATATCACTGTATCTGAGTGGGGAATCACAGCAGCAGCTGATTGGAAAGAAAATTATCGGTATACAGCATGAAGCAGACGCTGCCTGAGCCATGCCAAAACGCTTCAGAGACTTTCCTGTACGGACTTCGCGGTTTAGAAAAAGTTTCATCCCAAGAACTATAAACGCACTCAATCAGTCCATCAAGTGCTCCTGGTAGAACTGTTTGTACTTATAAGTACAATTACCTCACTGTAAACTTGCACTACAGTTATAATATTGCACAACCTGCGCCACTTTATAAAGTGCGTATTTAAATATGATGACGATATCATTTTTAAGATGAAATGCAGCAAAACATGTTGATTATATTATACAGATAAAACTTTAACTTCACTTAAATAATCTGTATTGTTAATAATTAAACATGTGAGGACACGGTGCTGCAGTGCTAGGTAGTTCAGGGATTGTTCCTGCATTGCGCTGTATTCTTGCTGGTGCTGACGCGACACTGGAAGGATAGACGGATAGAATAATTAAACATGTACTACGAAGATATTTCAATGTTCCTTAAAAGTCTTGAAGAATCGCCGTTCTAAGCTTACAGATGGCTTCACGTCTATTACAGAGCTGATTGTGTGGCGATTGGGTATTTGGAGAAAGAAAAGTAAGGACAGGAATTAGAGGTTAGTACGTTTGAAAGAGACAGTACTGCTGTGATAAATTATTTCATCGAAGGTCGCGCATGGCGCAGCAAGCCTCTTGCGTGAGACATGAACAAGCACTGTGCCACCGTGTTCCCATGTTTAATAACATGCTTTAACTCCTGTCATCATGAAAAAGATATCACGTATACATCTCAGTATTTTAATTATTCAGAGAGCTGAAATATCACGAATGTAATGGATTATGTGTCCTGTCAGAGAAAACGAAAGCCAGTTTATGTATGATTCACACACATAGAGCACATAGAAGATCGAATACAGAACAAAGCATTTAACGTGCTACTTTAGTTACAATGGGATTTGAGAAACTAGTAAATTAAAATATTTTAAGATGAAGTGTATGATGTTCTACTTTGATGACAAAATAAACTGCATGATTGAAGTGGAAATTTTGAGATTAAAGTTGACATTTCGTGCTTTTTTCCCACTGTGTGCCTATTTTTTTTGTCTATACCCTAATAAGCTTTCATATGACACTCAGACGGTGGGCTACAACTCGCCTTTTCACGGCGACTTTGATATGTGATTTCTTTTTTATTTCGGGCACTGTGCAACTTTGTGAACTTGAGCTTTCGAGTTTCTCCGACACTCTGTCACTCGATCAGCTTCCTTTTGTTGATTATACCACTGTTTAAACCAACAAATAGTACATTTTTCCTTTGCCTCCACTTGGTATTCACTGAAATTCTTATATTTTCCCCCGTGCTTTTAATAATAATAATAATAATTCATTACATTTATATAGCGCATTTCTCAGTACTCAAAGCGCTATCCACACAGGGAGGAACCGGGAAGCGAACCCACAATTTTCCACAGTCTCCTTACTGCAAAGCAGCAGCACGTTTTCCCATTGTCTTTTCACAAAAGGTTATTTATATTGATTTGCATATTCAAAGAGGTGTAATTCTGGGAGGAGTTGGGGCGGGACAGAAGGTGCGTGCACGTGCGTTACTTTTCATGCTGATCGGGATTTATGTAGCGGAAGAACGTGGAAGTTTGCTTATGTACAGATTCCTGCATCTGGATTTTTCTGTGCGTACGCACATTCCTGCTTTTGTGCTTACGCCATGTTATAGTGTGAGTTCTACGCATGGCATTATACATGAGGCCCCAGGACTGGAAAGATTGTGCATACAACAACTGTTGGCTCAGTGCTATACCAGAGGCAGGCTTATGGGATAGTCACAAAGAGATAAAACACAGAGGAAGTGTCAGATAGAGTTTGCCAGAAGTCACATGGGAGATGCTAAAGTCATCTGGAAGAAGGTTATATGGTCTGATGAGACCAAAATTGAGCTTGTTGGCATTCAAACTAAATGCCATCCCCACCATGAAGCATTATGGTGGCAGTATCATTCTGTACTGGAGGTGCTGGAGTGCTTGTGAGGGTAAAATGAATGCAGCAAAATATGGAAAAATCATGGAGGAGAACCTGGAACAATCTGTATAAAAACCTGCACCGTGGGAGGAGATTTGTTTTTCAGAAAAACAATGAGCCCAAGTTTAAAGCTACAGCTGGACAGGAATGTCTTCAACTCAACAAGGTGAATGTGCTGGAGTGGTCGAGTCAGAGTGCAGACCTCAGTTGAGCTGAGAAATTGTGTCTGGACTTGAAGAAGGCTGTTCACTGGTGAGCCAAATGCCACCTAACAGAGCTTGAGCAGTTTGGAAAAGAAGAATGGCGAAAAATGTGTGGAGTGGAGATGTGCAGAGCTGACAGAGCGCGACACCTGAGCACACAGACTCAAAGCTGTCATGGCTGCCAAAAGTGCATCTACTAAATACTGCCTTGAAGGGGCTGAATACTTATGCCATTGATTTTTGCGTTTTTTATTTGTAATTAATTTAGGCCACTTTGCAGAGATCTGTTGTCACTTTGACTTGTGATCAGTGTCAAAAAAAGTCAAACCAACTCCACTGTGATCCAATAAAATGTGAAAACATCCAAGCGGGTGACTGCTTTTTGTCGGTACTTTGTTAGTGTGTGTGTAGTGTGAACAAGTTGTTGACAGAAAGTGTTTGTGTATTGGAAGGGCTCTCCACGACAGGCAATTTGAGCAGCACACTGTAACTCTGCTAGTGTTCAATGAACTCTGAGTGTGTTAGAACTCATTTCTAAACCCAATCATGTATGGGATTTTCTGTGTACATCTTTGTTTCGTTCCATTTTTTTATTCCATATCTCTCTATTATAATAAAAAAAATTCTGGGATGAGACACGACTTTTTCAGAGAGATACGTTCATGTCCCGCAAGACGAGATTTCGTGCCAAGAGATTTAACCACTCCTGGGGCCGGAAATAAAAGACAAAGAGTAGATAAAAAAGTAGAACGTCGTAAAGCATTCAAAAACGTTGGCGCGATACACATGCCAAGCAGGTTAGTGATAATGAAAGTACTAAAATTCGAGAGTCTCAAAAAAATTACAGTAAAGATCACATTAGCGCAAACAAATGGAAATTATTACTCGGTGAAATAACGGAACAGTGAAAAGAGATCGAATATACAGTTGAGATTTAAACTTTAAGTCGGAGACTTGTAGATCGTCTAATTTGTGTTGCTATCAAGGAAAAGTAGTGTTTCTTCCCAATGAAGAGGCGTATCCATGAGAATTAAAAGATTTGCTGTTTTGTGAAAGTGAAATCCACATATGCGAGCGGTAGAGACGCAAAGTGTCTGACATGTAGTGCTGGCCGGGGTGAGGGTTGGTGAGCGAAGCAGAGCAGGGGGTGAAGCCCCCTAGTTATGTTAAAAGGTAAAATATGTAATTTGTTTGACTGGTTTTCAATGTCATTTGGGTGTATTGAGCTCAGGATTTTTTGTAGGAACTGGCAACCCTGACCAGAATTATGAAAATTTGCATTGTGAAGTTTCGTTCGGAAATGTATGCAGTGCAACTTGGTGGAAAATTCTCGAAGTTTTCACACACGCTGAGATTTTAGCAAGTACAGTTGCAAGGGCCGGCTCATTGGATTACAGCACAAACCTGATTCTTACAGCTATGGCTAACAGAGATTGACAAATCAGTCAGATGGAATCATGGGGTTCTTAAGAGCCTTAGAAACAGAATAGGAAAAATCCAATTAATGGCTGGCCCGTGCACACGCAGGCTTTGTCTCAACCTGTGTTCTATATATAGGCCACCAAAGACATATGTTGTAAAGTGACAACGGAATCAACTAGAAAAGACTGCATGTGTGAAGGAAGTTGAAGGTGGCTAGAAACAGTGAAAATTCTCACCCACACTATGCAGGGCTGTTTTAACAGCATTATAGACCCCCCCCCCCGGGGCAAAGCAGTGCATTTGGGCCCCTACCTACACAACCACTCAGCAAGTCACAACATATATAGATTAGCATGGGGTCCCATCCAGCATGCCCATGTGTTAAGACAGCCCCGACACCATGGATCAAACACGAAACTCCTGCTCCAGGCTTCTGTATGGACTGATCCATGCACTCCAGCTACCCAGGCGGCAAGTATTGCCATTATTTGCTTGACAGATGGCACTCGCATGGTGATCACTTCTATGCGTCCATTAATTCATTTGTCTATACCCACTTTTCTCGACAAGCCTGAAGTTATCAATTTTTACAAACTCCCATCCAAGCAATTGCAAATACGTAGCTAACTCCAGTTTCATTCAGCAACATCAACTAGCCAGAACCAGTTCTGGATGGGATGGCAGCCCACACACAACCAAACACCCTCATGATCTTAAACTGGGCTCATATGGATTTTCCAATGGATTTACTGTACATCTATTAAAATCAGTTTGAGGCAACCATTTCACTATTGCAGAGCAGATATTCGTATTCACGTCACTTTCAGAAATTCTCTGATTCTGCACTGATGAGGTATTTTGATAAGGGCTGTGAGACAGAGGAGAGAACTTGTAGGCTATGTGTGATCAGCTTTGGTTATTTGAACATTACAAATAATTAAAATCAAATATTTTATGTAGATTTTTTTTTGGTCACCGGAGCACAGAGGGCTCAAAAGCTGATTTACCCAGGCTGAGTTCGGGCACAAATGAAGTGCTGCTTTTGTGCTGGATGGCAGGTTGCTGTGGGTGACAACTTGAACTTTTCCTGTTATTCTACATTTCTTGCATTGTAAGAAAGCCCCTTTGCAAGCAGGACACCTGGGCATGCACCCCACCACCCAGATGTAGATCTGGGCATGATTATATAAGCCAACAGTCCTTGTTATAAAATGTTTTCAACTTTATTAACAATTCAGCACTTCATAGTATCAACATTTTACGAGCAAAATTGGGCTTTGGAGTCTTTGTTTAGGAGTTCAGCTGGAATAAAATCAGCCAGACACTGAGGCCACAGTAAACGAGACGAGGAAACACAAAATGGTTGTGGTGTAGCAGCTCGCCCTGCAGTTTCAACTTCAGAAATCTCTTGGCGCCCCCTAATGTCCATCTAATGTAATTCTCCAACAGATTGACTGCACAGGAAATGTACATTTTTACATGCACTCCTTCATTTTACAATAACGTCAGGAGGAAGAGTATGATATGCTCAGCCCTTTACAATTTGATAAACCAGCTATTGATTTACCAAACCTCCTAAAGGAGGTAACGCACAAGTGATGTGCTGCTGATCCTCTTATTATGAATTGTACAGTATTCCATACAATGCATACAGAAAGTTTTCAGACCCCTTCACTTTATGCACACTTTATTGTGTTCTAGATTTAATTTTATGCGGGATACATTTACTATGGTTGCCCATCAATTAACACTCAGTAATCCATAATGACAAAGTGAAAAGGTTTACAAATTTATTAAAAATCAAAAACTGAACTCTCTGTTATGAAGCACATGATATTCCTGTAAACACACATCTATATGAATATACAGGTATTATCTATATCTATCTATCTATCTATCTATCTATCTATCTATCTATCTATCTATCTATCTATCTATCTATCTATCTATCTATCTATCTATCTATCTATCTATCTATCTATCTACAGTTTCCTCCATAATATCTAAGACAAAGAAACATTTTTTGCTTGATTTCCTCCACTGCCCCACAGTTTAAACTTACAAATCAAACAATTCATATGTGATTAAAGTACACATTGCAGACTTTCATTTAAAGGTATTTGCACAATTTGCTCACAAGAGGTAGAAATGACAACACTTTTTCTTCAAGTTCCCCACCATTTCATGGCATCATAATGTTTGGGATATAGTAATGATAATTATATTAAAGCAGTCATATTTAGTACTTTACTGCATATCAAATTGCACATCTAGAGACAGAAAGCAGAGGCTCTTACCTTATATCTGAGTAGACAGTAGACAGAGAGGTACAATTGTCTTTAAAGAAAATAATATTTAAAAAAATGTCTGAATTATAAGCCATCCCACCGTGGGGCACTCATAAGAAATGTAAGGATTTACTTCATGAGATAAAAGTATGTAATAAGCAAAAATAATTGCTTCAAATGTTTGAAATATAAAAATGTGATGAGCCAAATGGTATACAGTATATCATGTGTACGGAATTTGTCCTACCATGGAGTCAGGGGGTGCCTGAGAGTCCTAACCATTATAACTGCTCCTCAAGTTCCCAGTTACGGTCGCTTATTGCTTTTCTCTGTCTATCTATCTATCTATCTATCTATCTATCTATCTATCTATCTATCTATCTATCTATCTATCTATCTATCTATCTATCTATCTATCTATCTATCTATCTATCTATCTATCTATCTATCTATCTATCTATCTATCTATCTATCTATCTATCTATCTAAAAAAAAAATCTTGGGAGGGAGACTATGGAGATGAGACGTGATCTTCTCGGTAAGACAATTTGACATCCCACGAGACAAGGCAGTGAGAAAACATTTAAAACAAGTTCACGGACATCTAATCTAGCAGTTGTTGGAATGCTTTTGGCAGACACACTTCATGTGGTTCCAGCTCTTAAAACAACCACAAGCAACAAGCAGAACATGCAGCTCGCCAGCAGCAGCAAGCCAGCAGATGATCCAACCGCTACTCCTTAGCGTGCATTCAGTCACCGCCCCCCACCCCCACCCCCTTCACAACGCAAGCAGCGTTATACGTCCTGCGAGAAAGAGATTTAATCACGCCCGGGGCCGGAAATAAAGAATAAGTATTGTTTTTACAAAAGTTTTAAAGTAAAGGTGAAAATAATGCATATGTAACAATTCCCATGAAAATAACAATCTCTTTAAATTGTATATCTGGTAAACCAAACCTGGGGGTGGGCGAGCGAAGTGAGCAGGGGGGCGGAGCCCCCTAGTCTTATAAATTATATGCACAGATGAGCCAAAACATTCAGAACCGTCCCATATGAAGCAAATGACTTTGATTACCTTGTAACAACGGTGCATGTCAAGGCCAGGGATACTGTATATTAGACAGCAATCTGACATTAGGTGCTCACAATCAATGTGTTCAATACAGAAGATAAGGGCAGGTGTAAAGACCTATATGGTTTTGATAAAGTCCATCTTGATACAGCAAGATGACTGCATCAAAAAGTTTCTGCAGCATCAAGGCCTGTGTGGCAGACTTTTGGCCGTTGTGAGGAGCTCACCACAGTGGTTCAAGGAGGGGAAAATAAACACAAACCACTAACAGGTTGTTGGACAGCCAAGACTCATCAATGCAAGAAGTCAATAAAGGCTATCTCATCGGGTAGCCGCTGTGGCACAAATCACCAACAGTTTCAATGATGGTTACAGGAGTAATGTGTCATGACACACAGTGCAGTACATGGAGTCCGGGTGTCCAAATGGAGAATCAGAGTGCTCATGCTAACTGTTGTCTACCACCGAAAGTGCCTACAATGGGAACACGAGTGTCAGAACTAGGTATTAGATCAGTGGAAGAAGGTTGCCTTGTCTAATGAATCCTGTTTTCTGTTGCATCATGTAGATGGCCTGGTGCATGTATATCATTTACCTGGTGAAGAAATGGCACCAGGATGTACCAGTGAAAAGAAGACAAGCTGGTGGAAGGGGTTGTGATGCTTTCAGCAATGTTCAGTTGAGAAATCCTGGGAGTGAACATTCATGTGGACTTTAACTCGATGCATACCACCTGCTTAAAGATTGTTGCAGACCAGGTACACCACAATTGTATTTCCTTGAAGTAAATGGCATCTTTCAGCAGAGTAAGGTACACTGCCACACTGCACAAATTGTCTAGGAATGGTTTGAGGAACTTGTTGCCCTGACCACCAGATTCCTCAGATCTCAATCCAATTGTGCATCTGTGGGATGTGGCATGTAAACAACAAATCCAATTCACAATTTACAAAAGGTAGAGGATCTGCTGCTAATGTCTTGGTGCCAGATACCGCGGGGCACCTTGAGAGGTCTTGTAGAGTCCATGCCTCAACATCTCGGAGGAGCCACAGTATATTAGGCAGGTGCTCATAATGTTTGGCTCATCAGTGTAAGTATGTGTGAGTAGAAGGGTAAAGGAGGTGCCATTAAGATAATCACAGTGGGGGATAAGGTATCATATCAGATGGCGGTGGATTGGCTGGCAATTAGTTGCCCTGCAACTAGCTGGACAAAGATACACTAAAAGCAGTGGGAATGGCTATGGATTTGAGGACACAGTCGTCCTATAGCAAGGATTATTTAGTTATTTATTCATTTATTGGAGTACTGAAGTTTTGCACCTTTTGGGTTTTTGAACCTATATCTTAAATGTAAATAAAAGCACTTAGGCATGTGCTGCCTGGGTGTGTCCTCATTTTCATGGCTTATCGTTGGGTACTTAATGAACAGTCCTGGGTTCAAGTGGCTACCAGAAGCTGTCAAGATGGATGGAGCTATCCTGGACTGTCACAGATGATACATTGCGATGATACATTTTAAACTGTCCTTCCAATGTGTGAAGTCAGGCCTGACAGGCAAAATCCTTTCAAGGAAAATGATGGCAGGCAAAGGGAGAAAAAGTCTGATCGTTACTTTCTATCTCAACACAGCGGAAAAGAAGATAATCAAAGTGACTTCTCAAAATACTCAGAAATGGTAGATTTCATGATCTATCTATCTATCTATCTATCTATCTATCTATCTATCTATCTATCTATCTATCTATCTATCTATCTATCTATCTATCTATCTATCTATCTATCTATCTATCGTATAATGCCTTTCATATCTATCTATCTATCTATCTATCTATCTATCTATCTATCTATCTATCTATCTATCTATCTATCTATCTATCTATCTATCTATCTATCTATCTATCTATCTATCTATCGCAATGGTTATAAATGGAGTGCAGTCCGTATATTTCTTGGTGCCACTGTTACTCACACACGTGTTTTTTTTTTTCCTCCATCTTTAACATGTTCCATGCAGTTCTGGCCCAGTTTTATATGAATGTCATTGAATGAGATGGCTAACCCTGTCTTCATCAACTCTGTAACGGTCTGGTTTGTCAGAATGTCTCCTCGCCCACATACAATCAGAATAGTTGTTGGCTTGTGGACTCCATCGAGGACCTACATGTTCAGTGTATATGTTTCACGTCAGGGAGCACACAGGTAATATACGCAGGCCCACACTGATCAGGTGACCATCAATTTCAATCATTACTATCACAAAAGTATTATGGGTCACTCTGAACAACCACAGACATCTTCCCAAATGCAGTCACTGTGGTCAGTCACCACGTATGATTCACTGCTGATTCCCCAGATCTCCAGGCACGTTCACTCAGCCCAAGTTATGTTAAAGATGTGCTGTATGTTGTATGGTGTGTGTGTGTGCCATTCTGCATGGTGTGCTTTACAGCATGTTTAGAATTTCTAAGATAAATTATGTCAGCTTATGTTCTGACCAAATCCCTTTTGGATAAGGAGGAGTTCAGAGGCCTCAAGGTGGAGCCCATGTCTGACTTGTGATGCTCACTGATCGTGGGGAGGTGTTGTATGTTAATTAGTCATGCAAGTAGAAATTTCACTGTTCTCTGTACGCGTGACAATAGACAAATACAAACCTGCAGCGTTGTTTGCTGCTCCTGAATACAATGGTGTGAAGATGTCACCTTTTTCATATGACACTGTCCATTGCAACCCCAAGATAAATTCCTAGCAACTGTTACGTTCAAGGTTGAAGATGCTTTTATTTTGTGTATATGTACAGTATAAGACCACCCTGGTTTGTCATCATTAAAACTAAATATCTTACAACAGTGACTTTTGAAGATGTCATAATAAATGAGGTTAACCAAATATCCGGCTCCATGTAGAAAACACATGCATTACATATTTATAAAAGTAAGTCTGCAATGGCTCAATGGCTCTTTCTTTCCAAGGTAAATTAATTATTCATGGATTGAAATGCTGGGTATTTCTCATTTCTTCCAGCCCTTCGTACTGACAGAACTAAACCTTAATGCTGCCCCACTGCACACAGTCCCTTCCACCGCTTTCTTGGGTTAGACTTGGCTGTTGCTGTATTAATGTCCTGTCATCCTCCTGCTTCTACCCAGAAACCTGCACAGGAGGCCGGCTGACCTGCTTTTTCTGTCTCCTCCTAATTCCTATAATACTTTTTTATGAGATGAGTCTGCTAATCATGTGATAGGAAATGTGTGTGTGTGTGTGTGCGTGTGTGTGTTTGTGCTGGTGATTATTGGGCAAACTGGGAATGACAGGGCTTTTCAAAAGCTGCAAGGTGGATTATCTTTATGTATTTTTATACATTAAAGAATAGGTCACTTAAATGGCATTTAACACTAGACTGTGCTTCCGCCCAAATACAGATCAGCGTAATTGCAAAAATCAAAGCCTTTAAAACTAATTGAAAAACAAATCTCTGTGGCACCAAAATGTTTGCTGTAAATAACAACGGCACAGAAGCTGCCAATGCGTCATATTTCAGAAAGACAACAGTATCAAGGTGGTGAGCTCTTCTAGGAAACAACCAATGTAAGCAGATTAATAATAAATAACACGGTGAAGCATTTGTACACCCTAATGTAAAGAAATGCCTAATAATATGCAGTCTGCCTTCTTCCTCTGAAAGCCAGTTGACGTAGTCAGGGGTTCGCCTCTGTGCCTGCAAGTCCCCCGGGGATCCCGGACTAGTCCCGTCTTGTCTGGTTCAGGTGTACGCTGTGTCTGTCTCATTTTGTGTGCCTTCTTCGGGGTCCTTCAGGTAAATCTGATACTCCAGGGTGACCCTAGGCTTGTTAAGGCTGAAGGAAAGCATTTTAATAAGATTAATAACAGGGCAATCACAAGGGTGTGTGAGTAAATGCTGCTCAGCAAGGTCAGTCCAGAGGAAATGAAAGGAGAAGAGCAGAGGAGAGAATAAGCAGGAGTGACATTCAGCAGCCAGTGAAGGCGTCCCCTTTAAGATGGAAGGAAGCCAGTTAGAGTCAGAGAGGTCCAAAGGAGGCATTTATTGAACACAAAAAACAAAAGGCTGTGTAACCAAATAATTATTATCAATATGATTAGTTCTAATAACAGATATTACAGTTACTATTATTACTTTATTAGCTATCATATTCTACATCTTGTTATTATTGTTAGTAGTAGTATTATTAACCGTAATGTTGCCACTATTATTAGTAGTTGATATAGAGGTGGTGCAGGGGGAGAAATGCTGCCTTGCAACAAGGAAACCAGGGATCAAGTCCTGGGTCTTCCCTTCATGGAGGATGCATGTTATCCCCGTGTCCACATGGCTTTCCTGCCACAGTCCAAAGACGTGCATTTGGGGGATTGCTGTTGTTAACCTGGCCCTATTGTGTGTGTTCATCTTGCGATTGGCTGGTGCCCTGTCTGGGGGCTGTTGCTGCTTTGTGTCCTATACTTGCTTTGTGCTTTATAAATAAAGTTGACTTGACTTGATACGACACAACTTATTTTTTTTAAAAGATGGGAAAAAAGAGCTCTGTGAAGTATAGATTAAACTAATTACTAAATACAGAATTAGTACATATTAACATACAGATTTGTTAAAACAAAATAGAAACTGATTAACATAAATGGAAGACAATGATATCTGTCAATTAATTCATTGATGAACTATGGCCAGTTGACAGAGGAGGAGATTCAAATTATAAAAGAGAAAGTCAAAGACAAAATCAGATACAATCACAGTCCTAGATAAGCTTCAGCTTCCCTGGGATCCTGTGATCCTGCTCAGGATAAGCGGGTTTGGAAGGTGGATGGATGAAAGGATAGTAGAGATAATGTTATTATGATTATTATATTTGCTATCTCTACTACTGTTGCATATATAATTAAGTACTAGCAATGATAATTACAAATTGCACTTGAAATAAAATTTTTAGTAGTACAGATGATAATAATCAATAATAGTTTTATTAGAATGAATAGTTCAAAGCCATAGTAGTAATATAAGTAGTGATAGTAATAATAAAATTAACACAATTACTCATACTAATAACATAACAAGAAAATGATAACTAATAATGAATTATTATTATGCTATTATTGTCTATAGTTCTGTACTAGTAATAATAATAGTAGAAGAGCACCTGAAATAATATTTCTATTAGTGTATCTTGAAATAATAATAATAGTCATAAAATATTATTATTATTAATGATAATAATAATAATAATAATACAATTAATAATTAGAAGCCATAGTCATACTAGCAGAAGTGATGGTGATATAAATGACCATCACTACTGATACTACTAGAATATACACAACTACTTCTACTATAACTATTACTAATGTTACTCACTATTACCAATAACAAGTGAGTAAGAATAAATACTAAATACATTACTAATAATAGTAGTAATGATAGTTGCAAAATATTACTACTACTATATTTTCTACTACTACTACTTATTATGATGATGATTAATAATAATAATAATTAGTATGAATAAATACTAGTTAAAGAAGTAATAGTAGTCAGAAAAATATTACATTTTCTATTAATACTACTACTACAACTACTACTAGTAATAATAATAAGAACAAATAGTAGTTATAGAATTAAAAGCTGGAAAAATATTACTACTATTACATTTTGTATTTCTAAATCTATTAGTAATAATAATGAGTAATAATAAATACTACTTATAGTTGTAAAAGCTTTAAAATATTGTGACTAAATCTACTATTACTACTATCACTACTAGTACTTTTACTAGTACTGGTACTGCTAGTAATAAAAAGTAAGAGAAAACACTACTTATAAAAGTTGTATCCGTTTGAAAAATTCTGTGACTTCTATACTGTATTTCCTATTACTATTACTACTACTACTACTACTACTACTACTACTAATGAGTAAGAATAAAGACTAGTTATTGAAGTAATAGTTGGAAAAATATTACTACTACTACTACATTTCCTATTACTAGCACTACTGCTACTACTAATGTGAAAATACAAATATTAGTTATAAAAGTAATAAGTGGAAAAATAGTAGTACTACATTCACTACTACTACTAATAATCATCATCATCATCATAATATAATAATAGTAGTATAATAAATACTCATTATAGAAGAAATAGTACTTGTAAAAATATTACTACTATTTTCTCTTACTGCTTACTACTACTACTATTACCACTAATAATAATACTAACAGAAAGAAAAGTACTAGTAATATCCTGTAAATGCTACATGGGTTAGACGGGCATCCCGACCAGAGGTGGGAATGGTTCCTTACCTGGGTGGGAGGCTCTGAGCAGGCAGATGGGATGGACGGACAGACAGACGGCTGGAGGGGGATGGACGGACAGCCCATCAGAAATGAAGGACATTACAGGGGACACACTATTCCCCTAGGACAAGAGATGGCAGCAGCCCTCTGTATTGGCGCCCATTTGGGAACCAGCAGGGAATGCTGGGAAATGTAGTTCAGCAACAAAGCCCTACTGGGGACCATGGATGCTGCAAAGGGGTGCTGCAGAGAGATGTTTTCCCTAATTAGTGGGACTTCCGTATGACCTGGAAGTGCTTCCATCGGGCAGTGGCCCTGGTACCAGAAGTACTCGTGGGTCCTTACAAAAAGGAACTACATTCCCTTATCCAGGCGAGTCGGAGCTGGGAGGACATGGTGCAACACTTGACTGGAGGAGGGCAGTGCGGTAATGAGTGGAAAGAGTATTGTGGAGATAAAGGAACTGGAAGGAAGACTTGTGCATATGCTATTTTTGGAGGTACTTGGTTAAAACCTTACATTATTTGAACCCAGGACTCTTTGTGTGTTCGTATTTTGGGGTTTGAGGCTAGCTGACAGCCCGGTTCCATTACAATCCGTAATAGCAGAAATTACTGTTTCAATGTATGCTACTATCATTGCTACTGTACTACTTCTACAAGTTTTACTACTAACAGAAATTACATATTATTAGTAGTAACATTATTATTATTATTAGCAATAGTAGTAATAATAATATTAGTCACTGCTAAATTAAGCATTTACAAGAAAATATAGATATATTACAAGTTTTAATACAAAATTGCAGATATTTGTAAATAATAATCACGACCTTTAGCGAGGACTATTCATTTTTAACTTTTAATTTGTATTTGGTTCTACTTGAATATTGTAGTAACTTTGTAAAGCTCTTTCTAATACAGTAAGTAAATTAAAGATGGGCTGATAGATTATTTGGAAGGAATCCTAAATTGTAAAAAAAAAAAAAAAAAAAAATCCAAGTCCATGAATATCTGATTTGACAGCAGACAAACATTATTTGCCCTTGTCACGTAGGTGTCATTACTTTTAATGTCATAATGACAGGGGGACACACTCTCTGCAGTTCCTGACCCCAGACACACATACAGTGGAATTTGTATTGTCATACACTGCATCAGGTGAATCTTTTCCAATTGGGGGTCTCCTATTTGCATACCCATTATCATCTGTGATTTAACAGACCTGGGGCCTCATGTATAACGCCGTGCGTAGAACTCACACTATAACATGGCGTAAGCACAAAAGCGGGAATGTGTGTACGCACAGAAAAATCCAGATGCAGGAATCTGTGCATACGCAAACTTACACGTTCTTCCACTACATAAATCCCGATTAGCGTGAAAAGTAACGCACGTGCACGCGCCTTCTGCCCCACCCCCAACTCCTCCCAGAATTACGCCTCTTTGAATATGCAAATCAATATAAATAGCCTTCTGTGAAAAGACAATGGGAAAAGCATGGGGGAAAATATAAGAATTTCAGCGAATACCAAGTGGAGGCAAAGGAAAAACGTACTATTTGTTGGTTTAAACAGTGGTATAATCAACAAAAGGAAGTTGATCGAGTGACCTAGTGTCGGAGAAACTCAAAAGCTCAAGTTCACAAAGTCACACAGTGCCCAAAATAAAAAAGAAGTTGTCACATATCAAAGTCTCCATGAAAAGGCGATTTGTAGCCCACTGTCTGAGTGTCGTATGAAAGCTTATTAGGGTACAGAGAAAAAAATAGCCACACAGTGGGGAAAAAAACACAAAATGTCAACTTTAATCTCGAAATTTCCACTTTATCACATAGTTTATTTTGTCATTAAAGTAGAACATCATAAACTTCATCTTAAAATCGTTTATTTTACTAGTTTCTCAAATCCCATTGTAACTAAAGTAGCATGTTAAATGCTTTGTTCTGTATTTGATCTTCTATGCTCTGTGTGTGTGAATCACTACGTGCTTCTGTTCTTTCTCTTTCTCCGACAGGACACAGAATCCATTACATTCGTGATATTACAGCTCTCTGAATAATTAAAATAGTGAGATGTATATGTGATATTTTTTTCATGATGATAGGAATGAAAGCATGTTATTAAACATGGGAACACGGTGGCGCAGTGATTGTTCATATCTCACGCAAAAGGCATGCTGCGCCAATGCGCGACCTTCGATGAAATAATTTATTACAGAAGTACTGTCTCTTTCAAACGTACTAACCTCCAATTCCTGTCCTTACTTTTCTTTCTCCAAATACCCAATCGCCACACAATCAGCTCTGTAATAGATGTGAAGCCATCTGTAAGCTTAGAACGGCGATTCTTCAAAACTTTTAAGGAACATTGAAATATCTTCGTAGTACATGTTTAATTATTCTATCCATCTATCCTTCCAGTGTCGCGTCAGCACCAGCAAGAATACAGCGCAAGGCAGGAGCAATCCGTGAACTAGCTAGCGCTGCGGCACCGTGTCCTCACTTGTTTAATTATTAACAATACAGATTATTTAAATGAAGTTAAAGTTTTATCTGTATAATATAATCAACATATTTTGCTGCATTTCATCTTAAAAATGATATCGTCATCATACACGCTTTATAAAGTGGCGCAGGTTGTGCAATATTATAACTGTAGTGCAAGTTTACAGTGAGGTAATTATACTTATAAGTACAAACAGTTCTACAAGGAGCACTTGATTGAGTGTGTTTATAGTTCTTGGAATTAAACTGTTTGTGAACCGCGAGGTCCGTACAGGAAAGGCTTTGAAGCATTTGCTTGATGCTGTATACCGATAATTCTGTTTCCGATCAGCTGCTGCTGTGATTCCCCACTCAGATACAGTGATATAAATACTCCGAGTGGTGCAGTGAGAGTAATATGGAAAAAGATGATCCGCTGTGGCAACCCTTAACGGGAGCAGCTGAAAGAAAAAGAAGGTGCAGTGAGAGTAACAACGCTAAAGCAGTTATGGTATTTGGAATATTATGGCTATTCCCTGGACCATTATATTGCTACAGGTTAATTACAATCAGATGCATTACACTAATAAACAATATGCAGTTAGTTTCAGTGTATTTATAAAGCCGCGTCAGGAATGTGGAGCTAAGAAAGAAAGGGTAACCACACAGGAACAGTAGCACTGCTTTGACGCTGGGTGCCGCCAGTCTGCAAAACCGAGCGGAGAAATTGCGTACGCCAGGGTATGAGGTACCGTGGAAATGTGCGTGGCTTTTCGCCAAGTTTAGGTTTTATACATTGTGATTTGAGCGTGGAAACGTTCGTACGCAACATTTCTGTGTGTGCGCACCGTTTATACATGAGGCCCCTGGAGAGTGAACCTCTTACCTATTGCACTGGTGTCACCATCTGCACTGTTATAAATGGTTTTAGCTTTGCAGTTTATTGGAAATGTCCAGTAGGCTAGGGTACTAGATGGTCAGTAATTATTACACTGAAGCATACTTTAATTCATGTGAAATATTATTCCGTTTATAATTCATAATAATAATGTTAGAATTGATTGAACTTATATGACTGACCTGAATTAGGAAGACATATGCCATGCATATTTAACGCTGACAGCCCCAGTGTCACTGCAGTCTGTTATAATTTGTCCGTCATTATGGACCATCATTATTCCTTTACTGTAATGGACATAAATGAGCTATCGGAAGAAAACAAGATCAATATCTCACCACTATGATGGAGCTATTAGTCTGATATTGGAAAGGGTTATATAAAAGTAATCTGTAAAATAGCCAAAGATGCATAACAAAGTGATTGCTTTGCATATCCAAATGCATCTTGAAGTGAAATGCTACTAACTCAGCCCTACACGGTCTTAATGGGAACTCCCATTTTTTAAGTACACATTTTCCAATATTCACTTAGTTCAGCAGAAATTCAATAATTCAGATTTGTTGACGGAAGGTTAAAATATAATAACAGCCATATATAGAAATTACAAGACCTGGTCTGAGACTAAACTGGTGGCTTTATAGTATACTACTATTGTGTTTTTTTCCGGACTCCTGGGGTTCAAATCGTAGCCATTACGTGTGCAGAGTCAGTGTGTGGTCAGCCCGCATCAATCTGAGCAAGTGTCCCCTGTGATGGACTGGCACCCCACCACACTCAGGCACTTGAAAGCCCTACAACTGCTGGACCCTGGACATACGGGAGCACAAAATGGTTAGTTTCCGTTAGGCTAAGAGACATCCAAAGTCAACATTTTTGGTTCAGAAAAATACAAAACATTCATAATGCTATGATCAGCTGCTCTTTGGCTTTAAATAAAAAAATTCAGTTTTAAGCCCTAAAGAACTCATATTTATATTTCATTTTGAGTTATTTTTAACAATGTTAAAAACTTAATCATGTTCTCCCGTGACACCCTGTTGTTTTTTAAAGGGCATTGCCATTTTTGGATTATTTGTTTTTTGAAATGCTGTGTTCATATGCTATCGGATGTACAGTAAAGATAAGTTTCTGAGCTGGAAATTCCAAGTGAACTCATTATGAACTCTGATCTACAAGTCGGACAATTAAGAGAAAACAAAGGAACCCAAATCCTTGGAGTTGTGGCACAATGCTGACCTTTCACGTTAGCCAGTTGTATAAAATAAAACATATAACTTAGTCAGGCAGAAATGTCTTTTTGTGGTTGAATTGCATTTGGAGTGAAGTGATATATATTTAATCCATTTATTTTACTCTTTATTTCCAGAAAAATGCTATTTATCTTTAATTTCTTTTTTGCAGGCCAAGTAACAAATCAACAGCCTATTATATCTCAGCCAGTATTCCTCCCCTGGCAGGGATTCAAATTCATGTTGTATGTCGTCTTTGTTAATTTTTTTCATGGGAATTGTTACGTATGCATCATTGCAACGTATAACTGCCCGTGACTGAATTTTTTTCTCTCTATTAAATAAAATGACTTTTTCAAATATTTGGCTCTGAGATTTGTTAATTGTCTTTGTAAAAGCTATTCTAACTGGAAACTGTTAACATTTTAATACGAATGGCATATTACTATCTCCATTGTTGTGTAATGTTATCCCCTGAAGATGTACTACATTACCTTTCTTGGATACACCTTTCTTTCTACAGTAATTCGTGCATTGGAAGACTGGACGTTGTTAACGGTTGTAGATATTCTTTGTGATATTTTAAGTTGTTGTTTTCATCTTCCACACGATTACCACCAACTGTTTCAGCATAGTCTATCGATATGCATTTAACCAATTTGCCGTATAACCGTTCAACATTTTTGGACGCAACCAATTTGATGTGTAGCAGATCGACATTTTTGCTGTTAATTCGTCTGACTTCCTCGTTTCTCGGTGCTAGGATTGCATGTGTACTCATTTTTTATGTTGATAACCCTTCGTGATGAAATTCTTCAATAAGATTTGGACATAATACTTCTCCTTTAATTGGGAACTTAAAGTGAAGAAAACATTAAAATGTATAAGAGCTGAGAGCGCAGGAAGTGTGTCTGACAAAAGCATTCACACGAATGAGAGTTGAGAGGATCGTGGTCATGTTTGAAAATGTTTGAGAGGAGGGCATGGCTTGAAAAAATAAGGCAAAAGTCTCGTCTCGTGGACTTGAAAAAATCTCTCTTCCAAAAAGTCTTGTCTCCTAAAAGTCTCATCGCATCGAGAGATTTTTTTATATAATAGAGAGATTCTTCAAGGCCCTTTGTATATCTAGCTGGGAATTTTGACAGGGATTTTCACCCCAGTGGACATTAACGGAAGTACTTTTTAGAACTTTAGGGACTTACTTGCTTTGGAACTTCTAGTTCACAACACAGTGACCTTGCGTTTCTCCAAATAGTCTGACTGCAATCCGGCATGAATGCAATGAAGTTGGATGGTAAAACATCACAAATCAGAGCTCCAAATCATCAGCGACCATGTGAACACAGCATTAGTATTCTATTGCTAAGTAGGGTCAACAGGAAGTGTGTGACATGTGACATTACTGGGTCACAAGTTTACAGGTCAGCAAGTTTCTGGTTGTTCAAGATTGTGAAAACTAAATGTTTCTCTCATACTTTCTTTGTTGTTTGGCTTCCAAGCTTTAGACTTTTATTCGGGATCTTCTTGACTACAAATTAGAGTTTTGTTTTTGCTTTGGTGCTTTGACTGACTTTTCTGGTTATGAATTTTGTCCGTTTTTCATTTTATTTCATCTTTTGGTCTTGTACTGTAAAATCACTTCTACTTCCTCCATTGCAGTCACAACACATAATGTCCATCCATTCATTATTTGAATGAAGTGTTAAATCAATTTATGCAGTGATTGGTTACTCTGTATTGGCCGTGTGTGGATGGGTGGGCTCTGTGATAAACGGGCAGCACGTTCAGGGTTGGGAGCTGCCTTGTGTCCAATGTGGTTCTCCAAACCCCTAATACAGGTTTGAGAAACTTGATGTTATGTTATTCATCCATTGATTGGTGACATTCGATCATTTCAGCATGGCTGTGTTTGTATGGTGGACTGGGTCCCTGTGATTAGAACACTCTAGATGAGAACAGGCCATTCAACCCAACAAAGCTCGCCAGTCCTATCCACTTATTTCTTTAAAAAAAAACATCAAGTCGAGTTTTGAAAGTCACTAAAGTCTGTCTACCACACTACTTGGTCTCTTATTCCAAGTATCTATTGTTCTTTGTGTAAAGAAAAACTTCCTAATGTTTGTGTGAAATTTACCCTTAACAAATTTCCAACTATGTACCTGTGTTCTTGATGAACTCATTTTAAAGTCACAGTCTTGATCCACTGGACTAATTCCCTTCATAATTTTAAACACTTCAATCATGTCACCTCTTAATCTTCTTTTGCTTAAACCGAAAGACTCAGCTCTTTTAATCTTTCCTCATAATTCAACCCCTGTAGCCCCGGAATTGGCCTAGTCGCAGAGTCCCTTTTGGCATTTACAGGATTTGAACCGGCAACCTTCCGATTGCCAGTGCAGATCCCTAACCTCAGAGCCACCACTCCGCCTATGTACAGTATATGCATGTGAAGTGTGTATATGTTGATTTGTATAGTTGGTGTGCATATTTTTATTGCTGGATATGCATATGCATGTGAAGTGTGTATATGTTTCTTCATGCTGTAGATGTGTAAATGTATATTGGTGAATGTGTATATGCATATGAAGAGGGTATATATTTCTTTGTGCTGTAGGTATGTGTATGAATATTTGTGGATGTGTATATGCATGTGAAGTGTGTACATGTTTATCTTTGCTCTAGTAATATATATGAAAATTAGTGGACATGCATGTGAAGTGTGTATGTGTTTATTTGTGCTTTAGGTGTGTATATGCATATTAGAGTATATGTACTGTATATGCAAGTTGATGTATGTATGCATAATACTGGATATATATATATATATATATATATATATATATATATATATATATATATATATATATATATATATATATATATATATATATATAGATATATATATATATATATATATATATATATATATATATATATATATATAGATATATATGTATATGTTTCCTGAGCCGCAAGGTGAAGCTCTCAATTTACCAGTCGATCTATGTTCCTACCCTCACCTATGGTCATGAGCTATGGGTAGTGACCGAAAGAACGAGATCGCGAATACAAGCGCCTGAAATGAGTTTCCTCCGCAGGGTGTCTGGGCTTTCCCTTAAAGATAGGGTGAGAAGCTCAGTCATCCGGGAGGGGCTCAGAGTAGAGCCGCTGCTCCTCCGCATCGAGAGGAGTCAGATGAGGTGGCTTGGGCATCTAATCAGGATGCCTCCTGGACGCCTCCCTGGTGAGGTGTTCCGGGCACGTCTAATCGGGAGGAGGCCCCGGGGAAGACCCAGAACACACTGGAGGGACTATGTCTCTCGGCTGACCTGGGAACACCTTGGGATTCTCCCAAAAGAGCTAGAAGAAGTGGCCGGGGAGAGGGAAGTCTGGGCATCTCTGCTCAAGCTGCTGCCCCCGCGACCCGACCTCGGATAAGCGGAAGAGGATGGATGGATGGATGGATGTATGTTTCTTTGTGCTTTTATTGAATAATGCACATCAGTGGATATGTATTCATAAGTGATGTACATATGTTTATTTCTGTTGTAGGTATACAGTATATATGTGTTTATGCATGTGGGGTTGTTTATTATTCAAGTGTGGCATGTGTGCATATATTGCTTCCAGTGGATGTGTGTATGTAATTCTGAGGATGTGAGAGCATATACTGTCAATATACTGTATATAAAGTATCACACATGGTATAATGCTTTTTGGAGTTTACAGTTGAGATTTTTTTAATCATCATTAAAAATAAAGCTTAAGATGTGCTCTCCATCAGTGTATTTGTTAAATTACCAAATCCACCTGTCTCCTAGAGCTCTACAAGGATTATAACACGTATATTTTTAAACTAAAACTCCCACTCTAAATCATGCAATTTTAAAAATTATTTTTCATTTGCAAAATCAAATGCATTCACTCTAGTCAATTAAATCGGCTCCTCTGAAGCATTCTAATCTGAAGGGAAAAGAACACAGCATGCATTTTTGTGGTGCTACCATCTCAGTTTTTCTATACAGTGAAGCCTGATTTAAATGGCACCTGGAGGGACTGGGAATAAGGCTAAATGTCACTGCGGCTTGTTGGAGGAATAGCAATGTGGTTATTATGACAAGAGTCTCGAGCTGCATTACAGAACAGGACAGTAATCTTACATTTTGTGAAGCTACACAGAAATGATGTCACTGACCACACATCCTGAAACTGACAGTGCGCCGAGGAAATAAGAGTCTTGAGGAGCAGTTCATAAGTGGCCCCATGAGGGAAGAGGCTGACTCATTCTCATACAAGCAATCGAAGGCAAGTAAGCTCATGTTGTGAGTGCCGGTCCTCAGTTTTAACTACTACAGGGTTACTTGTAAAAATCCATGAAGAGGCGTAACAGTCAAAGAAAATGGGTGCACAGATAAACATATGCACATCTCCCATGCATACTGTATATGGTTTATTTAACTACATCTTTACATTCATTTTTTTCTTGTTATCACAGTAGTTTATGGTACTCATAGTTTGTAATATTTAAATCATTGCAATGATTAAATTAACAAATTATTATTTGTTAATTTTTTTTGGCTTTCCTGAGGAATTTTTTGGGATTTTTTTTTTTTTTGGGCTATTATGAGGTTTCACTTACAGTACGTCCAAATCAACAGCCACTTATGAGGTTTCACAATGTCCATTTTAAATACTGACGGGTGGCACCATCTTGGCGATTTTTGTGTTGACTGTTGCTGAGGTGACCTCCCAGAAGTCACAAAGAGCGTGCTTGTGTGACATCATCAGCATGACCCTCCAAAGGATCATATTATGCGCTGTTTCAAAATCCGTGTTTGGATAAAACTGAAGACTTGACGTGCTATTTCCGATATTTTTGTTCTCACCATTTTGACTTGCTTTCCAGCTTACGATTCTGACTTTTGTATCTCGTATTTCTGGCTTGGCAAAACATTGGATTGTCTCACTGATTTTAACAGAGAGAGAGAAAGAAGTCATGCAGTCTTGTAGCTAAATTAAAGTTAAATTCAGAGAGGTCTCGGGTTCAAATGGCAGTGTTGGTGTATTACTTAACACTAATGTGTGTGCCTTTTGTATAATTCATCTTTCCATACACCACCCTTTCCTGGCAGACATCACCCGAAAACATATTAAAACACAACTTTTACGCCAATACTACAAAGGTATTCCCAGTTGGTGAAGTGCTTTGCTTGGGGACACAAAGTAAAGTAGATGTAGACCCACAACTTGTGTCATTGTGCTTTGCAGTCTACATTCAAAACTATTTGGCTGTGACTCTTTGGAGTTGTAGGTTTAATATCAAAGACTTCATCATGATCTCATTTTACACTATGAAAGTAACATCCTTATGACCATCTACTTCAGCACTGTGTACTTAATTAGGGTGCAGATGATGATACACTATATATTTCACATGTGTGGCTTTATTTAGCTCACTCCATTTTCCAATGCTTACGTTTAGCTTTTATGTTTGAAGTGGCACCCAAAAATTCACGGAATCGGTAACTAGTATGGGAGCAGATTGTAGAGCTTGAATATGCACCTAGATATCGTTTGGCATCTTTGACGTCTTGTTAATCAGTCCGCCAAGTGGCATCATACTGAGTTCATTGAGTGTGAATCTCTTGCATTTATTCTACAATTATGTATGTGAATTGGGTGATTGTTTTTTTTTCCTCCAAGCCACCATGACAGATTTTCAAGAGACCACAATGATTGTGTTTTTTTGACATTGATGGACTTGTTCATGAAGAGTTTGTTCCCCATGGACAGACTGTTAATTATGGACATTACACTAAAGTGCTGAGGTGTCTATAGTAAAGCATCTGGAAACGTCCAGCAGAAGTTGTGCATCCAAAACTGGAGTTTACACCATGATAATGTACAGTACCTGCACACACTGTGTTGATCAAGAGCAATATAATTTTTGTTTCGCACCATCTGTATTTGCCATATCTTGCTCCCTATGATTACTTTTTGTTCTTGAAATTAAAATTGAGACTAAAGGGAAAAAGATTTGCTACTATGGAAGACATCTGGGAAAAATGTGTGGCGGACTTTAGACATCGGCGGAGGGCTGCCACTCTGCCCGGGGTTTGTTTCTGCCTTGCGCTCTGTGCTAGCTAGGATTGGCTTCAGCAGACCCCCGTGACCCTGTGTTAGGATATAGCGGGTTGGAAAATGACTGCCTGACAGGAAATTTTAACAGGAATGAAGAAAGTGTTGGGACAAGTGTATTGCATCTCAAGGTGACTTAGTTATCGCAAGGTATTATGAAGGTAACTAAAAGAGAATTGCTGTAAGTTTTATAATAAAGATTTTTTTTTTAACAGTTCCAGGAACTTTTTGTCCTCCCCCTTGTAATTTTGAAGGAAGCACCATGTAGATAAGGCACACTATTGCTGCATTGTATTTACCCCGGAAGTCGGATGTCAGAGCTGGGAATGACGTCAAACCAGAGTTGATCGCATTCCAATGAAATATTCGGAAACCCAATATGGATGTGCCCAGGAAAATCCTTGTTGTGCTTGCTCCATCGGAATAAATAACAGTTGATAACACATTACATGATATTTTGTGTATCTAAACACTGTGGCAGCATGGCTGAAGCTGGACAGTACTGTATGTACGGCTGATTTATTGAGACACAAATTAACAGAAGTGCTAATAAACAGTATAATACTACAGCACTCACTAAAGTGTGCGATGAATGCCATCATTTTGGATTGACGTCATGATCTGAAGTTGGACAAACTCGGACTCTAAAGGCCAGCCCTGATACTTAAGGGGAGGTTCCAATTCAAAATCCGACTAGGAACACGGAAATTCTGATTTCTCACTTCAGTTTGGAGCGCAGCCTGGCCTAGTCCTGATTGACAGCAGTAAATGTGACAATTTTGCTTCTTATTAAGGAGTCATTAAGGTTAAAATGAAAACCTCAAGAAATTCAGAGTAATCACTTAGGTAAGATGGATGTACCACACAGGTGTCAAAGAAGATACACACACAAAGAGAAAACGGCCACAAAGGAGGTGGGAAAAGGCAACTGAAGAACAGACAGAACCTCTTAGAGTCAGCCAGGTTGGGAGAAGGGTGGGTGGAAGTGGGAAGGTCTCCGGGGCACAAAGGCACAGCCCCTGACACAGCCTGGTTCTGCATCTGGATCGGCCGGGCAGCAAGTGTTGGACTGGATAGCACAGCCAACGGGTGGGAAAAGCGACACAGCTGTAGGGATAAAAGAAAAAACAGAGCAGGGAGAAGTCAGTGCAGATCATTTATTAACATTCCTTTCATTAGTTCACAGAATCGATAACACAGGAAATGTTACGGGTGGACTTCGTTTCAGCAGCAAGTACCCTAGTGGTTCACCTGACCAAGAACTTCCAGGCATTATGCTCTGGTCATATCCTGCCATACTGCAGAGAGCAGAAATGCCTGCTAGACTTATCTGAAGAGGTCCATACAGTTGAGATGTCTTGTTTGCTCATCAGAGGAAACATGTGTTATGGAAGCCATTAGCTGCAGGACATTAAACATCAACTTAGTCGTTTGGAAGTGGGTTACTGGTCATCAGGTGTCCTCAAGGTGAGTGGCCTTTCTTGCGACAAACACATCATAAAGTAATAAACTGAGTGTCACAGGCTAATTATAAGAATAATAAAAAATAAGTACTAATGGCTTTACACAGACCATTTAACAGTTCTAAAGTCCAAAGATATCCACAATATCTCTATTATTCATAACAAGCACAAAAAAACGAGGAGAAAATGTCAAACTCATTTTATTTCCAAAGTTTTATTAAAAGGCATTTATTGAGACAACAGAGTGCTTTCAGAGCAGAGTGGCCTTTATGACTCAAAAGAAGAAATCATTACATCAGGTTTTTGTTTCTAAAAATGGCATATCGGAAGAGGTGGACATGATTTTATAAGAGGATTTCCCCCACATATTCCAGAAGATGAGGATTACCCTGCACAGAGGTGATCAAATGGAATGGCTTTTACAATAATTTAGGGAGCTTGTTCTGCTTTCCAGTTAATTGCATTACATTGTGTGGTCAGGCAAACATCTGACACTTGGATTCGCTCTGTTTGAGGCTCAAAGGTGGAAATCTGGCTTTCTAGACATAGTGCAAAATTACATCACCATGAATTGATATTGTGCAGCATGGTGGAGCAGTAAGCAGCGCTGCTGCCTCACAGCTTCGAGGTCCTGCCAGAAACCATGTTGAGTTTGTATGTTCTCCCTACATTAGATTTTCTTCAGTTCCTTTAATTTTCCTCCTACATCCTTAAAGATGTGTGTGTTCAGTTAACTGGTGATCCTACATTGGACCCTGTGAACATGTCTTGTGATGGACTGGAGGCCAATCCAGGGTCACGTCTCTGGCCCTCACAAGTCCAAAGAGCTGGATGGATGGATGAATTTATTTAATTATATTATAAGCAACCTTAAGAACAAAAATCTGTGATGGACTGGCACCCTGCAGAGATGTTGTTTCGGCCTTGTGCCAATTATTAATGGGAACATGCCCTGGATAAGCTGGTTAGAAAGATGGATGGATGGATAGATGCATGGAAGAACCAAAATAAAATGTACATCCACATATTGTATATGTACATCATATTACATTTAACAGTGCTTTGTTATATATTTTATTATATTAGTGCAATAATACAGAACTTTTAGAATGAATGTAAACATGAATAAATAAAATAACTATTTGTACTGGGGCAGTATGGATGGGCATTCCCTTACCCAACCTGGAAGCCAATACAATAGGTGTACTTTGGAGACATGGCCTTCTGGGACCATGTGTTCCCTCCCTCTAGTGAAGACTGGGACACCCTCAGGCTGCTTGGGAGTGGTGGTTCCAAAGGGCAGCCCTGTTGAGATCCTTGTGTGTCACTGGTGGGAGCTGCCAGGAGGAGGTTCCTCCATTTTGTGCAGCCAGAAGTGATTCCTGGGTGCAACAAAAGTACTACTATACTGGAAGTACATGGAGTTCCACCATCTTAACCAGGTGAGATGACATTGAGAGCGTAGGAGGGCATCATTTGCCCGGAGGGGAAAGCCTACTGTTTATACCAGGTTTAGTGTGTGATGTGAAACCTGAGAAAAGGTAGTGTGCCTAATAAAAGACTCTTTCTGGATCAGATCTTAGAGAAAAGTCAAGCAAAATGACACCTTTTATTGGCTAACTAAAAAGATTACAATATGCAAGCTTTCGAGGAAACTCAGGCCCCTTCTTCAGGCAAGATGGATCAGATCTTGCAAATCAGGCAGTTGTGTTCTAGGTTTAGGGTGTGGGATGTCCCCTAAATGTCATACTTTATATGACAGGGTATGACACAGCCTTGGTTACACCTTCCATATAATGCTTACTTGCCAGAGTCCCCAACCTACCCTATTGATGCAGACATGCTTAAGACTGCACTGTTTCCCATTTTGTGCTTCTCTCATAGCTATTTAATTCACTCTTTTAATGTAAATGTGCAACAAAGATGTCAATTCTGGTAATATGAACATTTGTGGAATGTCAGTAGTGATGCTGAGAATTACCAGGCCATATAAAAGTGCTACATCATCATTTTACATAAGGCGGTTACTAAGTGTTGGCGCACTGCAAAATGACACATCTTAATCGGGCCTCTGACAGGGTCACAGCCTTAAGAATCAAATGCTTTCATGTGTTTATAGAATACAGAATATGACAAAAGTCTAGAGAAGATCGCAGTTACTCATTTAGTAATGAAAAATGACAATTTTCTGGACAAACTATAATTCAACTCCAAATGTGACTAGATTTGAAAATGTATCATAACTAACAAAACATATTTGTTGAAACACACAAAGCTGAGGGTTTAATTTATTTACTAACTAACTAAAATGTTTATAAAAGTAGTTTTACTAAAACTACCGGTCTTTTAGAAGGCCGTTCTAACTGAAGGGCCAAATGGTGTTTACAGTGGGATCACTGAGACGACGCATTGTGAGAAGAAAACAATTTTTATCTTTTATAGTTAGGTGTTTATTAAGAATTTTTTGTGCATTTATTTTAATAGTTTTGAACAATCTTATTTTTTCTTTTTTTGTTTTTTGAGTCAAAGAATCCGTTTATAACGTTTATTTTCCTTTTACCGTTTACTTTCCAGATCCAATTTTTGGATCATTTTTGATGCCATTTTATATTTTACTGTTACTAGGACAGGAGATTTGAGGAGGAGCAAGACGACCACACTGGCAGTAGAAGTAGTCCAGCTTATTTGAGTGTCAGATGCCAGTAGCCACTAGGGAAATCTATGAAGAGAGAGCTTCTGTAAGATTGTATAGCCTAAACAATTTAAATATTTAATAATTTTTTCTAACTCTTTGAGGGCTGAATATTTTTTCCAAAAAACTCAGTTTTCTGAAAAGCACACAAAGCAATGGTTTCACACATAAATCAACCTAAAACGTCTGTTGCTATGTGCTATGGCTGCTGTTGGCGCATGTTTGGCATCTCTGTGGCTGCACGGGGGCACCTCGATGGCCAGCAGGAATGCACGGTGGGCCGGTTGCCTTGGCTGTCTTCGCACAGCAGGTCAGCAGCGGTGGCAGTCGCAGTGTCATGCAATATAGTTTGTACCTCTTGTCATCATCATAAGTGGTGGTCCATTCAGGCGAATGCTGCCATAGGCGCATCAGCTACCCAAACACGTTCAGCATCACGAGATCACCTGGGAACTGATCGGCTGATGCTGGTACTGCACTTTCATTTTCGATCTCCATCTCCTGATTACTTGTATCAAATTTCAAGTCTGACAAGTCAGAGTCCCATTCAGCGATAATGCGTAAAACGTCCATGGGGTATTTTAATTTGCACATTCGCTTTAGTCTCTCGCCAGATATCGATGCCATTTTAGAAATTGTTTGCTCTTCGTTAATCACGCAGGGAATCTCGGTCAAATCAACAAAGCTACTTAACTTTCCTTCTAGCAAAGAGAGTCGAACTAAAACACAAGGGCGAGTTTTGTCGCAGTTCACAGCCGATTACCGTCCTCTACCCCCTGAATTTCGACAAAAGTCGAAATCAGCCCTGAAACAGTTAAGTCAATTTTGCGCATATGTGGAATAAACAAAAGCAAGTAAATGTCATGGTGTGGCTAGGGTTTTGTCTCTGGCTCATGTATAGTTTCCTTTCATTTATAATTTTTGTTGTTTATTGTATATTATGTTGCATCTTTTGTTATTGGAAACATGTTTAGTCTTTTGGTGTGTTATATTTTGCATATTCATTTGTTAATTAATTATTTGTTAAGTATATAATGTTTGTGGTAATGCATTTATATTTAGTTAAGTGCTCTGTCCCCTCAAGACAGTGTGTGTCAGGGGGAAAGGCCACCATGATGATCAGCCGGAGGACCGCACCCTGCTTATTTATATGATGCAGAGAGCCAGACCTTCCAGAATGAAATAATGACTTGTAGAGTTCATACCATTTGTGAATATTGTTTGATTTTCTGTTTTCTGATTTGTGCTGTTTTTTTGGACTTCGGAATTGGATTACAGACTGGATTTGTTTCTTTTGGGGTGCCTTTGTAGACACACCATTTTTAATTATTTGGTTCTACATTGTAATGGTCTAACACATTTTTGAAAAATAAAGAAGCCGAGTATAATTTTTGCCCCGACTTGGGGTTCATGGTCATCCCGTTCTCCAAAAGGCACTTTTAGATAATTTTGAGATTTTTTTACATTTATAAGCCTAGACCGATATTGGGGGGTTGCATGCTGAAGCCTGCTTTTTAAATTTTGGGCTAGGCTAACTTGGAGTGAGGCATCTTTTTGGGTTCCGTATCAGGTGAGCTCTTGGATATTTAGAGACGTTCACTCTTTCCGCTGTGGTTTGTGTGGAATTTCATGACAGTAAGAGCTAAAAAGGTTTTTCTGAAAATGAATGAGTTACCGTGCCCTACATTTATTACCTTTGATATAAATTTTGCTACATGTGATTATCAGAAAACACAGCTGATAGGAAACACTTCTATCTCAAGCAAGCAGCACCTCTCATGTAGCAGGCAGGGAGTATAAAAATGTCATTATGGATAGTGTACATGCAGAGTGTCAGACAGGAAAGCCTAACAGAATTTATTGAGAAATACTTGTATGCTGATATAATGCTATTGGATAAGGTGCTCTAAATTTAAAAAATTCAGTTAACAGAATTAAATTAAGTTAACAAAAGTAAAAATGAATGACATATATGAAGCCCAGGTTAATATAATATACAGAGGCACAGAGGGTGAAATCTGGTAATATGGCTACAGACAGCGAAAGTAAAGTAGTTCCCGCAACCAAGGTGCTCATATTGTAAGAAGTCTGTTGATTAATTGCTGCTGTCCTGCTGACCTTGAACTTCAGGACCACAGAGCTGCTTATGCAGCAGTTTGCCTTGAGGATGGTCAGTCAGTCTCTTTATTCTTTAAACTGACTTCAGCGGTGTGCACTTTGTATAATGCATGGCTGAAAGGAGGGTTCGTGACAATCATAAGGCTGCCGGCGTCCATTTGGGAGTCTCAGGAAAAATCTGCTGATCTGCATTTTGAATAATTTATCATCCTCTTATGTGCCAAGGGGGCAGTGCCGCATCTGGCTGCTTGATATTTCTCTAATGCTGCACAGATGTTAAATAATTTTCCTTCCTCAGTATACACTGTTATACATGGCTTTTTATAAACTGACAAGTTAAAACTGCCATCTTTTGCAGTCACTTAGAGACAATACTTCACTAAATACCATTTTGTGGCAGCTTGGTCACGGGAATACTGGCTAATGAAAGGTGGCAGAGCAGGCAGGCAACTCCAAGTAGTCTTATAGGTGACCCTTCATAAACACCTTTGGGGTGGGGGGGAGTGTGATACAATTTCCATGCAAGTGGAGCTTCTACACGTCTAAACAAAATGGACTGCCTTTGAGCTGAGAATCTCCTGCCTGGGTAGAAGGTTTCTGCATTTTCTCATAGATATGGCAAGCAGTCTCCCCACTAAAAGGCCGCTCCCTGCTTCTCTTCTGTATGTCGGAGGATCCCCAAAAACAACTAATTTATTACAAAGCAGCGCCTAATTTACTGAGTAGTGGCATGCTGCAATGAAAACTAGCAGTCATAGCGGGTTATAAGAACCAGGATTTGGAAAAAAAACTTGAGATGTGTGCAAATCCCCCCTAAAGATATAAAAAATTTTGTAAACTAAAAATAACCTTAATCTTAAGGTCCTTAATCATAAGCACTCCCATTTATTATTTATGGGACTGAATAAAGGAACAGCTTATTCAGGGTCACCTACAGCTTATGGACCAGGGGGTGGAGAAGCCTGCTGTATAGAGTTTAGGCTCAGGGCAACAAATAGATACAAAGCAATAGTTTAAAAAAACAACAACAAAAAAAAGAGTAGAATTCTGCCACGTCACAAGCCAGGGTTTATTCTTCGACCTGAGTGATGGTGGCCGCTACGGCACCCCCTGGCGATCCAGCTGATTTACTCTTTCCATCATCCTCTCCAGAATGTGCCGTCAAAGCAGGACTCGGACTAGAGTGCCGTTGTCTCCTCATAAAGGGAAACACACTGGGTGAGAGGAAGAGAAAAGGGGGAACAGAGAAGCAGGGATGGTGTGTGAGCAATGGGCTGTCACTTGGCTCAGGTACTTGGCTAGCTCTTCTGACCAGACATATTTGAATTGCGTACCTTTTTTTCGTTTCCTGTGGTACAATTGCTTTGGCGAGCATATTCTTATACAGATCAGATTTGAGGTACCTTGGATAAGAATCCTAAAAAAACAAAAAAGCCGTATCACTGACTGCAGGCCAAGAACTGAGCATGGCCGAGATGGAGATTTCTAATGCTTTGCAGCTCTAATTATTTCACCATATGATTTGCAGGCATTCTAGGACATATTACTCTCAAAAGTAGGATACATCAAATAATAAAATGGAGCAAAATTTAACAGACAAATCTGACAAACCCATTTAATAAAGCAGGCCTGCTGGAAAGCAAAGTGGATTCTCTTACACAAAACTCATCCACTGTTGTTCCTGTCAGGTCACTGGTTCAAGTTTCCAAGGATTAAAAACAAACTGTTCAAACACTCTAGATGTCATATCATAAGTATTATGTTCATTACATTTTATATATTTGTGCAAAGATATATTTCATGACAATGGTGTCGTTTGCCACATTTTTAATGTGATTTCTTGGTCTTTCAAATGAAAAGAAAATGACTGGCAAGCTAAATCTCCCTGTTGGAACAAAAAACTGGAAATGCATTTAAGGTTTAGAGGGCCGTTCAGAGACTGTTAATGGATAGGTTTGGCATTTAAGTTGAAATTATTTCTTCACAAACACAGTATATATGCATTTGCTGCACAAAATTGTGTTCTAAAATTAAGCATTTCCTATAAATTAAAAAACATTCCTTGTCTGTATTAATGCTTTACAATGGAGAATATAGGGCACTGGGCGGAAAAGCTTAAAAACTTAAAAAATATGTCCATTTCCCATGCCAAGACAGTTGTCAATTATTAATCTGCAATTTTCAGTTACATGACAATTGTAAATTAGTTTATATGTGTTAATTTTCACCAAAAAACAGTATTATGAGATTCAGCCATTTTAAAAGAAGCCAGCTCTGCACACCACTTCAGCATTTGTCTTCTTTCTCAATAATCTTTCACCCCAGCCAAGGCCTGGTTTCCTCACAAAAGTTTTTGAGACACGTGGTTGCTTTTGTTTTGATCCACTTCTGTATTTTTATGAGAACATACACAATTAAATAGAAAACGTATCCTTATTACGAGAAAAACAGTACCAGGAACATGCAGCAAAATGATTATTTCCAGATCCCATTGTTGTCACAAACATGCATCAGAAACGCAGAAGGCATATTTTCATTTAGCAAAACTTTTGCTCCTAAATTGGTAAGATTTTAAGCATTTGTATTTTTTAAGAATTTTTTAAAATATACAGAAAACACTTAACTTCAGAACACAATTCTGCATGACAAATGCATATATACCATGTTTGTGAAGAAATAACTGCTACTTAAAAAATACCAAACTTATCCTTTATGTAATATAATATAAACTAATCAGATATCCTTTTACTGGCAGCACCATCAATTAAGTATCTCTTATTACAGTGTATTTATACCCTAATTACCCATTTATTTACCTGCCTAACTACACTGCAGGTAAGCATTATTACAGTGGGCTCACTTTGGTGCTTAAGCATGGAAAAGGTGATAAATAAGTAAAACATATTATTATTATTATTTATTATTATTAGGTTAAATACACAGTCAAATATGGGGGGAAGAATGAGCAATGGGTTTTTAAGTGTAGCGTTACTAAAGTTAAATTGTAAATACACATTAATATTGGACAGTTACACAAGGGTTCCACCTACAACTCCAACTATAATAGATGCAATATTAAAAGTAAAAATGATTTTTTTTCTCCTTACTTTTTTCATCAGAAAATAAATATGCATTTGAGCATCGTCCATTACATAGCGATGTGGAGCTTTGATTCCTTGCAGAGTACGATCCATGGTTTTACTGTCAATATTCACCCACTTACTTGCTCCTGGGACAAGAAACTGCCTGGAGAAGAAAATGAAATGACAAGTTTTAGGAGAAACAAGAATAACAGAGATGGAGGACTGTTGTTGACTAAACAATCTGGAACTATTGCCAACTTGATATCGCTAAAAAAAGGAATGTCTATTAAATGAAAAAAGGAATTTGTTCAGAATGCTTGGCTCAGTTGTTTAATCATACTGTAAATAATGAACCAATCCGTATGGGGGAGCAATTGCAGAAAGAGAAAATGAAAATGAAACATCCATCTTAACGAAAGGACAAGTGTATGTGTATTTGTCAGTGTATCTGTCTGTCCATCTGTTTGCTATGCCTTATATGCCTATATGCTATGTTATGTGCCATTTGGTATGAGATTTGTAAAAGCACGGTGAATGTTTGTGATGTGCCATCTACTGGAATGAAAAATGCAATACATTTTATTACCACATTCATTAAAAAGTACATTCCAGTAGAAGGTTCACATCAAACATTAATGCCGAATATGCTGAGGTCCACATTGACTTTCAACACATAATAGATTGGCAGCACAGCTAATGTATAACTATATCTATAATAGTTGATAAATATAATAATGGATCACATATACACACACATACATATTTATATATTTACACACACACATATATATATATACACAGGTGCTGGTCATAAAATTAGAATATCATGACAAAGTTGATTTATTTCAGTAATTCCATTCAAAAAGTGAAACTTGTATATTAGATTCATTCATTACACACAGACTGAGGTATTTCAAATGTTTATTTCTTTTAATGTTGATGATTATAACTGACAACTAATGAAAGTCCCAAATTCAGTATCTCGGAAAATTAGAATATCAATTAAGACCAATGCAAAAAAAGGATTTTTAGAAATGTTGGCCAACTGAAAGGTATGAACATAAAAAGTTTGAGCATGTACAGCACTCAATATTTAGCTGGGGCTCCTTTGGCCTGGATTACTGCAGCAATGCGGCGTGGCATGGAGTCGATCAGTCTGTGGCACTGCTCAGGTGTTATGAGAGCCCATGTTGCTCTGATAGTGGCCTTCAGCTCTTCTGAATTGTTGGGTCTGGCGTATTGCATCTTCCTCTTCACAATACCCCAGAGATTTTCTATGGAGTTAAGGTCAGGCGAGTTTGCTGGCCAATCAAGAACAGAGATACCATGGTCCTTAAACCAGGTACTGGTAGCTTTGGCACTCTGTGCAGGTGCCAGGTCCTGTTGGAAAATGAAATCTGCATCTCCATAAAGTTCGTCAGCAGCAGGAAGCATGAAGTGCTCTAAAACTTCCTGGTAGACGGCTGCGTTGACCTTGGACCTCAGAAAACACAATGGACCAACACCAGCAGATGACATGGCACCCCAAACCATCACTGACTGTGGAAACTTTACACTGGACCTCACGCAACGTGGATTCTGTGCCTCTCCTCTCTTCCTCCAGACTCTGGGACCTTGATTTCCAAAGGAAATGCAAAATTTACTTTCATCAGAAAGCAGCAGTCCAGTCCTTTTTGTCTTTAGCCCAGGCGAGATACTTCTGACGCTGTCTCTTGTTCAAGAGTGGCTTGACACAAGGAATGCGACAGCTGAAACCCATGTCTTGCATACGTCTGTGCCTGGTGGTTCTTGAAGCACTGACTCCAGCTGCAGTCCACTCTTTGTGAATCTCCCCCACATTTTTGAATGGGTTTTGTTTCACAATCCTCTCCAGGTTGCGGTTATCTCTATTGCTTGTACACTTTTTTCTACCACATCTTGTCCTTCCCTTTGCCTCTCTGTTGATGTGCTTGGACACAGAGCTCTGTGAACAGCCAGCCTCTTTAGCAATGACCTTTTGTGTCTTGCCCTCCTTGTGCAAGGTGTCAATGGTCGTCTTTTGGACAACTGTCAAGTCAGCAGTCTTCCCCATGATTGTGTAGCCTACAGAACTTGACTGAGAGACCATTTAAAGGCTTTTGCAGGTGTTTTGAGTTAAGTAGCTGATTAGAGTGTGGCACCAGGTGTCTTCAATATTGAACCTTTTCACAATATTCTAATTTTCCGAGATACTGAATTTGGGACTTTCATTAGTTGTCAGTTATAATCATCAAAATTAAAAGAAATAAACATTTGAAATACATCAGTCTGTGTGCGTGTGTGTGTGTGTGTGTGTGTGTGTGTGTGTATATATGTATATATGCATATACTAGCCATACTCCCCTTCCAAGATGGGTTGAAATCTAAGTGAACAATGTAGACCGTTTACGTTTTCAGTGCACCATTCAGTGCATATGCCTCTGTTATATGCCATTTGTTATGGAATTTGTAAAAGCAGTGTTAATGGTTGTGATGTGACATCTGTTGGAATAACAAAGATACAGCAACCAGATGGACACAAAGACAGACATACAGACACTTATCTTTTGTTAAGGTAAATATATATACTCTGTTTGAATTTCCCCATGGGATTAATAAAGTTTCATCTAATCCAAGGATGGGCAGATTCAGTCCTGGAGGACCGCAGTGGCTGCAGGTTTTTGCTCCAACCCACTTGCTTAATAAGAAGCACTTATTGCTCAAGTAACACTTCAGCTTCACTTTAGTTGTCTCGCTCATTAAGATTTTGAACCCTTATTGCTTATTTTAGTCTTAAACAGCTGCATTCTTGTTTTTTAATTGCTCCTAATTAGCAATACCATGCAAATGACAAAAGAGACCAGCATTTCTCCATTTAGTTTGTTTTCATTTACACCTGTGTGTATTTATCATGCACTATTTGGTTTAATTAAATACTTGGAAGGAAAGTGAAGAGAAAAAAGTGAAGCACTGAGAATTACTCATCTGTTTTAGACTTCAAATCATTTGGATGATATCCTTAGAAAGGAAAATAAATCTAGGATACGAGAATGACCTGACATGGCAGAGTTAAAGCACTAGCAAGCCATGCAATTAAATAATTGACAAGGATTGGTTTTTAATTAAGCAACTGGGTTGGAACAAAAACCTGCAACCACTGCGGCCCTCCACGACTGAATCTGCCATATATATATATATATATATATATATATATATAAAATGTGTATATATTGTCTATATACTGTATATCTATATAGTGTATATATAATATGTAAATAGACTTGAATAACATAAATTAGATGTATTGTCAAGTTTTCAAATATTAATCTTTTACATTAACCTACACTAAATAAAATGAGACATGGATGGATAAAATGACCCTCTAGTGGGCTGTATTGCCCAGTTTAGTCTCCGTCCCTATCAAGTAATCTTGAATAAGCCATTTCCATTGCCAGGGCAGTCATACTGAATATAGATGAGAACAATTTTCAGTACACACATCTCTTTGGACAATAATGAACTATTTAAATAAATGTGATTTATGTGCAAAATGTCTTTTCAACATATGTAGCTGTTGGGGATGGTTGATGAATCTATAAGTGATGGCAAAGGTGAAACTGGTGGTAAAGCAAAACATGGCAAGTCAAAGATGGAGGAAAACCAACATTGCCACTTGAACTTTACTTTCAGAAGTCAGTATGGAGAAAAGGTTGCCACCAGCAAGCAGCTAACTTTGAAGTTGCACGGGCTAACCCAGATGTGATTTATGCATGAACACCCATGTTTGAACCATATTACCCTTAATGTGATATTTGGGAAGACGTGAAGGAGGACAATCCTCTTACTTTTCCCATACCTGACTGCTTCCTGAAACACGAAACTCTATACAGCTACAAAAGGCTCAGGGGTGTAAGAAGAAGAGGAACCATGGTCAGAGTGCTAATATAGTGTTCATGATGCCAAAGATAGGCCACCTTAAATATCAGGCTTGTCTGGAAGTGGTCTTGGGATGGTATGAAGCTACATCACAGCAGATATCTATTAAGTTTAGATCTGGAAGAAAGAGGGCAACAAAGACAAAGGCAGGAGGAAGAAAGGCCAGAGTGGACAGATTGAGGCAGGAGGTGTGTTTTGATTTGGTATGCTTTGTTGTGTGATGGGCGAGTGGACAGGCCACCCCACTTGTAGGCAGGTGTTGAAGGCCTAGGGTAGCTATGTTCAGAGTGACGGGTAAAGCTTTGTGTCATTTTGGAGTTATTACATTTATCCCTACCTGTCTGTGCTCAGTTTTTAAATGAATCTGTGCCTCGCCGTGATTCATAGTGTCTGTGTTGTCACATGTGCAGAATGCAGTGAAATTCTCACTTGCATGTGCTATTCCAGGTATGAGGTGACCTTACTAGAGAGCTCTCCTGTTAAGCTGTTTGCAACTAACCAATGGAAGGATCAGCAAGCAACCAAAAGTTGTTTAAATGGAAAAAACAACCCTTTGTGAATGATGGTCATGTGATCAACACTTACTGGTAGATATTCTCCAGTTTCTCTGGGATTTTTGAATATTCTCCGTAGCGGACATCTTCACATGCCTCCCAAAAGCTTAGGTTCTCAGCTAATGAAATAAGAGAAAGATTAATTTCTGTTCATTTTCAAGGTTGATAAACAAACAATGAAATAAAGGCTCAGATTTGAATATCCTATTATATTTCAACGGATGTCCTTAGAAATTAAGCAAACCCTTAAGAATATTGTAATTCTCATTCGTTGGGTCCACCATTCTGTAGTCGCTCTCCTTTTTTCTAAATTTGTTATTTTCATTATGTGGTCATTGAGGGCAACAATGGGCACAAGGGAGGAAAAACCCTGGATAGGACACTGGTGAATCTAAGGGCCTTGTCACATTATATAATTTTCCCAGTGATTTTCAGTCATAAACTTCATTTATATATTCATAGCAAGTTGGTGCAATCCTGTGACCCTCAATTCTATAATTTGACATCCCCAGTTACTCAGTCCAACCAGCCTGCAACTCATCCTGACAAAAGTGATTTTGTCTTAAGTCAAGAGTGAGATGAGAGAGGTTTGTGGTGTTAGGCGGTTTCAATTAAGGAAATCGTTTGGAGTGTGCAGGTCCCATGAAGTCGCAGGTGCACGTGGGAATGTGCAGACTCCGCTCTGTGGTTTATTGGGGTGCTTGGCTGATTGCACATTCACATGCAAATACAGTCATATGAAAAGGTTTGGGAGCCCCTCTTAATTCTTTGGATTTTTGTTTATCATTGGCTGAGCTTTCAAAGTAGCAACTTCCTTTTAATATATGACATGGCTTATGGAGACAGTAGTCTTTCAGCAGTGACATTGTTTATTGAATTAATAGAAAATATGCAATATACATCATAACAAAATTAGACAGGTGCATACATTTGGCCACCCCAACAGAGATATTCCATCAATACTTAGTTGAGTCTCCTTTTGCAAATATAACAGCCTCTAGACGCTGTCCTCCTATAGCCTCTGATAAGTGTCTGGATTCTGGATGGAGGTATTTGTGACCATTCTTCCATATAAAATCTCTCCAGCTCATTTAAATTTGATGGCTGCCGAGCATGGACAGCCTGCTTCAAATCATCCCATAGATTTTCAATGATATTCAAGTCAGGGGACTGTGACGGCCATTCCAGAACATTGAAATTCTCCCTCTGCATGAATGCCTTTGTAGATTTCGAACTGTTTTGGGTCATTGTCTTGTTGGAATATCCAACCCCTGCGTAACTTCAACTTTGTGACTGATGCTTGAACATTATCCTGAAGAATTTCTTGATATTGGGTTGAATTCATCCAACCTTCGACTTTAACAAGGGCCCCAGTCCCTGAACTAGCCCCACAGCCTGATGGAACCTCCACCAAATTTGACAGTAGGTAGCAGGTGTTTTTCTTGGAATGCTGTGTTCTTCTTCCGCCATGTTATGACCAAATAACTTAATTTTTGTCTCATCAGTCCAAAGCACTTTGTTCCAAAGTGAATCTGGCTTGTCTAAATGAGCATTTGAATACAACAAGTGGCTCTGTTTGTGGCGTGATTGCAGAAAGGGCTTCTTTCTCATCACCCTGCCATACAGATGTTTGTGCAAATTGCGCTGAATTGTAGAACGATGTACTGATACACCATCTGCAGCAAGAAGTTCTTGCAGGTCTTTGGAGGTGATCTGTGGGTTGTCTGTAACCATTCTCACAATCCTGCTCATATGCTGCTCCTGTATTTTTCTTGGCCTGCCAAGACCTGCTGGGTTTAACAGCAACTGTGCCTGTGGCCTTCCATTTCCTGATCACATTCCTTACAGTTGAAACTGACAGTTTAAACCTCTGAGATGGCTTTTTGTAGCCTGCCCCTAAACCATGAGACTGAACAATCTTTGTTTTCGGATCTTTGGAGAGTTGCTTTGAGGATCCCATGCTGTCACTCTTCAGAGGAGAGTCAAAGGGAAGGAACCACAACTTGCAATTGACCACCTTAAATAACTTTAAATCTCATGATTGGACACACCTGTTTATGAACTTCAAGGCTTAACAAGCTAATCAACCAATTTGGTGTTACAAGTAATCAGCATTGATCAGTGACAGGCATTCAAATCAGCAAAATGACAAGGGCACCCACATTTGTGCACAGCCAGTTTTTCACATTTGATTTAATTTCATACAACTAAATACTGCGTCACTAAAAATCTTTGTTCGGAAAACACCGCAGTACTCAGATATTCTAGGAAATGAAAAACATACCACTGTTATCTTTTTTGCTGAAAGGAGAGTCAATTATTATGCAGGTTGAGAGGGGTTCCCAAACTTTTTCATATGATTGTATGAGCAGATCCATTAAGTGCTTTATTCACACCTTGGAACAGATGGGTGCCAACATGGGGAATCAGACGAGAAACAAGTCAAGAGAGCGGAAAGTATCAGAAGTGGTACAGTACTACTTTATTACTTTTTGGTTTAGGATTAATTTAGCGAATAACAGAATAAAGCAATCATTCATAAGACTTAACTAATTCCAGGGTAGAATCTCATTTTTAGTGTAGCACTAGATATAATAATACAAATAATACTTAAATGTCACAACTACATACCACTGAATTCTTTTTCCAAGAAATGTACAAACTCATTGTGTCCAAGTGGGTCCCGAATGAGTTCCATGAAACTGAAGGCCCAGCGCTCTACTCGCATTTTAGTTGGCGTTGCCACCCTTACCAGAGTAAACAGAGAATAAGGTATCCATTCATTTTTAGTTTTCAAATGGACAAAAACAAAAAAAATGACATCATCCACCCATTCATTTTTTTAACTTGCTATTTCAATTATGGCATTCTGGGGAGCACTTCCCAAAAATACTGAATGTAATATCAGGACTCGCCTTGGATGCAGTATCAGTTTGACAGCGGGCATGCTCTCACATCTCCACATTTGCTTTTACTGGCTACTAATTACAATATGTCTTGAGGGAGAAAGCCCTCCTGGATATTAGAAGATACAAACTGGACGACAATTTGAACATGGCTCCCTAGAGTTGAGAGTCAAAGTACTAATAACAGATGACTTGTATACATTAAGTATAAAAGTATAAAATGTGATCAATAAAGGGTGACTTACAAGTCAGCGTTCATGGTCCAGTACATTGTGTCATCAGTTATCCAAGGGTTACTGGGCAGGCATCCTGACATGATGGGATCGTGCACCTGGTACTGCTCACAATGTTTAAAAAAGCTGCCAGAAAATGCAAAGGTCTCATTGTTAAAAATGTATGCAACTGAGGGCCCCCTCTAAAGACACCATCTCCTAGCGTCCCTCACTGGTGCCATATGCATGGAGTCTGGGTCTCCGTTCAAGATCTTTGTTTTTAATTTTAAGGCAGTGAATTAAAGGCAGTAAAATGTGCTAGGGGCTTGTCAAGTGTGTAGATGCTTCACGCAGGATGAGGTAACGACAGGGCTAAAGGGGATACTAATCAATTTGTCTCAGTTTTAAAACACTAGTTACTTCCGTCATTACTTAGTAACAGGGCACCAAGTCACAAGCTGAGGGACTTTATAAATCTCAGTACATTCCTAATGTACTGTAGAGAAGCAACTCTGCTGCTAAATGGCACAATGCCTACCAATGCATTTTAAGCTAACAAAGACAAAACGAACATGGAAAGCTGTTAAAAAAAAAAAAAAAACACCAATTCTCCTCTGCCAATAAAGAAAGACAATAAAGGAAACGAGAAATGCTTTTATGCACCAAAGCCTCTTCTGTTGGCATGAACACCCTGTGCCAGCCAGTCCATTGGCAAAAAGGCTGAGAATAACAAAGACCATCGCAATTTCAATGTAACAGAAGTTCTTTATTTTTAACTGTGATAAAAAAACGTGGGATGAAGACAAAAATTATTTCAAGCGTAAACTGTTGCATTTGGGAGGAGGCTGTTATAACAGTATACGTGGAAAGGCTGCAGGGGGGCAGATAAGGGCAAACATCATAGAAAAAATTAATAAAGCACTCTCTGCCTTAAAGCTAGCTCCTCCAGCATACATTTAAGATGCTTCTTGGAATTCTTTTAAGCAGAAGCACTTATCTATAGATGAAAAGCATGTCTAAAAGGAGACCAGTGGAAATAAGTATATAAAAAAGACTGTACCCAAACGAAATGACCATTATTAATACTCAAAGAAGTCAAAGGATCTCATCTCTTCTTTATAGGCAGGACCCCTTTGTGTCTCATTATATAAGGCCACTTTGAAAGTAATCTAAATGGTAACATTAGCATTAATGGATGAAATGCTGACTTACTTACCCTTCCAGGCATATCGAAGACTTCACGCGTGATCGCAGCAAGGCTTTCTTCGTTTGTTCAATCTAGTTTACAAACACAAAGAAATGCAATGCATGAGTTTATACACATATCTGTTGTATGCATTGTATGATTTTTAAAGGCTGAACATATGCATGCATGTGGGTTGCACGTTGGCACAGTGAGTAGTGCTACTGCCTCGCAATAAGGAGACCTGTGTTCGCTTCCCAGGTCCTCCCTGCGTGTTCTCCCCGTGTCTGCATGGGTTTCCTCCCACAGTCCAAAGACATGCTGGCTAGGTGCATTGGCAATCCTAAATTGTCCCTAGTGTGTGCTTGGTGTGTGTGTGTGTGTGTGTGCCCTGCCCGGGATTTGCTCCTGCCTTGCGCCCTGTGCTGGCTGGGATTGGCCCCAGCAAACCGCCGTGACCCTGTGTTAGGATATAGTGGGTTGGATAATGACTGACTGACTGACATATGCATGCAGGTGATAAAGTAATAAATGAGAGAAATGAGTCTCATGACAGTCTTGCTTACTTTACTCTACTTTATTCATGAAACCAGATACACGTACACATCCAGTCATTCTGTCTACCTTTTTATTACAATGTAGGTTTGTCGAATGTTGGCCACCATTGGTGCATGAGTGGTAGTGAAGAAGACACACTCACTCACACACCCAAACAGGAACATCGTATTGACAGCAACCACCTTGATGTGTTCATCTTTGGGATAAAGCTGGAATGCCTAGAAAAACCTCGCTGACACAAGGAGAACATGAAAACTCCACTCCAATTGTCTTCTATTAAAAAATACCAGAATGTACAGTATTTGAATTGAAGATCAGGAGATGAAACCTGACAGAAATACGGCAAGTTCTTAACCAGGTAATCAGACCGATCTTTCGTCAAGTCAAAACAAAATCTTAAATCAGAAAGCCAAAGAACAGAATGCCAGAATGACTAAAGCTGAAAAACAGAATGGTAAATGTCAAAGGAAACGAGGAGGAAGTGCGCAGCATGACCTTTATGTTGTCATGCTGTGCACGTCACGAGTTGCTGTCTCTGACCCGACTACCATAGTGGCACTGTAATGAGTGCACCAGAAAATGCTGGTAGAAAAAGACACGTATAAATTCTAACAGTGGCGGACCATCAGGGCCTGCAAGGCCTTCTCTGCTGGCCTAAAAAAATATCTGAATCACAAACTGATGTTAATTATATTTTGTCCATGATTACTTATTAAATACAGTGCAGGATTTACGTATAAGCTACACAAGCTATAGCTTAGGGCCCCCGCCTTCTTAGGGGCCCCCAAAACATATTGTCCGAGTGAGCAATTGTCATATATACTTAAATATACTACAGCATTATTTGTCCCAATCAGGCCCAGCCTTAGGCATAGGCGAAGTAGGCGACCGCCTAGGGCCCCGGCGTCCGGGTGTCCCGGATCGACTCCTTGGTCTAATTTTCACGCATTTCATAGAGCTTCCAGGGACCCCCCTTTCGCCTAGGGCCCCATAATACCTAAGACCGGGCCTGATTAAATAATTCCAAATAGTCTGTCCGCTTCCTTTCATAGCTTTTCCGATGGTTGTGCTGCTTCCAGACATATATTTTCGCATTAAAGCATTTAACCAATCACATTTCAGCTATCATTTGTTGCCAGGCAGGGTCAAAGTCAATGAAGTCTGCCCGGAGGCCTTCACTATCCGTTCTGCAGGCCCTCTAACACAATATAAATGTTGATTAAACTGTTGCTTCAACAATCAGATTTTGAGTTGGTGTTACTAGGGCCCTCTAGCAGGCGTACAGCAACTTCACCGTATTCAGACCCATTGATTAGATAGGATGGTGTAAGTATGCCATGGATGATTTTGCAGGAAAATCTCCCACTGATCTCCTTGACTTCCTTCATCAGAAAAATGGGGCATGGAGCATGGGGCAGCTGTACACATTGGTATGTTTGGCGGTGACCATTCCCGTGTCCACTGCTTCTGTCGAGCAGACATTTTCAGCCCTAAAGCGAATTAAAACTTATGCTAGAAATACGACAGGGCAGGTTCGACTTTCAGCATTAGCTTCGATGGCGACAGAAAGGGACTTCGTGATGGAACTGAAGCGCACGGATAATCTGCTAGTAATTGAACTGTTTTTGAGGAAAGAGAGGAGGATTGATTTTGTTTACAAATAATCCGAATTTTTGGTGAGTAAAATGTTGCGATTTTCCTAAATAATATTGCAAGTTTATGAGTTATTATTGATGTTTATGTGTGTCACGGCTGTAGCAGCAGTAGAAAGGAACTTGTTCACCCCTGGTTTGTCTATTCAATAAAGGCATTTATAGTGGCTACAGGAGTTATCTATCTGCGATGCAACGGCTCTTTTTACTGTATTTCTGCATATTAAGATGGTTTTTATAACCATAAATTAGTTTTTGAGGGGCTGGTTGATTCAGACGGAGCACTACTGAAGGCCTAGGTGTGAAATGCACGGTTCGCCACTGAATTCTAACCATGTGAAAAGAAAGTGAAACAGAAAACTAACATCAGAATTGGATTCAGCATCCTAAAAACTATAACACTTAAATAATCGTTAAGAAATATGCTTCCAAACAAGAGTAAAAAAACTATAAGCTGAACACAATCACAACAAATAGTGATCAGGTCTAGGAGTTGAATCCAGAACCTTGGAGCTGTTAGACAGCAATGTCAACCTCTGTGCATTACTAACAAAGCATTCTCCAACCCACTTCATCAAGTTCATTGTCTTGGGGGGATGAAGCCTATCATGCAAAATCGATGCATTGAAGGAACCAGCCCCCCAATTGATCACATAACCACCTCATGTAGGGCCAATTGGGAATTCTGCATTAACATAACCTGCCCTTCTTTAGGTGTGTAGGTGTAAAATGTGTATAGACATGAGGATAACATGCAAACTCCACAGAGACATCCACCCTTGACAGAGTCTAATCAAGGATGCTTGATATGTGATACACTGTGCCATCATGTCGCCAGCTTTACATACTGAATTAATCAAACACAATACTGTGAATTTCCCATTGGGATTAATAAAGTATCTATCTATCTATCTATCTATCTATCTATCTATCTATCTATCTATCTATCTATCTATCTATCTATCTATCTATCTATCTATCTATCTATCTATCTATCTATCTATCTACTCTTTTACAGTCTGAACATGATATACATGTACTCCACCGAAGCAGCAGTTGGGCCGGGATCCTGGAGCTAACTGAGGTGCTTATTTTTTTTTTTTTTTTTGACACAATTGTATCAGAAAGAAGAATTTTTATTATTTCAAAATACAAGGGAGATGAGTAAAGGGAGAACACAGAATGTCAAAATAAACAGAAAGGCAAAACCCCACTGTGCTTTCCTTCTAAAAGCTTTTTTGCTCTCCCCAGCTGGATATCCAGCAAACTTATCTACATTCAAAGATGGCGATTGATCTTAAACTTTTTCTCTCACTATCAATCATCACTTTCACTCATCTTTTCAATCATCACAATCGCTTTCAATCCATTGTTTTTTGTGACTCTCTGTCAATAAACCTGTGCTTCACCTACTTTTGGGGATTACTCAGCAACTAGTGATGAATGGTATGATAAAACTCAGTTGAGGATACCTATAACACTTGGATACCTTACAAAATCCCAGGATTGCCAGGCTACAGTACCCTCTGTTTAACCGCTATGTTCATGAACCCTTTTGTATGAATATGAGGCAAGTGCAAATAACAATCCCAAACCCAGTAGTCTCCAGTGAGGTTTTACAAGCTGCCATCTTGGAGGGATAATGCTGGCTTCCTTGTCTAATGATTCTAAATATTTCCCTTCTGGAATACCACCTGGCCCCGCATATTTCCCAGTTTGTGCAGAAGCTCTTCAACCGCCAATGAGAGCTTCTTCTCTATACAGTAAACTCTCAATGGCCTTTCCTACCCTAACAGTTTATTATATTATGACCCCTACTTACCCTATTTATGTGGTTTTATAAAGGAATTCCAACTACAGAAGACATTTTTATAAGAATGCAGTGCTTACCTCTTTTTTGTAGTATTCACTGTTCTTTTCTGAGAAAGGAAAAATAAAACTGTTAAAAATCATTTTTTGTATTTCTGTTACTATACTTTTGCATACATAATAGAAAGGTAAAGCAGTACTTACTTGTAGATTAAATGAAGCAAGAAGTAAAAATGCAGAAAGTTAGTAAAAGCTGACAAGAAACATGAAACACCAAATGTCTTTTATTCTGTCATTCTTTTTTCTATGCATTTTTCATACAATAACATCTGTTTATTTTTGCATATTTACTACTAGGCTATCACCTTTGTACCTTATTGTGTAAAATATATTGGATGACATGGACAATATAAATAAATATATTTGGACTGCTTTGAATATCAGTTGTGTTATTCAATGCAATAAAGATCTTACAGAGTAAGGAAGGCTCCATTACCAGGGGATAATTCTGGCTATGTCACTAAATGTCACTTATACTCAGGGGCCATTTTGTTAAGTCCCCCCATCTAATTAATGCAAATAGCCTGGTCCTTCAAACAGAAAGTCACGTGACCTCTGGACACAGTCAAGAGGTTTAGTTGATGCTTGACCAAACTTTGGAACACGCAAGATGATTTTAAGCCACTTTGACTGTTGTATCTTTGTTGGTTCTAGCTTCCCCCCTTTGATTTTCACATTCTGCTATCTCTGCGAAGAATGGTGACATAAATAAAAAGACATCTAGTGAGTTGCAATTCTGGGCGACAAAACACTTTGTTAATGAAGGAGGTGTGAGGAGAATGACCAGACAGAGACAGTCAAGATAACAGAAGGGCCACAAACAGTCAAACAACAGGTCTTTACACCAGTGGCGTGCAGAGGGGCATCTCTAAACAAAGGGTATTTGACCACAAAAACTGGACAACTGAAGACTGGAAGTCTTGCCTGATGAATCTCAGTTTGTACTACAACATGCACATGAATTTAGCATATTCATCATGAATCAATCGATCAATGAATTTATGACAGAGTGACCAGACAGAGGCCTCTCCTCAGTAAAAGACACATGAATGCCCACTTGAAGTTTGCAAAAAGACGCGTAAAGGATTCAGACAGTGAGAAACAAAATCCTCTGGTCTGATGAAACCAAGATTATTGTCACTACTGGTGGAAACCAAGCACTGCTTATCATCTGAGCAATACCATTTCAATGGTGATGCATTGTTGTGACCACATCATGCTGTAAGGATGTTTCTTAGCGGCAGGGACTGGGAGACTAGACAGGGTTGAGGGTAAGCTGAATAGAGCAAAGGATGGAGATATCCTCAATGCAAACCTTCTCCAAAGCAATCTGGACCTCGGACTGGGCTGAAGGTTCACCTTCCAACAGGATGGTGACCCTAAGCACCAAGCAAAGACAACACAGCAGTGGTGTAGGGACAACTTTGTGAATGTCCTTGAGTGCCCCAGCCACAGCCCAAACTTACATTCAGTCAAACATCTTCTCTGGAGTGACCAGAAAACAACTGTTCCCTGTTGGTCTCAATCCAGCTTCATAGAGAGCAATGTTAGAAAATCCCCAAATTCAGGTGTGAAAAGCTTGCCATATCAGATCCAAGAAGACTCCTGGGAGTGATGTCTGCCAAAAGAGCTTCAACTAAGCACCCAGTAGGGGTTCTGAATACTTGTGTCAAGAAAGACGGTCTTAATGTATGGGAACTGGCCGGGGGGCCCATAATGTTTCTGATGCCTATGTACTGTATGCTTCTGTTTTGCTATCAAAACAGGGGCCCCAGTGCACTAAATTTTGCACGGAGGCTTATGATGTTGTTAAGATGTCAATGGGATATTTCAGCTTTTTATTTTAATAAATTTGCAATAATGTCTAAAATTCTGTTTTTGCTTTGTCATTCTGAGGTATTGAGTGTTGTTTTTAAAATGATTTTAGCTCAAGGCTGGAACATAGCAAAATGTGAAAAAGGTGAAGGAGTCTGAGAGCTTTCTAAATACACTGCAACTGGAAGCAATAATCTACCATTTCTCACTCTGTTCAGAGTCCTTTATTGTCCATACTATTTTAAATATGTCAAACACATTAAGTTAAAAGATCCAGATATAAAAGTAATCCTAGAATTACAAGTCAAGTTACATTTGACACAAATGCCTAGAGTACAGTATGTACTGATCTCTTAAGTAACAGGAGCAGGTTCCCCCGTGATGTCTCCTCACATCAAGTGTAATGTCAGACAGTCTATACAAAAAATGGTGGGTTTATGATAACAAAATACAAATGCGGTAGAATCAAAAGGAGATCTTCAAGTAAAAACTAAGCACTTGAGCCATTTGAGCAAGGCCCTTAACCTGAAAATTGATTCAGAGATGCTGAACAATGGCCAACCCTGTTTTCTGACCACTAAAGGTCATGTGAAAAGACAATTTCCCCTCAGGGATACATAAAGTACATCAAATCAAAAATCAACATCAAAGATAAAAAGTCCCTGATTTTGGACCCTTTCTACACAAATAATGAATTCACGTCTACCAGGAGGGATTGGTTGTCTGCATGTCATCATCAAGCCCTTTCTTTACCTCCCTGAAATCTCTTCTCACTCTCAAACTCTTCCTCCTGTTCCTAAGCCATCACCTCTTCTCTCTTTTGGACTCTAGACTTGAAGGAAGCTATGGGTTGAGATGACATACAGGCCAGGCCCCCAAAATCATTCCCTTTCTTTAGGGGAGCTTTCTGAACCCCTGGTGAGCTATAAAAGGGATGCAGCATGGAAGAGGCTTATCATAAAAGAGCAAAACACCCCAGCTCCTCCCATGAAGTGGATAGCAATGACTGCGTCCTGACATTCCTGATGGACCTGAATATGAACAGCGCTGTCCAGTTTCTTCTGACTTGCCATTATGTGCTGCCCACTTTTGATGAGTACATGTTCCACCTGTTGCCAAGTCACGTGAAGCTGTAATTTTGGAACATTTAATTGCTCTCTTCCTGTCGGTCAGTGCATGTCAAAGCCCAATTGGAGGCCTAGGTGGGGTGAATGGATGTCGCACATTGTTGTCCATAGTGGTTAGTCAGTATTATTAAACTTTGACCTGTGGGAGACGGTCCCCCTTGGCGTCTGGAGTGAACACCCCTTTGTGTATATACCAAGGACTTTAAGAAACATGTGACCCTTGATGTATGGACTGTCCTCTGCCATAGTAGTGGTGTCCATGCCTCTGGCATCCTCTTGCTAGCTGTGTACACCGCCCCATTTAATGTCACTTAATCACCCTCATAGCCCCATACTTTAATGTAGGGTTTTATAGATTTACACGTGCCAATTCAAAAACAAATTTCTTCACAAGAGCTAGACTGCAGTGCACAAACATTTCAAGTGATCAGTCTAACAACTTTTAAAAATGTAAATCTAATAAAAAGAAAAAATCTAACCATCTGCACTCTGGAGTTGAGGCAGTTTCCTCGTTCGGGACCTCGTTCCAAAACATCAAAGGCTCCTGGCTGTAATGAAGAAGAAACAAAGCCATTTTAAATGGGAAAAAATAAGCATTGCATTAAACAAAGCTGGACCAGTGGTCCACAACCGGCACACCCAAAAAGGCATCTCCTGCGGACTCCAGCAGAAATACTTTTTAATTTTTGTTTGTTACTTCCATGTACATGCAAGTTTGGTAATGGGGTCACACATTTGCTACCGATTTCAGTTCATCCTTTGATTCTACCATATTCAAAACATTGAAAAAAGCTGACTTTAGCATTGTCTCTCTATGTGTGTCTTTGTGTGTGTGTTGTGTGTTTGTATGGTCTGTCTGTGGAAAATCAAAATTGATTTTCACATTTTTAAATTACAGTTTATGTCAGAAAAGTATTATTATTGTTATTTTTTGCATTGTGTTGAGCTCTTGGATGACTATGTCCCAGCAAAGATTCTAAAATTTAGCACAAACCATTTGAGATATTTGGCCTGAGGCCTATGTACAATGATAACTTCCAAAAACTTTGGCCTATCTTCTTCAAACAAGTCATTTTGTTTGTCTTCTTACAGGCTCAAGGTCTATGGTTTTTAGCCCAATTTGTCCAGTTAGCACCATATGCTTAAAAAAAAAGTCTGACCTTTGTCCAATAACAACAATGACATTTATTTCTAATGCATGCTGTAAGGGCCATGGAGGATGGACGGTTATCCTGGCCGGAATGAAGACTGATTTCTTGTCTGGCCAGGGGGCAATAATGGAATAACTATAGGAATGGAGACACAATCTGGCCAGAACACCCTGTAATCTTCATCCCGACTAGGATGGAATAAAGTATATATAATGATTGGACTGGGTGGACATGGATGCCAGGATAGTTCACACACCCACATGTGGCAGTGTTCCACCAGGGTGTTCCCAGTCAGGACACCCACAGGGCTTCATGAGAATTGGAGAGCAGAAATGTAGCCCTGCCTGGCAAGGACAACACTGACCCGGAAATGCTCCCAACATACAGGGTAGTGACAATGAAAGCATTCCCAGGTCTGTCTTGAAAATGAGCCCACCTCCTTACATCAGGGCGTCAGAGTCAGGAGGCAACGGTCGACATTGAACTGGAGGTGTAGAAGAACAGGAAGACATTTATTAACATAATATTGTGGTGTTTGTGGCTGTGTGCACTGTAAAAGGAGGTTATGAAAATAAAAATTCATTATTTTAAACCCAGAGTTGTGTTGGGTAATATTTTGTCTGAGGTTTGGGGGTCATTGGTGGCTCCTGGGGTTTGGGTGCCCTCTAGCATATTGGGGGACATAGTATCCAGTTGCTGGTGTCTCTCCTGGTTTTCCAATCTGGACAGAGAGCTTGTCCTACTTTTGTTTCTTATGGCATCCCATCTCCTGCAGCACGCACAATAAATATATTTGTTGTTCCTGTTGTCTCAGTTTACTTCTAAGTCCAAACAAAACAACACTCAATGGTGAAAAAGGAAACAAAAACTATTGCCATGAAGATAATGTTGCTGGTATTAATCAGGCTTTCTTGTGTGCTGTCTGAAAGTCACGGAGCATCTTAGCTCTGGTCGTTTGGGATAAAAGTGAAGCCTCCTTCTGGCCAGTCGAATTCGTATGGCCCAAAGACCAGCAGGAGCAGAGTCAGTTGCCCTCACTAGGCGGTTTATTTGTAATGTGGAGGAAGAAAAGGACAAGACAGTTAGTAGCAGCACCCTCTCTCTGCCCAGGGTGGTATCACATACTTGGGAAGAACTTAGAGGGTGATCACTGATGCACATGTGTGACAAGTGCATAAGGGACAGCTAAAGGGAATTCTACTGCTGCTCCAGGGGTTGGCACTGTGTCTTAATGCCTCTCTCTTTTCTCCCTCTACAGACCAGTTGATTGACAGCTAGAATGCCCCTGACATCACTTCTGGTGTTCGTCCACCTGGACCCGCCTCTTCCTGTCAGAAGGGCCCAAAACTTGAAGCTCTACCATCTTGGGACAGTTCTGTCACAAACTCATGTCTGTGGAGACGACGCTGCAATATTTGCTTGTTTTTTTTTAATCTTGCTGTCTCCAAATATATGGGGAGGTCATCTAGGCACCCCAATTCTTTATCATTGCCCTCTCTTTTTGTTACTATATGTATATATTGCATGATGCATTTTCTCTTTATGCTGCAATGTAGTGTTTTGTGCATATGCTGTGCTTGATTTTTCCTATTATGTTTGTAGTTTTTGGACATTATACTGAAATCATAAGTGAAGTGCACTTAATATGGAAATCCACTGCTTACGGTGGTCTGTGCCTAAAGCACTTTATGTCAGCAGCTCTGCTGATTTTAAGAAGTTTTCATTGCTCTAAACATGGAGTTGATGCATGTGGGGCTTGTCTAATCATATTATGGGAGTGCATATTCACCCTCTACAAAGCAATTTGCAAGATATTAAATGGCAGATTTGTCCACGGCAGGCTTAAAATATGCTCTCTTGATCTGGCATTATTGTTAATGTTTTCCTGGGATCAATAAGCGCTTAAGCTTTCAGCTTACAAGCAGCTTACTTGTTGTTTCATCCCAGGAGACCCCCGCCACCTCCCTCCAACCCATGCCCTTTCCACAGCAATTTCTCCCTAAAGAATTTTTTTTCCACCTTTGGTACAGTAACTTCCTTGTCTGCCTTTGTGCTAATGGGCTCTCTGACTTTTCTAGCATAAAAGCCTACTCTTATGTAATTTTGGCAAAAGAACTAAATTTGTTTTGGCAGAAGTCCAAGAGGAAACTCAAAGAATTATGGCTGTGTATTGATGAGCATCTAAGCAGACGACAACATGTCTGGTTACTTTGATGCCTGTTACAGATTCATTAGGTCCATGGCAATGGGGTAACATGACCTGAAGACAACGTGCCTGAGCAATCTGAGTTACATTTATAGGATCAGGGTACCTATGGGCAAAGATCACATGACCTAGTGAGAGCATATCTGTGCACTCAGAATTCCTGTCAACACTAGAAGGTTGGCTCCTCAGCTTATGGGTTTTAATGCTCCAATCATAATGACCTGCGGTCAGTCATACAGTATGTTTAGGAACCAATGGCCCAGATTCAGAACAGCTTTCAGATTTCCACTTTTAGGACACAACAGTTCTTGCAGCTCCTAAAAACAGCTAAAGACATGCTGCAGTATTGGATACCATAAGACTGTAATGCCTTAAGAGGGAAAAGACAGTGATACTTTTTAAATAGAGGCTGGTAGATGAAACATCCATCCATCCATTTTCCAACCCGCTGAATCCGAACACAGGGTCACAGGGGTCTGCTGTGAGCCATCCAGGCGCCCCCTGGTGGTGGCCATGGGTCCCCACAAGGTTGAGCTTCCAAGCTCTGTTCCTGTGGCCCCAACACCCACCAGTGTGACTGACTTCTCATGTTCCAGGGGAGGTACTGCTCCTCTCCCGGTCCTTCCATCTTTCAGGTGTCCCAACTGGGCATGAGCCCCAGCCGTCCACCACAGCTGTAATGTTTTAATTAAAGGTCCATTTAGAGTTAATCATCCTTGGGATGTAAGAGGAAAGCCAGAATTTGCTGTTGGGGACAGGATCCAATTCTGTTCAATCCACACAGAATGGGATTTGAATCCCAGACTCCTGGAACTGTGAGGCAGCCACACTTGCCACTGGTCACCATGCAGCTGGCTTATGCTGGCTTTGTGATATTAAAGCAAAACCAAAATGTTAAATGCACCCTTTGGGCTCATAACATCCATCCATTATCCAGCCCATCCATCCATCCATTATCCAACCGCTATATCCTAACTACAGGGTCACGGGGGTCAGCTGGAGCCAATCCCAGCCAACACAGGGCACAAGGCAGGAACCAATCCTGGGCAGGGTGCCAACCCACCGCAGGACACACACAAACACACCCACACACCAAGCACACACTAGGGCCAATTTAGAATCGCCAATCCACCTAACCTGCATGTCTTTGGACTGTGGGAGGAAACCGGAGCGCCCGGAGGAAACCCACGCAGACACGGGGAGATATGCAAATTCCACGCAGGGAGGACCCGGGAAGCTACCACTGCGCCACCGTGCCGCCCTTTAGATGAAACATAAGTTGCAAAATAAGCTACGTCCAAAACCATGAATCTTGCTTATCTACCATAATAGCCAAATCGTGATCTTGATTTTTTTTTTTGTTTTTAGTTATATATTTTTTACATCTTTTTCCTTGGTCTCTAAAAACAATGTAAGTACAATTTTAGGGTTTTTAGAGGTCAAGGAGATTAATGGGCTGCTGTGTTTTTTGATTTAGGATGTTATTGACAACTATAATTTTGAAATATGCGTTCCCAAAGTGCCATTTTGTTGCGCTAGCCCAATCCCTTGCTGTTTATAAGGCAGCGTTTCCAGTCTGTTACTAGGCAAGATGTCTGTGAGTGTGCGACATTTGACGGGATTACAGTGACGGTATAAAGGTCAGCATTGTACACTTCATCTTTACTGTCTGAGTTTGTGACTAATTCAATACTTCAAACTCTAGCATCATTGTTTGAAAGATCTATATGGCTATGGATTGTTGTCCATTGTTCAACTTTGATTTATGTTCTGCGTTTTGGCTTAGGTCATGTGAAATATTCTGGTTTTTGACTCTCTCGCTGTGTCTTTAAAAGTACTCACATCCTGTTTATTGTTTACAATTATCATATCCTCACGACTTTGACCTTGGTTCATCGTTTCTGTCTTGTTCTGTCTTCTGATTTAGTCTTACTTAAAACTGCTGCCAACACAGGCAGACATTACAATCACTACACAAAGACATAATCAAAATACCATTGCACAAATTCTGAAACTAAGATGACTGTAACTAATAAAGACACTCAAAGTTTTTAGGTTTCTATCCATTGTTGGATAATCAAGAAGTTCATGCCCCTGACCTTAATACCCTCTATTTAGTGACATCACAGGCCGTGACCACTGTTTGCCCTGCAAAGCAACTAGCAACTGTACACAAGCTAACGCTGCGTTCAAGAGCTATCAGACTATTTGGAGAGCCAAGTTGTGATGTTTCACCTTCCCACTTCAGTGCGTTCATGTGAATTTCTGGTCGGACTATTCAGAGAAACGTGAGGTCGCTGTTGATTTATTGTTGCAAAAAAGACAATTAAAGATAAATTGCATTTTTTCATGATAATACAGAGCGAACTAAACAAATGAAATGTGTATCACTTCGCTCCAAATGCAATTCAATCATAAAAATGGCATTTCTGACTAACCAAGTTATACTTTTTATTTTATTCATTTGACCAAGGCGAAATGTCAGTGTTGGGCGGCATGGTGGTGCAGTGGGTAGCGCTGCTGCCTTGCAGTAAGGAGACCTGGGTTCGCTTCCCGAGTCCTTGCTGTGTGGAGTTTTCATGTTCTCCCCGTGTCTGCGTGGGTTTCCTCTGGGTGGTCCGGTTTCCTCCCACAGTCCAAAGACATGTAGGTTAGGTGGATTGTCGATCCTGAATTGTCCCTAGTGTATGGGTGTGTGTGTGTGTGTGTGTGCCCTGCCTTGCACCCTGTGTTGGCTGGGATTGGCTCCAGCAGACCCCCATGACCCTGTGTTAGGATATAGTGGGTTGGATAATGAATGGATGGATGGAAAGGTCAGTGTTACATCACAACTTGGAGAAATTGTGTAGCTTTGTTTTCTCTGAATTGTCTGACTTTGAGTTTGTAAAGCATTCATATGCAATTTCTGACTAAGAAACTCATTTTTACTGTCAGTCCATAAGCATGTGAACGCAGGTTCAGTCCAAAATGGTAGCACCCCCAAGAACCAAAATGGTGTTGCGATAAGACATTAATTGCCTTTTGCTCAAATTAAAACCTAACTAAGAATTCCTTATACAGTATTCCAAAACACTCAAAAAGACACAAAGATCATTACTTTAATGCTAGATAAATCCATAAAATATTAAAGAAAAGGCAAAATCATAAAAAAGACTACATTTTTTAATATGATGCTGGGTATTTTGTATATAGGTTTATAGGGTGCTTATTGTCACGTTCATGTGTCCACTGAAATTCACCACTCTGGGACCATCATTAGGGAGTAGAACTACCTTATCTTGAAATGTCTGCACTCCTTATTTAAAAAATCACACATTAATTAATCTCAAGATTGTATTTCTCGTATTTATATTTAACAGTATGAGTTGTGCGGTACCTAAAATAGGGACACCATTTGAACAGAGCATGGCCTAATTCCATCTATATAAAAGCAGATATCGTATATGCTATGGCATGCTATGGGAACTGCACGTCTGACATTGTGGTCAGCAACACAGGAGCGCCACAAGGGACTGTAGTTTCTCCGGTCCTGTTCAGCCTATATACATTGGACTTCCAATACAACTCGGAGTCCTGCCATGTGTAAAAGTTCGTTGATGACACTGCTATCGTGGGCTGCATCAGGAATGGGCTGGAGAAGGAGTATAGGGACCTAATCAATGACTTTGTTAAATGGTGCGACTCAAACCACCTACAACTGAACACCAGCAAAACCAAGGAGCTGGTGGTGGATTTTAGGAGGCCCAGACCCCTCATGGACCCCGTGATCATCAAAAGTGACTGTGTGCAGATGGTGGAGACCTATAAATATCTGGGAGTGCAGCTGGATGATAAATTAGACTGGACTGCCAATACTGATGCGCTGTGCAAGAAAGGACAGAGCCGACTATACTTCCTTAGAAGGCTGGCGTCCTTCAACATCTGCAATAAGATGCTGCAGATGTTCTATCAAACAGTTGTGGCGAGCGCCCTCTTCTACGCGGTGGTGTGCTGGGGAGGCAGCATTAAGAAGAAAGACGCCTCACGCCTGGACAAACTGGTGAGGAAGGCAGACTCTATTGTTGGCATGGAGCTGGACAGTTTGACATCTGTGGCAGAGCAACGGGCGCTGAGCAGACTCGTATCAATTATGGAGAATCCACTGCATCCACTAAATAGTGTCATCTCCAGACAGAAGAGCAGCTTCAGCGACAGACTGCTGTCAATGTTCTGCTCCACTGACAGACTGAGGAGATCGTTCCTCCCCCAAACTATGCGACTCTTCAATTCCACCCGGGGGGGTAAACGTTAACATTTAACATTATAAAAAGTTATTGTCTGTTTTTCACCTGCATTATTATCAATCTTTAATTTAATATTATTTATTGTATCAGTATGCTGCTGCTGGAGAATGTGAATTTCCCATTGGGATTAATAAAGTATCTATCTATCTATCTATCTATCTATCTATCTATCTATCTATCTATCTATCTAGAGTGCAATAAAATTGAACTTCTATTAACAATCATACTGTATTTCTGAAATCTTCTCAATGCATAGACTATTTTCAATTTATATTAACATATTAAAACAAAGTCTTAAATATAATAATACATAAATATTATACAGTACTTATAAGAATATTCTGTGTAATTGTTTGTAGACTTTGTTTTGTTTAATTGGAAATTGCCTATATGTGGGAATATTTGAGTTTTGGACTAATTTTCAAATTTTGTTTTCGAATCATCATGATCTTGGACAGCTTGACATCTGTGGCAGAGCGACGGGCACTGAGCAGGCTCCTGTCAATCATAGAGAATCCACTGCATCCACTAAACAGGATCATCTCCAGACAGAAGAGCAGCTTCAGTGACAGACTGCTGTCACTGTCCTGCTCCACTGACAGATGAGGAGATCGTTCCTCCCCCAAACTATGTGACACTTCAATTCCACCTGGGGGGGTAAACGTTAACATATACAAAGTTATTGTCTGTTTTTAACTACATTTTTATTACTCTTTAATTTAATATTGTTTTTTGTATCAGTATGCTGCTGCTGGAGTATGTGAATTTCCCCTTGGGATTAATAAAGTATCTATCTATCTATCTATCTATCTATCTATCTATCTATCTATCTATCTATCTATCTATCTATCTATCTATCTATCTATCTATCTATCTATCTATCTATCTATCTATCTATCTATCTATCTAATCCAGGATCATTGGTCTATCCCCACTCCATTGGGTCCAAGGAACCAACTTTGGACAGCTTTCCAGTCCATTACAGATCTATTCATGTACACACTGGCAATCAGTCAATTTATAGTCACCACTCAACTTAACCTGCATATCTTGGGGATGTTGGACAAAACCAGAGTACCTGGAGGAGGAGTCATGCTGGCACAAGGAGAACACGCAAAGGCCAGGGATTGAAACCCTGACATTGGAGCCTTAGTGTGTGCATTTTTGTTTATGTGTTCATCCTGTGATGGATTGGCTCTCTGTCCAGAGATTGTTCCTGCCTTACACCCTATGCTTACTGGGTTGAGTTTCAGTGTCCCCACAACCCTGCTCAGGATAAACCAAATTTGGAAGATGGATAAGTGGATGGATTAACCTGGAGTGAAAAACCATTCAGAAAATGAAAGCAATGCATGAATCAGTGCCGTAAGAGAAAAAGCAGTAACTTGCCCAGAATTTCTTGAGAACAATGACCACCCTACAGTATTACAGCAAGCTGTACAGTAAGTCTTGCCTTATTCAGATGCAAGGACATTTTGTTATATTTTGTAGTCAGTACACAATTTTTTGTAGCTTAATCACGACACTCTGTAATGTAGCCTATTTAAGAAAAAAGCAATAGAAGTGTGTAGAATTTCACAAGGCTTTGGTTGGTCATCAGTTGCAAGTTGCAGCTAAAGTGAAATAATGAACCAAATCAAAGAATAATGTTGCTGCTTCCTCAAATAATGAATTGATGTTAATTTAATCTGGCTTCTTACGAGAACTACAGAAAATTGCCACTTTTGCAATGTAATGCAGCCAACCCCACCCCACTGTGTGAGGCCTGCTTTATTCATAAAGTATAACAGATAATAAATACATTTGGAGTAGTCTTTGCCTCGCATTTCAACTTCCTTCTTATCAGTTTGTCTTGATATCAATTATTAACTACTTTCAGTCATGCAGGAAATACAAGAGCTTCCTTCAAGAATTTTTTTAATAATTGATCACCTACAAAGAAGATTGAAAGTGTTCCAAATACAGTAAATGTTCTCATTTTTGGGAAAGAAGTCTGTTTTGGAGGAGTCTGGACCACGATGGTGTGACACCTAGATCATTTTATTAAAACAATAGTAATGTGCAAGTGTCCTATGAATAATTTTCTTTGTCTTTGATGGTGTGTATAATGCTTCATGTTAAGCATGTATGAGTTGATGTATGTGCATCCTGTTTTTACATTTGACATAAAATAAACAGACTTAAGGGATATAAGTCAGCCTTTAATTTTCCAACTTGACTTTTCCCTTGGGGTTAAGCAACTCGGCTTTAGCTTGCAGATTCCGGCTGTAATGAGCTCAGGTAATTGACAAATAAACTCTCTTTTGAAAGTTCTGCTATTGTGGGCAAACACAGATAATCTTCAGTCTTTGGCAATTTTAGAAATAATAATGATTAGTGATCCTGCCTCACACAATTCAATGTCCGTGTGAGGTGCAACAGTAGGGTCATCAGTATTGTCCTGAAGTATAAAATCTATAGTTTGTAAAACTGCAGACTGCTTAAATTAAGTTTTAATTTTGATTTTGCTCAACTGAACCAAGATGAACTGAATTTACAAAATTCTTCAGGCAGTTTAACTACACTGTCAATTTACATTGAAAGCATTGCACCAGTAATTTACAACTTTAATGTATCTGTTACAGTCAGTGTATAACTTAATGGCAGAGGGATCGGAAAACAGAGTGGATACCAAAGGACTGCAGCTGTTTCAGTCATTTTATAACTTGGAAATGGAAAACAGGCTCTTAAAGGATCCAGGAATTTAAGCAGAGTCATTAATTACAAGGCTAACCAGTCAAATGTGTGTAAGGTCATATATTCTAGAGGCCCCTTGTGGAATTTCAGCATAAATAATGTCCCGTCTGAAGGACTGAAAGGAAGAAATGAAAGAGCAAACTGACATAGGAAGTGACGTCAAAGAGAGAAAGACTAGACCATTTTGTTTAGATGTCGGGGAATGCAAAATTATACTGTATATCATGCCCAGTGATGAATTAAAAAGCTGCCCAGAACAACATTCACCCTTGACACTGCTGTTTCTCTATACTGTATGTATTTCTAAGACCCTATCCAGATTTTTACTATTTTATTTTCTATTATACAACATACTTTCCTTCACTGGTATTATTATCCTTGAATAAAATACCTTGTTACTTTAACATTTCAGTACTTTATCTTTGTATCTTAAGCAACTAAAGTAAATATTAGTGTACCTGACATGGGAAGATTTCTTCTTTTTTGCCCTCAGTGTTATCAAGGCTGGGAAGACACACCTCAATAGAAGAACAAGTGTGACAGAAGTAAGACCCTGTTGATTGGTAAGTAGCTTATAATCACAAGGGTGTTGAGCCTTTGTGTGTATCAGGGGCACCTGTATGTTTGCTAGTGCTGGTGGTAGTGAGTCCTTATGTGGAAGGGATCCCAGGTGGGATGTTAAAGAGTGACTGGTTGTAGGGCATTACTCTTGCATAACTGTGTGACTAGTATTCGTGCGTGTATGTGTGTAATTGTGTGCGCGCTAATTGTAAGATGTGGGAATAGACAAATCTAGCAATGAACTTAGTAAGTCTTACCCAGTTAATGATAATACACTGGGATAGCACTCAGTTTGAACTTCTTATTGTGGTGTCCATCAGATCACCAGAAAACAGCTAACTGCCTTGGCTTTTACACCTAAATGTTGTGGATATCCCAGTTTGTAGAACAAAAGGGGTCCAGACAGATTGCAAGCACTGTGATGTAGTAGCAATAACTGAACCTTATTTTCAAATACTCGGCCACACCATGCAAATAAAGAAATCAGTAAATTAATCTTCATTAAATATTTCTGTTTAGATCCTTGCACTGTATTTTTGCTCTTAAAAATAACAGTTCTTCAATGGTTCTTAATGGTACTTTAATGGTATTGAGATGTGGGGATCCTCAGAGAATCATTGCTTGAAAAAGAATCTTTCTATTCTGGGAAGGGATCTTTTGCATATGGCAAAGTAGGCAGTGTACTGAGAGTTCAAGAAAACCTGAACTCAGGCTGTGTTATTGTATGCAGCGAGAGTCTACTTAAAGTCAAGAACCCACTGGTATTTCACAAATCTGTATCACCTATTCATGGTTTTATATAGAACCTGTTACAGACCTAGATACGTAAAGGATTTTTTTGGAACCTTTGTGTGTACAGTGATTTTCGTAAATAAAAATGGATTTTCAATGGCATGGCTCTGATGAGTCACTTTGGCACTTTTATTTTTTGCCCCCTGCTTGCTTCGCTTGCCACCCACCTGGCATGCGATACTCGCCAGCCACTTCGTGTCTCTGCCGCTCGTGTTGTGAAGAGGGGGACTGAACGCACCCCAAAGAGACGTAGTCGTTCCTTCGAAACCCCGTTTTAAACGGTGATACAATGGGCAACAAATACAGTTTTTTTACCTCCTGTTTGCTCGATCAGCTGCTGTCTTGCTGCTGCTGCTGCCGTGCCACGTGATCTGCATCTCGTGCGGCGCACTTCTGTCATATCACCTATGTCCATATATTCGATCTCTTTTCGCTTTTACCTTTCATCAATATTGCATTGAATTTTGATTCCGTGTTTGACATTATATCATGACAACGCAACATATAGCTGCCCATGAGTGGATATCATTTCTTTCTCTCTACAAAAAATGTGTCTGACAAAAGCATTCGCACAAATAAGAAATGATTTCTCTTGCGGGATTTCACTTTCACCAAACAACAAATCTTTTAATTCTTGCGGATACGCCGCTTCATTTGCAAGAAACACTACTTTTTTTTCCCCTGATGGCAAAACGAATTAGACGATCTACACGTCTCCAACTTAAAGTTTAAATCCAAACAATATATTCGATCTCTTTTCACTGTTCTGTTATTTCACAGAGTAATAATTTCCATTTGTTTGCGCTAATGCAGTCTTTACTATCCTTTTGTTGAGACTTTCGAATTTTTGTACTTCCATTATCTCTAACCTGCTCTGCAGGTGTACCACACCAACATTTTTGAATTCTTTACGACGTTCTACTTGTCACCTACTCTTTGTTTTATTTCTGGCCCCAGGCGTGGTTAAATCTCTTGGCACAAAGACTCGTCTCGTGGGACATGAAAGTGTCTCTCTGAGAAAATCACATCTTGCCTCCTTCCAACCTTCCAAGATTGTTTTTTATAATAGAGAGATACAAAGGTATATATTGTGGTTAGTTTTGTTTTGTTCAAATACTGCTCCAGTTCATTGTCAGAGTGATTACTGCATATTCCCCACACATCTATGTGTATTTTCTTCATATAAATATTAGTTTTCAAAGTATATAAATATATATTTTAAAACATTAGAAAAATTTTGACAAGAACAGGTCATTCAGCCCAACAAAGCTCTATAGTCCTATCCACTTAATAGTTCTACAATAACATCAAGTCGAGTTTTGAAGGTCCCTAAAGTCCTACTGTCTACCACACTACTTGATCATTCTGTGATGGTGTCTACGGGTCCCTATGTGAAGGAAAACTTCCTAATGTTTGTGCAAAATTTACCCTTAACAAGTTTATAGCTGTGTCCCTCTGTTCTTTCTGAACTCATTTTAAAGTGGATCTACTGCACCAATTTCTTCTATAATTTCAAAAACTTTAATCTTGTGAACGCTTAATCTCCTTTTGCTTCAAACAGAAAGAAAAAGAAGATTAACAGGTGACATGATTGAAGTGTCATTACGTTATTATAGTGACTGAAAATATTCTAAATATAGTATATTTAACACAGAGTAGCTCAGCAGTTTTCAAACTGTGGGGCACGCCGAAGTAACAAAAAAGGGGGCGCGAATGTTGCCATATGTGGCGTAATTTCGCTATTCATAGGGAAATTTTAAACTTGTAGTGGTGTATTAGCAGCAAAAAATATAGGAATAAATTTTATTAGGGTTTCAAAAAAACGTTAGGGGGGCGCGATTAAAACTGTTATGAAAACTCAGGTCGCAAATACTTAAAGGTTGAGAAACGCTGAAGTTGCTATAAAAACTTTGATGCGATTAAGGTTGGTTCCTGCCTAGTGCCATACTCTGATGGATATCCCAAAGCCCCCCACAACCTGGAATTTCTGAGTTGATTTGAAAAAGTTATCTTAATTTAAACATAACTACCATGGAATCCTTCGTAGTTTCTAGTTGGTACTTTCTTCACAACAGTGTGATTATTCTTATAGTGCCTTCCTAAAATATTCATAATAGTTTTTCACATTTTGTTATGTTGCGGCCGTTTTTCCCTCACATCAAGCATCACTCAGTACCTTAGAATGACAAAATTAAAATAGGATTTTAGGACATTGTGCTGACTTATTAAAAGTATAATACTGAAAAATCCAATCAGGTGCATCCCACTCCATTGATTGTCACTGAGATGTTTCTACATGTTATTTGGAATCCACCAGTGGTCAGTTTAATTGAATGGAAAATGATGTTGAATGGTACACACCTTTCTATAGGAGGTCTCAAAGTTGAGAAAAAAGCAAGCTATGATGTTGAAGGAATTGCTTAGATTGTGTTGAGGCAAAGTTCTGGTGAAGGCTACAGAAATGTTTTCTGTTTTGAAGGTTCCCAAAAGCCCAGTGGTCTAAAGTGGTCTGACTTTTCCTAGAGCTGGTCCCATTGCCAAGCTGAGCAATCGGGGAAAGAGTGACCAAGAACCAAACAATCATTCTGTCTGAGCTATAGAGAACCTGTGTGGTGATGGGGCAAACCTCCAGAAGGACAACCTTCACTGCAACACACCCCTAAACTGGACTTTTTGGCACAGTGGCTAGACAACACATGAAGGCCCACTTTCAAGACACATTCAAAATAACAGAAGGGTCACAGACAGTCAAATAATAGACTTTCACATGCTGCTATCTCTGCAAAGAATGGTGATGTAAATCAAAAAACACTAGTGAGTTGCAGTTTTGAGTGATAACTTCGTTAATGAAGATGGTGTGAGGAGAATGACCAGACACATTCAAGATAACAGAAGGGCCACAAACAGTCACACAACAGGTCTTTACACCAGTGGTGTGCAGATGGGCTTCTCTGACCAAAGGGCATTTGATCGCCAAAACTGGAAAACTGAAGATTGGAAGTCTTGACTGATTAATCTCAGCTGTTACAACAACATGCATATGGCAGTGTCAGAATTTAGCATAAGCATCATGAATCTTGGATTCATGTATTTATGACAGAGTGGCCAGACAGATGCCTCTCCTCAGTAAAAGACACATGAAAGCCCGCTTGGAGTTTACAAAAAGCCACCTAAAGGACTCTCAGTCTATAAGAAGCAAGATTCTCTGGTCTGATGAAACCAAGACTGAACTGTTTGATCTCAATTCTAAGCCCCACATCTGGAGGAAACCAGGCACTACATCTCATCTGCACAATACCGTGGTGGCAGCTTTATGCTGTGGGGCTGTTTTTCAGCAGCAGGGACTGGGAGACTGGGAGCAAAGTAAAGAGATGTCCTTAATAAAACCTGATCCAGAGTGCTCAGAAACTCTGGAACTCATACTAGGCAGAAGGTTCACAGAGATACTGTATCCTCATTGAAATCCTGATCCAGAGACTCTAAACATCAGACTGCCAGGTGATTCACCTTCCAACAGGACAATGACCCTAAGCGCAAAATACAGGAGTGGGTTAGGATCAACTTTGTGAATGTCTTTGACTTGCCTAGCCAGAGCTCAGATTTGAACACAATTCGAACATCTCTGGAGAGACCTGAAAATGTAGCTGTCACCAACATCAAACCTGACACAGCCTGAGAGGATCTGCAGAGAAGAGTGGCAGAAAATCATCAAGTCCAGGTATGTGAAGCTTGTCATGTCAGATCTAAGAAGACTCAAGGCTGGAATGGCTGAAAAAGGGGCTTCAATAAAGTACAGAGTAAAGGGTCAGAATATTTGTGTCAGTGCGAAATTTTAGATTTTTATTTTATTTTTATTACAAACTAGGGGTCTCTGTCCCCTGCTCGATTCACGCGCCAACCTCCTGGGCAGAAGCGTATCGGGGTGCTCCCCTATTAGAGAAAGCGATTGTGTTTAAAGAGATGGTATATGGAAGAGTATGCGAGGTGCAGGAAGATGGTTTGGTCTTTAGTTATTATAGATATAAAATCAGTTACTTGAGTATTTCACTGCAACTGTCCAAAGAATAATAAAATGTAGTAAAAAGTAAAAGTAAAAAATAAACGTAAAAGTAGAAAAGTAAAACATAATTAAATGTAATAAAAAGTAAATATAAAATTAAATTACATTAATGTCTCCAAAAACAGTATTATTAATTACCTGTTCCTCTAATTTACATTCTATAAAACATTGCTTATTTACATTTCTGTGCGCATTTTGTTCTGGATATTTTCTCTTTTTTGTTTATTTCACAATTCTTTGTTCTTGATTTTTATTATATACAGCTCTTTTTTCTTTATTTTCTTTTTTTCAATGTTCATTCTCAGTTCTTGCCGCTCTTTTTCTATTGCAATCTAAAATTCGACGTTCTTGAATAAATAATTTGCCTTTCTGCCTTGCTATTATAATCGACTGTGTTGTAGGGCAAGTTAGCACTAAGAGTGTCACGGGTTGGTACGGAGAGAGGATGTGTGCAGTAGGAGTAATGATTGGGCGAGCAGAGTGGAGGAGAGTGGTCAAGGCTGAATAACGTGGACATGGCGGAAAACCTTTCCAATATAATAGAGAGATACTTCTAAAATCCTGTTTTCTCTTTGTCATTTGGGGCATTGAATGTTGCCTCATAGGGGGAAAAATTAATTCAAATGATTTTTTGCATAAGGCTGCAACATAAAGTGTGATAAACATGAAGAGGTTTGAATACTTTTTGAAGGCACATAAGATCCCACACTTTCTTTAAAATACATGTCACCAATGGGCATCATGCCCATGTTCCTCATGTCAGTTATCCTGTTGTTTGTTCACAACATGCAAAACACATTCATTTTTTGATAAATTAATGCTGCTGGAAAAGTCATCCCACATAATAAGCAGAAAGGGGGACTAACTAGGACTCTTGAGAGGATTGAGGGGCTTTAAAAACCAACATCCCACTCCCTGTTAAATGGCAAATTTCAGAGTAACATTCAATCTACTGCAACATTGTGATTCACTTACTGGGGGTCTGTTAACAAGCCAGTATGCCTGCTCCTGGCAATCCAGCACAATTCGATCAGCTTTTCTCCTCTGCTTTGATGCCCTGTTTGAGATCAAATACAAGTAAATTAGTGTAACGCTTTGGTGCATCATACAGCATTGGGTTTGGGTTAGGGTTAGGGTTAATCCTGAACAACACAATTGCTAACCTGGTTCTGAACAAACATAAACTCAAGATACAAATAAAAGCATTCAAAAAAATCATTGACTATTCATATTTCAACAAAAAAAAATCATCTAGAAGTTCATAACAGTGGCGTTTATAAAAGTTGGCCTGAATAATTAGAAGCTGAAGGATGAAAGCTCAATCAGAAGCACAACTCCTACAGGCCACATAATTGAGGTCTTTACTCGGCTTGTACCCTTCATTAGAACATTTTCTCTGGAGCAATTGCTCTAATGTATTTTAGGCCCCTTCATGCATGACTAAGCAGTACATTTCTTCAGACAGAGATTAATGCATGAAGAAGTGTCTCTGGTGTTGTGCTTGGCTTACAAAAAAACAAAAGATGGCAAATGTCAGAAGAGTAATCAGTCTTTAGTTTCTGCTTTCATGGTTATGGTGAACTCCATGATAAAGCATTAACACGTTAACACGTTCAGCAAATCATAGGATGACTATCCAAGGAACTGATGCAGACCTAGGAGTTCAAATCCCACAGTGGAACAGATAACTCCAGAGATCATGACGGGAATTTTTGGGAAGTGAGTTGAATCTTTTGTGTTTTTGAATTATGTTCATATTGCCCTGTAATGGGACCCCAATGGCACTGCTTGGAAGTACAAGAAAGTACTGGTCTAGATTTTAGGTAGCTGTTAAAGCAGAGGTGGTGAACTACAAGAAGTTCAGAGGGGCATCAAGGCCAGCAGCCTTCCAAGGTCAACACTAACCTAACAATGTTGTAGGCCATGACACAGGTGACCAGAGTTTGAATGTTATAAATGCTGCAGATCAGGCAATGTTGCCAGGTTCTTTGAAAGGTGAAGCCGGAGATGAAGGCTTATAAGCATTCAGAGGTCAGCAGGATACAGCAGTCATGACTACCCAGTAGTTATTTGTAGCGGTTCCTGAATTACATGGAACATTGAGAGTAGGCATTAATGGTCACCTGCTGCTAGGGTTCAAAGAAAGTGAAGTAGAAACTTACAGCAAGTATTCTCCTGGATAGTGGATAAACAGGTAGACGTGAAAATGGTAACTGGCCATAGTTATGATACAAGTAAAAAGTATGTAAAATTACTACTGCAAGTAGTAAATAATAATAAATAACTACTTAATTAAATTTATAAAGTGCTTTGTAACTACTCAATGTGCTTTACATAGACAGTGTGGAAACACTTCAGTACCCATCAATGTGAAGCTTCCATCTCGTTAGCTGTTATGTGGTAAAGGTTTAAGATAGTTAGCCAATGAGAGACAGGGGATGATTTGGGTGCCATAATGGATAACACAATGGTGGGTAGCTTAGTCAGGACATTGGGATGCTCACTACTTTTTTTGAAAGATGCCCAGGGATCTTTTATGACCACTGAGATCCAGGACCTCAGTTTTAAGTCTCATCCAAAAGATGTCACTATTTTAACACCACAGTGAACTTTTTCCTTTCACTGAGGTGTTGGGACCCACACACAAACCACAGGGTTAGCACCCCATGCTGGATTTGCCAACACCTCTTCCAGCAGCAACCCAATCTTTCCTGGTTAGTCTCCCATCCAGGTACTGGTTGGCCCCAAATATTCTTAGCTTCAGGTGGATGACCTGTTCTGAATTGCAGGAGCCATAGCCACTGGCTGAGTTGCTGTGAGAGTTTGAAACTTCAAGTGGACGACTTATCACATCATTGAATCAGTGCTATTTTAAGACTGGCGGGATTCTTTGTTACATAAAAGGAATATGTCAAAGAACACAATATAAAATAAAAGGTAAAGTACCACTTCTGCTTAGCGGAAATAGCCCAAAAGTGGATAGAAATCTATGTTTTGCACCTAATACTTGTATGCATAATTTGGTTGACCTAAGTGAAGGAGTACGATGTATGTATGTATGTAAGTATGTGAATTTCCCCTTGGGATTAATAAAGTATCTATCTATCTATCTATCTATCTATCTATCTATCTATCTATCTATCTATCTACTCAAGTTATTGTGTTTACACACACACACACACACACACACACACACACACACACACACACCCACACACACACCCATGCAGACATAATTCAAAAAATGGTATTTTCTGACTCAGGGAGGTCTAAAACATCGAGATTCATCAGAATCTTGAAACGGAATTTTTGGAGGATTCCAAATACTCTCCCTGTACTTCGTATACGAGAAAGTCAGGGAGGTCTAAAACATCGAGATTCATCAAAATCTTGTCATCGAATCTTTGGACGATTACAATACTTTCCCTATACTTTGTATACGAGAAAGTAAAAATTAAAAACAGATATATAAAAAATATACAAAAATAAGGTACACATCAGAGCCATATTCAGGACAGCAGGGGGCTTTCTCTCTGGGTTAATTTCTTCATAACAGTTATGTTTGATTGTAGTCCACACAGAAGTGGATCTCTTTCATTAATGTTGACAAATGATAAGTCAAACAGGTACATGTCGGTTCATAAAACTGAACGTCACTTTCATTTCACATGTGACTTCACAATCTCAGAATAAAAAAATAAATGCTTATTTTGGGGGATTTACAAAAGTATTTTTGGGAATATTGACACCAACTTGCACCTCTGTTGGATTTCGCACAAAAAGGGTCCTGATGAAAATAGAGGGAAGGCAGTGTTTTTGGCAAATGCAGCATGGCTAGAGCTAGTAAGGTATTACTATTAGCCAATTTCATGTGTTGGAAAGTGTTAATGAGGAAAAAATCAGGAATACATGGTAGAGAAGGGAACAAAATAGCCAGAAAAAAACGTAAGTGAATTGCTTAGGACCACCTCTAGACAGGAGTGACATGCAAACCTTTAAATGTGTAGCCCCAATTCTTGCCCAAAGATTTGAAACACAAATTTGACACTAGGCAGCCATTCCACATCACTGTCCCCTCACCACACCAACACCAAATGTCTGTTTACCTGAGCTGTTCTCGGGCTTGCATCACCACAAAGTCCCATGTGTGGTTTATTCGTTTATGGAGGAGGTTATATGCGTCCTGTGAGGAAATAAAAAATATTGAAATTTTCAAAACATTTAGAAACATTACACACTTCAAAAAATGTAGTCACTTTTTTGCACTGTATCATTAAATGCTCCGGCCTGTAGTGCAGTAGATACTTTCCCCTCAGAAGCATTTTCTTGACTTTTGCATTTTAGTTGACTCCTGTTCCTTCATTTTTCCTTGTGATTCACCTCTATTTTTGTGTCCAATGAATGCTTTGCAGCTAAACTGTAGTTTGGAATCTAACAAAAATATAATTATAGGGTGTATTGACACGAGTTGAGACAGAGTATAGGAGTGACATGGAGAACTTTATTTCTTGGTGAAGAAAGCACTGTCTGGGGCTTAACATAAGCAAATTCAAGGAACTGCTTATTGACTTTCACTGCACCAAAGAGCCTTTGTGTCCAGTCACCATTCAGCGAGTGGAGGTAGAGGTGGTGCATCAATACAGTTACTTGGAGGTCCACATCAATGACTGGCTGGACCAGTCTTTAACACAGAGGAACTACAGAAGAAAGGGCGGAGCAGACTGTTTTTTCTTAGGAGACTTTGATCCATCAATGTGGGTTGTGATATCCTTCACATGTTCTATGGCTTGATTTTCTTCACTGTGGTGCACTGGGAGGGTAACATCACTTTAAAGGGAGGTCCACAGAACCAAAATGTCAATTAAAAAGGAAGGCTCACTCATGGGACTCACTTTGTGCCCACTGGAAGCACAGTAGTTTAGGAGGAGAGAATGAAGACAAAACAAACAATGCTCCACATCCTCTCTTTGACATATTAGCGTTGAGGACTTGAGGACTTTCAGCCAATGAATTATTCAGGTGAAGTGTGTCAAACAAATTAGTGGAGCTCTTTCATATAACTGGGAATATGCCTATATGATAACCTGTCGTGATGCATGTTAGGGTTCCATGGCTGTGTGCGAGTGCTCAAGCTCCGTGGGTGTGCATGGTCATGTGGTCAAGTGGTGTTTAATGGGGGCATTGAGATTGTGCTTGAACGTGAATATGCAATTAATTCCAGTTTCCTCAATGGCTCTCTCTGTAGGTTGTAATTAGGATGCCACACCTACGCGAGCATAAAATAGCTTTGGCTGGTTAGAAAATGATTCAAAAGAAAAGAATTAAAATAGGAGGAAGTAATGGGAAGAAAAGAAGTGAGAGCAGAAGTGGTTGGGGAACCACAGATGACAGAGACTGGCAAAGCAGTCTGGAGAAACCCTGTGGTGCGACGGTATGAAGGGGTGCATGCTGAGTAAAGCAGAAGTGATCAGGGCTCCTAGGGATCCCTCGGACACCAAGATGGGTATAAGGAAGACAAAGCCAGGCTCAGCGCACCATGGTGGATGCTGAGGGATGGTGACCGGGATGGGAGTTGAGGAAGAGCTTCTAGGGATGCAGTGGATGATAGGGAAAATGGAGTCGTGTTCAGTACATCCTGGTAGATGCTGAGGGATGGTGGCTTGAATGAGAGTCGCGGAACAGCTTTTACCGGGGTCACAGCTCTACTGAACAGACCTGGAAGAAGGGTGAGCAAGGTGTGATGAGAGTGAGAAAGAGCACTGGATAAAGATTTTAAAGGCTATTCTGACTTGTGATTTTACCCTTGGTTTTAATGGGTCATTTATTGATTTATTTCTCGCATATTTTAACTTCCTCACTGGACACTTTTTTATTATGAATTATTTATGTGTTTATTTATTTCATAAAGAGAAGCACTACACTTTATTTATTTTGGACATTGCCTTGTTTATTGTTAATAAAAGCATTAAGGTTTTCTGCATCAGCCCTTGCTGTGTTGTGTTCTCATCACCCAGACCATCTCAGTTTCATGACTATTGATGACCTGAGTATAAGGTTTTAATGCAGCTGTGGGCATCACCATGCCTCACTGAGATTTATTGCTAGTGGCCTCTGGGATGTGCTCCATACCTGTATCTATGTACTACAAAATATAAATTAGATTTAATGTCCTCTTCCTACCTTCCAAATGCTATATACCATAATAAACAGCCCCATGTGCATTTACCACATTGGAAAGGCTACAACTGTGCTAAAGGTGCACATTGGCAGGTTGTGATCATGTGGTTTTCAAAACAGACTAGGAGCCCCCCCACACCCACACACGCACTTCAGGATAATATTCATGAACAATACTCACCCTTTCATAGTCAATCAAGTCACCTTGCTTCCGAATGTTTTTCTTGGCCAGATAAATTGCTGAAAGTTACAAGAGATCCAATGCATTAGGTTCTCGGTTTTTAGGACATCTAATGCTCCCAACCTAACATCCATCCATCCATCCATTTTCTAACCCGCTGAATCCGAACACACGGTCACGGGGGTCTGCTGGAGCCAATCCCAGCCAACACAGGGCACAAGGCAGGAAACAATCCTGGGCAGGGTGCCAACCCACCGCAGGACACACACAAACACACCCACACACCAAGCACACACTAGGGCCAATTTAGAATCGCCAATCCACCTAACCTGCATGTCTTTGGACTGTGGGAGGAAACCCACGCAGACACGGGGAGAACATGCAAACTCCACGCAGGGAGGACCCGGGAAGCGAACCCAGGTCCCCAGATCACCCAACTGCGAGGCAGCAGCGCTACCCACTGCGCCACCGTGCCGCCCCCCAACCTAACAGCAGCATAAAAACACTTTGGTTGTCAAAGAAACTGCAAAGGAAGGACTTTTGCAGAAGGCTTGGCTCATTCTCAGTAAGGACTTGTGCTGTAGGCAGGGTAAAGTAGGTTAGACTCACGGTGGGAGAACACAGCAAAGACATCATGTCACATGGTAAACCGCCAGTCATCATAATGTTGTAATCATTATAAAATAGAAGGTTGACTTTAATTGCTTATGTGTGTATTTTGTTATTAAAGAGGTGATTAGTGTCCACTTCAGGCTAAATTCCTTCCTAATGAAAGAAATTCTAATGGAATTTCATAGCTGGCAGGATATAAAGTTTTTAATTTCAGAGTTGTAGTCTTGGGCCCCAGTTTTGGCACCATTGCGGTTTGATTTGTGAGAACCTGCCACATTTGAGAAACATTATCTAGTGCAGGGGTGGCGAACTCCAGGCCTGGAGTGCCGCAGTGGCTACAGGTTTTCATTCTAACCCTTTTCCTAATCAGTGACCAGTTTTCACTGCTAATTAACTTTTTCCCCATCACTTTAATAGCCCTCTTAGAAGAGTTCAGCCCTCTGAATCGATTCCTTTCTTCATTAAATGACAGCCAAGCAGAAATTAGATGTGAAACGAGCCAACAGATGACCAACTAAACTGGAGCTTCAAACTCCAACCAATTTCACTCCAATCACTTTCTTAATGAGAAGCCAATTCTTGCTGTTAATTAAACCCATTATTTAATTCCATGTCTTGTTGCTGCTCTCATTCTGCCACAGCACACATTTCAAAAACTGTTCTTTTTCTGTTCTTTCTAAGAGCAGTGTGAAAATGTTTTGGTGACCTGAGAGATCAACCTTACCAAGACCATCACCTCTCTTTAATTTCAGATATTGTGTGATGGGCACAGGTCATGTGGTGGCTTGTTTTGTGTCTCATTATTGTTTGGCTGCTAATTAAAGAAAAAGAAACAACTATGGGGCCTGAGTTAAGTTAATTAAAAGAAGTAATCAGCAGCAAAAACTGGTCACTAATTAAGAAGATGGTAAGAATGAAAACCTGCAGCCACTGTGGCACTCGAGGCCTGGAGTTCGCCACCCCTGATCTAGTGTGTGCTTGGTGTGTGGGTGCGTGTGAGACCCCTGTTAGGATATAGCGGGCTGGTGCGTGTGAGACCCCTGTTAGGATATAGCGGGCTGGAAAATGACTGACTGACTGACTGACTGACTGACTGACTGACTGACTGACTGACTGACTGACTGACTGACGATAGGCCCTGCTGTTTTCAACTAAAGAGTCTGTGACGTCACCGCACCAACTGCTTGAGTCGAATCTCACTGAGTGTAATGAGTAACAATAATGTGAAACGGGCAGACTGAGCGGAAGACAAAGAAGACATTTTCTTGCTGTAACTACATAGTAAATATCAAAATGTGCAATTGTGCAATTATGCCAAAATCTTTGTATTATAGTTTACATACATTCATAAATAACTAACTGAACACTTAATTATTTAGTTTCTGGGTGTTTGAACAGATTCTGACATACAGAAATTTACTTTAACAGATGTCTCTGCAATAATTAAAGGGATACAGGTGGAAAGAAAAAGGTTATGATTTCTCAAGTGGCTTCTCCTAAGGAAAGTTAAACAATTCCTCTGTGCGCCCTAGTAATGGAAAATGCATACTTTTCATTCAAGTTATCACACTGGGATTAATGTTCCAGGGGAAGGAAGAGTGCGTCCTTGATTGGCCTGAGTCACGTCTAAGAAAAGTCAAAGCTATCAGTAGACAGAAATTGTTACTAAAAAGAAATGAGAGTTTCCTTACCATAGTCAAGTTCCACAGCTGGCCATTTATTTGTAGTCCAAAAGTATGGTGTCTGAAAAATACAGGGACAGAAGGAAGCACATAACGGTTATAGCAGGGATGTCTGGTGCTGCCCAGGGTGGAGTAAAGTACTGGTGTAGTCACTAAGGAAATGCCCCAACAGGATATATTTTACCCCTGTCTAAGTAAACCCAACTTTGCATACCTCTGCCAAGCCCCAAATATGACATTTAGGGGCACTTCCCTAATATAGTGCAGTTGTGGTGACTAAATAAAGTTCTCTGGGGGAAAAATTTTGGAATGAAGCACTGTACAAATGGTTAATCTGTGCAAACTTTGGCAGAGAAAGGTTCAAAGGTGTGAATTTGCATGCTGGACAAACACATAGACAGACAAACACACATTCAGTTTTATATATTAGAGAATACAGGAGATGGTATTAAAAATAATAAAGTGCAAAAAAATATTAATAAAAATCCTAACATTTGTCGACAACCACTAGATTAGGGGTAGTGTGTGTGAGAGAACGTTAACGCCCTACATAGAGTGCCATCTGTACGAAGCTGGCATAGCCACCATATGTTACCAAACACAGTGTTACTCATCTAAAGTCCTGGAGTAAGTTTAATTGATAAGAGTGAATGAGCAATTGTGAGTGTGGCAGACTATCTCTCCCTCCAATGCTAGTTCAAGTCTTACCCTCTGTAACTCTGAGTTGGATGGGAAGTAGGGGTGTAATCAAAATGGAAGAGCAAATCAAAGTGTTGTTGGCATGCCTTGGATCACTGTCCCTGCCGGGTTTGCATGTTCCCCCCAAATTCAATTCAATTTATTTTTGTATAGTGCTCTTTACAGAGTAAAAAAATTAACACAGCGACAAATGGGGACAACTAGTTTTCTACCCTTGGTAATAATTTCTCCATTAGATATACGGTATACATAAAAATATAATATCAGTTATAACAGTTAAGCCTCACGTGAATTGTGATTTTACAACTGTAAGTTTTCTTTACTGAAAAGATTTTTTTTTTTAGGGGCAAAAGAAAACAATTAATGTGAGAAGAAAAACAATACACAAAGTGAGAAAAGACACAAAACCAGGGAAATTAAAGGTTAACTATTCAGTGCATTTTTTTCAAACTATATGCAATCCCATGGAAAACACTTAGTGGTCACCGTTCATATGTGAGTATTAACTGTTACAGGGGGAGATTACACTTGACATAGATATCTGGACACCTCTAACTCTGGAAGGAAAGTATCCATAATGGGCACGTCATCATAAGGCACAAAACTTAATCATTATAACATGCACAAAAAACTTTGTTATTTTTATAAGCATCCATAAAATTACATTTTTGCACTTTTTTCTACTGTGACTATCTGAGTTGTAAAGAGCAACCCACTAACTGCACACATTTGTGACAGTCACTTTTGTACTTCGCTTTTTTGTCTATGCACTTCTACCTTCATGAAAGTATAGAGTAGGGCAAACCCATATTAAAACTAAGTGATTTCAAAGTGAACAACATAAATGGACCCTAACGATATATAACTTTTAATATTATCATGAAGATATGCATATCCGTACCCGCATTGCTTCTCCTCCCATTACTCTGGTTTTCCAGCCACATCCCCAAACGCAGGTTGATTAAGTTGACTGACTATTCTAAAATGGCCCTGTGTGAGTGTGGGATTGTGCAAAAATGGGCTCTGAGGTGGACTGGCACTCAGTCCTGGGCTGGTTTGCACAGTGCTACCAAAATAGGCTCTGGCCTCCTCATTTCCCTTATATGGGATATGAATGAAAAACAAAATGAAATCAATACAGTAATCCCTCCTCCATCGCGGGGGTTGTGTTCCAGAGCCACCCGCGAAATAAGAAAATCTGCAAAGTAGAAACCATATGTTTATATGGTTATTTTTATATTGTCATGCTTGGGTCACAGATTTGCGCAGAAACACAGGAGGTTGTAGAGAGACAGGAATGTTAGTCAAACACTGCAAACAAACATTTGTCTCTTTTTCAAAAGTTTAAACTGTGCTCCATGACAAGACAGAGATGACAGTTCTGTCTCACAATTAAAAGAATGTAAACATATCTTCCTCTTCAAAGGAGAGCGCGTCAGGAGCACAGAATGTCACATAGATGGAGAAAACAATCTCTAGCAAACAAGTCAATAGGGCTGTTTGACTTTTAAGTATGCGAAGCACCGCGGCACAAAGCTGTTGAAGGCGGCAGCTCACACCCCCTCTGTCAGGAGCAGAGAGAGAGAGAGAGAGAGAGAGAGAAAAACAAACAGTCCAAAATCAATACGTGCCCTTCGAGCTTTTAAGTATGTGAAGCACCGTGCAGCATGTCGTTTCAAGGAAGCAGCTGCACAAAAGATAGCAACGTGAAGATAATCTTTCAGCATTTTTAGACGAGCGTCCGTATCGTCTAGGTGTGCGAACAGCCCCCCTGTTCAATCCCCCTACGTCAGGATCAGAGAAAGTCAGTGCAAGAGAGACAGAGAAAAGTAAGTTGGGTAGCTTCTCAGCCATCTGCCAATAGCGTCCCTTGTATGAAATCAACTGGGCAAACCAACTGAGGAAGCATGTACCAGAAATTAAAAGACCCATTGTCCGCAAAAATCCGCGAACCAGCAAAAAATCCGCGATATATATTTAAATATGCTTACATACAAAATCCGCGATGGAGTGAAGCCGCGAAAGGCGAAGCGCGATATAGCGAGGGATCACTGTATGTTAATGGAACCATCTTTAAGATGCTCTCTCAAAATTCTCAGCTGAAACTTTTACAGTTAAAAAATCTTGAATCTTCTTATATAATACGCTACCGTGGCTGTCTTTTTGTCTGTCCAGGATTTTAACTCTTTGAGGGCTGAATATTTTTTCCAAAAAAGTTTTCTGAAAAGCACACAAAGCAATGGTTTCACACATAAGTCAACATAAAACATCAGTTGATATGTGCTGTGGCTTCTATTGACGCATGTTGCACAACTCTGATGGCAGTGGCTGCGTTGGGGGCACCTTGATGGTTAGCAGGAATACATGGTGGGCAGCTGCCTGCCTGTCTTTGCACAGCAGGTGGGTGGCAGTGTGACGCAATCTGGTTTGTACCTCTTGTCATCATAAGTAGTGGTCCTCCCAGGCAAACACTGCTGTAGGCACATCAGCTACATTAAAGTGTTCAGCACCAGGGGACCGATCAGATGATGCTGGTACCTCACTTTCGTTTTTGATCTCCATCACCAGATCATTTGTATCAAACTCGGAGTCTGATAAGTCAGAGTCCTATTCAATGAGATTACGTAAAATGTCCATGGAGTATTTTGCTTTGCACATTCGTTTTGGTCTCTCGCCAGATGTCGGTGCCATTTTAGAGGTTGTTTGCTCTTCGCTACTCAAGCATGCGTAGTGAATTGAGGTTAAATCAACAAAGCTATGTAACTTTCCTTCTAGCAAAGAGAGTCGAACTAAATGTAAGGGCGAGTTTTGTTACAGTTTATAGCTGACCGTCTATTACCATCCTCTACTCCTGAATTTTGACAAAAGTTGACGTCAGCCCTGAAAGAGTTAAATCACCTGTAGCTCACAAACCGTTTGACCTACTGACCTGAAATTTAGAACACATATACTATGTGACATCTACTATCCGATTTTGGGGTGATGATTAACCTGCAATCCTCTTTTTATTTTTATTTTATTGTAGAATCAACTTTTGGCAGCATGCACCAGGGCGGCCGTGCGGCACACGTGTACGTGCACAGTTCTCATTCCCTACCTTTGCCGTCACTTCCCCTACTTCTTCATATCTTAAATCATTCTGGAGGCAAATTGAAGACTTAAGTGCCAGCTTAATTGAAAAATTAAGGAAAACGTACTAAGAAATTGCAACACAAACACTAACTTAATCAGTTTTAATGTGAAAAGATGCCAACGAAAGAAGAGAAGAAGCGGGCCGCTAGGGTGGAGAACAGAAGAGCTGCTCAGGAATCAGCAAGCGCATCAACCTCTGAGCAAACAAATGCTAAACGTACAGAGAAAGAGGATGAAAACTATAAGTCAAGTGTATTTGTGCATTGCGCCATTACTGGTATAAGATAATTGACGAAAATGGCTTTATTTTTAGACAATATAGTATGTTTGGTAATTACAGCATTGTGCATTTTCATTTCCCTGCCAATTTTTGTATCAGCTTGACTTTAAAGAAAGCTCCTCCCAAAACTGAAAATTTTATATGTTATATTTAGTTTGTAGTGACAGAAAAAAAAGATTTTTAATCTCATGTTCTCATTCAGAAAGGATATAAAAACATTTCAGGAAGAATAGGTGTATATGGTGACCAACGCTGCATAACAGCCAATGCTTTCAAAAAATCCATGAGAAAAATCTCATGTTACTCAAATCGTATAATCTACATGTCAAGTCACCCAGTTTTAACCTCACAACATCCCAAACAACCACTTTTGGAAAATGGTCTTTGAACAAAAATGGAATGCGCCAGCCATCACAAAGACAAATTGTGTCTTACATGTCATACATGTGTCTTTGTGATGGCTGCAATTCCTTTCTGGATAACTCCTCATCATGCTAACTTTAAGCCTGGGACAGCACAACACAATTAACCAATTCTTGTTCACTTAATATCTCCTAAAATTGTTTAAAGTCCCCCATGGAACCACTTTCACCTACTGTACAGTGACAGGTACGTTGTTGTATGAACAGTCCTTTGTATGAAGAAGTATGAACAGTCCTTTGTATGAAGAAATATTTACTAACAGTTCTGCAAAATGATCTCTTAGGTAGATCCCACTAGAACTTCCATATTCTCCTTAATTTGATGAAGACCAGATTTATTATAACATCTGGAATCAACTCTCTGAATGTCGTGAGCAGTTAGCTCATCCAGAGCACTGATTTTAACTATGTGGACTTGAAAATGAGAACACCATAAAAGGAGCAAGGCAAACAGCAAGAACAATAAAGATTATTGATTACCAAGAATACCAAACCCAATATACGGCCCAAAATCAAAGTCATTGGATTCATGCAAAGCCTCAACTCCCTAGTAAGATTTTTTCACTAACTAAACACACACAAGAGCTTTCCACAATATCCAGAAACTTCGACACTGAGAGTACCGCATCGCCAACTTCTATAGGCAGGGAGTGACGATGTAATAATCACGTGACAAGCAATAATAAAGCAACCATAAACAATACAGTCAAAGACATGCAATACCGAACGAAACAGTTGTGCCAAAGAGAATAACCCAATCATAAAGCATAAAACAGTAATGATAATAATTAATGATGCAATACAAAATAAATGTGGAAATCTAAAAAGTTTAAAATCATATTATTCTTTTCACCATCATTTTAAAGAGTTCTCAAAGGCATATTTACATTTACACTTATTCACTTTGAAGATGCATTAATCCAAAGTGACTTACAAAGAGGTCAACATAATCAAATAAACATCTGTCTGTGAACTTGAAACAATTGTTACCACAGAAAACTGACCATCACAAGTGAAAAGCTCTAAATAAAACAGAACATAAGACTATTCACTTTTTTCTAATACCTTCACATCAAAACCATCATCAATTTGAAAGATATTCACTGAACGAGTGAATCTTCAACACAGGGATGGTGTCAGCAATTCAGATGAAGGTGGACAGCTTGCTCCACCAGCTAAGAATAACACGGGACAAATGTCTGGATTGAGATCTGATGACACGTAGTGGTGATATCACAAGGTAATTTAGAGTTATCAATCCACCTAAGGAATCTGAGAGAACCACATGGAGATACCAAAAACACGCAAACTCCACGCAAAGAGTGACCAACCCAACATTTGAAGCCAAGAGCTGTGTAGAGGCAATGCTAACCACCACATCACCATAGTGCTACTTACACGGACTATTTTATTATCTTGTTTTATTAGAGTGAAGCCTCTGTAGATAATTGTGACTTAGGTCATTCAATTCACGATCGCACATAAAGTACATGTCACATGCAGCATCATGCACTTTTCTCTACAAACCTGGAAATGAACAGATAAGCAACATTTTGATAATATATTTTTTTTTATGCCTGTTATCAAGTTAGAAATAGTTGGAGACTTCATTACCTGGAAACGGTATGGTGATTCGTCTGCCTTAAGAACAAGGGTCTTGGCATCTTTCAGTGGATAGATGTAGCCATACTTAACAATGAGATTTCCTAAATGCAGGGCCTCTGTTAGATATGAAAACAGAAAAATGAACAAAATCTATTGCAGAGCAATCCATTTTTGCAAATTTGTGAAGTAGTTTCACCCACACAATTTGGTACAATGATTGAAACTCTTGCATTCTCAGAGGAGGCTGTATAAACAAAGAGCAAAATGTGGGTGGTGGGCTGAGACCACCAGTTAACTATAAAAAATTGTGGGTAGGTGACTGAAAACAAATTTTATAGACATGTTATGGTGTTTTAAATCACTCAGTGCCCATTACTGGGTTGGAGAGAAATTATTACAACAGAGTGCTGACAGCTCTTAAAAGGCTACGTAGGAAGGCAACTATCCATGAGGACGTCACAGGCTTAGCCTGGCTGGATGCTTGAATGACAGTAGGCCTTCTAGTAGGGTTGGGAAGGGTGTCCTTTAATAAGCCACAGAGGATCTTATGAAGAGGGTGATTGCCAATACAATTTTGTCAAGAGTTGGCCTGTAGCAAGGGAACAGCATCAGGCTAGCACATTCAATTATATTAACAGGTTTTAGGTGTCTCGTCTGCTCAGTGACAAAGGGAAAATGAAGTAGTCAGTCTTGTTAGCACAGTGACAAGACGTCTTTAATGATAAAACCAGAAGATACACGTAAAACAGAAAGAAGGTCAAAAGCGGGAGATCAAAAATACATGAGCAAATTGGCCAAAGCATGAGGCAAGAATTTTATTAGAAAAGATGAATCAAAGGTCAGGACTGAAAAAGACAAACCAAAGTAATTTTAACAAAAATTTAGTAAGGTTTTGAATTTGCAGTTCGGATGAGCAAGTGAACTTTCAGCCGACCTTTTAACATGCTGTGTTGATTATCCGTGGGTCGCAAACTGTGAGGACATGCCCCTGACAAGGTGGGACGCCGTCCTAACAATAAGCGAGTAAAATGGCAGGGACCCTGACGAAACAAAATGGTGACAGAATCTGTACAAAAAAAAAAATGATACAAATGGTAAAGTAATTGGAAAATCTACAAATAAATGTCAGATATTAATTCTCTGATTCAAAAAATCCCCAAAAATGAGTATAAGTTTAAACAGAAATCACCATAAATGCATGAATAATATTAACAGATGTCATATCAAAACAGTTTCATAATCTGTTTAGGATTCTGTACTATCATTTTCTTATAGTTTTTGCTCAAATAAATTTTGTTTTATTAACATTGCACATTTTTCAGTTTTTTGTGACACCGTTTTAGTACCATTTATTGCTGGATTTTTCCTTTGTTTGTATCAATCTTTTGTGTTTTTGGATGGTTGCCTCAGTGTTTTCTTTGGCAGCGATGATCATTTATAGGCACATGATCAGGTATTATAGTTACGCATGACATTATCATGCTCCTGTCTTTTAAGATTGTAATGTGGTTTGGATAACAAAAGACTTCAATGATCGTTCACTGCGAAAGGCTATTTTAGTTAGGACCTCAGCAACAACTTATAATTGATTTTTGATTTTCATTATGGCTTTGATCACTGGCTTGTTTTGAATTTTTGCCTAGTTTTTTGACCATTTTTTTGCTTAACCCTTTGACTCTTTATTTCCCAGTCATGAAACAAACCTATTACAGGGCAGAATGGCTAGTCACTGTGCGTCCCAGTCTTTCTGTATTTATGCTCACTATAACATGCACAAGTACGAATAAAGAAAATGGTAATTATTATGATGTTTCCTTTCATTTTAGCCATCTTTGGCCTTGAAATGGTGAGCTTCTGTTTTCCATGTTCTTAACTCTTTGAGGGCTGAATATTTTCTCCAAAAAACATAGTTTCTGAAAAGCAATGGTTTCACACAGAAATCAACATAAAACATCTGTTGCTGCATGCTGTGGCTGCCAGTTTGCCAAGAATTGCATCAGGCTTGCTGCCAGGCTGTCTTTGCATGGCTGAGTCAAAGTCTCAATGCATTGCAATCTGGTTTCTACCTCTTATCATTGTTAAGTGGCAGTCCTTCCTGGCGAACAATGTCAGTACAACGATTAGCTGGGGACCAATCAGCTGAAGCTGGAACCTGACATTTGTTTCCAATCACTTGTATCAAAATCTGAGTCCGACGAGTCCAGTTCAGAGATAACAGGCAAAACGTCTTCCATGGAGTGTTTTGCTTTATGCATTCACTTTGATCTCTCTCCAAATGTCAGTGCCATTTTTGCCATTGTGTGCGCCTTGCTACTCACATGAGCGCAGGAAATCTCGGTCAAACCAATGAATCTAATTTTCTGAAACATAACGGTTGATTTTGTCAAAGCTTACAGTCAATTACCATTGTCAACTCCTCCTTTTGACAAAAGTCGACATCAGCCCTGAAAGAGTTAACTAACTAGCGCTGCAGCGCTGGTACCAAAATTAGCACACAGTTACCTTATTTCACATGGCAAAATAGCCTACCATGTTTCAGCCAGTGTACTGAAACAAATTCAAAATTCAAATTCCTGTTTTATGACTTTTGTGTTCATTTTTGATTTTTACTTTGGGGTAGGAGCAAAAGCTTTAGATTCATCAAAAATCAAAAATGCCTGTATATCAGCCCCCGATAGGAAAAACAAGCAATTATGACTTTCTGAAACTTATCAGGACACACCTATAATAATAGGTGTCCTGCCTCTCCACTTACCTTCTTCAGTGATGGAAAACCTCTGAATGAGCCACTCCACTATGTCATTCCCTAGGAACAAAATGAATGAGAGTTTCATCAACATAAAGTAATTGTGTATCAATAAACGCGGAACAAGGAACAACTAATGTAGCATCCACAAGATAACATGTTTTAAACATTTTTTCAGTTGTCCAGAAATGCAACTACATTATCATAGACATATAAACCTGAAACTGCTCAGTAGCTCCCAGGAGTCTCAATGCCAAGGGAACATGAGAAAACATTGCCTGAGGCAGCTCTTTGGGTGGAACTTGGTCAACAGATTAAATGGAAAAAATCTTGACTTTATTGTGGTTAAGGATGTTTGGGGTAAAATCTCACCACTGACTTACTGTCGCCTAACCAAATAAATTATAAAATAATGCAGTGGTCTGGGCAGGGTTTTCCATGATGGCATTATTCACTGTCCACCCATGAAATAATGCACAAAATGGTCTGCATTCACACCATATTATTTCAGTGTCCATCTGCCTGATGGACTTTTCTAGTCTTTCTGAGGCACCCCATCATAAATGTAATTTTTAAGTTAGACACTAGTGGGGTTTATGATCTTGCCAACTTACTTGACATACAGCATATTTTTCACACAACCATTGCAAGAAAGATGTCTCATTCATGTAAGGGAAATGAGTAAGAATTGTGTCCCCACGTCTCTCAATTATACAATAAAAGATGTTGACTAAGCATGGCTTTGGGGACAAAATCTAAGGACTTCCTAGAATGGCACTTTGATATTTACTATAAATTGGTTTCCCAGGTAATTAATAGATAGATAGATAGATAGATAGATAGATAGATAGATAGATAGATAGATAGATAGATAGATAGATAGATAGATAGATAGATAGATAGATAGATATTTACTTTATTAATCCCAAGGGTCAATTCATTTATTTGATTTATTAAAATTGATTTATTAAATGAGGTCTGTTTAGTCATAAAAGTCATTGGGCCAATTAATGCACAATATGCTCTTACCTGTCATAGCATGTGGGATTACTGTAATTAGGAGCCTTTGGTTTCTCATTTTTATCCCAACATTAGGGTCCTGCATGGCTAAAATAACCCGCTCCATCTAGAAAAAAAAAAAAATTGCCATTTGATATATCAAAACATGTATATTCGGTATTACAATATATGGGGTATACAGTATGTGTCTGCACCTCAAATTTAAATTTGGCTGTGACATCCTATTACTTGTACATAAATATGCAGCCATTTTTGTAAAGCACGGGTATGTTTGCAGCCATTGGAACCGGGCGTGCTACTATTAATGCAGACTGGAGAGAGTGGCACACAGTCCACGGAACACAGAAGTGAAACAAGTAGTACTGAAGTATTTGGTATTTATTATTGTATAATAATAGTGATAATTTTTTTGTTTTTTCATTTTTGAGCTTCCTAGACACCCCAAATGTAGAATATCTCATGAAATAATTTTTGACATAAAAACAGAAAATCCAGGGCCGAAAGGGTTAATGGATAACAGTGGGCACGCCCTTATTAAAAATTTCAGGTTTTCATGATTTAAAGACTGCAATCAGGTTAAATAACGACAGATTTTTTCAGTTCTACTAAGATCGTTATTGAATATATTTGAAGTGAAAACAAGTTAATTATTAAATTAAATTATTATTATTTATATGGGGAACCATGATGGTGCAGTGGGTAGCACTGCTGCCTCGCAGTTGGGAGACCTGGAGACCTGGGTTCGCTTCTCGGGTCCTCCCTGCGTGGAGTTTGCTTGTTCTCTGCGTGGGTTTCCTCCGGGCGCTCCGGTTTCCTCCCACAGTCCAAAGACATGCAGGTTAGGTGGATTGGCGATTCTGAATTGGCCCTAGTGTGTGCTTGGTGTGTGGGTGTGTTTGTGTGTGTGTCCTGCGGTGGGTTGGCACCCTGCCCGGGATTGGTTCCTGCCTTGTGCCCTGTGTTGGCTGGGATTGGCTCCAGCAGACCCCTGTGACCCTGTGTTCGGATTCAGCGGGTTGGAAAATGGATGGATGGATTATTTATATATTATTTTAAGACAAAATTAACACATTTCAGTGTTGTGAAGGCATAAATGTGCACCATGCCAAATACTGCCATAAATTCCTGCAGCTCCTCTAAGGTTGCAACTAGTAGCTTCTCCGATCAGCTTTTAGTTTTGGGAGAGCATGTTATGGTCCCACATTTCCTCTGTATCTTAATAATGTTTTTTTGTAGGAGCAGCAGATTTTATTTGAATTCAATTAGAATCTCTTTAATTGATTTTAAGTGGGGTCCAATGATGTTTGGACATGGCTTGCAATGTGACTGGATGTGTCCAGCTGAGAATGATTAACTCCAAGAACGGACCAGGTTCAATATTGGGAAAGGCACAGTGGAAAGGGAAATCCACTTAAAGTGCCATATCATAGCCACAGAAACAACAAGATGGCAACAACAAAAACCAATAAGGACATAAATAATGATTTTATACGTAGATTGTATAAAATTATTATTTATTTTACAATACGCATTAGGCTCTGCCAGGAAACCCCATTGAATTTTAGCAGGATGAAGGCAGCTGTAGCAGTTAGGATGCCCTCCTTGCCACTTCTTGTCGGTCCATTTCTCTTTTAGAGGAAGCACTCTCAGTGTTCATGTCATGATCTTCTTTATCTGCTGCCAGAGAATGGAAGGTTTTGAAGGGACACAATTCAAATGTCCCAGGTGGAGCAGGTCAGCAGTCGTGGTGCTACAGTGTGTCTGGGGTCCAAGGTGTGGGAATGCTTTTTATTTCTTTAAGAAAATATGGTACATAAAAGCTTTCAGTTTTTGTCCCGTTTTGCTAGACATCTCCAGAAACATAGAATTTTCTTCTCCTGTCCAGGGATGGATCTACCATCAGGACATTCCAGGTGGGGACTATGACAGCAAGAGGTCTTTTTTCTACTCCCCTGCTTGATGGAATGATGAAATATCCATGAGCCAGAATTATCACGAGGATCCCCACCAGCTTGATTAAATGATCAAGCATCCCAATGATGCCAAATTGACCAAAGGGATCCTCTGCACCTACTTGACGAAATGATTGAATATCCGCATGCCACCAAAATGACCAAGGGGGACACCCCAACCTGCTTGATGAAGTAATCAAGTCTTGTGCTGCTTTGGTTAAAGTATGTTCAACTCTTAAGGAGCTAAGTCACCCAGGGGCCTGCGGGGGTCTTAATCTGGCCTTGCTCCTGTCAAATGTTAAGAAATACGTTTCTTAAAGAATGATACAAAATAATAGCGAAAGAAAAAAGCAGTCGCAGTCAATTAGATTAGATTACACGTCATTTGTTCCCAAGGAGAAAATTAAACTTTACAGAAACTCCCAAAATAAATAAATAAATACATATAATAAAAACAAACAATAACCCCCCCCCACCCAACCAAATACACATAAAAACTTCTGGTTTGGATAATTGAGAGGTGCTGCTGTCAGTAACAGGCTTGCAGTAGCAGTAACATGAGGTCAAACCTGCCCAGATTGTACCACTGATTTATATTTAAAGTCATAAATATTTGGATATAGCAGATCCAGCTTGTAGTGTCCATGAATGGAATTTGCAAAATAGACACTTATAAGTAACACATAGTATAATATGGTACAAAGCACATAAAAAGAAAAGCAAGTAATACCACTTAGCAATGATAATTATAAGTGAAAATAAAATATGTAAAAGCATATTTCATAAGCAGGTTATATATATATATATGTGTGTGTGTGTGTATGTGTGTATGGGTGCAAAGCTTATTACATACAAAGACCACTTTGACATAATGAATAGCATGTATTGAACTTCATTGATGCCTACACTGGTTAAATATGAAGAAAGTTACCATCACCAGGGTTTGTCATTTGGTGGCTGTGGCAACGCGCTGCATCAGTGCACACTCCCCACCGTCTCTACCATCACCATTAGAAAGGGTCAATGTAGAAGACAGAAAGATTTTTGTTTTTCAATTTTTTAATTATTTCTCCTGAAAACAATTGATTTATTTTTCCATTGAAGTACTATTGGCTATAAAAGCTAATTACAGTTAAAAAAAATAAATAAATAAAGAAGGCCTCCCATGAATTCCTGTGAACAAAGGCCTGTGTTTCAAATGGGCATTCTCTCCGTTTTCTCAATGTCTGTACAGCTTGTGTGTTTGGGAATTACAGGATTCCTCCCACATCCCAATGACATGCATGTTACACTAACTCTAAATGGAGCCTAAATGAGAGAGAGAGTGCGTGCGTGTGTGTGTGTGTGTGTGTGTGTGTGTGTGTGTGTGTGTGAGCAAGCAAACCCTGTGATTTACTGGTGTCCCATTTAAGGCTGATACAAATCAGATGATGTTTCAGTTTTTTTATTTTTAATACATTTGAAAAATTTCCTAAAACACAGTTTTTGCTTTGTCATTCCGAGAGTTGCTTGATGAGGAGGAAAACGAATTTAAACTATTTTAGCACAAGACTGCAACATAACAAAATATGAAGAAAGTTAAGGGGTCTGAATATTTTCTGAAGGTAATGTTTATAATATAGAAATCCGCAAAGGGAGAAAATGAATCACATATACCAAGTCAACCGAGTACACATTTAACTGGGACATGGATCAAGTAATATTCAGGGCAAATACTGAGAGTGCCAGAGAGCTGGCTGAATTGGGACTATCAAGTGAAAACGCCATTAACAGACACTTGGCTTGGACATGAAGTCAGCATATGCAGGCTTAAAAAGAAGAACATTCAAATAACAAAAAAAGACTTTATGACCAACACCCTCTGAACACAACTTACTAATCCACCCCTCTTACACCTACACACCCCACTCATTTGCAACATGCAAACTGTATTACAGACCTTCACTTTAATTATATTATATATATATATATATATATATATATATATATATATATATATATATATATATATATATATATATATATATATATATATTACACACACACACACAGTACATACATACACACACTGGGGCCCTAAGCAACATCTCCTTTGGCCCGCCCAAACTTCCCAACATTTCTCTCCCTGAATCTTCTAGTTTAGTATTTCTTATAACAACTTTAATTAGAAAAATAAATGTATAAATAAATAATAAATAAACAAAGAAGCACACATCACAAACTTAGCTATAACTTTTTGATTTGTTTCCTTTATAAATGAAGGCCTAATTAGTAATAAATAATAATAATAATAATAATAATAATAGTCTAAGGTATCAAGGTATGCTGTTACTCTGTTCCTTGATATATCCAACATGTGATACAACCACAACAAAAACAACAACCATAATACTACTACAACAACAACAACTACTACTACTAATGATAGAATAATATAATAATGAAAGAATAATTAAATAATAAGAAGAATATTAAAACAAAACTGAGTGCCATTATAAATAAAACCACTCATCCTCTCTCTGACATACTAACACTGAGGACTTTCAGCCAATGAATTACTCAGCAGAAGTGTGTCAAGAAATGTGACTGGGGGTCCTTTATACCAACAGTGATATGTCTGCATAATGTCTCACTGGGACTGGGACTGCCAAGTCAGAAGGTTATCTTTCTTTTTAGTTTTCTTGCTTTATAGTCATTATGATGTGTGTTCAGCCCAAAGTGTGGGTGTTAATTTATTTATTTGTTTGTTTAAAGAGCTTCTGTAAAAAGCCAAATTTCCCCCTGTGGACAAATAAAGTTCTATATAATAATATTTACCTAATTTCATAATAATGATCATAAAATATAATAACAACTACTAATAATTACAATAACAACATATAATACAAAAACTATTACTACTACTACTACTAATAATAATAATAAAATAAAAACTACTGATACTACAACTGAATACACTCAATAAACTTACTTAAAGCAATAAACACAGGGTCAAAAATGAAAATGTGAATATATCACCTACACTTAAGAATCTATTTAAACTTCATTTTGTCCTTCCAATGACAGCAGGTACCAATAAGGCATTAAGTAAACCAGTAATGTTAGTTGCCAATAAAATGAATCAACAATTGAATTTAATCTGAGCTATTTGCTCTTTTTGAATGTCACAGTTGCTTGTGTGGTGGTCTCCCACAATTCAGCCAATAACTATCTAGTGAGCCGGAGAGCCATCTGTGTGTCAGTAAAATTTACAAAAATGTCCCCAGTGCAGCAACACTCAGAGCACTTCATATGTCAACTAATGTTAGTAGACTTCAACAATGTTTGTAGGTCCTGAGGTCTATATGGCTATAATAAATAAACCACTCGGTAATGTAACATAAGATAATATCTATTAAACACTGGATATCGAAACTATTGCTCATAATGCTATTGTTACTCTAGTGTTACTCCAGTAAACTACGAGCGTTAGTGTAGTGGCGATTGATGTAAAGTTAGCTGACTTAATGGAAACTGGACAAATTCAAATTTCTAAACCTGCCAACTGCGGCATAAGCTGCTCCTTCATGCTTTCATTTTTTTTTCTTCTGTGCTTCTGACTGGCAATGACTCGAAACCATCTCTCTCCTTGGTAATGGAAAATGATCATAACAAGTGACTGTCAATGACGTTAATTTGATGATTCAGGAAACAGCAGTAACCCACTAGGTGCACACCTCCCCCATCGGTCTTTTAATCATGAGCCCCACATGCACTGCACAATGTGTGCTCATATATATATATATATATATATATATAAAATATATTCTACAAAGTAAATGAGTGTGTTAAAGCAGATAAGATGGCAGGATTATCATGTCAGCGAAAGCAAGAACAACTGGCAACCACGTTCATTTGTTTTTATTAACACAGAAAGTTTTGATAAAAAGCTTTGCTTGGTTTTTCATTTTTCGTATACCAGCCAACTTCCAAGTGAATTGTTATTCAAAAGCAAATGATTAAAAGACAATCTAAACCACAAGATATGCCCATTGATTTATTCATATAATTTGCATATTGAGCCTCCGCTATTGCAGTATTCAAGAACAGAAAGCACAGAATCGGCAATCAGAAAGCTTCACAATAAGAGGCCGACTTCAGTAGAATGATCCATCATTTAATCAATATTCCCAATTGACTGAGGATGGATGAAGGAGGGACCCTAGAAAAATCTGTGGAATATTACTGAGAAACAGTAGCGCTGCTGACTCGCAGTAAGGAGACCCGGGTTCGCTTCCCGGGTCCTCCCTGCGTGGAGTTTGCATGTTCTCCCCATGTCTACGTAGGTTTCCTCCGGTTGCTCCGGTTTCCTCCCACAGTCCAAAGACATGCAGGTTAGGCGCATTGGTGATTCTAAATTGTCCCTAGTGTGTGCTTGGTGTGTGTGGGTGTGTGTGTGTGTGTCCCCTACGGTGGGTTGGCACCCTGCCCGGGGTTTGTTTCCTGCCTTGCGCCCTGTGTTGACTGGGATTGGCTCCAGCAGACCCCCGTGACCCTGTAGTTAAGATATAGCGGGTTGGATAATGGATGGATGGATGGAAATTTTAATAAATATAATTGATTTCAGGCCTGGGTTCGCTTTCCGAGTCCTCCCTGTGTGGAGTTTGCATGTTCTCTCTGTGTCTCGTCCGAGTGCTCCAGTTTCCTCCCACAGTCCAAAGACATGCAGGTTAGGTGCATTGGCGATCCTAAATTGTGCTTGATGTGTGTGTGTGTGTGTGTCCTGCGGTGGGCTGGCGTCCTGCTCTGGGTTTGTTTCCTGCCTTGTGCCCTGTGTTGGCTGGGATTGGCTCCAGCAGACCCTCGTCACCCTGTAGTTAGGATATAGCAGGTTGGATAATGGATGGATGGATTACTGAGAAACAAAGAAACAGTTTTTGTAAGGCAAATACCTTAAAACTGCACATCTTTTCAAGTTTGCAATGTCTGATCACTTTTTTTGGGGATGAGCAAATGGACTGAGTTGCTGTAAGTTGCAATATTCATGAATCAAATAAAGGGAAGAATTTCTACAAACAAAATGGATTAAAAAAAACTTCTGATAATGTATATCAAAGAAAATAAAAAAATAATAATAAAGGTTTTGTATAAAATGTCCAAGCTAGAGAACCAGCATTTAATTCCCTCAATTGGTCCCAAACCTATTGCTCATATTAATTCATAATTGATGGACAATTTAAGATTTTAATGTCAAGGTCCTTTAAGTAATTTCTAATTATGCTTTAAATGTCTTGTCGGTGTGTTTCTGGGAATTCTTTCTGGCCATGTTAAAATAGTAATTTCCAGTCCTGACATCTCAAAATATTAGTGTTTATCATAAACAGTTGCACAATATATACAACTACAGTATATATTGTGTAGAAATAATAAAAACTGTTGTTTTCTTTTACTTTAGCCTCCCATTCCCTAAATTCCCTTCGTATACTTTAGAATCACAAAGGGCTAAGGGATTTCCCAGCAAAATGAGAGCAAACGCAGAAGAAAAGCCTGGATGGGGCACCAGTCCATCCCAGGGCACTCGGACCCACCCTTACTCTTGGAGAGCCCATGTGCAGTCACTTTTGTAACCACTTAAGTCTAAGGGATGCCAGAGGATGTAACTTCTTGTTGTTATAATTAGATGCAAGAACCAAAATATGTAAGAATATTACTTTTTAAAGAAGCTGCACAATGCCCAGCAGTGGATGGTGTTTCCTTCTGTGCTGGTTCATGTCCTGCACTTGACATTTCTAGGATAGACTCTGGCTCCGCTGACCCTGAATGAGACTAAGTAGCTTTGGGAATGTTATGTTATCCATCTATTTCTGAATGTTCCCATTAATCTGAACTCAGGTTCAAAAGGAAAATGGTGCCTTTCCCAGAAGAACCAAGTGCAAGACAGGAGTGAAAATTTAGACAGGATGCCAGTTCTAGTGCAGGCCATTCAAACAAATGCTGTATAATCATATCAACCATAACAACTTAACATGCATTTTCATGGAATGAGATAGGAAAACTGGAAAAAAATGACACATGCAAAAACATGCAAAATCCACAAGTAGCCAGGCTAAGATTTAAACCTGTTCTCCGGAAGCTGTGAAACAGCAGTGCCACCCACTGCGTCACACTGCCTACACTCTTAAAGTTACTGGTTCTACAATGGCACTTTACTGGGCTATGTGGTTCCAAACTGGTCCATTGCTTGACAAAGAATTGTTTCATTCTGTGAAAGCTTCTTTGCATATAACATTGGTTCTTTGGAATTTGAAAAGGTTCCTAATACACTGACAAAACAGAAATCCTGAATGTTAAGCACGCAGGCTACCTATAAGGATACAACAGGGACCTGAACTCGGCCTGTATTATTGTATGCAGCAACAGTCCTTTTAAAATCAAGAACCACTGGTATGTCATAAACCTGTTATCATCTGCTCATGGTTATTTATGGAGCCTGTCACAGATCTAAATAAATAAAGATTTGCTCTGGAACTTTCCTCTGGAATGCTCTTTTGGGATCTAAATTGGCCCTAGTGTGTGCTTCGTATGTGGGTGTGTTTGTGTGTGTCTTGCGGTAGGTTGGCACCCTGCCTGGGATTGGTTCCTGCCTTGTGCCCTGTGCTGGCTGGGATTGGCTCCAGCAGACCCCCGTGACCCTGTGTTCGGATTCAGCGGGTTGGAAAATGGATGGATGGATGTTCTTTTGGGAAACAAAAATGATTTCCTTATGGCATTGATCTGAAAAAACACTCTGCCCCTTTATTTTTAAGAGTTTAAAGTCTATTACTGAGAAGTAATTTTCTTAGTTTTATTAATTTACTTTGTAATTTACAAATCATTGTATCTAACCACTGTATAACACAGAATGTCTAAGCAATAATTTAATTCTGTTCTCATACTAACCCTTCTACATCTTTTTTTTCCATCGTTCTTAAAATGCCCTTACCAGAACAGAGCTTTTCTCAAGTAGCCACGCAGTGCAAGGCAGAAACTATGTGGTGCCAGTTTATCACAGGGCCCACTTTTAAGCACACATTCATGCAGAGTCAGTTGAAATGATGTGGGAAACCCAGTGTGGTGTAATGGTTAAAGCCTTGGACTGTAAACTCTGGGGTTGTTGGTTCAAATCCCACTCCTTACACCATCTGACCATAAGCAAGTCATTTCAGCTATTTGTGCTCTAACTGAAAAAAACAACAAAAATGTAACAAGTTGTATCTTTAATGTTGTAAATTGCCTTGGATAAAGGTGTCAGTCATATAAAAAGTAATAATCATAAACCCAATACAAATATGGGAGAAATTAGCAAACTCACCCTGAATAAGGAGTGGTTCTGGGATTTGATCTAATGTGCTGTGCCATTACTGACATGTAATATGCATTATTTCACATCTTTGCAAAAATCAGTCAGTCAGTCTTTGTCCAACCCGCTATATCCTAACACGGGGTCATGGGGTCTGCTGGAGCCAATCCCAGCCAGCACAGGGCGCAAGGCAGGAATAAACCCCGGGCAGGGCGCCCACTCACCGCAGTCTTTGCAAAAATATTTTTCAAAAGTAAAAATTAATGACTTTTTATTCTAAATAATGCTGTAAGCACTTTCAATCTTGTGGACAGATTTATATACTGTGAATGTAAAAAAATTGTTGGCATCAGTACAATACTGCTTGGTTAATATTTCCTTCCATCCATCCATCCTTTTTCCAACCCGCTGAATCCGAACACAGGGTCACGGGGGTCTGCTGGAGCCAATCCCAGGGCACAAGGCAGGGAACCAATCCTGGGCAGGGTGCCAACCCACCGCAGGACACACACAAACACACCCACACATTAGGGCCAATTTAGAATCGCCAATCCACCTAACCTGCATGTCTTTGGACTGTGGGAGGAAACTGGAGCGCCCGGAGGAAACCCACGCAGACACGGGGAGAACATGCAAACTCCACGCAGGGCGGACCCGGGAAGCGAACCCAGGTCCCCAGATCTCCCAACTGCGAGGCAGCAGCACTACCCACTGCGCCACCCTGGTTAATATTTGCTACCATTAATTTAGGAGTCACCGTTTTGCGTTTCATACTTTCGCTATTTTAGCTGACGTTTTATACAGCTGTTAGATTGCTTTATAGCCCTCCATGGAGGAGACTTAAACGGCGTTCCTTAGTCTGATGAGCCAACCAGCCATCCAGCCAGCCAGACCACTGAGCCCACCAGACTTTTGTCAGCAATTTAACAAATGAGCACGATGACCATGAGCGTTTACATTACGAGCGATAGGCGCTTATTGAGTAGCTGTCAGAAATAAACGTTATTAAATAAAACTCCATAGCCTAATTCTGACATCCACATCTAATGCATCGCTGTCCCAAAGTGTTTAAGGTTAGGGATGACTTAGGTAAACTAAATTAACAATAACCAAACATAACTACTGAAACGCTCTTGCTCGCTCTTAATACTCATGCACATTGTTACCATTCATTAAATCGCTGACCACTATTAGATCTACTAAAATGCTCCATCCTGTCATTATCGCAGTGGATTTTGGACGTTTTTTCTGTGCTTGTGCTTCCTTCAAGTGCCTCATTTTCCTTACATAGGCTAATTGCAGAGACGTGAATATTACACTAATTAAGTCCTATAAATCGGCCCAGTAAATCTATGGAGAACTCAACAGGACTGAGTATGGACGTCAGTTGCAATGCGCTCTGTGAAGGATTGCTGTCCTGTCAACAATACTATAGCGACACTTCTGTCAATGCGTTTAATAGCCCCGATAGCAGTTCTCTGCTCCCCGAAGTAATATAATATAATATAATATAATATAATATAATATAATATAATATAATATAATATAATATAATATAATATAATATAATATGGGTAAGAAAAACGTGTGGATGGATATATATTAACGAAGTCGCACCTAATCTCGTTAATACGCAAGACAGAATGAAAAGCATTAAAATATTATACAATGCAATAATATAAATCAGTGTTTATATATACGATGTACACGTCGGGAACAAAAACCAGAGAAACAAGAAGTATCATCAGCAATAATAGTTCATTAATGAGTGAAAGAGAAATCTTAATATTTTTTCATCTGCTCATGAAGTTAAAATCCAATAAGAAGACGAGACGAGAATGGATTCGTATAGTCATTTAGTTAATACGTCAAAATCAGCATCGACTAAATAGATGACTTACATATTTACAGTGTTAGTAAATTTGTAAACTCTCAGCTGTTCCTCATACATAGCGAGGCGTCAACGTTTCCATTTCTATCACATTAAACAGTGCAACAAAACGAATTTTTATTGGCGGCATTTTATATTATTAACAGGAATTAACACTAAAGTGAGGAGTTTCCGTCCTTCTGTGATAACGTCAGCTCTTCAACAGTGAGCAATGGATAAATCTCCCAAAAGTTTTAAAACATTCATAACTAAACATTTCGTATTCTCTTATTAAATTAATTGACGATTCTCCGCCACCCTATCCTTGAAAAGAATGTTTACAAAAATGTACTTTGGATGACAAAGCACAACAAAATCCTAACAAAAAATTACCACCCTGTAGCAACAAATTTGTAATAATAAGAAGTGATATTACGCATTTACATTTCAGTTCTGTCCTAGTGAAACCCTTCTGAATGCCATTATAATCGCTATTGTTGTTTTATTACATATATTAATAATAATATATGTGTCTCATTAAATTTAACTAAAAATAATAATAGCAACATCAAGGCTTTGTATTTTTTCGAGCAATATTACAGGTAACTGAATGTAACATCGCGTCATCATTTTGCATTTATACACAGCATACTTGGCTAGAGTCAGTGATTTATGGAGAAGAACAGAAATCCCAGTGAGGATGGTGCGCCTGTCACACTGGAACAAATGTCCATTAAAAACATCCGTCACATCAATGAATATGAGAAAGAGACAGAGATTCGTCACTTTGGTGAATCTTAACTAGTACGGGCTCGAATAACGCTGCACATCTTCCGCAGCTCCTAAGTCATTAGTTTTATCCCTGGTCTCCGATAACACTCTCATCCAAGGAACATCGGTGCCTGTGCTTATATCCCAAAAAGATGCAGCGGTCCCTAAATGAACTCCCTTCAGAGGCAGCCCTCCGCATCGCGTAAAAGTCCTCTACACGAGCTTGTTTGTGCTTTTCCAAGGCGCGCGTTTAAAATCTTCCCGCAGCCGCCCGAGTCGGGGTGTGAGTGATGCGCTAAGGTGAATATTTGTAAACCCTTCACGAGCCTTGGCCAACTAATACGACAGAGTCGAGTAGACAGAATGATAAAACAATCAGCAAACCAAAAAGACAGAACTACACAGAATAAACACTTCAAATAGTCGCGCAGCAATTTTCTAAGCACGCCTTTTTCCATTACAGGATCGCCAAGAGCCGGAGTAAATTCCAGTAGGAACGGGCTGGACCCAATTAAAAGCCAAACTCCAGACAGGGAATAAGTAAGTTTAACATCTTGCGCACACTTAGAGGACTAAATGTGTTGAACTTTTGAATTTGGTATTTAAAAGTACTTGTTCAGAATTCTTGCGATGTTTTCTAATTGTTAAGTACTATTTCTTGTTATTAAAAAGCACATTATGATGATGGATGATATTACGAATGTCAATATCTAGTTAATATATCAATAGCATATTTTGATCTAAACCCTCTGCCGACAGCGTAATACGAATTAAATAACTTATTTAAGGTAACTTTGAATAATAAAAAGTTTTAGGTTTAATGTAGAAGAAAGGCGTTTTCTTTATAAGTTTATTTTTCATAATTTAAAAAATACTTTTCTTATATTTACAAGATCTCCAAACACGTATATTTTAATGAAATTTGTACTTTAAATTTACCACCAAAACAAGTCGTCCTTTTAAAGCCGTTAAGTATTTTCAGTATACAAATTACAAGAAAAATGAAAAAAACTGACCTTAGTTAAACATGGCATTTGCATTGTTCGATTGCTTCCTTGGCTTAATGTGTTGATGGTCATCCTTGTAGATCTGAGGCTACCTGCTCTCGCTTTCAGAGGTTGGACGCGATAGGCTTACTAAACAATGGGGTCAATCTACCGTTGCATTTAAGTCAAATAGCACCGCCCTCTATTGGTGGCCCCGAGCTGATATGATCCACTCCGTTCGAGGGACTATCCCGCAATTCACGTATCTATGTAAAAACGGTGCAATGAAAGGGACTGCAGTTTCACAGTTAACTAGTCCACAAAACGTTCGAGTCTGAATTAGATAGATAGATAGATAGATAGATAGATAGATAGATAGATAGATAGATATGCATTATCTAGGAAAAATGTAATAATATGTGCTAAGACATTTACTGTATTTTAGGATTCTCACAAGAACTGCTACATTTCAGTAATAATGATGACTGAATATATACATCAAAACGGAAAAATAAAACGTTAGAAACCCGATCGTTTCGGTTGTTGCGCATTTGAAATAGATTTCCGAACATGATTCTGTTTGCTACTTTATTTTTTGCTGGTTTATTACGACATTCAATTTTGCATTTCAAATGTTTTTTGAAACGTTTTTAAAGCATTTAGTAATAATAATCGACGCGGCTGAAATAGTTAACACATGGATTAAATCATGGATAGTGCTAATCCAGTATTAAAAATTTACACAACTGTATTATACAGTGTTTATGTGCTGCATATTATCATGGTGGCGCAGCAGTTACTTTTCCTGCATAGCGACTCTCGAGTGCCGAATTCGACATTTCCAGCCAGATGTACCTCGGTGTGTATGGAGTCGGCACACTCCCAAAACGTTAGCTTACATTCCAATTACAACCAGATGTGGCTCTTCACAGCGATGGAATCATTTTTGGCACCCTAAAGAAGTTATCCATTCTAAGGTTCCAGAAAGAAACTTTAATTAATTTACATCCGTAACATGTTTCATAAATTACCATGAACATGTGATATTAGACTTGTAAAATCACAATGGGTTTATGATTTTGGAAGGACCCTTGCTGCGTACGTTAGTATCGACGTAATTAACGTTTTATTAATCTGCAGTTTCCTACTAGCCTGTTATATCCATTAAAGATTTCTGTTTTATCGAATCTTTTCAGAGGTCAAAGAACCAATGTCATTTACAAATTAACCCTTCACAGAATGAAATGAGTCTTTGTCACGCAGTGGTTCTGAGGGACCACACAACCCAGTAAAGAAACCTTGGTACTTTCTATTATCGTGACGCAATAGGTACCCAAAGAGAACATTACCATTAGGGACCTATAGGTAACTCTGCTCCACCCGCACTAACTTTAAAGTTAGTATTTGTGGTTGGGGTAGGCCAATCTAATAATTTAAAATCCAAAAATTAATTAACCGGGGAGGCGGCCCCACCGAGATTTTGTCTTCCATCTCAAAATTAAATAATATAAATTAATAAAATAACAAATGTGATAGTTCGTGTTAAGGACTATTAAAAAAAATGTCAGTTTTTCTCCCTATACTTCAGTTTCTTTTTACACTCTAAAGATATGCAGATAACGAACACGAGAGCTCGTAAACATATCTTTCATGGAGTGGCGTCCCTTCCAGGTGTTGATTTTCATTTGTACTCGAAGACACCATAATATCCTGCAGCTCCACACAACGGTTTACTCTTGACTGGTGACCGGACAGTTATGGTCATCTCTCATAAAATTATTGATTATATTTAATATAAAATACGATGAAATGCGTTACATTGCTTCAGCAAATCATGCGTTCTTTGAATTTGTAATTGAAGAGTCACATATGTAAACATACAAAGGTTATGTAGTACAATCATTTATCCACCGTAACATCTTGCAATTGATGATCGCAAGGGGTGGAAATAGTATCTGGAGCAAACAGGAATCATCCCTGCATGGGTGAGGCATTGGATAATTAAAATAAAACCTATCTATCTATCTATCTATCTATCTATCTATCTATCTATCTATCTATCTATCTATCTATCTATCTATCTATCTATCTATCTATCTATCTATCTATCTATCTAATATGGAGTCTGCCAATCTATATATATAAAATCCCTATGTGCGTCCAGGTGTCCGTGTGTGGGTATCTTCTGGTGAAGTGCGCATGTGCGGGGCACGGTGCGATGCGCGATATTACTGTCAGAGAAAGTTACAGGCGTTTTACGGAAATACAAACCAGTATTACTGCGAGAGGAAATTAAAGGTACACAATACAGTGACGCATATTACAGCCACATACAAGCCAGTATTACTGTCAGAGGAGATTAAAGGCATATTACCGACGCGCAGCCTGTATTACCGCCAGAGAAAATTAAAGGTATATTAAGGACGTACAAGCCAGCGGACGTACAAGACGGTATCCTTCAATAAGGGCGTGCACAAAAAGGCGAGCCTCAAAAGGGCGACCTCAATTGGGCGCAGCGAATAAAGGCGCGCGTAAATTAAGATCTGCACCTTTGTTTCTCTTCACATATTCCAGAGCCATTTGAAGTAAATTATCTACGAACGCCTTTATTCGCCGCGCTCAATTGAAGTCGCCCTTTTGAAGCTCGCCTTTTTGTGCGCGCCCTTATTGAATAGAGCCGTACAAGACAGTATTACTGTCACAGAAAATTAAAGACACACAATACACGGCGGCAGCCCACGAAGAACGGTCAGCTCAGCAAGTAAACATCAACAAAAGAAAGGCGGAAAGAAAGAAAAATACGACCAACAAAAAGAATGAGGTCAAAGTCCCTTGCCATTTAATATAAGACTGTTCCTACTAACGTTTATGCACTACTGTTCTAGCGCCCGTTATTGTAACGGGCTAAATGACTAGTATGTATATATTATGAGATGCCAAAGTTTAAATATATAAAGTCCAAGAATATATAAAGCTGATTCAGAACTGACTTTACATTTTCAGGAATGACTTTTATATTCAAAAATTCAATATAATTTCATTATACATTATTATATTATACTTGTACGCAAAATTTATAAACATTCAACTACAGGCAAATCTTTATAAACTGACATGTCACCAAAAGCCACAAGGAGGAGTTTCAGTGTACTTTACCATATAATCCACAAGTGTCTGAATCTGGATAGGAAGGATGTGACACCACTTTTCCAGTGGACATTTTGATGATGGTTGAGGACACATTGCTCAGATGAGCTGTTTGGTGGCTGGACAGGCCACAGGACTTGGCTTACATTGCCATGTACTTGAAAACATTAACTGAATTTCCTTACCCTATTGGATGGGGCAATGTTATTCTGAAAGATTCCCCTCCAGTACAGAAATGTTTCACCACGAGAGGATAGTGATCACTTTAAATTGGTTCCTATGATAATCCTTCATTGTGAGGAAATCATATAATAGAGGCAGCATCCACCCATCCATTTTCCAACCTGCTGAATCCGAACACAGGGTCACAAGGGTCTGCTGGAGCCAATCCCAGCCAAGACAGGGCACAAGGCAGGAACCAATCCCGGGCAGAGCGCCAACCAACCGCAGGACACAAACACCCACAAGCCAAGCACACACTAGGGCCAATTAAAAATCACAAATCCACCTAACCTGCATGTCTTTGGACTGTGGGAGGAAACTGGAGCACCCGGAGGAAACCCACACAGACACGGGGAGAACATGCAAACTCCACGCAGGGAGGACCCGGTAATAAAGGCAGCAGTATCTTTAAAATCCGTTTACTCAGGTTAATGATAAGTTATGATATATTGTACACAAAAGGGAGTTATAGGATGAAACTCAAGGAAGGGATGTATACAGGGAAACACCAAAGCAGCAAAGATGAAACAACACAAGCTCTAATTTCTTTGCTGTCGTTCCCATTTGTCAGATGAGGTTGCATATCCATTGACGTCCAGTGTTGCCTCCCTTGCCTTCCTGTTTCTCTCTCTTTCCCTGTAATCGCTCCTCTCTTCATGTGACCTACTGAACTTCTATTCCTGTTATTCTCCCCAGTCTCTAGAATCACTGAACCTGTGTCCCAAGTAACACTTCTGGGTCCAGGTTCAGTCTCACTTTTGCAACAGTCTAAATTGTATCCCACCTTTACTGAGTTTCTCCACTTACATGTTTATCTCCTGCCAGGAGAAGGTACAGAAATATTCATACATTTTAAATGTTAAAATGTAACAGAAGTCATCATAGCAGAAAAACCTTACAAGATGAAACCAGAGGAAAAAAACTGAAAACTCCAGTTAACAACTTAATAGGAGAAAAAATAATAATTCTGGGTGTGCTTCATATCACGTGGATAATGCATGTATCATTACAAAGGAAAAAAAAACTATGATTTAAAAATGAATTGATATGATAGAGTTAAAACATTAACAAGCCATGAAATTAAACAAGATTTGTTACTGGTGATAATTGGCTTCTAATTAAGAAACTGGGTTTGAACAACAACCTGCAGCCACTGTGGCTCTCCAGGATCGGAGCTGGTCACTGCTCGTTTATGACATTTCCCATCAATCCATAATCTATTCTCCACAAGAAAGAACCACACTGCTTGGCTCTGAAGAAGGGATGGTGGTCCCAAAACATACACTTTGTGGCTGTCGTCTTCACATGCTCCAAAGTTTGAAACACCTCAGTTTTTCTTGGCTTTCTGAGTGGCTGTTCCTTTCATGGTCAGGATCAAACATCTCTGGATTGATTGCTATAATGAGCTGGACTTCTATTTATTTCTGATTATTGTCCTAGAAATTAAAACAAAGACATGGAACTGTTTGTAATTTAACTCTATTGATCTGTTCTCTAATATGAGCGTCTGTTAATTTGTTGGTTTATGAAATTGTTAATATAATTTGTTGCTCTGCATTTTTTTTTTGCTTTAATTATTAATATTAAGCTTAAATTCTCTCACTTATCTTCTCTCTTTTGCATCTCCTTTATAGTATTTGGTTGTACTTTTTTAAATAAGAGGAGGTTATTGTGGTTGTTTCACATAATAAACAGCCCACTTGCACAGTGGCCATTTTACTGCTTTAGCATCTTTATTAATTGAAGTGTAAAATTAATTATTGCAAGAAATTCGAAAGGACAACTGGCTCACTGCCTAAAATAATTTCCATGTAACGGGTACTGCCACCTTACTCTCATTTTCTGAGTTGTCTTTCCTCCTGCTTATCATCTTGGTGTGGTGCAAAACTAGACCGTACCTTACACCAGCGTTTCTCAACCTTTAAGTATTTCTGACCCGAGTTTTCATAACAGTTTTAATTGCGGCCCCCCTAACGTTTTTTTGGAAGGAGCCCACTAATACCAATTTGTTCTTTTTAATTAATGATATATCATAGATGCATATTTTAGATAGATAGATAGATAGATAGATAGATAGATAGATAGATAGATAGATAGATAGATAGATAGATAGATAGATACTTTATTAATCCCAAGGGGAAATTCACATTCAAAGTTTTATTATACCTACTTAACTTTTATCGACATTTATCTAACTCTATATTTATTTTTCTAGTATCACAATGTAGTTTAAGTTAATTTGTTTTAGTTTCAATAGATGTATTTTTCATATTTTTGATTCTTGTTTTCTTTTATTCACATCTTCGCTCCCCCTTTTTGTTACTTCACGCCCCCCTAGGGGGACCCCCCCCCCCCCCACAGTTTGAGAACCACTGCCTTACACTGTTATAATAATGGTTCTTTAATGGCACTTTATAGTTCTATACTGTAGGCTTCTGTGGTTTCTCATACAAATACTGCTTCACAAAGCACCATTTTCTTCTGGGAAGGGTTCTTTGCATATGAAGTTGGTTCTTTGTGCTTTGGAAAATGCCCTAATACAGTATGTGTTATCTTTCATGTATGGCAGGCTACCTAGCAGGACACTAACAGATTAAGAAAACCTGAGGTTAGCCTGTGTTCTTGTATATGGCAAGAGTCCTTTTAAAATCAAGATCCCATTCTGATTTCAGAAATCTGTTACCATCTGCTCGTGGTTATTTACTGTATGGAGTTTGTTACCGATCAAATTAAATAAAGGGTCTTTCTGAACCCTTTATTTGGATAGTTGGTTTCCCTGTGGCATCGCTCTGAAGAACTACTCTGCCCTACACATGCACTCCTAAAATAAATGTTCCAAAGTGGATCTTCAGAGCATTTCCATAGGACAGGGGTCCTTATTCCAGTCCTGGAGGGTCGCACTGGCTGCAGGTTTTCATTCTAATCTTTTTCTTAATTGACTCACTCTTGAAGACTCAGACCCCTTAATTATTATTATTTTTGACTTATTTAGCAGCCAAACAATAATGAGAAACAAAACACAACAAGCAAACTGTGTCAATCATACAATATCTGAAAATAAAGAAAGATGAAGGTCTCAGGAATGTTGATCTGCTCAGGCCCCCAAAACACAGAAAAGAGAAAATCAACAATTTCAGAAATGTCTGCGATTGCACATTGAGAGCAACAACAAGCCATGGAATTAAAGAATGGGTTTACTTAACAATATGAATATTCTCCTAATTGAGCAACTGGTTGGAGTGAAATTGGTTGGAGTTTGAGGCCCTGACGTAGTTGGTCTGCTGTTGGCTCACTCACTTCACATTTCATTTCTGTTTGGGTGCCACTTAAGGAAAGAAATGAAGCGATTCAGAGAAACGATGAAGAAATTCAGGGGAACAAATCTTTAAAAAGCAAGTCAATTAAAATTAATTTAAAATAAGTTACTCAGCAGCAAAACAGGTTAATTAATTAAGAAAATGGTTAGAATGAAAACTTGCAGCCACTCCAGTCCCGGCCATGGGCGGGGGGGGGGGGGGGGGGGGGGGATCAATTTTTGGTTCTCAATAAAACTATCCAAATGAAGACTTGAGAAAGAACCTTTTATCTCTTTGTATCCAAAACAGGTTTCATAACAATCCACAAAGAGATAAAATATTTGGGAAATACCAGTGGATTCTTGAGTTTAAGAGCAACTATGTACAATGATACATGCTATGTTCAGGATTACTTGATATGTTTTTATCCTTCTAGGTAGCCTTCTATGCATTAAAGATTTCCGTGTTTTCCAAGTACTAGGAACCTTTTCAAAGCCGAAAGAACCAGTTTCATATGCAGAGAACTCTTTCAAGAATGACATGGTTCTTTGTCAAGCAATTGCGAGGAACCACACAACCCATTAAAGTTCCATTTTAGAGCTATTATCTTTTAGAGTGTTAGGGCAGTCCAACTCAGGGCACACTCATCCAAATGCCTACTCACACTCACACCGACACATTTTAGATGAGAAAATCAAACAAGAAAAAAAAAATCAACTACATCATAAATATCAAGTGGATTTATTTCTTGAGCTTGTGTAACAATAGAAAGTTCACAAATACCACTTAGTACAATTTATTTTTCAACAGCCACCCAGGTTTCATGGATCGGTAATCAGTGTGGTATATTGATTATAAACCATTTCGGGAGCTGTCCGCCAATCTATTATTAAACCCATTTAATCCTTACCAGGGTCTTGGAGCGGCATTGTCTGTCCTGGCATCCTTGAGCACATTGGTGAACCCATCATTGCACTCAGCTAGCACCCTCATATAGCCATAGGTGAAGGTGCGAGTTCATTCAGGTCCACTCACATAAACTGGGCAGTTTAAGAAGGCAAACACCTTGAGCTATGGGAAAGGCGCTATATAAATAAAATGTATTATTTTTATAATATTTTCCATCCAATTTTATTCAATTCAGAATTACAAGGGCCCAGAGAACTAGGTTGGTAGTAGGTATGGACGAGTCTCTAGCCCATCATAGAGCCCCTGCACCCATCATTACTATGACTTGATTGGTGCCCTGCAACCAGGGCCGGATTTTCCTATAGGCTAACTAGGCTTCAGCCTAGGGCCTCAAGATCAAGAGGGGCCTACATTCAAATTGTTAGCAAAATTAAAATTACACTATTCTAAAAACAGGGAACACTAAAACACTGAACTGAAAATAAGGAGAAATTCTATGCATATGACTAATAAACAAACATAAAAATGTATTGGTTAAGATCAACGCGTATTACGTATTTTATTATCTCTCATGTAATTTACAAACTTAAAAATGGAAGGTGAAAGGGCCTCATAAGTGGAATAGCCTAGGGCCTCTTTTCATATAAATCCGGCCCTGCCTGCAACAGCTAAGAAAAAAATGGTTACATTTCTTTTATTTTCCAATCGGAGCACAGACAAATGAAGTGACTTGGTCATGGTCACGCAGTGTCAGTAGCAGAATTTGAGCCCATAATCTCAACGTTTGAAGCCCAAAGCGTTAAAGTCCAAAGCCTTTTCCGCCTACGACACATACATTCATATTCACAATTGAGAACTGGCGCTTCGACCGACAGGCTAATTGCGACATTCCATAACTTAATTTCCAGACCAATAGATGGCAGCACCGCATTTGTCATAGACTGTTTGAAATTCGCTTAATGGATCTCACGGGTGCGCTTGAATTGTAAGATGAGAGCCGCAATATCGACTTTTGGGTGATATTTGAGTCTGAAAACGTGTGCGAGCTCAGGATGAAACGAACAAACTCGGACACTAATGGTGATGGACACAAAAGACAAAACGTTTTAAATGACGGCACTGGAGTAATAAACGCTAAAATGATAAACATGAATTTATTGTGTCTAATACAATCTCGAATCCAACATCTTTTTCTCGACTTTTAAGCCGGAATCGCTAATTTCAGGTTCAGTTTCATGCTTACTCGAGAAGAGTGCAGATACCACACAAAGTATTAGTGGTTCCACCTTAACAGATTTATGTACTCTGTTACTTAAAAACTGTAAGAGCACCTCTTTTGGATATTAGTATGTTTTTTTTTTATCAGTTGCTTAGGCTAATTTCTTGAAACACCGTTATGATTCTCATAGCTCCAGATACATTTGTCCAAATAGTATACAGGGTACTGTACAATACCATGCTCTACATGCAGAAGCAAATTTTTCACCCAAAACTCTTAACTTCAGAACTGAATTGTTGTGTCAATGCCACCAAAAACGAAAAGTTCCTTTCACATTGCGTGGAAGCATGGCAGTCAAAATATTTAGAAGTTTTGTCAGTATGACAGTGGATTGTTCTAGCCATTGTGTATTAAACTGAGTATTATTCAGGCATTTGGGCACTGATTTCAATAGCAGAAGGGTTTGTCCTCCAAAATTTCACTTTAGATCCCTTAAAGGCTGACAACATTATTTTTATAAACATGTTCAGGGCGGATCTGCTATGAAACTAATGAACCTTAAGCTTCAGGGCCCCTAATCCTGGAGTGGTCCCAGAAGCATTTAAAAAATAAAAATAATATAGTTTAGTTCAATACAAAATAATACTTAAAATGAAAATTATAATCTTATTCAAGTATCATTTAGGATAGCTAAAAAAACCACTCAAATTAAGGATATTTTATTCTAAATGATGGACAGCACTGACGTCCCAGGGGGCTCTGTGGCGCTGCACCTAAAATTAGACTGTTAATATGATTTCTTTCATGTTGGGTTTCAAACAGTTGTGTTTAACGTTGATTTGTAGCTTTTGGAAATGGGAGAAATGAGAGCATTAAGTTTAAAGCGGGTGGGGAGGTGGGGGACTTTGAGTTTGCCTACAACTGATGCTGCCTGGTGTATGCGTCCCAGTATCGGGACTAAAGGTTGAAGGTTTAATTTGAATATTGCCGTTTGTAGTGACTGTGTGTATTACTTGAATGTACAATAAAGAAAACATTAACGAAAGCGCGTGTCTATGTGTCACAATATCTCACTATTATAAAAAGAAATCTTGGGACAGGACTTTTTGCCACGAGATTTTGTCAAGTCCCGCCCTCCTCGCAACCATTTTCAAACACGTCTATGGTCCACGCAGCTCTCATACGTGTGAATGCTTTTGTCAGCCACAGTTCATGCGCTCTCAGCTCTTATAAATTTTGATGTTTTCCTCATTTAAAGTCGTTTATGAAAAGTCCTCAGGTTCAGCCTTTAAAGAAGCTTTTCTGTACGCCATTTTTAGACATACAATCTATTCATTTCCTTCAATGTAGTCCTTTTCTGGACAATCATTTTATACGTTCTAGATGACACAATGACTAAGTGAAGAAGAAAGGGCAGCGCATCGAAAAGTAGTCCAAAAGTGTTGGAGAGAAAAGAATTCAAAAAAGAACAATAATTATCTAAGTGCAAATTCAGAAAATAAGGAAAGAAATAATCAGCCCAGAGCAAGTGGAACTGAAAACCTAGCAGGTCCAAGCGGGGTCGGAAATAAAAGACAAAGAGTAGAAGACAAAGTAGAACCTCATAAAGAGGTTCAAAAATGTTACCGCGATACTCATGCAGAGCAGGTTAGAGATTATGAAAGCAGTAAAATTCGAAAGTCACAAAGAACTGCTAGTAAAGATCGCATTAGCGCTAACAGATGGAAATTAGCCCCCTAGTATTCTAAATGTAAGGGTCCCCCATAACAGCCAAAAATATAGGTCCGCCACTGACCATGTTGCAGCTTTGTTGTTCTTGCTGAGGTGTCAGAAGGTTTCCTTCTGCCACCAGCATGAGGTAGTCATCTCATCCTAAACACTGGAATTCATGCCCTGAACAAATTGTATTTACTCTACACTCTTAAAAACAAAGGTGCCAGAGTGGTGCTTCAGAGTGATGTCATAGGGTAACCATTTTGGGTTTACAAAAGGCCCATCCACATGAAGTTTCCAGAAAGATCCCTTATTTATTTTGCTCTGTAACAGGCTCCATACAGTAAATAGCTATGAACAGATGGTAACACATTTGTGAAATACCAATGGGTCCTGATTTTAAAAAGACTCTTGCTTGCAATAACAGGCTAAGTTCAGGTATTCTTAATCTGTTAATGTCCTGCATACGTTAAAGATCCATCCATCCATCCATTTTCCAACCCGCTGTATCCGAACACAGGGTCACGGGGGTCTGCTGGAGCCAATCCCAGCCAACACAGGGCACAAGGCAGGAACCAATCCCGGGCAGGGTGCCAACCCACCACAGGACACACACAAACACACCCACACACCAAGCACACACTAGGGCCAATGTAGAATCGCCAATCCACCTAACCTGCACGTCTTTGGACTGTGGGAGGAAACCGGAGCGCCCGGAGGAAACCCACGCAGACATGGGGAGAACATGCAAACTCCACGCAGGAAGGACCCGGGAAGCGAACCCAGGTCCCCAGATCTCCCAACTGCGAGGCAGCAGCGCTACCCACTGCGCCACCGTGCCACCCTACGTTAAAGATTTTAGTATTTTTTCTACAAACTGTATTAGGATTTTTTTTTCAAAGAACAAAGAATTAATCCCAGAATGGAATGGTGCTTTGTGAAGCAATAGTTCAATAAGGAACCACACAATCCAGTAAAGAACCATAATATCCCATTACAGAAACAGGATTCGTAAGAGTGTACTGTGTGCTACGTGAAATTCTTCCTAAATGTCTTTCAAACTTGTATTACGTTACTGTAATAGTCAGTTACTATATTGTTGTAACTGGAACAGTATGAAGAATAGTTTACTGAATAAAACTGTAACATGCCCGTTTTCTCTTTGGAATGTTTGGCTGAAAGAAGATTCCTATTATGTGGACAAAACCAAAATAGTTGATTTAAAAATTGTCAGCAGAGCCGGTTCTAGGATTTTTGCTGCAGTAGGTGAAGTTGTAAATGGTGCCCTGACATCCCCCTGTGCTTTGAGGGGAATCATCACTGCCAGACCTGTACATTGAGACCTGGAGAAAGGACTTGGGGCAGTGAACTGTTTAGGACCTTGAATTCACAGTTTGAGAATGTTGAGTTATTGCAACATCTGTTTACAAGACTGTCTCAAAAAAGTAAAAAGTATGGGTGTGCCATTTCAGAAAACAAGAAGGAATAGGGCTGAATTAGTAGTCTTTATTTATTGATTTTAACTTTCTCTAAAGAAAACAAACTTAAAGTATTGGTAAAACTGCAGCATGGTGCTATAGTTATGTATTTAAACCACCAGCTAGACGTATGCCTTTTGATAGAGGTGATGTTACACATACGCACGAACACACGACCATATACTGTATATATATTTCTAACTAAGATATTACCATAATGTATACATGCCGTTAGGATTAATAACATAAACCGAAAATTTAACATAATTACAACATTCAGTGAAATTGAGAACGTACTAATTATCTTTAAATAAGAATCTTTACCCACAATTCGTATTTACCGCTCGTTTACGCAAATAATGCAAGCTACCGATCCAAAAAAAAAAAAACGCACAACTGCTTTAGCTTGCCCGGAGCGAATGTCATAAATGGTGGTGACCATCAGAAGACGATATTTGCTAAGTTTTCAGACCATTTTTAATGTATTTCCATTTGGGAGACGATCATAGCTTGGGTTAAATTAGCTTTTAGCAATTCACTCAAGATCTGTAGTCCTGTTGCCGTTTTAATTGTTTATTTTTGTTTCGCCATGTCAGTCTCTTCTATGCTACAGTTTAAAAATTATTATTATTGGCATAATCATCATTTGTGTTGTTGTTCGTTATTGTTGGGCTGCGTAGGTCGTCAGACGTTAAAACTGAACATCGCTAGTATGCAAAAATAATGTAAAACAATATAATCGGACATTCGCTGTGAGTCCGGGTGTTCCTAGGTCTGTATTGTTTAAAAAAATGTCGCATCACTCAGGGGCGTTTCTGGACAACAGATTGCGCTGTGCATAGTGCAGACAGTGCAGGCGCTGCTGAGGCGCACGACATGAACATTTCTTTGTGTTCCGGTCATTTTTTTCTAAACAGAATAAAGTTTAGGCATCTCTACATCTGGATGCGGTAACACACCTTCACCACTAGAAGACGCTCGAAACGCTTGTCTCGACCGCCTATGCCCTGAAACGGCCCTGATTGTTAGTGTGAAATGAACTCTTTAAATGTTAAATGGAACAGTCTCTCAGATAACCTTAGGTTACATTTTCCAGTGTTGTTTTTACTCCTCTTTGTGTTAGACTCTAACACTACACTACATCAATTGGTGCAAAAAAATAACACACTGACACTATCCAACCCCTTGAATGTTAAATTACTCTGACACTACTTTAACTCCCTGAAGCGTACACAGTACAAATGTACTTCGAGATTCAAATGTCGGGTGTTATGTATTACTCTACAAGGTACATGTACAGTTAAACTTAACTTTACTTACTATGTGATATGTCAGGTACTACACTACAGTGTTAAGTTGACAGTTTCTTTATTCTGTAGTGTTACCCATTACCCAGCTGAGTATTTACATATAATTCACATACATTGCGGAGTGGTACATATTGCTCAACCGGGTGTTAAATTTTACGTAAAGTACTCTGGACGTTTGTGATTCGGCTAACAGTTTACCATTTATTATGACATAAAAAAGGAATCTCTCTTGTTAAAGTTGTTACATTCCAACCAAACAATCAATCGCGACAAACACAGATTACTCATGTTAAAATTTCCCACAATATGCAATGCTTCGAAAGTCACAGACGTTGTTAAACACAAGTTAAACGCAATTTAACTTCAACTTTTAACATCAGCACTGAGAATCATTTTACTCTTTCGGGTGCTAATGTGGTACAGTCAGTGTTAAAAAAAGTTAACATCGTGATTTTTTTAATACAAATATTTTACCGAAGGCTACCTAGCAGAATACTGACAGATCATAAAAATCTGAATTTAGATTGTGTAGAATGAGCCCTGTTCAAATCAGGAACCCGTTAGGATTTCAGAAATATGTTGTTATCTCTTCATGGTTATTTTCTGAAGCTGTTATTGATCCCACTTATGTCCTGTCCGGTGGTTATGTCTCTGCTATCCAACAGATGGCGCTTCACAACCATTAGCACTACTACCTTTACTGATCTTGTTCTGGTATTGGGAAGAGCCGCCTATGTCTGTACCAAATGGTATGTAACAGAGACTTAGCTATTCAACAGATGGCGCATCATAAACGCTGGCACTGCTTTTAACGGATCCTATACTGGTATAGTGAAGGTGCGGCTATACCTGAACCAAATGGTGTGCCGTAGAGTCCGTCTTAAACGAATGGCACTGCTAGTCTTAAATAAAAGGTAACTTCTGGAACCTGCATGTCTGTCCACGATTCACTTGGGACCCAAAAAGGTTCCCCTATAGACTCGCCCTGCCTATAGTGGGTTAGTATGGTGAGGGGGCCAGGGGCACGCTTGGGGTGTTAATCCGGCTTTGCTTTACACCCAGTTTTAGATTGATTCAGTGTGAACTTTTGTAGGTGGGCGTGACTGAGCCCGGGGGGAAGGTTAAGGTGCCTTTCATGGTGATTTACGTCGTACACACGAACGGCTCGGCTTCTGATGAAAATTGTTTTATGAAAAATGAAAGTATGGATTATTTAAAGTGACAGATTTAGTTGATGTCATAATGCTCGACAGATAAACTAAGGCTCGGTTCTAAATTTTAAATGACAGCGCATCCCTTGTTTGTGATATATAAGCGGGGGACGTTTAAATGCCTTACCCGCGTTTCTGATTGGCTGGTTTCCTAGTTCCTGATTTTTGCTTCCCAAGCGGCTGTTGATTTTAGAGAAAAGAATTCTGAAGTGAAGCAAGTTACGACAAGCACAGGTAAATGAAAATATGCACCGCATTTCCTTTTGAAAACTATTTTATTGATTATATGGGAGGAATAAGGCAGGAAGCGATTTTAGTACGAAGTACAAACAGGCTGTTGATCATTATTGCCTCGCAGTTTGAAGGCTGAAGGAGAAAGGGGAGGGGATCGGCAGACATTGGGCTACGGTGGGACAAGAGCTACTTTGTACGGTGAGTACATTGCAGAAAAATCTTTTCAACTCCGTGTGAGTCGCCTAGGAACAAAAACGCGATACAGCGGAGAGCTTTGAACCCGTTCTTGTCAGCAAAGTGCAAAACTTGCGCGGTTTAAACTTGACGGGGCATTTGGGACAAGAAACAAAAGTATAAAAAAAAGTTACCAGGGACTCGAATGACGATTGCGGTGCATTCAATCAGGTTTGGTGGTGTTAATCACTTCAGTGTTGAATTTGGTTCTAATTTGAGGAAACAGCATTTTAAAAATGTTTAATCCAGCTCTGGATCGCGGGGTCTTCAGGGGCTGGGCGAAAGTCTTTAACTGTACGTGAGTGACACAAAGTGCGGACGTTTGTGTTGTAGTTTGTGGCTGGTCGAGCTGTATAACGATGTTCATGTTATTTTGAAATGAGCTGCTTCGTTAGGTTTTTTTTTTTTTTTACACTGACTAATCATTTCTTTTACCTCTTGGATCAAATAGGCGAGACTTGTATGCAGAGTATATAATTTTGCCTGAGGAAGTGACTAAATTCTTTTGACAAACTTCCTCAAGTGTGCGCTGTCTCACAGCGACTGTTACTTCGATTCCTTGACATTATCTGAAAAATTAATGTGCTAAAGTGTTTTTTTTTTCCTTTTTCTTCATTTTTTCGATGCCAAAGGGAAACCATTATTGGCCCCTGAAATAACCATCCACCCTTTATTTAGATCTGTAACAGTTTCCAAAAATAACTATGATTAGGTAATAACAGCTTTGTGTGTGTATGTATGTATGTCATATATATGGTTAATTTTAAAAGGCTTAATACAATAACACAGGTTAAATTCATATCTTTTTGATCTGTTAGTATCCCATTAGGAACCCTCCTGCACTTTAAAGATTTCAGTATTCTGCACATATCGGGACCCTTTCAAAGCCTAAAGAACCCTTTTCAGAATGAAATGGTTCTTTGTCAAGCAGTGGATACAGGAAGAACCACACACCCTGGTAAAGTGCCATTATTGAACCTTTATTTGTAAGAGTGTCATTTGGGTGGAGTTTGCACGTTTTCTCTGGTATCTCTGATTAAGTCTTAAGGCGCCACAACCCCATCATTAGGTTATTGGGGCTGTGTTGGAATGTGTGTGTGAACGCATTGATTAAGTCCGTTGAAAAGGCTCCATACCTTAAACTCATATACTGGAAGGTATATAAGCAATTAATGTTGGGACTGGTGCGCCAGCAGCCACTCCTTCTAATGCTTGCTTACCCTTCTCAAACTGCGGTGTAGCATTAAAAGGATTTGACCCCCTTTGCTGTAATGTTCTACTTCCAGCGTTTGGTTACCCTGTGTCTTCTGTTTTTGCTTCTACAATGCTTGATATTTATTGATTAGATTATGAAATTATTTACCCTCTCACTCTGCTAAATGCTTCAGTACTATTGGGGGGCTAATCAAAGGTGTCTTTCGGTTTCTTTGCTTCACCATTTCTCTTTACTCTGTTCACGCTCACAGTCAAGTTTCAGTGCAGCAGGATATGAAACCACCACTTCTCCATTTCGTTTGCTTCCTTTCTTTGTACTCCAGTTGTATATTTTTAGCAGTACATTTTGCTGTGGTTTGCATGAATGGCCCACTGTGGCATTCGCTATCTTTATGAGCCTCAATAAAATAAAGACCTTTTTTTTTTTTTTTCCGTGAAGCTGTGGAATAATGGCCTGCAGCAGTGTGCAGTCCTGACTGTGCAGTCACAGTACCCTCACTGGACTTCAGTAATGTGTAAGTTTATAAGTCCATTTATCATTACTGGCGTTTGATGGGACCCTGAGCAAACCAACAAACCCACCCAGTCTTAAAGCTTAAATATGGAAAATAATTTTCCCGAACTTGTAAAATGAGAATAGACTTTAATGGAACCTTCACCCTGAACAAAGAGAGGAGCTTGTAAACTTTGTACAAAGGGGTCTTTGGAGCTTTTGAGTGTTGATGACTTTCAAGTTTATTTTAGCTAAAATCAATAGGGCTTTAAAATATGTTGTTTTTGAAGAAGTGCTGCACAAAAGGTGTGTCCTGTTCAGAGTTGTGAGCCCGACAGGCATCAAAAGTGTGTGTTTGTAACCTGCAGGGGGCATCTCAGATTCTCAAACCCCAGACACTACCGGAAAGGCCCGCATCAGAGTTCAAACGATATATTTTTGGAACCAAAACCTTTTGTAGCTTTTCTTTCAATACATAATATACGATTCTGTTTCCTCCTCTCCTGACTCCAACTCCCTGAGTGAGGTGACTTCTTTTATTACAGACCTGGGAGTACTTCAGGTGCCATGACATTATACTGAGGAAACGCTTCTGGGTCAAAGCGGAACCCCCTCTGAATAGAGAAACCCACTTTAAGCATCTCCCCCTGGTGGCACACTGTCCAATGGGACTACAATTCCCAGGTCGCCTTGCAAGTGTGCACATGGGTGATCCAGACAAAGGATGGTGCCACTTAACTGCTTGAGGAGGTATGCAGACCTGATAGCAGTTTTCCCTCTGTTCTTTCCTTTCCCAGACAGGACTGTGTAATGGAACACAAATCCATCATGGTCAAGATATCCATCCATCTTTGTCTTTTAGTTAATTATATGGCTCCTTCAGGTAGACAAGGAACCATCTAACCCAGATGTGAAGCCAGTCCATCTGTATTTTATAATATGTGTGTGGGGTTATGTATTCATGTACACCAACCAGCCATAACATTAAACCCACTTACTTAATATTGTGTTGGTCCCCCTCATGCCTGCAAAACGGCTCTGACCTGTTGAAGCATGGACTCCACAAGACCTCTGAAGTTGTCCTGTAGTAGCTGGCACCAAGATGCAACTTCAGGACTTAAAGGATCTACAGCTACGAGGTGGGACCTCCAAGGATTAGAGTTCTTTGTTCAGCATATCGCACAGATGCTCGACTGGATTGAGATCTGAGGAATTTGAAAGCCAAATCAACACCTTGAACTCTTTATGTTCCTCAAACCATTGCTAAACATTTTTTTTTCAGTGTGTCAAGGTGCATTATCAGGTTGAAAGAGGCCACTGCCTCAGATAATATCATTGCCATGCAACAATCATTTTGATATGTGGTACATGCCACATGAATGCCAGGACCCAAGGTTTCCCAGCAGAACATTGCCCAAAGCATCAGACTGCCTCCACCAGTTTGCTTTCTTCCCAGAGTGTATCCTGCTGCCATCACTTCCCCAGGTAAATGATGCACATGCACCTGACCTTCAACGTGATTAATTAGACCAGGCCACCTTCCTTCTTTGCTCCATGTTCTGATGGTGACATGCCCATTGTAGGTCCTTTCTGTGGTGGACAGGAGTCAGTATGGGCACTCTGACCGGTTTACAGCTACGTAGCAGGCTGTGATGCACTGTGTGTTCTGACACCTTCCTCTCATGACAAAGATAATGTTTTCAGCAATTTGTGCTACAGCAGCTCTTCTATGGGATCAGAGCAGATGGGCTAGCCTTCAATCCCCTCTTGTATCAATGATCCTTAGGGGACCCAAGACCCTGTTGCCAGTTCACTGGTCATCTTTTTCTGGACAGGTCTTGGTAGGTACTGACCACTCCATACTGGGAACACCCCATAAGACCTACTGGTTCCTAATAAGATGCTGCAGATGTTCTATCAGACGGTTGGGTCGAGCGCCCTCTTCTACGTGGTGATGTGCTGGGGAGGCAGCATAAAGAAGAGGGACGGCTCATGCCTGGACAAACTGGTGAGGAAGGCAGGCTCTATTGTAGGCAAGGAACTGGATAGTTTGACATCTGTGGCAGAGCGACGGGCACTGAGCAGGCTCCTGTCAATCATGGAGAATCCATTGCATCCTCTAAACAGTATTATCTCCAGACAGAGGAGCAGCTTCAGCGACAGACTGCTGTCACTGTCCTGCTCCACTGACAGACTGAGGAGATCGATCCTCCCCCACACTATTTGACTCTTCGATTCCACCCGGGGGGGTAAACAGTAATTATTCAAAGTTATTGTCTGTCTGTATACCTGCTTTGTTATCACTCTTTAATATTTTCTTTATCAGCATACTGCTGCTGGAGTATGTGAATTTCCCCTTGGGATTGATTGATAGATACCTAGATACTTTATCTAGGTTTGGAGATGCTTTGACCCAGTCATCTAGCTATCACAATCCAGTCCTCGTCAAAGTTGCTCACATACTTAGGCTTGTCCATTTTTCTTACTTTCCACACATCACCTTCAAAAACTGGATGTTCACCTGCTGCTTAATATTTCAGGAGCTATTGCAATGAGATAATCAATATTGTCTACTTCACTTGCCAGTGCTTTTAATTTTTTGGCTGATTGGTGTATATAATTTGTGCATGTGGAAAACAAGAAGTTGCATCCTCACATGGCACCACATAACATCCTTCAAAATAAAAGTCCCAAAGTGGTTCTTCAGAGTGGTGTCGAACTCTGGTCCTGTTTTAATTTTCATTCTAACCATCTTCTTAATTAGTGACCAGTTTTGGCTGCTAATTAACTTCTTTTGCTTTAGTTTTAATTAACTGACTCAGGCTCCTTTTGTTGTCTCTTTTTGCTTAATTAGCAGCCAAACAATGATTTATAAAATGAGCTGCCACATGACCAGCTAACCTGTGCCCATCACACAATATGTGGAAATAAAGAAAGGTGAAGGTCTCAGTAAGGTTGATTTCCAAGGTCACCAAAACATTTTGACGGTGTTCTTAGAAAAAACAGAAAATCAATAGTTTTGGAAATGTCTGCTGTAGCAGAATGAGAACAGCAACAGGCCGTGGAATTAAATAACGGGTTTAATTAACAGTAAGAATCGGCTTCTCATTAACTCTTTGAGGGCTGAATATTTTTTCCTAAAAACACAGTTTTCTGAAAGCACAAATTGTTTCACGCACAAATCAACAAAAAAAAAGTGTCCATTGCTGCATGTTGTGGCCGCCAGTTCACAGTCTCTTGCTGCTCACGGGTGGCATAACTGCTGGCAGGAATTCATGACAGGCTGGCTGCCAGGCTGTTTTCGTGGGGTGGGGGCAGCAGCAGTAGTCACAGTGCAATGCAATTCATTTTGTACCTCTCGTCATTGTAAGTGGCAGTCCTCCCAGGTGAACTCTGCCAAAGGCGCATCAGCTACAGGAAAGTGTTCAACACCACAATCGGCTTGGGACTGATCAGCTGATGCTAGATAGATAGATAGATAGATACTTTATTAATCCCAATGGGAAATTCACATTCTCCAGCAGCAGCATACTGACACAATAAATAATTTTAAATTAAAGAATGATAATAATGCAGGTGAAAAACAGACAATAACTTTGTATAATGTTAAATGTTAACATTTACCCCCCCGGGTGGAATTGAAGAGTCGCATAGTTTGGGGGAGGAACGATCTCCTCAGTCTGTCAGTGGAGCAGGACAGTGACAGCAGTCTGTCGCTGAAGCTGCTCTTCTGTCTGGAGATGATACTATTAAGTGGATGCAGTGGATTCTCCATGATTGACAGGAGCCTGCTGAGTGCCCTTCGCTCTGCCACAGATGTCAAACTGTCCAGCTCCATGCCAATAATAGAGCCTGCCTTCCTCACCAGTTTGTCCAGGCGTGAGGCGTCTTTCCTCTTAATGCTGCCTCCCCAGCACACCACCGCGTAGAAGAGGGCGCTCGCCACAACTGTCTGATAGAACATCTGCAGCATCTTATTGCAGATGTTGAAGGATGCCAGCCTTCTAAGGAAGTATAGTCGGCTCTGTCCTTTCTTGCACAGCGCATCAGTATTGGCAGTCCAGTCTAATTTATCATCCAGCTGCACTCCCAGATATTTATAGGTCTGCACCATCTGCACACAGTCACCTTTGATGATCACGGGGTCTATGAGGGGTCTGGGCCTCCTAAAATCCACCACCAGCTCCCTCCATGTTCGTTTTTGATTACTTGCATCAAAATCGAAGTCTAACAAGTCGGAGTCCAATTCAGCGATAATACGCAAAACGTCGTTCACGCATTACTTAGCTTTACGCATTCATTTTGAGCTCTTGCCAGAGGTCGAAGCAATTTTTTATGTTGTTTTCTCTTTGTTATTTACACAAGTGCAGGGAATCTCAGTCAAACCAACTAAGCTAACTTTCCTTCTAGCAAAGAGAGTCGAACTAAAACATAACGGCAGGTTTGGTCACCGTTTACAGCTGATTACCAGCCTCAACCCCTTCTGTTGACAAAAGTCGACATCCGCCTTGAAAGAATTAAGAACCTGCTTGGAGTGAAACTGGTTGGAGTTTGAAGCCCCCAACTTTGCTAGTTATCTGTCAGCTCATTTCATTTCTCGATTCTGTTTGGCTTTCATTTAATGATCAATTCAGAGGACTGAATCCATAAAAAAAACAGATCTATTAAACTGAAGGGGAAAAGAAGTTAATTAGCAGTGAAACCTGGTCACTGATTAGGAAAAGGGTCAGAATGAAAACCTGCAGCCACTGCGGCCCTCCAGGCCTGGAGTTTGACATCCGTGCCATAGGGTAACCATGTTTTGGTTTCCAAAACAATTATCAATATGAAGGTTCCAGAAAGATCCTTGATTTGTTTAGATCCATAACAACAACAACATTTATTTCTATGGCACATTTTCATACAAAAAGTAGCTCAAAGTGCTTTACATAATGAAGAGAATAAAAATAAAAGACAAAATAAGAAATTAAAATAAGACAACATTAGTTAACATAGAAAGGAGTAAGGTCCGATGGCCAGGGTGGACAGAAAAAAACAAAAAAAAAAACTCCAGAAGGCTGGAGAAAAAAATAAAATCTGTAGGGGTTCCAGGCCACGATAAATAACCATGAACACAATTTAGCAGATCTGGGAAATGCAAATGGGTTCCTGATTTTTAAAATGAGTCTTGCTACTTATAGTAACACTGCATCAGACTTTGTTATTCGTATCCCTGTAACAGGCAGATATCTCCGTTTTATTTGTGAAACTGTATTCTAATTCAAATTTGGGTCAATCTATGTCCATTTATCTTATCTTCAAACTCCGCCATCACGGAGTAGAAGAGGTGAACATCTGGTGAGGATGTTTCCTAAGCACTTTCCCCTGGAGGTTTACAGGACATGGCCCTGTGAGTGGAAAACAAGACAATTCTAAATAGAGTATATCTTGCAGCTTGCTTGGGAATGCCTCAGTATCTCCCACAAATACATACAACTATGTATGTTGCTGGAAAAAGGGAAATTCCTTCTACTGGGTCTGAGTGCCCACTTTTTAACCTTCACCAGCCCAACTAGTCTAAGAAATAGATGGATAGGCGTGTAGTTGTGTGGAACAAAAAATTCTAACATGCTAAGTGACCAGAAATAGACAATTTGGCTGGTCAATAAAAAAAAAAAAAAACAGATGTTGATTTTATGATGTTTGTTTACTGCTACATTTGTTTACAGTTTTAAATTTGTCAGGATATATAGTGGATTCAGACAGTATTTAGACCCCTTCGCTTTCTGCATACTTTGTGTTGTAGATTTCATTTAGATGGATAAATTTGCCATTTTTCCCATCAATCTACACACAATAACCCATAATGACAAAGTGAAAACATGTTTTTAAAAAGGTTTGCCAGTTTATTAAAAATGAAAAACTGAATTGTCTTTTTCATATAAATATTCAAACCAATAAATCAACACGTTGTAAAAGCTTCTTTGGTGACAATTATATCTTTTGAGTCTTTCTGGGAAAGACTCTACAAGCTTTGCACACCTGGATTTCAGGAGTGTATCCATTTTTGTTCCTGGCAGATCCTCTCAGGATCCATTAAATTGGATGGGAAGTGTCCGTTAACTGCCATCTTCAGGTCTATCCACAGATGTTCTGTGGGATTTAAGTCTGGGATTTGGCTGGACCCCTCCATTGCTGTCTTGGCAGTATGCTTCAGGTCATTGCCATGCTAAAAGGTGAACTAATTATCCCAGTCTGAGGCGACGTGCACTCTGGAGCATGTCAGCTCTCAAGGACCTGTCTTTATTTGAGCTGAATATGCCCTTCCCTCAGTTCTGGCCAGGCTCCTTATCCCTTCTGCTGAGAAGCACCTGCATAGCATGATGCCACCACCACCATACTTTATCATAGAGATTTTATTAGGCTGGTGATCATCAGTACATGGTCTCCACCAGACACAGTGCTTGGTTTTCTGCTCAGTTAATTTTTGTCTCATCCGACAAAAAAATCTTTTCTCCTCATGTTCGCTGCGTCTTTTAAATGAAATTTTACAAAAGTGCTTTGTCTAGTCACTCTGCTGCAACTACTTAATTGGTGAAGTGCTGCTGAGATGGTCTTCCTTCTCACAGATTCTCTCATCTCGGCAGAGGACTTCAGAAGCTCTGTAAGAGTAACTATTGGGCTATTGGTCACCATCTTGCCTTGTTACTCAGTTTGGCCAAATGGCCAACTCTACGAAGAGTTCTGGTGGTTCCAAACTTCTTCCATTTCTCAATCATTGAGGCCAGTGTGCTCTTGGGAATGTTCACAGCTTTAAAAATGGTTGTTTTGCCTTACCTCACCACAATGTGATCATGGAGGGCTACAGAGATTTCTTTGGGCTCGGTGGTTTGGTTTGTAGTGTGAACTGTTGGACCTTATGTTCTCAGGTGTGTGCTTCTTTAAATGATGTCCAAGCAATTCAGTTTGTCACTTGTAAATTCCAGTTAAGTTCTGGTAACATCTCAAGGAGAACTGAAGCAAATAGGATGTGCCTCATTGTTTGGGACCACAACAAACAGTCTGAATTCTTACTGTATATAAATGAGAGATTTCACTTACTCTTAAATGTTTGGTGAGGGTTCACCTCCTGGATGCTCCCTGTGTGGCATTTGCATGTTCTCCCTAGGTCTATGCGGGTTTCCTCAGAGTGCTCCAGTTTTCTCCCATAGTCAAATGATATGCTGGTTAGGTGTATTGGCAATGTTAAACTGGCCCAAATGTACAGTATGTGTGTGTTTTCACCCCAATTAACTGGTGTCCTGTCCAGGGATTGTTCTTACCTTACACCCTATGCTTGCTGAGATAGCCTCCATCTTCCCTGTAGCACTACTGATTTTAGGAAATGGATGGATAAATTTGCAACCCTTTCTGAAAACCTGTTTCCACTTTGTCATGGGTTATTGAGTGTGGATTGATGGGCAAAAATAAGATATCAATTTAAAATTCTATAACACTATATTCAGAACGTGAATGGGTCAGAGTACTCTATGAATTCACTGTATATACTATACACAGTTTCAAACTGTACTTGCAGCTCCCTGCCATGATCTTTAAGTCAATATGTCATTTATAATTTAGCACAAAAATATGAATCTACCTGGGGCAGAATTTGAGCTGCAATCAAAATACACCCACCTAGTGTGATGGTATATTTAACATAGTATGGGTTTTGTGAACGCCGTGTGAGAGAAAGAATTGGTGCCCGCTGCCAGTGTCACTTGAAGAGCTTTTGTTCTCAGTGCCGGCGAATATGCATTCGATGAAGTTTAAAGTGGGCAGTGCCAGTCTGCGCCAGGGCCGGTCTACATCTTTGGGGGGAATCCTTCGGAGACGCTCTTGGCAGTTGTGTATTATGGTTCACAATGGTGTTATCTGCGGGCGGTGTTGAGGTCATGGGGCGCCGCATTGCCTCGATTACTGATCAGAAGCCAATCTTGAGCTCCTATCAGTGTTCATTTTCCCCCAAGCCTCTGCCGAAAATAGTTACATTTGTAACTGGACTAGTAAGTATGCACTTCAGTAATCTCTAAACCGGCGCTTGTTCTTACAGATACCCTCCAAAGCTTAGCAGTTCTTGCATTCCGAACACGCACACATGCAGATTTCTTCCCGTCTACCCTCGTTAAGACTTTTTGCTGTAAACTGCAGAGCAGTAAAGCAGGGTCGCTTTCATCTCTGCAGTCAGCCTTTAAACTCGAGCTCTTATTAAAAATGCACTGAAGGAAGTACCGCCTGTGCAGATTGCGCATTCCTCTGCTTAGATTCTTCTTTCTCTCAGGTGTTTCAGGCTGAAGTCAAGTGCACACAAGTCTCGGCAGTCTCAGGATTCGTTGTGGTGGGCGGCGCGAGGCTGAGTTCTTTCATGTTAGAATTTGCACTGCATGCCAATTGCGACTTCACTGTCGGCTGTTACTGTTATCGGAAGAGAGATTGTGCTGCGTTGTCAGATTTTTTATATTGCAAAAGAAAATGTGGTTTTTTTTTTTCTTCTCATTTCTTGTTTTACGAGCAATTTCCGCCCTTGTTTGTAGCCGAATTTATTAACCCTTAGATGATGATGATGATCATTATTTGTATCTTCTCGTCTTCTTTTCAGTTCATCAAACCGGGGGAAATGTGGGGTTGGGGCAGGGCGTTTGGTTAAATCAATTTCAACACCCAGCCCTATTTGATCTGATCTACTCGTTAGGACATGCTTCGAACGATCTTATGCGGGAGCCAGACCATGTAACATCGGTGGACATTTTAAATGCACTTACAGATTTTTTCGAGACTTCTTAGATTCACTTAAAAATATATTAATGCAGACAGAGGTCCCATTGAAAACATAAGCAATTTTGCAGGCGGTCATTTTGAGATCTCTTGATTTGCATACCTTTAAATATCTAATTCACATCTCGTTAATGTGGCTTTCCATAACAGGGGCAAGTTTCATGTCTACCTCTGCAGAGGCGGATTTAGGTGTGGGTGACATGGGCGCTCTCCCACAGCTACATTACACTGCTGCACGTAGCGCCCCCACCATATGATTCGCTGTGTTGATTACAGCCTGAGCAGGTCAATCCTTAGGGGCGGAGTTTATAAAAGTTAAGGGGCGCGCGCTCCCGACACCAAGTGGCCCAAAGCTCATTAAAATTTGTGTTAAGTAAGTACACATATAGGGAGCGCGCCCGGGACACCAAGGGGGACCCTTCGCTCATCAAGTTTACCAATACTGTTTGCGCGCCGTCACGTTTATGGAAAGTAAGGTGCGCGCGCCCTGTAAATCCCGCGGTAACTGCCCGGGTGGACGCAGTTTGGGGAGATTGCGCTCCGGACATCGAAGTCTAACTACACAGAGGGGCGCCGTTTCCTCACCCTGCCTAGGGCTCTAAATGAGTTTCGACTGGCACTGCCTATGAGTTTTCTTTCTGCCTCTCCAGATGTGCCCACATTCTTAAAAATAAACCGTCATGAATTGACCAACTCGAGCTGTAATCGCCTTTTCGAATTTTTTTGGTGTAGAGGGGCCCCATGTCACCCACAATAAGATGCCACCATGGGTGCCACATACCTAAATCTGCCAGTGTATACTCTTAATAATAAAGGTGCCAGAGTGGTTGTTCAGTGTCCTTAGGCAGGGCTTTTGCCACCATGAAGGTGAATTAGTCATTCGCCTAGGGGCGCAGATCGTAAGGGGTGGGGCAGCTGCATGGGTTAGCTACCAAACAGTCAGTTGGCACACTAATAAACTTGGCCTAGGGCACAAAATAACCTGGCACTGGCCATAAGGGAACGATTTTGGTTTCATAAAGGCCCATCCACATGAAGGTTCCAGATAGAACCTTTAATTATTTAGATCTGTAACAGGCTCTTTACAGTAAATAACCATGAATAGCTGGTCAAGTCCAGGCTAAGTAACATTAATGATTACTGTCACCCCCACATATTAGAAAGTTTTCCAATAGAAAGAATCTGTTTCATATGCAAAGAACCTGTCCCATCATGAAATGGTGCTTTGTCAAGCAATAGTTCTACAAATAACCTCAAAGCCTAGTAAAGAACCATAAAGTGCCATTAAAGAACCATTATTTTTAAGAATACACACACTTTTAAAAATTAAGGTGCCAGAGTGGTTCTTCAGAGCAATGCCATAGGGGAACCAATTTTGGTTCCCAAAAGACCCATCTATCCATCCATCCATCCATTTTCCAACCCGCTGAATCCGAACACAGGGTCACGGGGGTCTGCTGGAGCCAATCCCAGCCAACACAGGGCACAAGGCAGGAACCAATCCCGGGCAGGGTGCCAACCCACCGCAGGACACACACAAACACACCCACACACCAAGCACACACTAGGGCCAATTTAGAATCGCCAATCCACCTAACCTGCATGTCTTTGGACTGTGGGAGGAAACCGGAGTGCCCGGAGGAAACCCACGCAGACACGGGGAGAACATGCAAACTCCACGCAGGGAGGACCCGGGAAGCGAACCCAGGTCCCCAGGTCTCCCAACTGCGAGGCAGCAGCGCTACCCACTGCGCCACCGTGCCGCCAAGACCCATCTACATGAAGGTAATTTTTTATTGAGATCTCCATACAGTAAATAACCATGAGTAGATGGTAACAGAGTTGTGAAATACCAGTGTGTTCTGATTTTTAAAAGACTCTTGCTGCATACTTACACAGGTTACCTCCAGGTTTTATTAGTCTGTTAGTGTCCTGCTACATAGCCTACCATACAGTGTATTTAAAGATTTTGTTTTTTATTTCTGCACATTAGGAAGTTTTTCAAAGCACAAAGACCAGGCTGCATATGCAAAGAACCCTTCCCAGAATGGAAAGGTTCTTTATCAGGCAATGGCTCTATGAGGAGCCACAGAATCCAGTAAAGAATGTTATAGTGCCATTCAAGAACCAGCATTTTTAAGAGTGCAGGTGTCATGGTTGGGTGTGGAGTCCAGAGAGTGGATGGCTTAATGACTTCCAACAAGGCAGCACTTGGACATTAAACATGGAAGATAAATAGTAGACCGGGGGGTCATTTAGCCAGACTAAGAATGCTGTGGGGTACATTATTGCTTGTTGGATTTTTTGGACTTTACCACACCTTGCCCACCTAGTATTTCAGATGTCCCCTTACTTATATGCATCTAGAGCAGGGGCTGCGCAGACGGGTCTGGTTATCACCTTAGTGAAGTATAATGTGTGACCTTTGCCCAATAAATTATACCATGATGTCCCTTTTTCCTGCTCTTTCCTTCTGTAATCAGAGGTCTGAGCAACACTCAGGCCTTCAGTTTTGATCTTCTGTTTTTTCTGTGAATGTTTTTCCATTTTCAAATGAACTTTGTTCCTCTTGTGTTTCATATTCCCAGTATAGACAAGAATACATATGTGTCTGTGTGTAGTATGCTGTCTAAATCCATGTGTTAAATCTGAAATTACTGCCAAAAAATCATATTTGCATAACAAATGTAGGCATAAATCACAGTGACATGCTAATTCTTAATTAACGTTGCTGCAAACTACTGCCTAGCATTCTGTGCACTGTGAATGACTGCAAGATAGACTAAAATCCAATGAGACATGTCAGTTTACAGACACACAGTTTGTTACAGCTGGAGAGAATCTGTCTGCTGGCCCTAATGTGGTGGATTCTTATAAATATGAAGATGAATAAGAATACACAGCAGCCTTCTTTTAGCCCCATCACAGATGTAAAATTTAAATAGAAGAGAGCGAGGAAGTGGTGCAGGCTCCTATTGTCAGTTGTGCTGCCTGCTCATTCAAAGGGGTCATTTACTTGCTGCATTGCCAGCCAGAGACAAATTCTTTGCTGATTATGTTTTGATTTTTTTTTTTAAAAAAATGTCTGTAATTTTATGAGCAGTGAGCAGTTCCACTCCTCCGCTCCAGCTGCACTGCTACATAAAGCAAAATGCAAAGACTGTTGGTAGGGCAGATGGCATCCCAAGTGTTAAAAGGAAGAAAACCTGAAAGATGGCAATTTAGTATGTGCCATTCACATTTCTTTACTTGGTGTCTGTCTGACACTTTCTTTATCTTTCTTTATTTTAGGGATCAACTGATTTTGTTTTGTTAGGTCCCAGATATGGAGAAACAGGGTAACCAAATTAGATTTTGAAACTTGTTCCAATGAATCATTCACCCCTTTGATTTGCCTTTCCGGCTTGCCGATCTCCTCAGTCCTCCCTTTGAACAATGACAGACCACGTAAACCAATTGCTGATGTTCCAAAAATAATAATAATAATATCATAAATGTGCCCACAAATATTAGCAAGAGACAGTGGTGCAGGCAAATTTTCACGTGTCTTAGTTGACCTAACATCAGGCTACATTAGGACTCAAAGGAAGTGCCAACCTGTGTTACATGGTGTACAAGCTTGGCCCATGCCAGGCTTTAGGAGACTTCTGGTTCCTTCAAGCAGACAAAATGATTCCTGGTCCAAAATAGCTCATTTCGAGTCAAGGAACATGAATAGGACCATGAAAACAGATTTTTAGCTGAGATACAGAGAACATCATTTGAGAGGGAAATGTTGGTAGTATGAAAGTTATATTATTTTTCCCCTCTTCGTTTGACTGGCAACACTGCTACTCAAGAGGACATGGCTCACTCTTCTGCTTGTCTGAGCATTCTTGGTTCAGTGCGCTGCGGCTCCTCTAATACTGCAAGTTGATTCTGAAGTCGCAGGATGTATTGCAGTGCTTGGGAGAAGAGAACATCCGATTTACAGACAACTTGTACTTCAGAACATACTGTGATTAAGCCTGTTATGTTAATTTGAGCTAAATACAATGGTTCAAAAAAAAAAAACAAATGCATGCATTGCAGTACTTTGTGACGCTCATAAAAACATTGGCCGTATTCCGGCTTCAGTCTGATCACATTGCCATTAACACTGAACTGAGTGTGTAACTTTATGTTTATCTTAGTTGTTTCTCTTATTTACCCTTGTAACCGTGCCTCCAAAGTGTAAATCCAATGCAAGAGCTGGTGATGCATCAAAGAAAAGGAGCAACGATTGATCGGAAAGAAGTGAAATGCCATCGGTCACTGGAAAAGTGTTAGGCTACAGTCGGTCAGGAATGAGAACAATTTTAAAGGATAAAGATTCTCTGTCTTTACAGTATAGTACCATATGCAGTTGCTTTCAGTGTATTGTTGTTATTATATGCTGTATTACAGTATTATGTTTTAATGTATTTTGGTAGTGCTTTATATGGATAGAAAAATAAAATGTATACTATTAACCAAAGCACCTGTTCAAGATCATCGATCCATCCAGCCATTATCCAACTCATTATATCCTAACTACAGGGTCGGGGGGGGGGGGTCTGCTGGAGCCAATCTTAGCCAACACAGGGTGCAAGGCAGGAAACAAACCCTGGGCAGGGCGCCAGCCCACCGCAGGGTGCGCAAACATACACACACACACCAAGCACCCACTAGGGACAATTTGGAATCGCCAATACACCTAACCTGCATCTCTTTGGACTGTGGGAGGAAACCCACGCGGACACAGAGAGAACATGCAAACTCCATGCAGGGAGGACCCGGGAAGCGAACCCAGGTCTCCTAACTGTGAGGCAGCAGCGCTTCCACTGAGCCACCGTGCTGCCCCTGTTCAAGATCAGTAAGAGAATAATTGAATGATATTTGCTATCTTTTGCCCTACATGTACTTTCAGAGCATTACCTCTGTATTCTGTATGAACGTGTTCCCATATAGCCTGCTTCTCAGGCACCTTTCTTGCATCCTGTCCAATTTTTTTTTACTTTCCATCTTTGAAGCTGACTCTCTGCGTGTGCCTTTATTCCTCCTCACGCTTCCTGCTTCTTTACATCACCACAGCCAAACTGACCAATCCGATTCCTCTGAGGGATTGGATACACAGAACTTACTGTTTTATTGTATGCCAGATATACTCAGACAAACATTTGGCTGGCTGACGCTACAGAAGAACCGTATTTACTTGCTGAGACTGTCAGACAAATTTGACTTAATCTTTTTTTATGTAACCCAGGGATTGCCTGTATTTGTTCACTATACCATGGATGTGTGAATAGTGTTAACAGTTTTTGTAATGTTTGTGGTGAGGTAATTTTTATATATTGGGAGTCAGAGACAACGGGTGCCTCATATCTGTTGTAATACTTGAATAACAAATTGTTGAATTGAAAAGGATGCCGTGTGTAGTGCCAATGATTTGGGAAAAACCCTTAAATCACACAACAAACTGTTATTTTTGTATGGTGCCACCTAAATCAAGCAATTCAGATTTTGTCATAAGGGCCTAAAAGAAAGCCTCTTGAACCAGGTGTCAAAAGTGTGTAGTATGGTCCTATTGTAGATCCCAAACAGATCCTGCTTCACCTTTTGCATATAAAATTAGGGTTGATGAAGAATTTTGTAAAGGAATTGAATCAAGAAGGACAGACCTGTTGCTACCTTCAAGTAAAGTTTTCGGGGCTGAGTGAGACAAAAATAAAGGAGTGGATATTCATTGGACCACAGGTGCAAGAACTTCTCAGGGGTGATCACTTTGGTGAAATTTTCCAAGTAGTGAGAAGGGCATGCTTCGGACTCTTAAACAAGTTTGTGCCATTTACCTGGGAGTCAAGATAGCTGAAAACCAAAAGGACGTTGTTGTGATGCCGCTTTCATTGTATCACAAGTTGGGCTGCAGCACATATTTTTAAAAATTCTCTTTCCTCATTCCGATTTGGACCTTCTTCCTGAAACCTGTGGGACAGTAAGTGATGGAGAATGTTTCAACCAAAAAAATCTCAGAAATGGCACATAGATACCAAGAGAAATTGAGAACAGCAATATTTTGTAGACCACTGCTGGACTGTGACCAGAGATGCCCATGGTGTTGGCTACAAATGCCAAGTGAAGTGAAGAGAAGAGGACATTGTAGGCCTTGCTGAGTACCCTGTTATAGTTATGAAGCTATTCATTCTTATCCTAATTTATCCAAAATACCTCTCATACATACCATACATTTAATGTAATGATTCTTTGAATTTGTGTTTTAAGGTGTAGATAAAAATAAAAGGAAGTTTTGTTTTCACTTTATGTATATAAAACCATTAACACCTTAGTTGAGTATGAATGAGCAGTAGCTCTTAGGTCAGTTGAGAAAGTCCTCACTCAAGATTTCACCATCAAAACTGATTTTAATTGTATTTCTGTTCTTGAAGGTTCCTTTTGAGTTATGCACAATATGTATCCATATGTTGGTTCCATATCAGTGCACTTGTGCCATAACAGTACACCCTTGACATTTGGCTATAAATTCTATGCTGCAGATCATCCCTGCTTGGAAACATCAGCTTATTTTACAGACAATGCACATGTCTTCTAAGTGCTGAGAGTACCGTTTTAAAATACATAAATGTTATAGTGCCAGCCTAGTATTTTTGGCAATGTCATGTAGGAAACCCTGAAATACTTGTCCATGATTCTGGTGATGGAAGAGTATCCTACAGAAAACTTTAGGGGTTTCAGCCAACCACACTGTATGTAAGAAGCCCATTGAAAAGAAAGCTGGGAAGAACCAGTCTGCTGTGTAAAAGCCTTATGGAGGGCCAGCCCAAAGTATTAGGATTGGGAGCTGTCCGTATAGGAATTTGGGGAAAAGGCTAGTCTGCAGCAGGGAAGCCTTGAGATGTGCTGGTCTATAGTACTGGAAGAGAGGCGTGCTAGCCTACTGCAGAGGAACTTGCAGGCGTACCAGCCTAAACATTAGTGAGTGCCTGCCAGCAATACTTGAAGCGTGGGTGTATTGTGTGGGAACATTGGGTGTGATGGCTTTTTAAAATGGCAGAACATGTTTGTTGTAAATAAAGTCGACTTTGAGAGTGCCATCCTGCAATGCTGGAATTGAAAGCATAACATATGGGGACTGTGTGGGTTCAGCCCTTCTGCAGAGAAGTAGTATCAAATATCTGGAGTATAGCCTTGTGTATTGGCAGTGGGTGTCTATGATATAGTAACCTAGGAAGTGACAGGCTGTTAACAGCGCACATCTCCGGGCAACCAAGATTTCCTTGAAGTTAAAGCTGTACTAGGAAATAAACATTCTCAAAGGCTTCCCTTTTGACAGATTATCGGATCATTCTGGGTGTGTGGTTCCGTATTTGAATTGTTTTTTTGTAGCTAAGGACTTAAGCTAAGAAAGTCACACGGCAGGATGCTGGTCTCGGCATCCATCTCCTTTTCCACTCTTTCCAAGTTTATGGCATGAAAAGCACTCACTTGGAATCAGCCCATCACATCTTCAGCTGAAGTTTAGCATTTTTCAATTTGTTGTTGTTTTCCCACAGTAGAAAATTCTTAGGGGAATATCTGGTTCAAGAGTCCAGAAGGCAGTGGTTTTACAGAAGAATTTTTAGAAGGATGTTGAAGTGACTTGCAACCATATTGTAACTGATTCATGTTGAGATTTGTTAAAAATACAGTGGGTTCAGAAAGCATTCAGACCCATTCACTTTCTGCACAATATGCAATGTTGTAGTTTTAATTTTAAATGGATACATTTGCCATGTTTACCAGGCAATTTTTACTTTGTCATTATGGGTAATTGAGTGTAAACATGTATTCGGAAAGGTTTGCAAAAGAATTTTAAAAAATCACATACTCTCTCATTCATAAAAGTATTCAGACCCCTAATACAGTACTTTGTAGAAGCCCTTTTGGCAGCAAGTACAGCTTTGAGTGTTCGTGGACAAGTCTCTACAAGCTTTACACACCTGAATTTGGGCAGTTTATCCCATTCTTCCTCTAAAACTCTGTTAGATAAGATGGGAAGTGTCTAAACTGCCATCTTCAGGTCTCTCCACGGATGTTCTTTAGGTTTTGAGTCTTGGCTTTAGCTGGGTCACTCACTAACAGTCACATCCTTTTCCTAAAGCCCCTGCAGCATTTCCTTGGCTGTTTGCTTCAGGTCATTCTCATGGTGATAGTGGAACTGTCACCCAGTCTGAGGTTGTGTGCACTCTGGAGCAGGTTTTCTTTAACTCTTTGAGGGCTGAATATTTTTTCCAAAAAACATAGTTTCTGAAAAGCAATGGTTTCACACAGAAATCAACATAAAACGTCTGTTAGTGCATGCTGTGGCAGCCAGTTTGCCAAGAATGTGCGTCAGGCTTTCTGCCAGGCTGTCTTCGTGTAGCAGTCACGGTCGCTGTGCATTGCAATCTGGTTTCTACCACTTATCATTGTGAAGTGGCAGTCCTCCATGGCAAACACTGTCAGTACTACAATTAGCCGGGGACTACTCAGCTGAAGCTGGAACCTCACATTCGTTTTCGATCACTTGTATCAAAATCGTGGTTTGACAAGTCATAGTCCAGTTCAGAGACAATAGGCAAAACATCATCCACTGAGTATTTTGCTTTATGCATCCGCTTTGGTCTCCCGTCGGATGTCTGTGCCATTTTTGCTGTTGTTTGCACCTTGCTACTCACACGAGCACAGGAAATCTCGGTCAAACCAATAAAGCTAACTTTCCTTCTAGCAACGAGAGTCCAACTAAAACATAACGATTGGTTTTGTCACAGTTTACAGTTGATTACAATCGTCAACTCCTCCTTTTGACAAAAGTCAACATCAGCCCTGAAAGAGTTAAGGACCTCTTTGTGTTTGGCTGTAATGATCCTTCCCTTAATTCTGACCCATTTCTCTATTCCTGCTGCTGAGAAGAACCTCCCGATAGCATGATGTGGTTACCACCATGCTTCACTGTATTGATTTATGTTCAGCTGATGATGAGATGAGGCTCTTCTTTAGATGTAGTGCTTGAAGTTTTGCACAAAGAGTTCATTTTTTGTCTCATCAGATGAGAAAATCCTTTTCCACATGTTCTCAGAGTCCTTTAAAACTATCATTTGCCTTTTCCTCAAGAGTGACTTCCATCCAGTCTCTCTACCATAAACACCTGATTGATAGTCTGCTGCTGGGATGGTCCTCTTTCCAACTGGCCTCCTATCACAGCAGAAAGCTTATTCAAGCTCTGTTAGTGATCATTGGGTTGTTTGTCACTTCCCTAACCAAGACTTTTCTTCTCCAGTTACTCCATTTGGCCAGACCAACTTCTGGTGGGGTTTTAAACATTTTCCATTTCAAAACAATTAAGACCACTTTGCCTCACCCAAAACTCAAAACTTTAGAAATTGATTTTATCCTCTTGCCCAGATCTATGCCTCACCACAGTTTTATCGCGGAGGTTTACAGTTCCTTGGACGTCATAGCTTTTCTTTTTTTCTTTCCCATGGAAATGCATTGTAAATTGTGGGAGCTTGTGTTCACAGGGGCGGCACGGTGGTGCAGTGGGTAGCGCTGCTGCCTCGCAGTTGGAAGACCTGGGGACCCGGGTTCGCTTCCCGGGTCCTCCCTGCATGGAGTTTGCATGTTCTCCCCGTGTCTGCGTGGGTTTCCTCCCACAGTCCAAAGACATGCAGGTTAGGTGGATTGGCGATTCTAAATTGGCCCTAGTGTGTGCTTGGTGTGTGGGTGTGTTTGTGTGTGTCCTGCGGTGGGTTGGCACCCTGCCCGGGATTGGTTCCTGCCTTGTGCCCTATGTTGGCTGGGATTGGCTCCAGCAGACCCCCGTGACCCTGTGTTCGGATTCAGCGGGTTGGAAAATGGATGGATGGATGTGTTCACAGGTGTGCTCCTTTGTAAATGATATTCAGTCAGTTGAACTTACCAGTCAAGTTCTTTAGACGCATCTAAAGGAGAACTAAAGAAAACAAGGAGGCACCCGAGCACAATTTTTGAAGTGACACATAACAAGGAGTCTGAATACTTAGATAAACGAAAGATTTCAGTTTGTGATTTTTTAATAAATATGTAAACATTTCTAAAAACGTTTTCACCTTTGTCATTATGGGTTGTTGTGTGTAGACTGATGGGCAAAAATGGCAGATTTATCCATTTAAATTTAAACTAGCAAGACAATCAAGTGTGCAGAAAGTGAAGGGGAACAAATACTTTTGCAATCCATTGTATGTATTTGTTGTTTATTTTTGTTGTGGATTTCAACATAGTATATAGAGGAATGTTTCAGTCAAAATAAATACAAGTACTTTGAAATGTGACAAAACAAAGAAAAAGAGCAGGAAATGTGATTGTAAATGAATAAATGTGTAATGGAATATGTTTTTTCTGCTTATATTTTTATTTAATTTTGCCCTTAATGTTCCTCCAAACGCTTGCATTTGAAACTGTCCCTTTGCTCTTGTCAACGCTGAGAGGGTGGGCTCTAGAAAGTGCTGCGTGTCGATTGGTGAATCGTTGTTATACGAACTTAAACCTTCGGCCATCAAAGGTCACATTTACAGACGACACTTAAGACGCAGGCTCCTACTGATGAATTTAGAGTTTATAGAGTTAAAGTGGCTTCTTTGCACAGGAAACGTTGGGCAACGTTTTCCTTGCACTTGTAGTCGATGTGCACAATCAGAACTTTAAACCAGCTCAGGAGCCACAGGATTCCCAAGTCCGAGCAGAACACGAACATCCACCCTGCGGACGATTCACCAATCAAAAACCAGCACTCGTCAGAACCCGCCCTCTCATCGTTGACAAGTGAAAGTGACAGCTTTAAATTCAAGTTCTACTTTGTGTTGCAGGCAGAAAAAAAAATCTGACACATTTATTTATTCATATTTAGCTTTCATTTCCATCCAACCATCCATCTTTCAACCCGCTGAATCCAAACACAGGGTCACGGGGGTCTGCTGGAGCCATTCCCAGCCAACACAGGTCGCAAGGCAGGAACCAATCCTGGGCAGGGTGCCAACCCACCACAGGACACACACAAACACACTAGGGACAATTTAGAATCGCCAATCCACCTACCCTGCATGTCTTTGGACTGTGGGAGGAAACCGGAACGCCAGCTTTCATTTCCTTTTTTCTTAATTGACACTTTTCACAGTACTTTTAATTATGTACATATTTATTTAATTTAGTTTTGTTTGAAATATTACTCCATAATAGTATGTTGTGCTCGAGTGTATCGTCTCTTCTATTCCCACCTGCCTTTTTTCTTTGGAGTTGGCAGTGGACTCTATCAAAAGCAGTCGGTGACCATACTGGTCACACCTCACGGTGAAACATGTCTGCTATAAGAGTCATTTCTCTTGGCATGTATATGTACATTGGCTGGTATTACCACGGTCCAAAGTCCCCCATTCCATAGGCAGTCCTTGAGAGTATGATTTATTTACCATTGACTGTGTTTGGCAGGTTAATAAATGGAGGGGAATACGTGAGAGTGAAAGCTTTGTTCCTCTTTCTCAACGCTGCGCCTGTGTTCACCTTGGCACCTACGGATGGCTGTCTTTCTGGTATCAAAGTCCCAATGCTGTTCAGTTTTGTCCGTTAGGCTTGGCGCCAGATATCTTTGCATTGCAAGTCTTAACGAGCTGTGGCTCTTATCAGGAAGGTGCTAATCTCCGATCGAAGCTATCTGCCAACTGGAAGTTCACAGGAGAAGAAAGCTGGAGGCACAATGTCCGAAGTGATACCGTCGAGGGATGTAAAGTGAATCATGGTTTTGTCCATGTGCTTTTGGGTTTCCACACCAGTGACGTTCGGTGAGGTTCATGGCTGGAGAGGCATGGACTCCTTCAGAGTCAGAATTACAAATATATGAACCCAAAAGTGTAGCTTATTCACTAGTTGGCAGTATGCACATTGCCTACTAGTTATGTTTCATATCTCTTCAGCATTCTTTACACACACATAGATAAGATACATATTGGCTAAGAAAGAGCGTTACATTTATAGCGGCGACCAAGAGCAGAGAGAGCGCATTTTCTCTGCACCCTCCATGTTTTCTAAATTTGCCATTGCAATTCCACAATTCATACTCAGTCAGTCAGTCAGTCATTGTCCAGTCCGCTATATCCCAACACAGGATCATGGGGGTCTGAATAAAAGTATTGAGTGGTGTACAAAAAAAAACAGATTTAAATTTTGACCTTAATTGAAATATTTAGTTGTTTATTTTAGTTTTAATTCTGATCCTTTTGTTGGACAGTCTGTATTAAAATTGATTAAAGCATAACAAGAAAAAAGAATATTTTATTTAAGGTCAGAATTTAGTTTTTATATATTGGATTTTTTTTCTTAGTCTGAAGACATTTTTTTTTTTTATAAAATTGAAAACCGTTTATGGTGTTACCTTTGTTTTGTAAATGAAGTCCATGCCCCTATCCTTCTCCACGAAAATCTCCGTAACTTTCTTTTATTTTCCTTTAGTATTAAAAATCTTAATCTTTCATTTTAGCAGTCAATCTGAACAAAAAATATAAAACAAACGGACCGCTGCATTGCACTTGACTTTCTGATATCGCTAACTTATTGGTGCCGAGAGCCTCTGTGTAGAAAAACAGCAGCAACAAGCGCCTGTTGGGCTCACACGTGCCCCCTTTGGTGCAGCACAGTACTGTCTGCCACACCTTGTGCCTTTTTACTGCGGTTTTGTGTCCGATCAGCAACACTAAATATGTCGCACACATTCATTAGATATTAGACAGACTGTGGAAAGTCGGTGTGTATAATAAACGTGTCTGCAAACATTATATTGGTGACATACAGAGAGACTACAACAGGCACGCGCCAATTGCCTGCATCAACCAGGTGTGTGAAGGAGAGCGCAGTCTGAGGTGAGGTGAGGCTTGTCGCTGCAGCACGTTTCTCCCCTGTATTTGAACAGGAAATGCGCCAATTCGGTGATTTTGACTATAAAAATGATCAAAGTTATTGGAATCGTACAGAAAACAAATTTATAGCACAGACCGGTGGACATATTTATTTTATATTACCATTATTAGTGTTTTTTACTTTTCATGATGACAGGTGAGGCACTGTCTCACCTGCCTCCCCTGACCACAAGTCCCTATTCCTTACCCAAGTCACCGACCATGTTATGCCAACACCACTCATTGTCACTGGCAGGCAGACTGAGGTTGGGTCAGAAATCTGCTTACATTTTATTTAGCTGTTTGAGTGGGCTATCCTCAGTGGTTTGGTATTACAGCTAGCTGCTGAAATTATTGAGATATTGTCTGTCAGCAGTTAACAAGTTAATAGTGGCCATTTTAAGTGCTGTCCAGGGTTCAATGAATTTTTGATGAACCATGAGAAGCAGGGGCCCCAACCATCCTTACTAGAGATTTAGGAATACTCCATATTACAGATGTGATGGTAACTTTCTAGAGATGCTTCCTAATGCAAAGATATTTGCTGTTACCTTAAACAGTCTTCATAATGATGTTGAAGATTATTTTTTTTGGTAATTTTTTATGCTTACATTATTGCCTGTGTATAACTTGTTTAATTCTTGATAATCATATACACCTATCTATGACTTTGTATGACATCAACATCTAATTAGCTATATAAAGCTCACAATAGATAGTGAAACCACATTCATGTTTCACCATAGGAATGATGCTATGCAAGTTTTTTTTTTTTGTATCATCGGACCAGAGAATCTTATTTCCTCAAAGTCCTTTAAATGCTGTTTGGCACCCTCCAAATTGGAGTTAGCCACAAAATGCCATAAATGTGTGATAGATGGAGTGCTGTTGAGATGGTCATCCTTCCCACAGGTCCTCCCATCTCAGCAGAGAACTTCTAAAGCTCTGTTAGAGTAACCATTGGGTTTGTGGTCACCTCTCTGACCAGAGCTATCCTCTCCCATTGACTCGCTTTGCCCAAATGGCCAAGCAGCTCCTGATGGTTCCATGCTTGCCAAAACCAAGAAGCTGAACATTGACTTTAGGTGGAAGAAAATGGATATTCAGCCCCTTCTCATCAGCGGGGACTGTGTGGAAAGGGTCTCAGACTTCCGGTTCCTGGATGTGCACATAAAGGAAGCCCTGATGTGGAGCATTAACCTCGCAAAGCAGGTAAAGAAGGCACAGCAGAGACTTCATTTCCTTAGGATCCTCAGGAAGAATAATTTTACCTAAAAACTGCATGTGTCCTTTTGTTGTTGCTCTGTGGAGAGCATGTTGACTTAGTGCATCTGTGTGTGGTTTGCCAGGTTCATAGTATCAGAGAGAAAACCACTCCAGGGGGTCATCAACACTGCCCACAAGATTATTGGATGCCTTCTCCTATCCTTGGAAGATTTTTATTGTTCCCATTGCCTTAAAAAGGCCCAGAGCAAACTTAAGGATCCATTCTATCCTGGTCACTCTCTATTTGAACTGCTGCCCTCAGGAAGACATTTTAGGACAATAAAAACATGAACAAACAGATTTAAAAAGCAGTTTTTTTATTCCAAGGCCATAACTATGCTAAATGCTGCTCATATTGTAAAACCTTAAATTATGGAATGAATGAATATTAGCACAATTTGATGATATGTGGCATGTTCTTCTAGTTTTTATAATAATTTTTAGCTTTGCACTGATAGGTTTGCATCCAATTTCATTGTATATGAGAAGTTCTAATAAAGAATTATGACTTATTGTGGCCTCTGTGCTCCTGAGAACACTCAAAGCTTTAGAAAAAGTTTTATCCCTTTACTCTGATCTCTGCCTCACCACAATCTGATCATGGAGGACATCATGGAGTTCCTTGGACTTCATGTCTGGTTCTGACATGCATTGTGAATGGTGGGACCTTACAAACACGTTTGTGCCTTTCTAAACTGCCCAATCAATTCCGTTTGCCACAGGTGGTCTCCAGGTCAAGTTCTCAACACACCTCAAGGAGAATTAAAGCAAACAGGATGCACCTAAGCACATTATGGAGCACCAGAGCAAAGGGTCTGAATACTTACATGAATGAGAGATTTCAGTTTTTGATTTTTAATAAATTTGAAAACCTTTCTGAAAACAAGCTTTTACGTTGTCATTATGGGTTCTTGAGTGTACATTAATGGGCAAAAGTGTTAAACTTATCCACTTAAAATTAAATCTACAACACAAAGTGTGCAGAAAGTAAAGGGGTCTGAATATTGTCTTAACCCATTGTGTTTTTGGTCTTTCAAGCTTTGATAAATACAAAGTTGAAGATGGGTATGGGAATCAGTCTGTCTGCCGTCCAAATATATGGCTTGTCAGAGCCAACTACAGGCATCGGCCTCTCTGTGTTTAAACGGTTTAGTGAAACTTTCATATTTTGTTCTGTCTAATTGTGCATGATATCTTAAATGTAATCCAGTCAAGTTCTCCATTGTTGAAAGGTTTGATGTGGATACTTTGAATGTCAGAATGTGTGAAGGCAACAGTTTCTGAATTGAGAGGATCAATCTCATTTAGGTCTTCCCTCTGGACACCGGCACAAGGTATCTGGGTGGGTGAGGCCCACCACCAGAACAATCTGTGATCCCAACATCCTTGGGGTTATGGTGATCTGTTCAAACTTGGTTCAGAATTTCTGAAAAATATCCATTTTTTTTCAGTTTATTTATCCTCTGAGACCTGACATTATTATTTTACATTTTATTCCGAATATTTCTGAGCTTGTGGTGGGTTGGCACCCTGCCCAGGATTGGTTCCCTGCCTTGTGCCCTGTGTTGGCTGGGATTGGCTCCAGCAGACCCCCGTGACCCTGTGTTCGGATTTAGCGGGTTGGAAAATGGATGGATGGATGGATATTTCTGAGCTTTGAATAACTCCAGCAAGTGACTACTTCTGGATGTATTTTTTATTTTTCTGTAATATTATTGCACTTAATACATGATCTATATAAGTACAGTTATATAAAACTCGCTTGCATGCATATCTGTATTTGCCTTCAGTGGCCTTTTGAAGTCATTTTTCATTAAAGCATTTTCTTCCCTGGTAACGGATCCTAAAACATTAAACACAAATCAGTCTTTTATAGATTTGCAAAAATATAAGCAATGCCAAATCTCTGACACCTCTGATAACATCTAGCCGTCAGCGTTGCTAAACTTAAGGATAAAACTTTATTTTTTTTTAATTATTATCCAAACATTTTGTACAATTATGCAAAAAAGTCTTAAGAAATAAAACATCAAGTTAATATGCATGAGAGTCTGTTGTGTTATTTTAAATACCAGGATCAACTGAATAGGATGTGGGAATCTCTGCACCTTGAAAAAACATGAAGTCATCCTTTTGACAACTCCTAGGCAAGAGAAAAAGGGGGAAAAAAAAACAGAATATTTAACAGCAAGAAAATAGGAGAAGAACGCTGCTTTGTGGTCGGCTGATCCTCATAAAGGGAATTGGGCCCTCAGATGAGAAAGCGCACGATTGTGTTCCTCTTCTACTGTGTTTTATTACAAAATAAATTGCAAGAGGGGATTCAAGCTATTAAAGAGCTTCAGTTCATATAATAAAATTAAGTTTGTTTCTATGGGAGCTAACAGCTATTTTAATAATTTTTTTTTTCTTTCAAATTCTGATAAGAAGACTTGGCCCAAGTGATTTGCAGTTAATTGAACCATAGTTCATTCTGCTTTGGAACCCAAGCTATATGGTGACATTTTAGAATTGTGAAGTCCTGTGAGTAGTCTTTTCCATCTTCATGTGGGTTATTTATTACTCATTCTTCTAACCATCTGTCTCCTGAACACACTTACAGTAAGAAGCCAAAGTCACTTACCTGTAATGTCAACCACACCAGGAATCCAGTGCTTAGCATTGTGGGTTTTCTATTTTGTATTCAGATAGACAGATATGTTGGTGATGCTGAAGACTCTGTGATTGAAAGATATGCACCTTTCATATATATCTGCATGTCTGTCTGGCAACCAATCCTCCTTCTGTCTGTTTTACATAATGCATATCTCATAGCACTTTTACATATCTTAGGGCAGTGATTCCCAAACTCGATCCTGGGGACTTGCTGTGGCTGCAAGTTTTTGTTCCAACCAGATTCATAATCGATGATAATAATCGATAACAACTGATCTCATTTAATTAGCTGGTCTTTTTTACGCTTCTCTTATTCCGCATTCAGAAAAACACAACAGTATGGTTTTTACATTTTTAATATATTTAGAAATATTTATATTTTTTTTCTAAAGATATATAAATACCTAACTCTCTTTTGTTGTTTTCCTATGTAGTTTACTCCCTTAACCCTAACAGTGACAATTAACAAGCAGCACAGCAGACACCCGGGACGATGAAAGCAGCAACGACTTCAGTGTCAGACTCGCTAATTAGTAAATAATCAATTAAATAACCAGAACACCTGGAAAAGCAGAATGAAAATTAGGTTGAAAATGCTGTTTTAAAAAAATGACATATTCCTCATATAACTGCTTATTACATTTAAATAAAAATCTACCAAACTTCATTTGTAATTTCTACATTGACTCCAAAACACAGAACCTGGGAAATAATGACTCCCTTAATTGGGCCAAGAGTCCAACGAAAAACGGAAGTTGGTTGGAACAAAAACCTGCAGCCACTGTGGGTCCCCAGGATCGAGTTTGGGAATCACTGTCTTAGGGGATATGAAAGGTACAACCAACCTAAGATGGTCAGTTTTACGTTCTAGCGTGTCTTTTATATCCTAGGTGTACGTGAAAAGCATATTCTATGTATCCATCTTTTTTGTTGTGGAATCACACTGCAATCCATTCAAGGTCACACATTTTAGTACTGCAGTAACTGCCAGTGGTTAGCTTGTGATGTCTTCATTACAGGGGGCCCTCTGAAGCAGTTTCTTCACTGCAAGAGTAATAAAAGACCATTTATGTATGTGAGCACAGGGACGTGTAAACACTGCAAACAGCCGAGCTGTTTTTCTCTCTTGTTCGGTCACCTTCTACTGTTCAGTACTCCCACTACAATCCCAACCATCCACAGTGCAAATCCTGCCAACTATGCCATACTGAGTGTAGTGGTGGTGCTGCACAGAAGGTCGGGGCAGAATGAGAGAGAGCGTGCTCTGCTGACATAGCCAGGAAGCACCCCACTGGCAGTGCTTACGGGATGTCCCTGTGTGCCTGAACATAAGATTTCCTGTAAAGCAGGGCCGGACTGGCCATTAGGGCATTTGGGCAATGCCTGGTGGGCTGCAGACTCTGGTCTGGTAATGGGCCGGCCGCTTCATGAAATAAATTGTATGTACTGGTTACTGTTTGAGATTAAAATTAATTTTCTGAACTACTAAACATTATCTGTCTGGTACTGCGATTTATATAGTTCTATATAATATACCGTATTACGTCATCAAGTTGTTTTAGTTGTCCGTACACAACGTTGCAGCGGAAAATTTGGTCAAAACTGCCTATTGCCGATTTCTGTTTTGATACCGCTACATTTCGGTTAGCATATACATTATTGCAATTTATATTATCTCATATCTAGTATTTAAGTTCCTCTGTACTAATAATTAGTTTAGATTATGTATTATGCATTTTACTGTTCTCTGGTCGTCGGCGTGAGCGATAATTAATGGTTTTCAGCTGTGATTATTAGTATGATGAAATAAAGTTACAAAGCACAGGATAGGAATTTTTCATATTAGGACAGAACATTTATAGTTTATTGTTAAGTTAATGAAACATTTCAATCATGTGAGGTTTTTATTCTAACCTTGAATACTAGGCTCATAGCAAGTAGCGAGCCGTGTACTCATCACAAATGTAAAGAAAATTACAATGATCTATGTAATTACAATTACATCTCTGAGGACCTGACATGGTCTGAATACATCCAAGTTCAGACCAAAAGGGCAAAGTGGAGAGTCTACCATCTCAGACAGTTTAGGAAGTTTGGGGTCTCTTCTGGGATTCTAAAGACTTTCTACTCTGGCGCTATGGAAAGTATCCTGACACGGAACATTACATCCTGGTTTGGAAACTGCTGTGTTCAGGACCGTAAAGCCCTACAGAGAGTGATCCGTGCCGCAGAACGCTGCTGCAGGTCAGCTCTACCATCTCTGCAGGACATTTACACCAGAAGATGCAGGACCAGAGCTCTCAGGATTATCAAAGACTCCTCTCATCCCAGCAATAGCCTGTTTCATCTGTTAAAATCGGCCAAAAGGTTTTGTAGCATCCTGGCCAGGACAGAGAGACTCAGAAGGAGTTTCTACCCTCAAGTCATAAGACTGTTTAATCAGAACATGCCATCTCATCCATGACCCTCCACATACTTAGACTGGACTGTAAGTTGTACTATGCCGTCTACCCTTACCTTGTTTTGGAATTGGCCTGTCATTTAACTATGTGCCTGTCTGACTTTGGTTTTGCACAATAATCACTGCACTATTGCACCTTAACACTTAATTCTACTTTATTCACTTAATTTTACTTATTAATTATGTTCTATTGTACTGTTATCTTTCAATCTAGGACTTTTTTGTTAATCTCACTGATTCTTCTAACTTTGAACAGTTTTGATAAGCGGATCAGGATGCATTTCACTGCATGTTGTCCTGTATAACTATGCATGTGACAAATAAAATAAAGAATCTTATTTAAAGAATCTTGAATGAATAATGGGCAGAGTGGGTCGACCTTGTCATATCACTTGTTGATGGATGCCCAGGCCGGTTTTGAGATCCAGTCCGCTCCTGCTCAAAAGGAACTATTTCTGAGGGTCTTTGCTATCCAGATGTCACATTTTTACAGCTGACCATCGGAAGTTGCTATGGTGCAAAATGCGCAACATGGTGATTTAATGACAAAACACTATCTACGCAAGATATAAGTGGTGCCAAATAACTAAATTTCCTATCAATCTATATATGTTTTAATTCCCCTCATACCCTGGCTTTCATATCTGTTTAATATATGAAACGCCCTACATAAATCAGGTTGATTTTTGCCTTTCACATCTATCTTTTTATCTAGGATATGAAAGGCACTATACAATATGACAAGCATATGCCTTTCTTAAACTGTATGTCTTGTAGTGCTTTTTATTTAATGCTTTTAAGGTATGAAACATATTATCTAAGACAAGCTGACTGTGCCTTTCATATTGTTTTGTAAGAATTACTTTGAAATCACTCCAGATATTTATCTGTCTACCCCATCCAGGTGGTTTGTCGTGTGGTGAGTGCAGCAACAACATGCTATCAGTGCATGCTCCCAGCCTCTCTCTCTCCCCTCCTGATTCACCTCTAAGAGAGCACCCCCCCCCCCCCCCATAATGATATGCCATTCAATGTAGTTATGCAAGATATTGAGCTTTTTCAGATTTCTGTGTTTGTCCTTGACCCCCAGAAAAGCTCATTTTGTGTCCATTTTTGGACCATATTTTGTGCAGGAAATTACACTCGTATGATAGAGTAAACCAGAAGGTGTCTTCAGCAAAAATGCTTAGAAGGATTTGAAGTTGTGCATGCCACATCAACAGACGCACAGGAAGGATCAAAGTTACACACGTTTAGGCATGTGGTGTGTCATTTTATGCTGTTTTGAGGTTGCTGATCATGAATATATATGTTTTTTTGACATTTGATTCTTTACCAGTGGTCCCAGCCCACTAACAACCACTCCCAGAAGGTTAAAATGACAAATGTCTACTACAAATGAGAATATTTGGACTTGAAACTTTTAAATTGAAACCCACGTTTTAATATTTCAAATATTTGAGGAAGCAGTTCTTGCTTATTTCGTTCTTCTGCCTCATGAAGTCAATCATTTAAATTTCTTATTGGCACCCTGAATAAGGGCAGCATAGGCCAATTCAAGTCAAATGAAGTGGCTTTATTGCCGAACCACCCATACACCATATTGCAATATACAGTGGCAGGTAATAAAGTTCCCCAGGACCGCGGTACAACATATACAGAAACGCAGGACAAGAGCAAGAGAGGTAAAGAACTGTACTATACTATTAACAGACTAATAAATATTGAACAGTAGATAGAAATAATTTGAAATGGATAGTAATACATACATATTAACATCTACTACAACTGAATTAACAACAGTAGTAACAAATGTACTGCATATACAGTTAGGTCCATAAATATTTGGACAGAGACAACTTTTTTCTAATTTTGGTTCTGTACATTACCACAATGAATTTTAAATAAAACAACTCCGATGCAGTTGAAGTGCAAACTTTCAGCTTTAATTCAGTGGGGTGAACAAAACGATTGCATAAAAATGTGAGGCAACTAAAGCCTTTTGTTTAAACACAATCCCTTCATTTCAGGGGCTCAAAAGTAATTGGACAAATTAAATAACTGGAAATGTTAATTTCTAATACTTGGTTAAAAACTCTTTGTTGGCAATGACAGCCTGAAGTCCTGAACTCCTGGACATCACCAGATGCTGGGTTTCCTCCTTTTTAATGCTCTGCCAGGCCTTTACTGCAGCGGCTTTCAGTTGCTGTTTGTTTGTGGGCCTTTCTGTCTGAAGTTTAGTCTTCAACAAGTGAAATGCCTGCTCAGTTGGGTTAAGATCAGGTGACTGACTTGGACATTCAAGAATTTTCCACTTCTTTGCTTTAATAAACTCCTGGTTTGCTTTGGCTGTATGTTTTGGGTCATTGTCCATCTGTATCATGAAACGTCGCCCAATCAATTTGACTGCATTTAGCTGGATCTGAGCAGACAGTATGTCTCTGAACACCTCAGAATTCATTCGGTTGCTTCTGTCCTGTGTCACATCATCAATAAACACGAGTGTCCCAGTGCCACTGGCAGCCATGCACACCCAAGCCATCACACTGCCTCCCTCCACCATGTTTTACAGATGATGTGGTATGCTTTGGATAATGAGCTGTTCCACGCCTTCTCCATACTTTTTTCTTGCCATCATTCTGGTAGAGGTTGATCTTGGTTTCATCTGTCCAAATAATGTTTTTCCAGAACTGTGCTGCCTTTTTTAGATGTTCTTTAGCAAAGTCCAATCTAGCCTTTCTATTCTTGAGGCTTATGAGTGGCTTGCACCTTGCAGTGCACCCTCTGTATTTACTTTCATGTAGTCTTCTCTTTATGGTAGACTTGGATATTGATATGCCTACCCCCTGGAGAGTGTTGTTCACTTGGTTGGCTGTTGTGAAGGGGTTTCTCTTCACCACGGAAATGATTCTGCGATCATCCACCACTGTTGTCTTCCATGGACGTCCAGGTCTTTTTGCGTTGCTGAGTTCACCAGTGCTTGCTTTCTTTCTCAGGATGTACCAAACTGTAGATTTTGCCACTCGTAATACAGTAATCCCTCGCTATATCGCGCTTCGCCTTTCGCGGCTTCACTCCATCGCGAATTTTATATGTAAGCATATTTAAATATATATCGCGGATTTTTCGCTGCTTCGCGGGTTTCTGCGGACAATGGGTCTTTTAGTTTCTGGTACATGCTTCCTCAGTTGGTTTGCCCATTTGATTTCATACAAGGGACGCTATTGGCAGATGGCTGAGAAGCTACCCAGCTTACTTTTCTCTTTCTCTTGCGCTGACTTTCTCTGATCCTGACGTAGGGGGATTGAGCAGGGGGGCTGTTCGCACACCTAGACGATACGGACGCTTGTCTAAAAATGCTGAAAGATTATCTTCACGTTGCTATCTTTTGTGCAGCTGCTTCCTGAAACGACATGCTGCACGGTGCTTCGCATACTTTAAAAGCTCGAAGGGCACGTATTGATTTTTGCTTGAAAAACAAACTCTGTCTCTCTCTCTCTCTCTCTCTCTCTTTGTCTGCTCCTGACGGAGGGGGTGTGAGCTGCCGCCTTCAACAGCTTTGTGCCACGGGTGCTTCGCATACTTAAAAGCCAAACAGCCCTATTGATTTGTTTGCTTTTCTCTATCTCTATGACATGATCTGCTCCTGACACGCACTCCTTTGAAAAGGAAGATATGTTTGCATTCTTTTAATTGTGAGACGGAACTGTGATCTCTGTCTTGTCATGGAGCACAGTTTAAACTTTTGAAAAAAAGACAAATGTTTGTTTGCAGTGTTTGAATAACGTTCCTGGTCTCTACAACCTCCTGTGTTTCTACGCAAATCTGTGACCCAAGCATGACAATATAAAAATAACCATATAAACATATGGTTTCTACTTCGCGGATTTTCTTATTTCGCGGGTGGCTCTGGAACGCAACCCCCGTGATGGAGGAGGGATTACTGTATTGCAGCAATTTCTCCGATGGTTTTTTTTCTGTTTTCGCAGCTTAAGGATGGCTTCTTTCACCTGCATGGAGAGCTCCTTTGACCGCATGTTGTCTGTTCACAGCAAAATCTTCCACATGCAAGCACCACACCTCAAATCAACTCCAGGCCTTTTATCTGCTTAATTGATAATGACATAACGACAGACTTGCCCACACCTGCCCATGAAATAGCCTTTGAGTCAATTGTCAAATTACTTTTGAGCCCCTGAAATGAAGGGATTGTGTTTAAACAAAATGCTTTAGTTGCCTCACATTTTTATGCAATTATTTTGTTCACCCCACTGAATTAAAGCTGAAAGTCTGAACTTCAACTGCATCTGAGTTGTTTCATTTAAAATTAATTGTGGCAATGTACAGAACCAAAATTAGAAAAAAGTTGTCTCTGTCCAAATATTTATGGACCTAACTGTAAGTAAGCTACTAGAAGCACATCCGGGGACAGGTGGGTAGCACAGAGTTGAGAGTCCAGACCAGTGTTGCCAGGTCAGAGGTTTTCTCACCTAATTAGGATATTTTTAATTGTTGTACATGAAAAAAAAGGCTTTTGTAGGTGGCAGTTCTTTGGACTTGTTTTTATTAAAAACAACGTGAAGCGGGTGGAGTGGTGGCTCTGAGGCTAGGGATTTGCACTGGTAATTGGAAGGTTGCTGGTTCTAATCTCGTAAATGCCAAAAGTGACACTACTTTGTTGGGCCCTTGAGCAAGGCCCTTAACTTGCAATTGCTCCGTCCTGGCTATGATGTTAATCTGCATCCAGCCCTGCATGTAGGCCCTCCAACCTGCAAGGAAAAACCTGGGGGTTGGTGGCAGAATTGGCACTCCAGCCACCATAAAAAAACCTCACACCTCCATCCCATGTGAACGTGTGTGGTGCTGAGGTGTCACCCATTGCATGGCTGCACTCGGGTCCTAATCTGGGATCCTGAGGTGGTTCGTCATGTGGTGGGTGCAGCAATGTGCTGTTTTAGTGTGTACTCCTAACCTCTCTCTCCATTGTTCAACAAGAGTACCCCCAAATCCCCTGTTATGCGATGGTATGTATTGATTCTGTCATTCTCAAATAAAACTGAAGGGACAACTCCCAAGCTTTGATTGCATGTACCTAACCCTCTCTCTGCCTTCTGGTGTTTTCTTTTGTCTACCTCAGGTATTGGGGTATTTTTTGTTTTTTGGGGGGGGGGGGTCATATTCGCTATTGTTAAGCTGTCCTTGGGCTATACATTTTTCAGGACCTGACGACTCTAGTCCAGACAGCCAAGAGGCAGAAGTTGTCGTAGAACCTGGCAAAACTGTTTCAGAAGCTACAGTACCTTCTGCTAGATAGAAGTAAGAAGAAGAGACCGTGGGAGGGGTGGGAGCGGACCTTCACAATGCTTTCATCTTTTTGTTTCTCATTCTGACTAAATGTATGTAACCCGTCGCTCTACATAAGCAACACTAAAATGTTTTTATATTTTCCACGCCTATTGACTTCTCTGCCTTTTGCTCTTGGTGATGTTTCCTGTCCTTGCAGACACAAAGCCCCCGGCCTGCCATATGTAGCTTGCAATTCTTGCTTTAGGTGTTTCATACTACACTCCGTGCCGGTGCTAGGTTATTTTGTGCCCTAGGGCAATCTTATTGGTGTGCCAACCAACTGTTTGGTAGCTAACCCGTGTGGCTGGGTCTTTCCCCACCTTGTGATCTGCGCCCTAAGCAAATGCCTAATTCGCCTTAATGGTAGCGCTGGTCCACACTACACTCTGTCATAAAAACAGAAATTTCTGGTGGCTCTTTGATAAATTTATAACTTCTGTCCTTGCTCTTATCATGTGAGTATTGGTTTTTACCTTTTTGCTCTTGTTGTGTATTTTTTATGTGCTTATTTTAGTGCATTTTATATCCATGCTTTCCACCTTTTTAGCGCAGTGTCTTGATCTGTAGCCTAAAGGTTTATTTATCATTTTATTTAGAGCTGTGATCTCTTTGTAAGATTTGGCAGGTGATGACATGTCCTTTCAAAGATGCTGTATAGAAATGTGCAAATGAAGGAGTGCTTCTTTCAATCAAACTCTGACTTCATGCTTCCCCTTTTTATTTCATTGTCCTTGTCTGAGATGATTGAGTGGTAACAAAGCAGGAGAAGGCAAATGGCTTACTTGCATTTTGTTGCTCTTACTCCTCTCGATCTTTGACACAAACCTGAAGCTTTGTTTACTGAAAAGAGAAAACGTCAGTTCAGCATGAACCTTTAATGGTGGCGAGAATCCAGAAATGTCATTTTTCATGTGCCTTTGCATAATGGAGTGCATTCATTCAGACTTAACGTTCTGAGTAACTTGGCCCTGTTTGTTAATGATGTTTTATTTCAGTTAGTCATTGCCAAGGAGTTGAAGGTAGTGGAGTTTTCCTTTCTTTATTTGTATTTTCGATTATAAAACTTCCATTTCACGCGAAGCATATTTAGATATGAATCAAGAGTTTCAAAATGAACATTAGCAGGACAGTACATACATATTGTAGTAGCCAGCATTTTCGCACTATAGATGAGCGGGGCTGGACAGGTGATTGACCGTAGGATGGTCACAAGTGTGCTGAGCTCTTCATTCCAGGAATCCCTGGAACTTTCTCTTTACTCCTTACAAGCTTGAGAAGGCTGGTGGGGTCTCCCAGGGCATTGTATGTACAGCCTCGCAGATAACTGAAGGACGGAAAGGGACACCACATGTGACACTGGACAATGATCAGGAACATTGCGAGAGTGGAATAGCCTGTTCAGTTGAGTGAATGTCATTTTTACAGGGCATTTTTCCACAGCTTTATGAGCAAAACGTGATTTTGCTAGGAGAACTGCTGTGAAGAATTTTTTGTTTAAAAGAATCGTGCTCATTGTTGGGCTTAACTCCCATTTGGAGTGTGTATCAGTGCTTATTAGTACTGTGTGTGTGTGTATGTATGTATATATACATATACAGTGGAACCTCGGTTTGCAAGTAACTTGGTTTACAAGTGTTTTGCAAGACGAGCAAAAAATTTTAATAAATTTTGACTTGATAAACGAGCGAGGTCTTGCAGTACGAGTAGTATGTATACGCTTTGTCTGCTGAGCGTCATGTGATCACAACTGAGCCGATGGGTCTTCTCTCCTCTCGCTGTTGGATTGTGGGCAATCGTCTCCTATTCTCCGTCTGAGTCGGCATGCCTCACTCATATAGTCAACATCCGTACGAGCGTATACTGTTTACTGCAGCATTAGCATTGTGACTGTGTGTGCGCACGCGTGTGTATGTTTGTGTGCTCACGTACGCGTGTGTGCTGTGACATGCGAGTCCTTGTCTTGCACCCTAAAACACGAAGCTGAGTCTCAGTACTTTAGCAACACCAGCTTTATTCAGCTTGAAACAGCAACAGCACGGTTAGTTATTGTAGCAGGATCTGCCGCTCTCCTATACACAGACACAGCAGTCAGGCAGGGCCCTGCACATTTATAATGTTCCTTGTATCACCCATCGACGGCAGGCGCTTATAGCATGTCTGCGATCTTTTCGGATTCGCTTTTACGGCGAACTGCTACAGCGCTGGGAGACTGCGATTGCTCGTCCGCGTGTCGTCCCGTTGGGTGCAATCCCACAAGAGTTTAGAAACTCACTCACACCAGCCATGATTCTTTTCAAAGGTAAAGTGCAGGTTAATTTGTTTTATGTATTTTTACTTTATATTTTGTATTAATCATTTTTATATGGATAGTTTTGGGTTGTGGAACAAATCATCTGAGTTTCCATTATTTCTTATGGGGAAATTCACTTTGATATACGAGTGCTTTGGACTGCGAGCACATTTCCGGAACGAATTATGCTCACAAACCGAGGTTCCACTGTATTATATATGTATATTTGAAAGAAAATCTTAAGACGAGATCTCAAAGGCGGGGGGAAAAAAATCCTGCCGGCTATCTCTACTGATATGGACTGGGTAATGTGTTAGGAATGAAAGGATGCCACATCGTTTGCTGGAAGTGACAATTATCACCCTATAGAGGGCTGAATTCATAGACGCCCCGAAAATCAAAGTGAAAAAATGATGCGGCAGGCGAGTCCATTTTGCCAAAATTTCTTTGCAGCAACTCCAAATTGTACTCAGTAGTTTATATGGCCCCCACGTGCTTATATACATGCCTGACAACATCGAGGGGGCCCTGCTCCTAATGAGACGATGGATGGTGTCCTCCGGGATCTCCTCCTTAGATGTGGACCAGGGCATCACGGAGCACCTGGAGAGTCTGAGGTGCAACCTGGAGGCGTTGAATGGGCTGAAACATAATGTCCCTGAGGTGTTCTATTGGATTGAGGTCAGGCAAGTGAGCGTGGGGGGCCAGTCAATGGTATCCATTCCTTCATCCTCCAGGAACTGCCTGCATACTCTCGCCACATGAGGCCGGGCATTGTCGTGCACCAGGAGGAACCCAGGACCCACTGCACCAGCATAGGATATGACAACGGGTCCAAGGACTCTATACTGTATATGTTTGCCTACACTGGGCATGTGCGTATCAACGGAAACAGGAAGTGGAAGTGTCCTCCATGCTAGTTGACCATTTGCAGCTTTCATTGACACATGTAGAAAAACAAAAATAAAACATTTTGTTTGGACTGACAATGAATTGAAGTCACTATTGAGAATAACACACAAATATAAGATGAGCAAAGAGGCAGAGAAAATGTAATGAGCAGGGAAAAGAACACGCAATAAGCACAAACCAATCAGAAGGCGATTAGAGTCTGCATTTAAAAAGCTCTCCGTTTTCACCCACCCACAATGCAACACTGAGCTGCCATTTTCAGAACTATACAGCTCTGGACAGCATTTACCTGAATGTCCATTTTTGACCATTGTGGATGAAAGATGAAAATGGAGAGTAATTTTTAAACAAAAACGTAGTAGTGTGGACATAGCCTAAGAAAGTCCAGAATCCATTTTCAGAGGGAGATGCTGATACTCCGGTCAGAGTGCTTTGGGATCAGCTTACATGGAATGATGTTATTAAAAGCCACAGCAAAATCGATAAATATCATCTTAACAAGACAGTTAATATTTTTATGCAGATATATCTGGCTACATTTAATACTTACTTTTCATTCCAGTCATTACTAGCAGTATAGTGCCTTAGTTTAGTGCTTAGTTTTCAATGCACATGGACCTGACTCAGTTCTCGTCTTTTTATTTGGCATTGTCATCCTATTACACAACCACAGAGCTATATGAAAGGCCTGCAGTGTAAAGGTGCTATATAACATTTACTGACAGTAGCCGTCCCAGTAAAGATGCCAAATTCTAATGAGAACTGCCGGTAAAGCCCCCACTGCCTGTAGTCCGCGTAAATATGTAGAATTAAAATGTAAGCAGGGCTGCCAGTACAGTGCTGTAGTTGCTATAGAGACCAGTGCTGTATATTTCATTTCTCATCGCTGGTGAATTGTTGGAGGCTAATACAAGAGTTTGAGAGGTAGGAGGAATTATTAGTATTTGAATGCCAAATTGCTGTTGTAATGTGTCTTAAAATTATGTAAAAGGGAGATCCCACCATTGTGAGTGGATATGACTGAAAATGACTGAATGGAAATCTGGACAATGTTGTCTCAGGTATGTTTTGCATGACTCATGGCAGACATGAGGAGTAAACTGCCTACTTAGACTGCCAGCTGTGACTTGGCAGTCCTGCATCAATCGATATACCATCTAGAAATCTGACTCGTCTTGAAAAGCGTTGCAATTATGTAGTGATGATAAGTGCTGATAATCATAAGCTTATTTGGTGCTGGATGCTGCATTGCCTTTTTAAGGGAGAATGTCCTTCATTCATTTTGGACCGTCATGGGTTTGGCTGTCAGAGACGAGGCAGGGGGAGCCAGCATTTGGGCTGGTGGGGGTTAATTTTCAGATAACTCCCCCACTCCTCCATCCCCAATCTGCCACTGTCCTTCTAATTGCGGCATGCAGATTATTGGGCAAGATGTGCTTTCCAGTTACTGACCTGTCTGTCTGAGGCACCAGCATTGGCAGCATGTGACACACACAGATGCAGAGGTCATCAATATGTTGATAGTATTCTGCCCATCTTCCTTCTTTGTTTACTTGACCACTTCTTGTTTGTTCTGCCTCTGAGACTACTGATGACTCCACCAGGGTGGGTTCCTGCATGGTATCCATTGCTGCTGGTTTAGGCTTTGAAAATAAGAGGATGTAGAAGATGATGATGGATTAGGTATACATGAACATGATAGTGTGTCAAACCAGAGCCATTGGTTTTTCTCTGTAGATTTTGTATTTTTATAACTACTGTGCTTTTTCAATTCCATCCATTCTTCCATCATCCAGCTTTCCTAACTCCTGTCCAGAGCTGCAGGATCACCCAACAGCATCACTTGTAAGACAGGAACCAGCATTGATCAGAGTGCTAATCTATCACAGGGCACACTCATATTCAGTTACACTGCGACAATTACCCTAAACTGCATGTTTTAGGAGGTGTGAGGAACTTAGAAAAAAGCACAGATGCACATAGACAATGCAGAAACTCTAAAGGGTGTGCCACCACGCCGTCTTTTTTTCTTGTTATATGACCTTTTAATACGGTCACCTTGGAGTAACCACTGAAACTATTGAACACCTTTGGCAGATATTTTTACTAACCCTTAACACCAATGAGGCACTTCCATCATTGGTCTGAAATGCATTTGAACTCCTCTCAGAGTTTCACTTGATTTTCTTTTTTCTTTTTGGTGCATTGATCAGACAAGCCCAAATTCAATATTCACACTTTCTAAGAGCTCATTTTTAATGCCTTTAAAAGGAAATATTGGAGTGTAGCCTGCTGGAACAAAAAGCAATATTGCAATAAAAACAAAGGCTGCTTTAACGTCTGCCGCTCTTAGATATTTGGCTCATGGTGCAATACAGCAGGAAAAAAAAAAAAACAAAAAATAAGAAACCTGAATCCGAAGTCAGTAACACCCCCACATGCCAGGTAAGGAGCCCAGAGCTCAAACTCTGATGTGCTGTGTAAGAAATTCTGTCCACCATGAAGAAACAATCTGGGCAACAGATTCTGCATCTTGCAAGAAGTTTTTTCTTAAAAAAATTACATTTTACAAATATGTTATCTCTGCATGTACTTTTAATGTATCTGTAACTTCTGCTTAACACTGTTTCTGAAGGAAAGGGGGGAGAAGAGCAACTGTGGCTTTCTTTGAGATATGTTGGTGAATTCAATGGGCTAAATTGGTCAGTATGGGTGTGCCAGGCGATGGCCTGGTGTCCTCTCCAGGACTGGGTCCTTTATTGCACTCGGTGCTTCTGGGATGGGCTCCAGGCACCCATCATATACAGTATGAATGAAAAAAATATGTATGTATATATGTGTGTGCATATATGTATATATATGTATGTGTGTATGTATCTATGTATACAGTATATATAATGCGTGTGTATGTATGTGTGTGTATATATACAGGGTGGAATGGGTGGAGAAGAGTGCCAGGAGTAATTTATGACAGATGGATATTAGCAAAAGTGAAAGGGAAGGTCTACAGGACGGTAGGGAGACCAGCTATGTTATATGGGTTGGAGACGGTGGCACTGACCAGAAAGCAGGAGACGGAGCTGGAGGTAGCAGAGTTAAAGATGCTAAGATTTGCACTGGGTGTGATGAGGATGGACAGGATTAGAACATCACAGGGTCAGCTCAGGTTGGACATTTGAGAGACAAAGTCAGAGAGATGAGATTGTGTTGGTTTGGACATGTGCAGAGGAGAGATGCTGAGTATATTGGGAGAAGGATGCTAAGGATAGAGCTGCCAGGGAAAAGGAAAAGAGGAAGGCCTAAGAGAAGGTTTATGGATGTGGTGAGAGAGGATATGCAGGTGATGGGTGTAACAGAACAAGATGCAGAGGACAGAACGATATGGAAGAAGATGATCCGCTGTAGCAATCCCTAATAGGAGCAGCCGAAAGAAGAAGAGGATGGATGGATGGATGGGTGTGTGTGTGTGTATATGTATGTACTGTATAATACATACAAAGATTCAGATATACACTACTATGTTTTCATTTAAAATAGAGTTTTTAAAAGAGAATGAATCTTCATCCACACGAGTATTTTCACAATTTTAGGATTTCTACACACATTAAAATGACCAAAAATACAGGTATATATAGCATAGCTGTTCACCTACTGTACATGCATTGCTGGAAATGTCCTCCAGGTTAGACATTTGTTTATAGCTTAGGTAATTCATGTAGATTTTTTTTTTTTTTTAATGCCCTTGTTATAAATAAATCTAAGCGTTCACTTTTGGGGGAGATTTTTATGGTTTATCCTTCCCTTTTGGAGAAATTCTAACTTCCTAGAACTAACTGTTCTGGTTTTTACACTTTTTGTCAAATTAACCTGAATAATGTGATCACAGCAGGCACTCCCCTGTATGAGCATTTATAGGATCTGCAAAGTAAGGCAGAATGGAGATATTTCTTTCTTTATATGTTAAAAGGATTATTTTAAAATTGGTTTGAGATCTAACCACAAGAATGTATAGAGGTTTAAAAACCAAAGTTACACAGTTAGACTTGCAAATTTGAGACCTGACATAATGGAAATGCAACGATTTTAAATGTCTGACAGTAAAGTAATTTATAGAAAAGTCCTAGAGCAGAACCACAGTTAAATATTACAGAATATTTGAATATTTTTGCTGATTACGTAGGTTCTTCCATGGCAGTAGCCTTTTCTGTCAGTTAGTGGGATTTTTCAACAGGTTAATACTCAAAGCTACAAAGTCCTGAAATAATTCAAGAAGGCAGGGCAGTGCATTTATTGTAAAGCAGTGACCTCTCAGACATCTAGATCTTAAATCTAGTCAAGCATTTGTGGAAACTAAAGCCAAGTACTAGACATGTAGTACTGTATATACTTAAAATGCTACAAGTATGACGTGTACTGGAAAGGCAACCTCTCTTTCGCCTTGTTTAATCCAAATTCTGAAGGCAAAAAGGGCAAACCAATTCACAAGTAGGTCGGTGAATCAAATAAATTGGTCACTGATTGGATTTCCATAACATACTGTGACATTCCCAAACCAGCTTAATTGCAACAGCAGTGAACACAAGGTAGGGACCAAACCTGTCCAGGGCTCCAAGCTATCGCTGGTCCAACTTATAAAGGGTATCTAAAGTACATGAGGTCAACTTAAAACCCACCCTAATAAAAGAATAAGTGTGTCCATCTATTTGCTATGCCTCTCATTCCAACAGATGGCACATCAGAAACTAATACTGTTTTTACGAATCCCATACCAAGTTGCATATAATTGAGATCTATGCATTGCACATTACTTCTGCAAATGTTATCACTGAAGTCTACGTTAAGTACGTAGGAAGGTGGCACAACTAGTTACTAATTAATTGGTTACCCACATCACTGGTATGTGAAGGGGAAAAGTATTGGGAGAAAACACCATTCAGGTGCAGGAAACTTTCCATACAAACAGAAACCAGAGCAAGGATTAAAATCTAGGATGCTGAATCCATTAGCCAGTCCGGCAGCACTGCATATATTTTATAGTTAGATTTTTTCTTTGTTTTTATAAAGTTAATTTCTGTATCAAAATTTCGATCAAATAATTGGTTCTCATTTCCAGTGTATTTCCACAGAATTTCTTGCTAGTTTGTTTGTGAACATTTTTGAAAGTGAATGTCTGGAACAATGTCTTGGAAATTAAGACAGCTGATAAAGTGAGTGAATTAAAATTACAGGCAAGTCTGAACTCTCTAAAAATGACAGCTTTTGGGTGAAATTGGAGGAATTCCACAGTTTACAGCGGTTTGACCTTTTTGAGGCTTTTGCTTCAGTAGGTCAATGATGGTCTAATGGAGGGGTCTGGGCAGTTTACCAGTTTGAGTCTCATTTCTGAATTTTGTCCACTAGAAAATGGGGTGTGTTGGTTGCTGCTTAATTCATCAACCCTTTTCTGAACTGTTTTGTGAGGTATTTTTCAAAGCGAAATGATTGATTAGCATAAGGGAGGGCCAATTTTAATACAACACTGTTGTAACACTGAAGAGGGGGGCTGAACACGCGCTAAGGAGATGTGGTCGCTCCTCCGAAACCCCCTCTTAAACGGTGATACAATGGGAAACAAATACATTTTTTTTTTACCTCCTCTTTGCTCAATCAGCTGCTGGCTTGCTCCTGCTGCCGTGCCATGTGATCTACATCTCGCGCGGTGCTTCGGGCATTTAAAAGGCTGTACAGCAGCTGTCATTTTGTCTCACTGCCTTGTCTCGCGGGGCGCTAAAGTGTCTTTGAGAAAATCACGTCTCGTCTCCTTCCAAGCCTTCCAAGATTTTTTTTTATAATAGAGTGAAAAGTTATGTAAAAGAGAGTCTTCTGCCTGCAAGAACTCATGATTGTGTAGCACAAAGAAGTAATCATTTTCATGCATCTTTACAGAGATGAGGAAACCAGATTTCTAGTAGATTTTGTCAACCCCGATTTCAACTTTGCTTCTCTGGAGACCACTGGACCCCTCGCATGTTGCTCATTATACACAAATAGAGAAATTAGAGCCTTCTTTAGTTGGAGCAGCTATTTGTCCTTCATGGGTTAATCGGTATGACTTGACATATACAGTGGATTCAGAATGTATTCAGACCCCTTCACTTTCTGCAGCACTCCTTATTGTGCTTTAGATTTAATTTTAAATGGATACATTTGCCATTTTTTCCCATCAATCTAAACCCAATGACAAAGTGAAACATGTTTTCAAAAAGGTAGGCAAATGTATTAAGAATCAAAAACTGAAATCTCACATTTATTTAAGTATTCAGACCCTTTGCTCTGACCCTTTGCTTAATCCTTGACATGTGTCTGGAACTTGATGAATCCACCTGTGGTAAACTGAATTGTTTCGGCATTGTTTGGAATCTATTTACAGAATATATGGTGCACAATTCACACTGTAGGTCAGGACAAAAACCAAGCTGTGAAGTCCAAGGAACTCTCTGTAGACCTCCATGATATAACTGTGGTGAGACACAGATCGGGGCAAGGGGATAAAACCATTTCAAAAGCTATGATTGTTCCTTGGAGAGGTCTTGGTAATTGTGAAATGGAGGAAGTTTAGAATCACCAGGACAATTTCTAGACTTGGCCATCCAGTCATACTGAGTAACTGAGCTTGGTGGGCTGGATCAACGACTAGACCAAGAATCCAATGGTCACTTTAATAGAGCTTTAGAAGTCCTCTGCTGAGATGGGAGAACTTGTTGAAAGGATTACCATCTCTGAAGCACTCCATCAATCAGGAGTGTATGTTACAGTGGATAGACAGAAGCCACTCTTGAGAAAACGTTTGTCTAATGGCATTTTAAAGGACTCTGAGAGCAGAGTGTCTAGTAAGGACCAGGCACTGCTCACTACCTTACTATTAACATCCCAATGGCCATGCATGGTGGTGGCAGCATTATGCCATGGCCCATGCTTCTCTGCAGCAGGGATAATGAGTGGGGGATGAATGCATCCAAATACAGAGAGGTCCTTAAACAAAAGCCCTACTTCAGAGTGCCCCACCTCAGACTGGGAGTTCACATTTCATCATGATATTGACCTGAAGCATATACAGCCAATACAATGCTGCAGTCTCTAACTGTCCTTGAGTGATCCAAGTAAAGTCCAGACTTAATCCCATAGAACATCTGTAGAAATACCAGAAGATGGCAGTTTATGGACAACTTTCCATCCAGACTAACGGAACTTGAGAGGATTTGCCAGGAAGGATGGGACGTACCCAAAGTACCCAGTGCAGGATTTATGTATAAGCTACACAAGCTATAGCTTAGGGCCCCCGCCTTCTTGGGGGTCCCCAAAACAAATTGTCCAAGTGAGCAATTGTCATATATACTTAAATATACTACAGCATTATTTGTCTCAATCAGGCCCGGCCTTAGGCATAGGCGAAGTAGGCAACCACCTAGGGCCCCGGATCGACTCCTTGGTCTAATTTTCACGCATTTCACAGACCTTCCAGGGGGCCCCTGGACCCCCCTTTCGCCTAGGGTCCCATAATACCTAAGACCGGGCCTGAAAGTACCATTCCTGCTTTCCCAAATCCAGGTGTGCAAAGCTTGCAGTGACTTACCCAGGAAGACTGGAAACTGGCATTGCTGCCAGAGTACTGAACTGAGGGTCTGAATGCTTCTATGAATGAAAGATTTTTAATAAACTGCAAACCTGTCTGAAAACATGTTTTCACTTTGTCAGTACGGATTATGCAGTGCAGACTTAGGGTGAATTTATCCATTTCAAATTAATAATAATTCTTTGCATTTATATAGCGCTTTTCTCACTACTCAAAGCGCTCAGCGATTGCAGGTTAAGAGCCTTGCTCAAGGGCCCAACAGAGCAGAGTCCTTTTTTGGCATTTACGGGACTCGAACCGGCAACCTTCCGATTGCCAGTGCAGATCCCTAGCCTCCGAGCCACCACTTACAAAATTACACAATAAAGTGTGCAAATAGTGAAGGGGTCTGAATATTTTCCAAATTCGCTGTATATCCTGACATGTTAAAACTGTGAACAAATGCGGCAGTAAGCAAACATTGCATAATGCCAAGTCTTTTTTTTTTATTTTTAATTAGTTTGTAACAGCGCAGTTAAACTTTCCATTTTGTGGTCGCTTAATGTCTCCATTTTTTTTTTTCTTCTCTACAAATAACCTCCTGCCTAACCACGCATTTCTTAGTCTGACTGGGCTGGTGAGGTTAAGGAGCTGACACTCCGATCCAGGGTTTTCATTTTGTCATTATGGATTACCGACTGTAGATTGTTAGGGCGAAAAAAAATGACAGTTTAACAATTTATAGTTACATATTCAACACAATAAAGTAGAAAGTTCAGGGGTCTTGATAGTTAAATCAACCGTAATAAGACTTTAATTAGGCCATTCGTTATCGGGAAATAATTAGTCGAAATCACAGTTTTAGGGGCAGCAGCAGTAAGACCGAAATTTTTCAGATACAAAATGAGTATTGTGATAATATGGTTTAATTTATTTTGCATCTTCAGTCTCCGTGGATTACACACATGCCCCCTCGTGAAAAGCCACCTCTTTGATCCTCACCTGGCAGGAAGCTCCTCTCTTGCGAACCTTTTGTCTCCCGCGGGTGTCGTTCATGGGCTCTGGAAGCCCGGGGTGGAGCCGCGGCGAGGGAGCGTGTTGTAAAGCATTACGTATTCCACCTGCATAGGCAGGAAAGGGATGTTCTCCTTCTTTCTTCTTCTTCTTTTTTTTTTTTTTTTGTATTGCACAGCACGTTTGTGACTGAGAAAGGATGAGATCATCGCAGCCTCCCAGCTAATGAATGATGGAGCTGAGGGCTGCACCGCGCTGAGGCGGGGGGTTTGTTTCTCGCTGGCAAATCAATATCGTCTGCAGACAGAAATACAATTTTCCCATTACAGCATCTCATTGCAGAGGCTGCTTAAGACGGAGCGCTTGTCCGGCGCGGATTACCGAGAGATCATTGGCTTTACAACATCCACCTTTCCTGACCTCTGCCTCAGGATTTCATGTTACCAGAACGATTACATACATGATTTTGTTTTCTCACCCCAGAGGAAAACACATTTTTATACAATTTTAAAATATTTTTCATTTTATTGTCGGGGTGACACTTTTTTTTTTTTTTCACCTGTGAGATTTTTGTGTTTCGCTTTCTGGATTTGGAGACTCCATCCAAGACAAGGCGATATGCTGGGCTTGGACATGTGCGAGTTTGGTGGACAGCTGTTTGAGCTGATGTGGCTCATGTTGTGTTACAGAGGTGAGAGAAATGCCAGCGGCGCTTTCAATGCAGCGTGTTCAAATGCTTTCTTGACCAAATAATAATAATAAAATAAGGGAAAGTGAAAAATTTTAGATGAAGTTTTCCGTCATATTCATGAAAATGGAAAAGCTGGTGATGGATGGTGAGACGCTTCTGGTCTAGTTTACTGTATACGAATGGTCAGCTACATAAAAAAAAAGAGTGTTCATCTTCATCTTTAGCTTCAGTGTTGTCTTAATAATAACTTTTCAGATCATTCTTTAGATTTCAGGTAGATTTGAATTTGTTGAAGTTTTGCTGCCATTTGTTGTTTGATGCTCACAGTTCAGCTACCATTACATCATTCTTTATGTGGGAAGTCTCAGTGAATAACTTACTAGTGCAGCCACCCATTATTGTGGCATAAGAGAGTCAAGGATTAGATATTTGTACACGCTTGTGCACACATGTAATCTCTTATTATGGCGTGTGTGTTTACATATAAATATGAAATTGTGTATGTGTGTACATGTTCTTTTTGGAGAATTGTGTCCATGTACATTTTATTTTTGTATACATGTTGATGTGCTCTGTGTGTGTATATTATGCATGTATACATTGTGGGTGTGTTTGTGCATATTAAATCTCATGAAGGTGTTGGCCACTTAAGTGTCTAAAGATGAATTCTGACTTGTATCCGATGCTGCCGAGACACGCATTTAGCTCCACTCAGGCTTTATTGTGTGTATGTGTGTGATTACTAAACATCTAAATGTAAAAATTGTAAATGCATGGTCTGTCTTTGTATGCCTATAAACACATGGTTATGTTTTCATGCATATAACTGGCAGAATGAGAAAATACGAATATACAGCAACACTTTTTATATATATCTGTGTACACTTCCAGGGTAGATACCGACATAACATTTTACATTTATTTCTGTATTAGCACACAATATTTTGTAGGTGTACACGCACTAGCATTATGGTATAAGAAACTTGTGAAGTCCAGTCCAGGGTTGCAGGAGGCTGAAGAGTGACCAGCATTGGGGTGCCAGTCCTTTTGAGAAGCCCGCTGACTATTACAAAGGTCCAATTTGGAACTGCTGATTAACGTGACACGCATCTTTTTAGGGCAAAGGAGGAAAATCCTTGCAGACATGACAAAAATGAATGAACAAATTGCACATTAACAATGATGGAGTAAACCCGAGATGATGTATCTGTGAGGCAACAGCACTAACCAATGTACCACATGACACATAATGAGGGTGGCACAGTAGTGTAGTATGGGTAGCATGTGTGGCTTTTACATTCTCCCGGCATTTTTACCAGATACTCCAGTTTTCTTCCCCCAATACGAGGACTCTGTGTTCTTGTGAGTGTGAATGGGCTCTGTGAAGGACTGGTGCCATATCCAGAGCTATTGCCTACTTTGTGCCCATCACTGCCAGGATAGCCCCACAGACCTCATGATCCTGAATTGAATAATATATTATTAATTCATCAGTTTGATGCCCCAGAGGATTTCTCATTTTCTAATACTCTTTTTATCAAAGTTGTTTGAAAATTGTTATCAATAGCATCTACAGACTTCAGTTTGCTGCCTACTACATGTATTTGTTCCCAAGATGCATCTCATTAAAAGAAAGGATTGCAAATTCTTGACACCCTGTGTGGGAATGTTTGCCATCGATCTATTCAATGAAATGTATGCTGAAATGCAACATGCTAGGCAGTGGTCAGTGCTGCTGGCTCTTGGCTCCAGGACACTGGGGTCACATCCTCACTGATTGCACCTTTTACATAAGAACAAACATCAGACATCTAACAAATGAGAGGAGACTTTTTAGTACGTCATGGTCACTTGTTAAGCTAATAGCTAAGACGTCCTAATATCTCCTGCAGATCCTTCTTATAGGTTCTGAAGGTTTTTGCTTCAACTCCATGTCTTAGTATTTTGTTACAGATTTCCACAATTCTTGGCGTAAAGAAGTGCTTCCTGGCTTCAGTCCTAAATGAACTTCCTGGTAATTTTTTCTTGTGCCCCCGCATACGTGATTCACTGTTAAAGTGAATCCAGCAGAATGTGTTCATCTTATCAATGCCTAAGGATTTTGATGGCCTGGGTTAGGTCCCCACGCAGTCTCCTCTGCTTTAGACTAAACAGGTTTTCGTTCTCGGAGTCCATCAGAGTACGTCATGTCCTTAATCCCTGAGATGCAGTGGTTAGTGGAAGTGCTGTTGACTCGCAGCTCTAGGACACTGGATTGCCATCCTAGCCTGCTCACTCAGTGCACCTTTTCTCCATACCGGCTGGGGCTTCAGCACATTGGCAACTCCTGACTGACCTCATCCAAGCGAATGTGCTCTGAGATGGACTTCCTGCTTTTGTACCTGATGGTGTTCGGACAGACTACAGGTCCGCACAACCCTCAACTGTAAGAGTGGGCTCAAATAATCTGTGGATTATTTCTTACGTAAAGAGTTGGCGAAGGTGGATGAGTTTAAATACTTGGGATCAACAGTACAGAGTAATGGGGATTGTGGAAGAGAGGTGAAAACGAGAGTGCAGGCAGGGTGGAACGAGTGGAGAAGACTGTCAGGAGTGATTTGTGACAGACGGGTATCAGCAAGAGTGAAAGGGAAGGTCTACAGGATGGTAGTGAGACCAGCTATGTCATATGGGTTGGAGACGGTGGCACTGACCAGAAAGCAGGAGACAGAGCTGGAGGTGGCAGAGTTAAAGATGTTAAGATTTGCATTGGGTGTGACAAGGATGGACAGGATTAGAAATGAGGACATTAGAGGGTCAGCTCAGGTTGGACGGTTGGGAGACAGTCAGAAAGGCGAGATTGTGTTGGTTTGGACATATGCAGAGGAGAGGTGCTGGGTATATTGGGAAAAGGATGCTAAGGACAGAGCTGCCAGGCAAGAGAAAAAGAGGAAGGCCCAAGAGAAGGTTTATGGATATGGTGAGAGAGGACATGCAGGTGATGGGTGTAACAGAGCAAGATACACAGGACAGAAAGATATGGAAGAAGATGATCCGCTGTGGCAACCCCTAACGGGAGCAGCTGAAAGAAGAAGAAGAATGTGTGAGAAAGAATAAGGGGGATGAATTTGTTTGTGGGCTTGTGATCATGTTTGTTAGTGTGGCATGTTATGTGTATTTAGGGATAAATGTACATATACAAGTTTATTGCATATCATTATTGTTAATGAGTGTTGTGACATTTAATGTAGCCTCCTCAAATTTCTTAAGTTTCTGCTTTTTTTTGTTCATTTTATTTTTGCAAGTGAATGTGACAGTGAGTGTGCTCAGTGATGAAGTGTCTGCCTTTATAGCTCGGTTAGACTGCGGGTCCCCACAACTGAATAAGCAAACTCCAATAATTTGTGGATACTTCATGTTATAGGAATGTGTATGAAAGAGTAAGAGGATATGCAAATGTGAAGTTGGTTGGTTTGTCCTCAGATTTATTAGTATGGCTCTATGTAATACATATATACATGTAAGAGTGGGTGTTGAGAGTCCGCTACTCTCCTTACCAGAATTCAGCGTCGGTTCTTCTTGGCTTGCAGGCGACCTCGTTAGCGTAGCAGACTGAGTCTTCGATGTGTGGAAAGGCAGATAGAGATGGCCACCCCAGTTTGTGGACTATTTGCCAATTATATTTTATTTATTTTATAATACAACAGTGGAGATACAGCACTGAGCTACCCAAGAACACTTCTCTTTTCTTTCTCTCTACTCCACCCACCAAATTTTTCCTCCCATAAATAATCCAACAATTAACTTTATTACAACTTCCTGACATAAACTCCTGCTTACATACATATATTTAAAGATAAATCGGCATATATACAAGTTCACTGCATAGGAGTAATGTGGCGTTTAGTGCAGCCTCCTTGTATTTCTTCATTTGTTTTGTTTTTGCAAGCCCTGATTTAGCTTGTGTCTAAAACTTACGTTTCCAGCCTCATTGTGACATTTGACAAACTTGTCTCCCATCCAGTGTTAAAAACTAATGACTATTTTCCCTCTTGTTCAAGATAAGCAGATAGTTTGTGGCTGAGTGTAATAAAACACATTCAAGTTTAGTGTCTCTTTCCAATATGTGCATACAAAAGGAGTCGTGTGCAGGTGAATATGTGATGCATGTGCAGAGCATCTCCAATAGGTGCATCAATACTTTCAATAAAGGCAAGCCCTGTCTGGTATAAAGCAATGGGGGGGATCTGCTCCTTCCAGACATTTCTCAGCTGTAACCACTTACTTTTATGCCCAGACAATAAAATGGAATGGAAGCCCACAGATTTAGGTTATGTGATGCAGAATGATGGTTTTGATTTTATGAAATATGTCATGCATGCATTGATTAATTCAGATGCTCATACTGGCAGTGTTTTATATTCAGAGATTGCCTAGAATATACATAATTGTGATTTCTATTAACCTTTTTTTTTAATGTTAATTTCTGTAATATTAGAATAATGGAAAATGTATATATATTATGTATAAAATTATACAGCGACATGTACATGTGTGTTATGAATGTGTCTGTGGTATGTGCTTAAATGTATATGTCGATTTTATAAAAGGATCAACTCATGTATACACATAAATCAGTGGTTGAATTGGGCCGGTGCTCACTGTTACTTTTCCGTTCTTGCCTAATAAACACCGGTAGTTAATTTAGGAGTACTGGTGAGTACCTTCACTTTGCCCCACATTAACATCCCATACTTAGAAGGGGCAGCCATACACCAATGTAGTTTCTGTATATCAGTGTGCTTCATACCTACAAGGGGGAACCTCAACGATATAGTTATTTCATATCAATATGTAAAAAAGGAACACCACCTGTTCTTTTTATTCATGCCAACTACTAAAATAAATAAATGACTAGTTGCCCTGTTGTGTATAACAATGGCATCAACAGTATTCACATTTATAAAGCTGACAAAGTATTTTTCATTGATGTAAATGTAGTTCCTCTAGCACTACCCACCAATTAGAGCACACTATAATTTATTCTCGTATATTATCCTTCCCAGCTGGTCACACAGAGTTACAAGAATAGTGCAGCAAAGGGAAAGTGCATTACCTTATATCATTTCCATGAATCCAATCCATCCATCCATCCATCCATCCATTTTCCAACCCTCTGAATCCGAACACAGGGTCACGGGGGTCTGCTGGAGCCAATCCCAGCCAACACAGGGCACAAGGTAGGGAACCAATCCTGGGCAGGGTGCCAACCCACCGCAGGACACACACAAACACACCCACACACCAAGCACACACTAGGGCCAATTTAGAATTGCCAATCCACCTAACCTGCATGTCTTTGGACTGTGGGAGGAAACCAGAGCGCCTGAAGGAAACCCACGCAGACACGGGGAGAACATGCAAACTCCACGCAGGGAGGACCCGGGAAGCGAACCCGGGTCTACTAACTGCGAGGCAGCAGCGCTACCACTGCACCACCGTGCCGCCCCCAATCCATCCATCCAGTTTCTATTCCTGTGTATCCAGAGCAGGGTCACTGGGAAGCTGGTGCCAATCCCAGAAGCAACGGGAACACAGCAGGATAAAGAGTAAAACTAAGATTCAAAGACTATGCACAGGGAAAACGTAAAAATTCAGAACATCTGTAGGAAAAAGATTTGAGAGTAGCATTATTTCAATTTGCGTACGGTTTCACAAAACTTGCACTCAAATTGGTCTCATCAGGGTTTTTTTTCAATTGCAATTGCAAGAGTGAAACACCTGTGGACGCTAAAGTGGAAAAAACGGGAAACAAACACCAATTTAAAATAAAAAGCAATTTCTTTATTCTTGGTGAGTTAGAGACTGGAACCCCCCAGATCAGTGCCACTGACTGGTTAGAACAGACAGTCTGCCTAAAAAGAAAGAAATTCTCCCTTATATTACCTAGCTTATTCATTAACCAAAGAGAGAAAAACATGGCAGTTCATTTTGAGGTCATACATAGATTGCTGTAAGTTATGGTTACATCCTAATTTATTACATGCAAGATTGTACAGAGCTTATTACCAACTTAGAGTCATCAGGGCACTCACATTCCTAAAAATATGCTTTTATCAGCTCACACACAAGACCAGTTTAAAGCAGTTTCTATAGTTCAGTACTTTAGTTACAAAGAAATGACATTCTTATAGCTTTAATAACTTCATTAGATTTTGTCTGATTTAGATTAATAAATCTTTATTAATCCATAAGTGACATGTTTCTTATAGTTTTAAGCAAGAATTCAGAAACTATCACATTGATTTATAATATCACAGGGTGTTCTGTTAGTATCCAGAGGTCAGCATTTTCTCATAAAAGAATGCAAACCAGTCTCGTATTCTGTGCACAAGCTTAATTCTTTTTCTACCTAAATGAAGAACAAATCATATAGAAATAATAAATCATATAGTTCGCTGCAGCATGATTAATACAAAATACAGTCATTGGTATTTGTGAGTTAAATACTTATAATCATTACAGTTAATAATGTTTATTTCTTCCTCACACCCTTTTTTATTGAGGTAAGATTAAAGATTTTTTTTTGGCTACCTAAAGCCTCATTCATACTTAAGTTTACTTGTGTAATTTTCTGGGGCCTGTCCAGTAAACTCAAATTGTATTTATGCATCTCATACACTTGATAATGGAGATGCGTAGCCTGTTTTTTTTTCTGTTTTCTAAATATGACATTGTGAATATTTTTCAAATGGAGACGCACTATCATGCACATTCCTATATTCTTTCCACAGGAAAACGGCGTACATGGAAAGGTGGCGCTGCCAAGATTCACTCCATTACTTAGCAACTGACTAATCCTAATTGTTTTTTTTTTTTTTTTTGTACCAGATATTTATTTATTTTTTATTGAAATACTAAATAACAGCCTGACAAATGCAGAATACATGCATGTAAATGCTTCCAGACAAATAATAAACATGTTCTGCTTATCAGAATGGCACACACTTTGCTGGATGCAAAACACAAATTTATTTTGCAAATTGTTTGGGTTTCGCTGCACATTTTGATTTCGTGTGAATCGTTTCTTTCAGTGTTTGAGAGTAGTGCTTTGACTTTAAAGTGAAGCTCATTATTTCCTTTTTGGAAGACTGGACTGGTTTATGCATGCCGTGTGAGTCACGGCAAACTACTGTGGCATGTGCCACAATTGCCTTGGTGATCTTTGGTATCTGAGGTAGACCTGCTGCCCCCACTGCTGCTTGTTTTGAAAATGAAGCCCAATGCTACACATTCATTTTATGTTTGCAGGCCTTGTTTAGTTACATATTCCAGTTAAATAGCTGCACATTTCCACCATGTCTGTGTAGATTTTCCACTGGGTATTCAGGTTTCCTTTATACATCCGGAAAAACGTGCAACCAGGGCCAATATGGAACGGGCTACTAAACTATGTTAGTGTGACTATGGGCTTTCTTGTGCTAGTGATGGTCTGTCTCCTAGCTTATTTCTGCCGCCTTGTTGGGTGTACGCTGAAGATGGGGCTTTTCATCCATTCATTATCCAACCCGCTATATCCTAACTATAGGGTCACAGGGGTCTGCTAGAGCCAATCCCAGCTAACACAGGGCTCAAGGTAGGAAACAAACCCCAGGCAGGGCACCAGCCCACTGCAAGGCACCCACACACCAAGCACACACTTGGGATGATTTCGGATCGCCAATGCACTTAACCTGCATGTCTTTGGACTGTGGGAGGAAACCCACACAGACACGGGGAGAACATGCAAACACCACGCAGGGAGGACCCAGAAAGTGAATCCGGGTCTCCTAACTGCGAGGCAGCAGCGCTACCACTGCGCCACCGTGCCACCCTAAGATAGGGCTTTTCAGACTTTTAAATGGTAAACAGGAAGATCTAAAGGAAAATAAATATTAAGGAGCTTTACCCAGATGATTGTTTTTAAATACTGCAGAAAAGATTACTGAAGCTTACTGAAAATAAATGCCCAAGTTTCGGGTGCTTCAAAGTGAGCATAGCATTGCACAGAGAATTGCCTTGAGCTGGGCTGTAATGCAGTAAAGAAGCTCCACATCAGTATGCTTTTGGTTTAGTCATTTTTTCTGATATTCAATTTGGTGAGACTAGAGGAGGGAGAAATAAAAATTTCTTTCAATTTTTAATATAACAAACAAGATTTCCAAACTAGCTGAACCCATTTCAGTGTCACATTATGGACAAGAGGCTATCGGGTGTGGTCAGGTCATCACAGGGTGACATTTAATACATATTAGGGGAAAATGTAAGAGAGACTAGAGCTTAAACAAAAGAATCTATGCAATGCACACTCTGCATTTTCTTATAAACTGTTATTGTTTGCAGTGCTGGTAGGATGTGCATCCCATGAACTCGAACTGGATAAGTGAGCATGAAAATGGATTTTTGCTTATTGTGGTCGATTACAGAGTCAGATGATATCCCAGTGCTGGACAGGTTCTAGCCCTCCTGGGAGCCTGAGTTGGATTGATGGAGTGTGACAATGTTGTTTTCATTCTTTCCAGATAGATTTACAGTCATTCTTTTGCCTATTGTTGTACAAAAGTTTTAACTTTATTGTTAGCTCAGAATCCATTGATTTTGACAAAGTCAAGGATTCAGTTTTCAACAATTCAGGTAGGCATCACTTTTTTTTAATAGAAAAATCTACCTATATTTATAACTTGTACACTGACTTTATGAATTTTAATAAAATTAGGAAATTGAAGGTAGCATTTAGAAAGTTGTAGCTTGTACAGTGAGAGCGGTTTAAATGGCCTCCATACACTCTTAAAGGTGCCAGAGTGGCTCTTCAGAAAAGAATCATTCCCATGAAGGTTTCAGAAAGAACCTTTTTAGATGCGTGTCTCGTGAAATTAGTTACCATGAATAGACAATGACAGATTTGTGAAATGCCACTGGGGTCCTGATTTTTAAAAGACTTTTGCTGCATACATTAACACAGACTGGGTTCAGGTTTTCCTGATCTGTTAGCACCCTGCTAAGTAGCTTACTACGCATTGAGGATTTTTGTTTAGTCCACACATTAGGAAAGATTACAAAGTCCAAAGAACTAATTTCATATATACAAAGAATCTGAATTCCCAGAATTAAATGCTTCTTTGGCAAGCAATGTTTTTTTTATGAGGAACCACTTAACTCAGTAAAGTTCCAGTTTTGAAGCATTTATTTTTAAGGGTGTGTAGTGGTCTCTGCAATCTCCTACTCCTCCATCTATGATATACCATCACCATTCTGAGTTATGACTTCACTAAAATGTTCCTAAAGCAAATGTGCACAACAGACTGGAAAAACAAGGATGAACTCTCGTGCAATAGGATGAGCACCTCCTCCTGTAAAAACTCGCATTATTAGTTCTTGTCTCATCATTTGGTGTGAGGGGCAAGCATAATATCTATAATCTCTTCTTGATTGCCTATGTTGCCATATTTTGAATTACTTTCTGGCATTTTTATTACAATGTAATTGATAAGGTAATTAGGACAATTTCATTGCTACACCCACGTTTGCAATCAGTTGCTGTAGGGCTCATGTTTTTGTCTAGAAGTTTAACAATAATACTCCAACATCTAAAAGAAATATAAAAAAATTTAAATATGTCGCAAAATTATTTTAGCATTGATACGCCCCTGATATTACCAAAGAATTTTTTTTAAATTCAGAAGTCCCCAAAAAGAAAATAGTGTACATTACATTTATGCTAGCATCATGTATGCTGTAAATTTGTTGAATCATGTCGTAATTAACTGGCATCTTCTCCTGTAAATGTTTACATACTCCTAATGTTTATTGCTAGTATTTGATTTCCACTCTTTACCACCGTGATTAGGAAAACGCAGATTTGGGAATGGAACTGATTAAATGAGAAGGGAGAGTAATCAGGCTTATAATTAAGAAAATAATGTTACTAGTGCTAACATTAATGAAAATGATGCTTATCTTGAGACTAGCAAGTATTCACAGAAATCATTGTTCTCAACCAGAACTCTCGGTACTTTCTAAAACATTTTCAGGTATTGTTGCAACAACATAAAAATATGTATGTATGTGTGTATGTATATGTGTATGTATGTGTGTATGTATGTGTGTATGTATGTATGTATGTATATGTGTGTGTGTATATATATGTAATATATATATAATTATTAATACCTGCCAAATAATGCAGAGTACACAGCACATGTTTCGCCCTATTTGGGGCTCATCAGGTGTACACATCTTTGCTTCCCCTTACAGGGATCGAACCTTGGACATTAGCACCTGAGGCGAAGCCTGTGATGTTGCATCATGGCAGCTGATTCACTCATTTGACCAGGTGACTATTGGATAGATTATATTATACTAGGGGTTTTCACTCGCCAACTCCCCGGTCTGTGCTATGCGCCAGCTACTTTGCGTCTCTGCCACTCGTGTAAGTGGATTTCACTTTCACCAAACAACAAATCTTTTTTAATTCTCATGGATACACCTCTTCATTGGGAAGAAACACTACTTTTCCCTTATGGCAACACGAATTAAACGATCTACCTGTCTCTGACTTAAAAGTTTAAATCCAAACAATATATTCAATCTCTTTCCGCTGTTCTGTTATTTCACAGAGTAATAATTTCCATTTGTTTGCACTAATGTGATCTTTACTATCATTTTTTGAGACTTTTGAATTTTAATACTTTCATCATCTCTAACTTGCTCTGCATGTGTATCGCGCCAATGTCTTTAAACCTTTTTACGATGTTCCACTTTGTCATCTACTCTTTGTCTTTTATTTCCAGCCCCAGGCGTAGTTAAATCTCTTGGCACAAAGTCTTGTCTCACGGGACGTGAAAGTATCTCTCTGATCTCTCTCTCTCTCTCGCGTCTTGTCTCATCCCAAGATTTTTTATTATAATAGATTTTATATGTTATAAAATATAGATGGAGTGTGGTGTGGCTTTCAATTTGGCAGGGATAATGTTACTTACAATGCCATGCTTATACTTGACAGCCTGAATGCATATGCACCATTTATTCTGGAAGGAGCTGCATCATAAATCTGTACAGAATTGTTGCAGATTTAAGAGGTCCATGCACCTGTTATGAAAACTGTTTGATTAAAAGGATAACATTTAAATTTATATATTGCATCTGAATACGGCTTGCTCTTTCTGCATTGTATGCTAACACTCTGTGCATCATTTCCCTTTCTATAAGAAAAGTCCAACTAGCTAAAAACAAGTAGATGTTTTTATATTAGACTATTAGAACAATTGTGACAAGAACAAACCATTTTACTCAAATTTCCTCAAATGTAACTCAAACCAAATTTCTTCAACATCACATCAAGTTGAGTTCTTAAGGTCCCTAAAGTCCTACTGTCTGCTGCACTACTTGGCCACTTATTCCAACTGTCTGTGGTTCTTTGTGTAACGAAAAACTTTCTAACATTTGTGTGAAATGTAGACTTAACAAGTTTTCAACCATGTCCCTGTGTTCTTGTTGAATTTATTTTAAAGTAACAACTGGGATCCACTGTACTAATTCCTTTCATAATTAAAAAAAAAAATCAATCATCACCTCTTATAATCTCCATTTGCATAATCTGAAAAGGTTCAACTCCTTAAATCTCTTGTTGTAGCTCTTGCCTTTGGGTATGGAATCAGCCTAGCTGCTCTTCTCTGGATTGTCTTGTGTTCTAGCACCCCTATATCATTTTTGTAGTAACGAGAACACAGAATTCCAAGTGAATTTTGAAGCTTAAGCATAACCTCTGACATGTTGTCAACACATCGTTCAATCTTAGTGGTGTTAACCTTCTTAATGTGTGCAGCACAGACCGTGCAGAGGGTAGTGCTGCTGGCTTGCAGAAAATAGACCAGGAATTGCATCCCAGGTCTTCCCTTTTGAAAATGTATCTTTTCATTAAATATTTTTGAACTGCTTAGTTTCTCCTCAACCTGATAGCTGCTGGATAAGTGTGCAAAATGCTATGCAATTATAACAATTGGTCCTAAGCGCTGAAGAGGGTTCTTACCCAGAGCTTTACTTTGGTTGCATGAAATTAATATAAAATTACAGTATACGTAGAGACTAATCCCTATGTGAGTGTACTAAAATCATTCAGTCTTCCTGAAATGCGGTCATGAATGGCTGGAGCCTAGCCCAATGGCTTTTGACGTGATCAGCAACCAGCCCCAGACTAAGGTGTCAGTCTATCACTGATACTGAAGTTATTGAAATGAATTAAAATGTGACTATTTTTCTTATCTCTTGCTTTTAATTACTTTTGCACAGTTCATGTTCCTCTTTCCCACCTATGCCTGAATTTGCCTCTCTAGATAGATGGATAGACAGACAGGCAGAACTTCCCCTCAGGAGGAAAATTGGCTTTTTATAGAATAAGTAAATACATGTTATTATACGGGTGGCACAGTGGGTAGCGCTGCTGCTTCGCAGTTGGGAGATCTGGGGACCTGGGTTCACCTCCCGGGTCCTCCCTGCGTGGAGTTTGCATGTTCTCCCCGTGTCTGTGTGGGTTTCCTCCGGGTGCTCCGGTTTTCTCCCACAGTCCAAAGACATGCAGGTTAGGTGCATTGGCGATTCTAAATTGTCCCTAGTGTGTGTGTGTGTGTGTGTGTGTGTGTGCCGTGTGGTGGGCTGGCACCCTGCCTGGGGTTTGTTTCCTGCCTTGCGCCCAGTGTTGGCTGGGATTGGCTCCAGCAGACCCCCGTGACCCTGTAGTTAGGATATAGTGGGTTGGATAATGGATGGATGTTATTATAGTATGATAAATAACAAACCTCCTCTCAAATATACACCAGAATGACGAGCACAACTTGGGCAGATAGGTAAATGGTGAACTTATTTGGAAGTGCTCAATTATTTTTAAGGCATTTCTTTTAAATTTCATTCCAGATATTATGTATGTTTATTTTTAATGCATAAAAAATCTGCCAATTTAGTTTAGTGCATTTGTAATTTGGTTAATGTTGGCCCCACATCTATGATTTGCTGACAATTGGGGTATTGGTTCTGATTGCATTTTCAGTTCTGTAGTGGCATTATTGATATTTTCACCTGTTTTCTTGTGTGAGCCATGATATCCTGTGTGTTCAGGTATGCAACATTATGGAGGATTGTATTATTTGCCCATACACTACCAGTCAAAAGCTATAGAACCATATCAGTGTTTACAGTTTTTCTTCAGATTTAATCAGGTGAAGTTCAGTGAATGACCTAAAATGGTGAAAAGGTAAGCAATAAACTGCCAGAGGTTTAAATTTAAAGTTTATGTTAGCAAAAACAATAAAAAGGAAATTTTATAATATTACAAATGGACCTTCTTCAGGGAACAACTAATAGGTTATAAACTGCATGTGTAAATGAAGCCTTGCACATTGAAGCAAACAATTTGCACAGGTGTCCCAAGTTCTGCCGATTACTTAAAACTCTGTCTGTCTTAAAGCAGAGTTGGAACAGACTGTCTTACTAATCCTTCTGAAGTACTGCTTGGATAATATTCCAGTGATAATGGCAAAATATTAGCAATTAACAAATGAAATGAGAGAGAGCATCATAACCCTTAGAAGTGTAGGCCTTTTTTTTTTGCAGTTTCTTTAAATAAAAGTGTCAGTGAGTACAGTGGTGTCCTACACAATCGAAAGGCAATTGGAAACAGGAAGAAAATCTGATAGGAAAAGATCTGGCAGACCCAAAGTAACAACCCAACCAGAATACAAGTTTCTGAGGGTCACCAGCTTGCATGAGAGGTGCCGCACAGCACATCAGTTTCAAGCACTGCTTAACAGTGGTCAAAAAAAGCACATTTCTATTGTGCTGCAGGTTTGACAGGGTGAGTTGCCATTCCTTAAAGGACAATAAAAATAAGCGAGTCTTGCCTGGGTCTTGAAATAGCAGCTGTGTGAATTACTGCAGACTGGAAGAAAACCTTATGAAAGTCTTGGAAGAAAGTCTTATGGACAAATGATTCAAAAATTGAATCTTTGGTTCATCATGCAGGGGTTTGTATGTCATTGTGTCGGTGAAAGGATGGTTCCTCAGTGTGCGACACCAACTGTCAAACATTGAGAAGGACGTGTGACGGAGGAAGAATTGGTGACTTGCACAGAGTGACGGCATTCTGAATCAACTTCTAGTCTGCGTCCAGCAGCTTTGGGGGTTCATCCTACAGCAAGACAACGACCCAAAATATACCTCCAGGCTATGTCAGAACTACATGAAAAGCACAAGGAGGTATACTTCAAAACATGGACTGGCCAGCTCAGTCTGCAGACGTGAACCCCGTTGAGTTAGTTTGAGATGAACTGGACAGAAGGTTGAAAGGAAAGCAACCTGCAAGTGCAACACATTTGTGGGAACTTCTGCAATAGTGTCGGGAAGATCTTTCTGAACAATTTTTGATTTCTCTTATAGTACTAGGGTGTTGTACCGTGTTAGCCATTATGAATGTAGAGAAAAGCCAAGCAAAATGACACCTTTTATTGGCTAACTAGAAAGATTACAATATGCAAGCTTTCGAGGCAACTCAGGCCCCTTCTTCAGGCAAGATGTAATCTGATTTCTCTTATAGAAAGAATGCCACTTGTGTGTTTGGCTGTTATATCAGCAGAAGGTGGCTACTTTGAATAAAAAATTTGAATAACATTTTGAACACTTAATTGTTTCATGAAATCAAGGCATAGAAGAAATAAACAATGATTCCTTGACTTATTTTTTATTTGGCATTAAGACATTAAACTGCGTGCATTTCCATAAAAACTGGAAAAACTGAGATGTTTTAAAATTTTTTCCCGTAGTGTATGTACTTTAAGGCATTTCTAAATAAAGCATAGCAATTACATGTTTTTTAAATTGCCTATTGCTTATTATCCATTTATCATAATTTCTATAACACTTTTAAGGTTCTGAGCAATGATTAACTGATTGCAAACATTATATTGTGAATATCCAGGTGAATATAATCTAAAAGCAGTTAAGCAGAACAGACAGTCCTTACAATACGAGGGCAGATGTGTTTCTGAGTGGCTATGAATGTGTTCTCCAATTTGTCTTGCCATACAAACACATTAAGAAGTATTCTTCCTGAAGGAAATTTGATTTAAAAACTAGATTTATTAACACACTGAGAGCTATATAATGGATGTTTCTGCCTTGCAGGATAGGCTTTTACTCATGATGACTCTGAATTGGATTAAGTGAATACAAGAATAGATGGATTGGTGTAGAAGGGTTTTATTTTATTATGAAAGCGTTTTTTCTGGTTGTGGAGAGCTGGAGAATGCTGTAGTAGCACTGGACACAAAGGAACATACAGCCCAGGGTTAGTTGAAATCCATTCAATTCTTGATTTGCTTTTTCTGTTACATACATGGATGGAGTCCTTGCTTGTGGCACTAATGGACACCAGTCTAGCAGATCTGCCAACAGCTGATGATGCTTCTCCATTTTTGCTCCAAAGCGGTGGAATGATCTCCCTTCAGCTATTTGAGCTGCACTTGGTTTATTCATGTTTAAATGTTTTTTTGATAATGCACCTTTTCATTAAATATTTTGGATCTGCTTAGTTTCTTTTCTACCTGATAGCTGTTGTTGTACTAATAGAATTTAGGATACTTATTTTTTGGTGTTTGTCTAGCTGCAGATATTATTATATAGTAGTAATACAACTCCCTCCTGCTTGTTTTTTTTATCTTGTTATCTATTGCATTTGATGCTTGCACTTTCTAATCATTTTTGAATATTGCATAACTTGCTTTGTAAGTTGCCTTGGATAAAGGTGTCTGGTAAATAATCTCCCTATTATTAAACAAAATCTTGGAAGGAGACAAGACGTGACTTTTTCAGAGAGACACTTTCACGTCCTGTGAGACAAGACTTTGTGTCAAGAGATTTAACCATGCCAGAAATAAAAGACAAAGAGTAGATGACAAAGTAGATCGTCGTAAAGAATTCAAAAACGTTGGCACGGTACACATGCAGAGCAGGTTAGAAATAATGGAAGTACGAAGATTCGAAAGTCTCTCTTCGAAAGCACAAACAAACGGAAATTATTACTTGGTGAAATAACGAAACAGCGAAGAGAGATTGAATATATTGTTCAGATTTAAACTTTAAGTCGGAGATTTGTAGATCATCTAATTTCTGTTGCCATCAGGGAAAAGGGGTGTTTCTTGCCAAGGAAGAGGCGTATCCATGAGAATTAAAAGATTTCTTGTTTGGTGAAAGTGAAATCCGCAAGAGAAAATTGCAAGCCCTGTGCGACAAGAGCCTGTGCAAAGAGATTTGGAAAAGTCCTGCCCACATAACCACGCACACGGTTCAGTCATTTCTCATTTGTGTGAATGCTATTGTCAGACACATTTCTTGTAGAGAAAAAAAGAAATGATATTCACTCACGGGCAGTTATATACGTTGTGTTGTCACAATGTAATTCTAAACATGGAATCAAAATTCAATGCAATATTGATGAAAAGGTAAAGCAAAAAGATTGAATATATGGACATAGGTGATATGACAGAAATATGTAGATATTGTTTGGCTTTAATCTTTAACTCGGAGACTTGTAGATCGTCTAATTCGTGTTGCCATCAGGGAGAAGTAGTGTTTCTTCCCAATGAAGAGGCCTATCCGGGAAAATTAAGTTTTGTTGTTTGGTGAAAGTGAAATCCACATACGTGAGCGACAGACGTGAAGTTGCTGGCGCAGATTTGGTTGGCGAGCAAAGCAAGCAGGGGGTGAAGCTCCCTAGTAATATATAAATAACATTACTTATAAACTATCCACCTAACTCAACACATGGTCAAGAGGAGCTGGAGCTTCTCCCAGTCACATGGAGAACAAGGCATTAGGAAACCCAGAGTTGGAATCTAGTCGATCAATGATGTAAATATGCATCTCGTAAAATATAAAACATGAAAGCCAAAATCTACTATATAATAAACTACTAAGGTCCGTGAGTCCAGTCTCTCAGAGCAATCTGATTGGTCAGTTTAGCTTTGATGATGCAATGAAAGGGGAACTGCGAGTCTGAAACGCACGAGTAAAGGAGAAAAGGTGCATGCTGAGAGAGTCCCCTTCACAGACGTAACTATAAAAGTGGACGGGAGATAAAAAAGCCCCCTGGAAAATGATGACGGTCTGATAAGCAGGCTTTACCACAGTGTTTCTCAACCTTTTAAGTATTTGCGACTCGAGTTTTCATAAGTTTTAATCATGCCCCCCCAACGTTTTTTTGAAAGGCGCCCACTAATACCAATTTGTTCTTTTTTAATTAATGACATATCATAGATGCATATTTTATTATACCTACTTAACTTTTATCGACATTTATCTAACTCTATATTTATTTTTCTAGTATCAGAATGTAGTTTAAGTTAATTTGTTTTGGTTTCAATAGATGTATTTTTCATATTTTCGATTCTTGTTTTCTTTTTTTTTTTCACATCTTTGCGCCCCCCTTTTTGTTACTTGCGCCCGCCCCACAGTTTCAGAACTGTCAAACATTTATCATTCATTCATTTTCAGAATATACTTTTTCTAAAACAAGGCCTGTCCTAGCAATACTGTGTGCCAAGCAGAAATGCTGAACTCTGATTATTTACTTATTCATTTATTAAGTTACATTCTGAACAAACTTATTCCTGCATGGAGTCATGGAGGGCTGGAGCCTGTTGGATTGGGGCTGAAACTAACCTGTTTTAATGTATGTACTGTATTACATACTGCATGCATGTCTTACATATTATTTGATTTCTGCCAAAATCATCAACATTGGTTTTCACTTTAGTGCACTGGGAATGCTAGAATCTGTACAGATTGGATTTAGGTTTCTTCCTCAAGCTGAGTTGCTCTTGCTTAACATATTCTAACTGTCATGTGTTTGTTAGTATTTTGAAAGTTTAAGGTACTAATGAGTATAGATGCATGTATTTAAATTTTGTTATGTCCTCAGCATTTTGCTCATTACACAGTGCTTCCAGACAGTGTTCAGAAGCCATTAAGAAGGCTAACAGAATGTCAGGTTATATAGTGCCCTGATGTGTGGAGTACAAGTCCAAGGAGGTTCTGCTCAAGCCTTATAACATACTGGTGAGGCCTCATCTGGAGTACTGGGGGCAGTTTTGGTCTCCAAAAAGGACATAGCAGCACTAGAAAAAGTCCAGAGAAGAGCAACGAGGCTGATTCAGGGCTGCAGGGGACGAGTTATGAAGAAAGATTAAAAGAGCTGAGCCTTTTCAGTTAAAGCAAAAGAAGATTAAGAGATGACATAACTGAAGGTTTTAAAATTATGAAGGGAATTAGTCCAGTGGATCGAGAATGTTATTCATCAAGAACACGGGAACACAGTTGGAGGCAAAAATATTGGGTTGATTTTCTTCACACAGCGAACCATAGAAACCTAAAATAAGTTATCAAGTAGTGTGGTAGACTTTAGGGACCCTCAAACTTAGATTGATAATTTTTTTGGAAGAATTAAGTGGATAAGACCAGCGACCTTTGATGGGCGGAATGGCCTGTTCTCATCTAGATTGTTTTAATGTTCAAACAAAAAAAAAAAAATAGATAAATAAAACTGTAGGAAAAATTACATTAAAAAATATAGAGAAAAGCCAAGCAAAATGACACCTTTTATTGGCGAACTAAAAAGATTACAATATGCAAGCTTTTGAGGCAACTCAGGCCCCTTCTTCAGGCAAGAAGAAACGAAGAATACATCTTGCCTGAAGAAGGGGCCTGAGTTGCCTCGAAAGCCTGCATATTGTAATCTTTTTAGTTAGCCAATAAAAGGTGTCATTTTGCTTGGCTTTTCTCTACATTCACAATGGCTAACACGGTACAACACCCTAGTACTACATTCAAAAATATTAAAAGTTTGTCTTACTTTGGCCTAAGCAACCTGAACAAAAAAGAAAATAATTAGAAACTCTACTCAAACAGATGAAAGAATTTCAATTTAATAGGCAAAATACTGTAGAAATATGACAGTTAAAAAATAATTTAAAGAGAGAGAGTGAGAGTGTGTGTGTGTCTGGGAGAGAAGGCTGACATGCTGATTATTATGCACAGGGCCCTAAAAATAGGGTTTAGAAAAACAGCACAATGAAGAAGTCAAACTTGTTTAGATTCTGCTTCTAATTTTTACACATGCTTAAATGACAAGAATATATATGCAGAGTTGCTAAAAGCAAAAATTCACAGCAGAGCCACACATGCAGCATAGAGTAGATTGTCAAGCATGGCAGTGTACAAACAAAACGTTACACTATAATTCTATTTAAGATTTATGGCACAAAGTGACCCTGCCACATTTTATAAAACACGTTAGTCATAAATGCCTCTCCAGTCTTCAATACCTAACCCAACTTCCTTCTTTTAAACAAAAGGAACCATGACTCATTTCTTCCATCTTCAGCATTAAAGGAAGGTACACATGAGAAAGCAGGGTATAAGCAGAGCGGGATAGAAAAAAAAAATATGAAAAGCAAAATATAAAACAACCCTAAGTCTACATTTATATCATCACAAGCAAATAATGCACAATTTCTGTTGAATATATCATTTAGGCCCTATGTGTGTGACAGTGTGGCTTTGAGAAATGTATTGGATGTAGTGTCAGACATACTTGAGTAGGGGACAACTGCAAGGCTCTGATAATAAATGCAATACCACCGCCAAGCGTGAGAGGGCGCTGTTGGTAATCCCCTCTCCTCTTTTGTCTCTAAGACAAAGCAGCCTCCTGACCACTGACGTCATGTCCTCTACTATTGGACTGAATGTTGCAACTCAAGTTTGACGCCCCAAGTTAGCATTCATTGGTGGAACCTGCGTCTGACAACGTGTCTCATCACAACACCAGTTGCATCTCTTTGTATATGTAATGGTTTGCGAATAACCTGAATGGTCATTATTTCATTTCTATATTTTCTTGACTTGTATTTTTTTTTTTTGGTTTCACCGCATTGCATAGTTGTACCCAAACCCTTGTCTTGTGCTTTTTTTATTACTGTATATAATGTATGTAAATACATTTGTATTTATGTATGGAAGGTCATGAATGTAAAGTGATGAGTAGAAAACATCTTCTTTGCCTCAGACTGGTAGGTCATTTGTACATCTGGTCAGCATGAAGACACCAGGGTTCACTCTGAGGTGATAATGACACTGAGGAGACACTAAGCTGGAATCTGATCATGGTCACCATATATGTGAGATGAAAGTTAATCCAGTTTCAAAATATAAAACAATACTATGGATTGATTGATTCTGTGTGCACTAAGTCCAGGTGACATGAGCAAAACTTTGAAGTGTTAACTGCATTATTAAGCTCTATTTTGTGCATAATAATTATTATTACAGGAAATGTCATGAATTTGCACTAAAATTGCTTTATTAACTTCTTTTCTTCTGTCTCTTTCCCTACATGTACTTTCAGCTACTTTCCTCTGTATTCCCGTGTGTCTGAATGTCGTTTCACCGGCACTCCGTCTGTCAAGCGTGTTCTCGTATTATATATATATATATATATATATATATATATATATATATATATATATATATATATATATATATATATATATATATATATATATATTATATATATTATATATATATATATTATATATATTATATATATTATATATATATATATTATATATATTATATATATATATATATATTATATATATTATATATATTATATATATATATATATTATATATATATATATATATTATATATATTATATATATATATATTATATATATATATATATTATATATATATATATGTTATAATAATTTGGGGTTTCAACCTGTCAGTGTATGTTTGCACATTCGGTCTGTGTCTAGGTAGGGTTTGCTGTTTGTGCTAGAATTTTTACTCCTATATCTCCACGATGTATATTTGTTTAATTAATTGGCGACTCTAACTTGTTATGCATAAATATACCATGCAGCAGACTGGCATTACAAGCATGTTTTGCTGATGCCTTTCTCCCATTGGTAATGCTGCTGCTTGGCAGTAAGGAGACTGTGGGTTTGCTTCCCGAGTCCTCCATGCATGGAGAGTGCTTTGAGTAGTGAGAAAAGTGCTATATAAATGTACAGAATTATTGTTATTATTGCTGCCAAGGCAGGCTCTGGCGTCCATGACCTTCATAACCCTGAGCTAGATCAAGAGGGACTGATGGCTGGTTGACACACACACAGACATGTGGACACATTGCAATAGTGAGAGCTCAGTATTTGGATACTGGGTGTTATAACATTGAGAATAACAAGTGAACTCAAACAAATGATCTTCTTATGGTATGCAGATCAGGTTTTTCAGGTCATTTTTATACTTCTGCATTCTTAGCATTTTCCCTGAAAGCACCCAATTGACTATGGCTGGCAAAGCACTTTTTAAAGATCTTGAGTTCCAAGAAGTCCTTTTCTCAGAGAAGTGTGTTTCTTTCTTTTTCTTTTTTTGTTTCCTGATCGGCAGATGCTATCGGAGCACTTCGTGATGTTCGGTGGCATTGATAACAATCTTGGTCCTTGGCAGATGCTCTGTCTGTCTACTTCTAATGGGCTTTTTTGAAATAATGGCCTTTGAAAAATTGTATTGATCAAATCTGGCTTGCTTTTAAAAGCACAATCATCCTCTTATGGAATTACATTTTCGCCCACTTTAAAGGCGAAAGCAGTCCTCAGAAGCTGAGAACAATTTTTTTTTTTTTTTGGTGGAATTCTTGCATGTGCTGTGATGTAGCTTGGTGAAGTCCCTTTTGAATTTGTTTCTCATTGTTTTGCAGGAAATTATTCCATTTTAATTAGGCATATGTTGTTGCAAAATGGGGGGATAAAAAGAGGAAAAAACAAATCCGTCTTGCTTTTCAATATAGCGCCTTTCACAGTGCCTTAAAGTGCTTCCCAAATTATCCTTTTATGTACATAAGAGTTGAATGTTAAAAGCAACAAGACAGGGTGACATCAAGACACATTTAAAATATTCACACTTTGTTGTTTTTACAGTCTAAAATGAAAACACACACACAAATATTTGTTACAGCTTTTTTTACTCTGTGCAACCCGTAACATCCAAGTCAAAGATATAACAGCAACATTAGACCTACGTAAATGAAGACCTGTGCATGTATGGAGCAGTCTGCTTAGCTCACACTCAACCACAGCCACTAGGTGGCGCATGCATGCATTTTTATATTTTTTGGCACCTGCATGCATCTCACTTCTCACTGTGAAACACTTTTGTGCAGCAAACGCTGCAGCCCAACAACGTCATACTGATGACAATTGAAGAGATACAATACTGTAACGAAGCAAACACCGCAGTTCAACAACGTGCAAGTGAAAAGTCTGAGCAACGGAGGGCACTAAACGTCGTCCATCTGGTGGTATTTTCTCGAAACAAATATTAATAGGACTCCTATGCCAGCGATACGCCTAAGATATGGTATTGCCAGTGTCTTCATACAAAGGCCAGTGGGGCAACAAGCATGGGTGGGTCCTTGTCGTTTGCCCTGGGTAATTCTCAAGAGTTAACTGACGCCTTTTTAAGTTCACAAATATAGTAAAACTACTAGGGATTCTTCAGGTTGTTTTTTTCCTGAAGACCACATGCAGTTGGTAATAAATAAATAAAAAACAAGAATCACTGATTGATAAAGGGATCACTCCCCTCTCAGGCAATCCTTGTAAACTCAGTCAGGTGTAACTAATCACCTTCTGCATTGCACACAGCTAATTGGCTTCCACTTATGATCCATTGTAATCATTTTGATTCATTCCACCATTCCTAGAGAATTCCAATGCTTGGTAGTGCAACTGAAAGCACACAATTGACTGTGGCTGGCAAAGCATTTTCTAAAGATCATGGGCATAAAGTTGTGGACAGGTGCAAGTCAGGAGGTGGATGCAAAAAGATTTCAGAAGCTTTATCAGTCCCTAGGAGCACAGTAAAAATCCATAATTAAGAAGTACAGTAAAAGTGTTTGGTGCTACTGGGACACTCCCCAGATCTGGCCATCCCTCCAAACTGGGTAGATGATACTGGTCAGATAAGCTACCAAGAGGCCAATGGCAACTTTGAAGGAGTTACAGGACTTCTACAGGATTTATGGTGAAGAGTGGTCATTGTGTGCATGTGACAACAATATCACAAGCACTCCACAAATGAGGCTTGTATGGGAGGGCTGCAAAAGAAAAGACACTCCTCAAGAAAGGCCACCTCAAGTCTCGTTTGAGCTTTACCAAAATGCACCTTGAAGATTTTGAGGCCAAGTGGAAAAAGGTGTTGATGGTTAAATGAGACCAAAATCAAACTATTTGGCCTCAACACCAAATGATACACCTGGCAGAGTGCCAATACAGGTCACCATCCAAGACACACCATAGCTACAGGAAAGCATGGAGGTGGTAGCATTGTCTTGTAGGGGTCTTTCTCTGCAGCAGGAACTGGGACACTTGTCAGGGTAGAAGCAAAAATAGATGATACAGTATACCATCAAATTTTTGAAGAAAATGTGCTGCCTTCTGCCAGAAAGTTGAAAATGGGAAGAAGGTTCACTTTTTATCATGACAATGACCCGAAGTGCACAGCAGAGTTGACCACTCAGTGTCTGGAGAATGGTGAATGTCATTGTGTGGCCTGGTCAGAGCCCAGACTTAACCCCTATTGAAAATCTGTGGAATGATCTGAAGTTTTCAGTCCACCAAGCTCAGTCAAATTGGATGGTAACCATTGAACAGATCTATGAAGATGAGTGGGCAGATATCATACAGTCTGGATGTGGAAAGCTGGTCCAGAAGAATCCCAACAGACTCAAGACTGTGAGTAAAGCAAAAGGTGGTTCCATAAAGTATTGACACAGAGGGTTGATCCTTTATCAATTCAAACTTTATCAGTTTTTACTTTCTCATATAATAAGTATAGAGAAGGTATAGGAATCGTGAGAAAAATTCACCCTTGAGATTTTGATGAATCTTGACGTTTTTAGACCTTCCTGAGTCGGAAAATACCATTTTTTAAATTGTGTGTCTGTTTGTAAACACAATAGCTCAAAAAACGCTTTGACATAGGTCTGTGAGATTTTGTATACCTGCTTTATATCAAAAATAAGAAATCCTATCAACTTTTGGGCTGCTTCTGGCAACCGGAAGTGGTACTTAAACTGAATACTTTTGCAAATTTTCAAGTAAACCATGGTTATAATTACAGAATGATGATTCAAATTTTGTATAGATCTGTTTGCTTTTTATCATTGTAAATATGAAATTTGAGAAAAATTACTCAACCAGAAGTAGTATTTTATTTAAACAACCATTTGAATTTTTTCCATCATGGATATTAAAAACTGTATTCAATATAACGCAAATTCTTTCGATAACTATTATTAATTTTATTTTAAATTAGAAATCATCAGTGTAAAAATAACATGTAAACATTGAACATGCCATGTAAATATAAAGATGTAATGGGAACAATAAGTTGCTACGTCCCCGTCGTGTTCCTGGTAATACATTTAATCTTATGGTATATATATATATATTTTTTATTTCTGCCATCATTATCATAATTTAATGTAGGTAAATGCAGTTTTACCTATTGCAACAAATCTCTATATATAATCTTCATTTGGATCTTGATCTTTGTTTGTCCACGAATGAATTAGAAGAAGAAGCACTAGATAGCAGTAGAGAGACAGCTAAAACATAGGCATTGCATTAAGAATCTCCTCCAGGCTTATAGTACTGAAGACTGTAGTACTCCAGTCACACCTCAAAACACAGACATTCAAACTAAACAAATTGTTGTGCTTTAAATTAACTAATCTTTATATATAATCTTCATTTGGATCTTGATCTTTGTTTGTCCGCGAATTCCACGCATGCGTAGACCACCTTCCAGTTTAGTACATTGTTGTTACTCACGGATGTCAACAATGTGCCGGAATAACGAAAGGGGTGGTGGACAGTGTTACGCTGGTTAGCTCCTGAGGCCTGGTTAGAGAATGAGATTGCCTAATATAAAAGGTTACGTGCCTACATAACATATGAATGAAAGAAAGACAGTGGGTAAAATGAATGACAACGTAACAGCAAGTTCCGGAAATTATTATTGTTACGTTGTAGCCGGCGAGTGCTGCGCGTCTCACAGTTGTACCGTGGCTTGCTCACATGTCAGTGAAGTGAATCCCTATTTATGCTTTAAAGAGCCTGGATACCTATGTGTCCCCCTTTTATAACCATTGCTCTGTGTATATTGCCTTACTCTTTGGATTGCCACAAAGCAACCTGCGAGACTGGAGAAAGGTTGAGAAGAGATCGTGAGAGGAAATGACAGCGTCGTGAAAACGAGACGGACTGTGAACGGAGAGAAGCAGAAATGCTCCTCCACCACCACATAACTACTATTCGGACAGTGATTCCGAGTAGGCCGTTCCTATCGAATCAATGTCTAAGGGTTTTCTTTTGTAATTTTGTTTCCCTTATAAAAAATCATAATGCTGTGCGACGAAGGGCCCAGTTCACGACTGGCAGCCGCGTTTAAACAGGGAGCCCTTCACAGACAACTTTAACACGCACAATGTAGTTGGGCGCACATGACTAGTATTATATAATACTAACACTTTTTCTAAGTTTTTGGGTGACTATAACTCTTTTCACTTTGCACATAATCTAGGTAATGCATATGCAATCATGAAAAAATTCCACCACCATTTTCAACCTACCTAAGTGCGAAAATATCATTTTAATATAAAGTTTGATTATAAATAGAGATAAATGATTGTGTATCGATATTATCAGTTAGTTATGATGTGAAACAGATATATGATATTTGAGAAATATTGTGCAACTGGAAGCGGTTCTGATGACCTTTTCCTCTATCTCAGTATATGAGAAAGTCAAGGGGAGCACACTCACAATTTTTTTATGTATTATTATTTTTCCAAATTTTTTGACTTGGATGTTCTAGGTTGCATTGTGTAAAGCTGAAAAAAATATTTTTGTGTGGGTTTTCATTTTAGGCTGTAAAGCAACAAAATGTGAATATTTACAAAGGGGGTGATTCTTTTTCTATACCCACTGCACTAAATGTTTAAATTCTATGATAATTAATTTATGTGCAGTACCTGATTGCTGTGTCTTTTGCCACAGATGAATTGAATGAAGGACCTTATATTTGGTGTTTCTCTCCTTGTGTTCATTTACCTGAAGTATGTTGTTGTACTTCATTCCTCGTGATGAATTACATAGGCTGCATAAACACTACTACATTTTTATTTAAAAAAAAAAAAAGAAAGTTACATTTTGAAACCAAAGAAATTTCTGTCCATACTAGCGTTTCCACAATGTTTACAAAAGTATTTCTGTCCACACTAAAACAACCAAAGATGATAAATTGTGATGTCATATGCAATATATATTGCAGAAAAATCCTTTATGAGATGGTAATGTCACCAGCGAATGGGTTTTATTCCATTAAACTTAGTGACCGATAAATTATTTGCCATTTGCACACATATGCAGCATTCAAACTATACAAAACACAATTAAGCTGTATATAGGTAAGCAACACAAGTGCCATGGAAAGCAGCTCCTTTTTGTTTTTCTTGCATGAAGGGTTGACCAGTCAGGGAATTAGATGTTGAAATTTACAGGATCCTTTCGGGGAAGGGCTGCTTAATAAGCATGAAGAAATCCGATGAAGTCATTTGTAAAACTGTCCATGCCGCAACGCTGAGGCTGATTTTTCCGAAGTATATGACTCTGGAGAGCGTTTTTAAATGTCTCTGTTTTCAGAGGTTGGAAATGCCAAGGTAGTGTGGACAAAAGGCAAAAACAGACTTATTTTTCCCCTGGGGACAACTAAAGTTCTATCGATGGATCGTCCGTGATTTTAAACAAAGATGTAGTAGTATGGATGGGGCCATAGACCACCTTCTACCTGGGCTTCATTCTCTATGATGAATTGCATGAATTACTCTAATCTTTCTATTTTTTTATTGCAATAAATCACATCAATGACCTACTTGTGATCAATCCTAGATAGTGAAATACTTCAACTACCTTATGCCTCGTTTCTATTCCCTGTGTTTTAAATTCTATAAGCTGCTTATACTTGTGGTTATTTGCCTGTGATAAAATACATAAAGATTCTTCAGCTGGTGCTTGACTGAGTAATATGAAGTGCTGTATGTTTGTTCTTTATTGTTTACGGTAAAACCAAAGCATATCTTTGCCTTTTATGACTATACTGGTGCTTCATTGCCTAAGATGAATAATGCAATGTATCTTATACTTAATTTATTATAAGCAATGAAATATATGGGAAGCAGCTTGCACTCATGTTTCATTCTCTGTTATAGAGTAAATGAAGCACCATATACTTGATCTAAATTCTCTTTGATGAAAAATATTATCTTCCTTCTGCCTGTACTTCACTCCCTATGACAAAAGGCATGGATTAGCATATGCTTATATTACATTCCATGAGATGAATTACATTAAGTACCTTATCTTGTATCAGTGCTTCATTACCTATGATACATTATATGATCTTCCCTATATTTCTGTTGTACCGACTATGATGAATTACACAATGTACATAAAACTGCATTATGCAGAAAAATATGTTTTGGTCATAGTTTAGTGACCCACACCTTCTCTTCCAGACTTCATGGCAGACAAAGAAACAGACGTGCATGAAGTTGACGAAGTTGACGTCAACTACCAGCCTCCAGCCCAGAAGTCCCTGCAGGAAATCCAAGAACTAGACAAAGATGACGAAAGCCTGAATAAGTACAAGAAGGCACTGCTTGGCGCAGGACCTGTGGAGATAGGTAAGGGAAAAATAAAAAGAAAATAAGAAAAGGTGTAGGATTTGCTAATACTCCCAGGAGACATGTGTGACGAGACGTGAACAACAAAGGGAGCAATTAAAAGGGCAAGAGATTGAGCCGCCGAGGGAGGATGACTGCATGTCTGCAGGAGGACAGCCTCACCTGATTGTGCCAAGCTTGTTTACAAGCCTGTATTTCTGTGATTTATTATTTGTTCCCATTTTCCTAGTTTTTACATTTTAGTTCCAAGTGCCTTTATTCACTATTTTAATATTTTTCTCTTTTGTTGGTTATTTTTGCTTTGCTTGTGTGTGTGTGTGTGTATATATATATATATATATATATATATATATATATATATATATATATATATATATATATATATATATAGATATATAGATATATAAAAAGCTGTGCTACCCATGTTGAAATCAAAATAATCAATGTAGACCTCCGCAGTAATATTTGCAGTGCACCACACAAAGCATATATTTCTGTTATATGGTATAGGATTGGGCAGCACGGTGGCGCAGTGGGTAGCGCTGCTGCATCGCAGTTAGGAGACCTGGGTTCGCTTCCCAGGTCCTCCCTGCGTGGAGTTTGCATGTTCTCCCCGTGTCTGCATGGGTTTCCTCCGGGCGCTCCGGTTTCCTCCCACAGTCCAAAGAACTGCAGGTTAGGTGGATTGGCGATTCTAAATTGGCCCTAGTGTGTGCTTGGTGTGTGGGTGTGTTTGTGTGTGTCCTGTGGTGGGTTGGCACCCTGTCTGGGATTGGTTTCTGCCTTGTGCCCTGTGTTGGCTGAGATTGGCTCCAGCAGACCCCTGTGACCCTGTGTTCGGATTCAGCGGGTTGGGTGGATGGTATAGGATTTGTAAAAACAATGTTAATGTTAGAAGTGCACCATCTGTTGGAATGACAAATGCAGTGCATATGTCTCTGTTATGTGCCTTTTAGATTAGATTAGATTAAATTAGACCAGAACTGTATTTGTCCCTGGGGGGAATTTGGCTTTTTACTGAAGCTTTTTAAATAAATACATAAATAGGTAGCTAAATACACACACACCAGGATTCGTAAAAGCAGTGTTAATGTTTGTGATATGCCATCTGCTGGAATGATGAAGGAAATGCATTTTAATACTAAAGTGTTTTGTGATGTGCCATCTTTTGGACTGGCAGAGACATAGCAACCAAACGGCCAAACACTGACTGACAAACAAACTGTTATATCCCTACTTTAATGAAATGATAATATAATATAAAAAAATCTTGGGTCGAGACATGATCATCTCGGAGAGACACTTTGACATCACGCGAGACTAGACATTACAAACTTAGAAAGCAAGACCCGTGAGACGGTGACTTTTGCACGTCACGCCCTACTTACAAACAATTTTAAAAATGTTCACGGACATCTAACCTCGCAGTTGTTTGAATGCTTTTGGCAGACACACTTCATGTGCTCCCAGCTCTTAATGTTATACGTTCTGGATGGTGCGTTAATGACTAAGCAAAGAAGAAAGAGCAGCGCGTCGAAAAGAGACGCAAAAGCATTGGAGAGAAAAGTAGGCAAAAAAGGATGCACAAGAGAACAATATTAATCTATGTGCAAATTCAGAAAATAATGAAAGTAATAATCAGCCCAGATGTCTCGTGAGAGACACTTTGACATCCCGCAAGACAGAGCAGTGAGACAAAAGGACAGCTGCTGTACAGGCTTTTTAAATGATCGACACGCAGCACAACAAGCAAAACATGCAGCTCACCAGCAGCAGCAGCAGAAAGACAACAGCTGCTCCGTCCGCATCTCCTTGACGTGCGTTCAGACTTCCCCAACCCCCCCCCCAAATCGCAAGCAGCAGACGTGCGAAATGGCAGGTGCTTTGTGCGCCCCCGGGGGGGTGGGGGGGTCAGTGACCAAAGTGAGGACAGCTGTACAGGCTTTGAAATGATCGATGCGCAGCACGAGAAGCAGAACATACAGCACAGCAGGAGGAGCAGTAAGCAAGCAGGTGATCCGTCTGCATCTCCAAAGCATGCATTCAGCCACCCTGTTCACAACGCGAGTGGCAGAGACATGAAGTGGCTGGCACCACCCCTGCTCGCTTTGCTCACCAACCCCCACCGGCCTGCGCTACGCGCCAGCCTCTTCACATCTCTGCTGCTTGCATATGTGGATTTCACTTTCACCAAACAACAAATCTTTTAATTCTCGCAGATACGCCTCTTCATTGGGAAGAAACACTACTTTTCCTTTAAGTCTCCAACTTAAAGTTTAAATCCGAACAATATATTCAATCTCTTTTCTCGCTGTTCCGTTATTTCACAGAGAAATAATTTCCATTTGTTTGTGCTTATGCAATCTTTACTATCATTTTTTTTTTTTGAGACTTTTGAATTTTTGTACTTCCATTATCTCTAACCTGCTCTGCATGTGTATTGTGCCTACGTTCTTTATTATTTCAAATCATAAAAATCTAATTCTCTTTTTTCGAGGAACAGAACTTGGCAAGAACTCCTTAATATAATTCTAAAGTAAACCTGCCAAGCCTGGGCTCCACCTTTTTTCTTTTACTTGCTGCATTATCCTGCACAAAGAACCATTTGAGACGGTGCTCTCTAGTCATGTAGCTGGTGGGGTTTAAATGCAGCATTCCATGGATTGTTTCCAAAAACACGCTATTGTACTTGCTATGTTATTATTTTGTTTTGAATTGTGTTCTGTTCTCTTTTGTTTCCAAATAAAGGGATAAAAAAGAAAAAGAAATAGGAAAAACACAAATGCATTCTTCTGAATTGGGGTCAAGGCCTTCTCTCCATGATTGACTGCTTCAGGTTAGCAAGTGATGAGCCATTAATGCGTAACAGGGCAAACTCGGCACCACTTGGGGATAGAAAGAAATGAAAACCTTCAAGAAACTAGTGTCAACCAGTCAATCTTTGTAAAGTTTAAAGTCGTTTTTATTTGTCGTTTGTGACAAGTGCCTTGGAATTCTTATTCAAGCTTGTTTTCTCAGTAATGGATTAAAAAGCGTACTGTACCTGTGAAATTGTGATAGATTGCCTGGAGCACAGGAGGACACTATAGGAACAAGGACAGAGGCTTGTTAAGTGACTGGAGAACCCCCAATGTTATGGCCATTAGGAGGAAGTATCTGTCACGATTGTAGAGGATGTCTCAGAAGCAGATTCTCCAGACTACCAGTCTTAGTAAGACACCATGGAGGCTCTAGCAAGAGCTTTTATGGATTCATTAAGGCCAAAAAGTGGCATCTGAAGTGTCCCACATGGGGCAACATTTAGGAACAAAAGAAATTTGACAAACAAGAGGTCCATCAAGATCTTTTGTTTAATTAGTAGCTAAGCTGTCCCAAAATCTCATCCAGATGCTTCTTAAACATTGTCAAGGTTTCTGCTTCAACTACGTGCCTCAATATTTGTTCCAGAGTTCCACGACTCTTTGCGTAAAGAAGTGTTTCCTGACTTCAGTCCTAGATGTGCTTCCCCTTAATTTCCACTGATGTCCTTGAGCATGTGAAGAATTCTGCAGAATCTATTTTATCAATGCTTCTGAGAATTTTAAAGACCTGGATTAGGACCCCATGCAGTCTCCTCTGCTCAGGAGTAAACAGGTTTAATTCTCCAAGTCTGTCAGAGGTAGGACATGCCCTTAGTTCTGGGATGGTCCTGGTTGCTCTCCTCTGCACAGCTTCAACTGCTGCTATGTCTGTCTTGTGATGTGGTGACCAGAACTGCACACAGTACTCCAGTGACATTAAGTTTAAGAGCATCTGCAGCTATGCGTGGGGTGGGTCTTCACATTCATCCATCCATCCATCCATCCATTTCCCAACCCACTGAATCCGAACACAGGGTCACGGGGGGTCTGCTGGAGCCAATCCCAGCCAACACAGGGCACAAGGCAGGAACTAATCCTGGGCAGGGTGCCAACCCACCGCAGGACACACACAAACACACCCACACACCAAGCACACACTAGGGCCAATTTAGAATTGCCAATCCACCTAACGTGCATGTCTTTGGACTGTGGGAGGAAACCGGAGCGCCCGGAGGAAACCCACGCAGACACGGGGAGAACATGCAAACTCCACGCAGGGAGGACCCGGGAAGCGAACCCAGGTCCCCAGGTCTCCCAACTGCGAGGCAGCAGCGCTACCCACTGCGCCACCGTGCCACCCGGGTCTTCACATTTCAACCTCAAAATTGGCTTAGTCCTATACATATGTGTATGCACATGGCCAATACTACATTCACCAGGACTCAGTTGTCATCTCCTCTACACTTGCGAACTTTGGATTGAAGATTTTAAATAACCGCGCAGGGTAAGACCCGAGCAATGGTCGGCAGCCATCATCCAGTGCTTTTTGTCAGTGTGGGGAAAATAATTCAGTTTTGATTTAGTTAATAACAATTCTTTTTTTCTCTAAACATTTTGTGAGAATATATTGTTCAATTTGAAGTACACTGTCCCTGCATATTTTTCAACGTTGTTATCAACTTGTGACAGAGACAGCGGTCAGCTGATATTTAGCCTTCTTGCCCAGATGTCATTCCAAATGAATGGTGATTTGTTGAGAATAGAAAATATCTATTTTACCTTCTAGCTGGTGCAAATGTGGTCTCAATCGTGCATTATTTAGTCCAAGCACAGCATTCCTAGATTTATATTCAATAGTTTTTACAATATAAACTAACATTTTATTTGCCTGCACATTGCACAGATGATGAGAATGTTGTGTCAACATCAACCCCTAAATCCTTTTCAGAGATTGCTTCGTTCAGGACAGTGTCTCTCATCTTGTATTTGTAATTGATATTCCTTTTGCCCATGTGTAGCACTTTACACTTTTCTTCATTAAAATGCATTTTCGAAATGATCGCACAGCTCTATCCAATTTGTTTTGACTTGTTTATGCTGCCTCCTCAGTGTCTGCCATTCCTCCAATTTTAGCTTCACCTGTGAATTTCACAAGTTTATTAACTATAAACTACTGGAATCAATGTCATTAATATAAATCAGAAAAAGTAATTGACCTATGGCAGAACCCCTGAGGGACTCCACTGATGACCAGCACATAGGTATTTGGATCAAACATATTGAAGCGATTCTTTCCTTTTTGTGGTGTATTTAAGCAAGTAGCCTTAATGGAGGGCCTGCTGGCAGTTCAACACTCATCAGATCTGTTTCTTTTTTCTCCATGTTTCTTATGCAGATCCTTCTGTCCCAAATGTTCAAGTGACACGTCTGACTTTGGTGTGTAATGTGGCCCCTGGACCTATTACGATGGACCTAACAGGTAAAATCTGGTACATGTGATTCCCAGTTCATCTCACATTAAGCATCATTAGATTGTCAGCTTTGCTTATTTTGTTTTTTTTTTTTTTTTATTTGGGACATCATTGAAAGCACCCAGAAGCACAGTGGTCAGCTCTGAGTTCTGAGTGTTTGAATCCTGTCCGTGTCACCATTTTTTTTCTATCTTTGAACTGCCTTTCCCAAGGTTTCTTCCATTTTTCCCTACAAGGTTTTTTTGGGAGTTTTTCCTTGTCTTCTTAGAGAGTCAAGGCTGGGGGGCTGTCAAGAGGCAGGGCCTGTTAAAGCCCATTGCGGCACTTCCTGTGTGATTTTGGGCTATACAAAAATAAACTGTATTGTATTGTATTGTATGTATGTGCTGTTTTATTACGTTTGGGTACTCAAGTTTTGTTTTGTTGCGATATCCCAAAGATGTGCATGCCAAGATAATTGGCAGCTCTGTTTTACTGCACTCCATCAAAGGCTTATTCCTAATTCCTCAGTTTGTGTTTCAAGCCATAAGCCAAAACAGCCTTGTAATGCAGACAGGCTGTGGGGTATCACACGTCATTGATTATGTTGAATGTCTGGACCGATACAAGCACCGATACAAAATTCGTTGAATGTTTCCTGGATTCTTTGAAGAACGTTTCAAAGCCTTGACGTTCCACGTGACGGCACTTGATTTCTCTTTTGGCGTCTCTATTGGGTCATTTTTGCTTAGGATTGCCTTTTAGGCAACTCTTTTTTTTGCCTATTGCTGTTCTTTTGAGTATTTTGCTTGCATTTTTCTATTCTATCAATAAATGGTTCATTAGAAAAAGATTGTGGCCTTTTTTTGTGTATAAGCAGAAAGATCAATGGTCATCTTTTTTTTGTGGGGCTTTAGGCCAGATTTTGGGACATTTTAAGTTTGTTTTTGAGAATAAAATCCCTTTTGAGGCTGCAAAGCCTGAGGAAGGCCACTGGAGATGGGATTAAGACTCATTGGGGTGAAGTGTTTTCTAGGCAGGGCAAGAGAGGCCTGACCTAGCCAGTAAAGATTTTAATAGTATATGGAGGCCTCACACCTTTTTGACATGTCTGGGATTCCCATCCACAACAAATGCCATCAAACTGCTAAAAGCAATGGCACAAAAATGAAAAAAGGGGAACAAAGAAGGCAACTTTGAAGGGAATGGCCAATGCTGTGCCAAGGCGTTAGAAGTGCATGTTACCCAACAGATGCCATGGGTGCTAGGAGAAAGTTGGGAGAGTGTAGCACATGTGCCCAGTTTAAGAGAGCAGGACTCTTGCTACCCATGCAAACTGTAAAGACTTGGCCAGAAATGGCCTCGGGATGAGGTTTATAAGGTCACTTTGAGCCCATAAACTCCCAAAGTCTAGAGATGGAGAGGTGAATTTAGACAGAGAGATTGAAGAAGGTAGAGACAGGTGGCAACTTTGGGAATACTTTGTACTACATTAGTGGGCAAGTGAAAAAAAACTCCTCCATGTAGAACGTAATAGATTGGGGTCAATAGCTAGTACAGTTAGGCCCACAGGGATTACATTGCTTGTCGCTTTCTACTCTATTTGTCTTTATGCGTTCCACTCATTGTTCCTCCCTTATGTCATTTGTGAAAAAAAACAAATATATGTTGGCCTCCTTCGCATCATTCAGGGTTAACAGGTCAATATAATACAGGAGGAAAATACTGCACATTTGGCCCTTCAAGCACTGGTTTCTGTTTTCTTTTTGTTGCTTGTTAGATATTCTGTAGCTTCCCTTGACTCTGCATTTGATAAGTTGGTTTTCAAAACAACCGAGTGGCTAGAAGACATGTAATTCATTCTGCATATATTGGCTGAAGCATTTTTAGACCAACAAATCTACATACAGTATACATAAACATGCCCTTCCACCTGATAGTCTTTCTCTTCACATTTTGCTTCCATGATGCTAGCTCTCAGCCCATCTGACCAGTCTGGGTGCAACAATACTTTCTAAATAGCTGACTTTGGCCACTGTGCCTCTGGGCCGGCGCAAAGAGTTATCCCACTAGATCTCCAGCAATAAGCGGTCTGCTGACATTAGGCTTAAGAGCACCTGCAAATATGGGTGGGGTGGTTCTTCACATTTCAACCTCAAAATTGGCTTAGTCCTATACATTTGTGTGTGCACATGGCCAATATTACATTCACTAGGACTCATGATTGTCATCTCCTCTACACTTGTGAACTTTGGATTGAAGATTTTAAATAACAGTGCAGGTTGCGTCCCAAGCAATGGTCGGCAGCCATCATCCAGTGCTTTTTGCCAGTATGGACTTGAGAGTGGGAAATAAACTCAAATTTGATTTAGTTACTGACAATTCTTTTTTTCTCTAAACATTTGGTGACAATATATTAAGTTCAATTTGAAGTATGCTGTCCCTGCATATTTTTCAACATTGTTATCAACTTGTGACAGAGACAGCGGCCAACTGATATTTATCGTTCTTGCCCAGAAGCCATTCCAAATGAATGCATTTGGTGAGAACAGGAAATATCTGTTTTCCCTTCTAGCTGGTGTATCCCGAATCATTGCTTTTTCTTTTTCTATTATGCATCCAATTATGCTGTATCAAGCTGTCAGGAGATAAAGGCTGAACAAAGAGTGAAGAGCAATTAATGAAATCTCCCAGGGGTTTGTTCTTTTTTTTTATCTATCTTTTCAAACACGATAGCTTGACAGGTTTTTGCATTTTTTTCCCTCCACTTCAAAGTCTCACATTTTGGTTTTGTGCACACTCATGTACTCAGATGTGTGGCTATTATCTTGATTTTTTTCCAAGTTTGCTCACATTGCTTGAGAGCTGTAATGTGTAAGTTCTGCAAAAATGCATAACAAGCAAAAATGATAATGGTGCAGAATAAAACAATGGAATAGTGATGTACTGTATATTAGCCAGTGTTCCCTCACTATATTTGAGACTCGATGGCAACCCTTCAGCCCCCAGTCCACCAACACTGTGTAGAGCTGCCATGCCCACTTTCCTCTGTATTTGTGTGTGTGAACATCTCTTCATTGGTGCACCCTCCCTCGAGTGCATTCTCATAAAGCCTGCTCCTCACACTTTGTCATTATTTTCGAGGTGCCTTTCTCATCTCCTGTCTGGTTTTATACCTGCTGTCTTTGAAGGCAACTCTCCCAGTGTGCCTCATACGCCTTTAGGCTACTCCTCACGCGACTCTCACTCACACTCCCTCTTGTGTTGTGTTACCAAAGCCAAATTGACCAATCCGATTCCTCAGGAGGACTGAATACACAGATCTCAGTTTTTGGATTTCGTAATTTCTAGTATATCTGCTATAGTTGTGCTTGAAAGTTTGTGAACCCTTTAGAATTGTCTATATTTCTGCATAAATATGACCTAAAACATCATCAGATTTTCACTCAAGTCCTAAAAGTAGATAAAGAGAAACCAGTTAAACAAATGAGACAAAAATATTATACTTGGTCATTTATTTATTAAGGAAAATGATCGAATATTACATATTTGTGAGTGGCAAAAGTATGTGAACCTCTAGGATTAGCAGTTAGTTTGAAGGTGAAATTCGAGTCAGGTGTTTTCAATCAGTGGGATGACAATCAGGTGTGAGTAGGCACCCTGTGTTATTTAAAGAACAGGGATCTATCAAAGTCTGCTCTTCACAACACATGTTTGTGGAAGTGGATCATGGCATTAACAAAGGAGATTTATGAAGACCTCCGAAAAAGAGTTGTTGATGCTCATCAGGCTGGAAAAGGTTACAAAACCATCTCTAAAGAGTTTGGACTCCGCCAATCCACAGTCAGACAGATTGTGTACAAATGGAGGAAATTCAAGACCATTGCTACCCTCCCCAGGAGTGGTCGACCAACAAAGATCACTCCAAGAGCAAGGCGTGTAATAGTCGGCGAGGTCACAAAGGACCCCAGGGTAACTTCTGAGCAACTGAAGGCCTCTCTCACATTGGCTAATGTTCATATTCATGAGTCCACCATCAGGAGAACACTGAACAACAATGGTGTGCATGGCAGGGTTGCAAGGAGAAAGCCACTGCTCTCCAAAAAAAAACATTGCTGCTCGTCTGTAGTTTGCTAAAGATCACGTGGACAAAACAGAAGGCTATTGGAAGAATGTTTTGTGGACGGATGAGACCAAAATAGAACTTTTTGGTTTAAATGAAAAGTGTTATCCATATTACTAACCGAGAATGGTAAACCGGATGGCATGGACACAGGTACACGGCGATGGGACCATGAGACGTACTACGCAGGCGCGTACAGCACACGTCTCATAAACCGCAAGCGAAGTCGTATCCACCGCGCACAAAGGAGTCACGGCCCAAAAACGAAAGGGCTCAACTGACGTGAATGAGAAATGAAGCAACAACGCGCCCATAGCTAACGACTAACGACACAGCCACACAAAAAAGAGGATTCTGCGCTGCAGCCCAGATTCAAACGGAAGAGGCTACGGAGGCCCCACAGGTCCACAAAGATAGTACGGAAGGCGCTGAAAAACGAAAGGTGAAGGCGCCTACATAGCATAGTGAAACCCGACATAGTACGAAAGGCGCAGGTGTCACCGCCATATTGTGTGTGGCACTACTGCGGAGTGAGGTTAGGAATAATGTGCTGCTTGGGATTGTACAAACCGCTGAACGCTTTACACCAAATTCAAACACAATACAGCTCAATGATACAAATACGAGCCCACCTGGATAAGATCAATGAACGCAGGCGCCTACAACGTACGTCTGAAACTGCGGAAGCAAAGCAGGCACGGGTTCAAAATGAACCAGCTCGACTGACGGATATACAAACATGAGCCCCGCCTGGATAAAATCAATGAACGCAGGCGCCTACAACGTGCGTCTGAAAAGCCGCGGGCACGGCTCCAAAACGAACAAGCTTGACTAAGGTATTTCAGGATACCCAATGCCGGGGGTAGGCGAGCGAAGCAAGCAGGGGGCAGAGCCCCCTTGTGTTTGGAGAAAGGAAACCTTTGCATTCCAGCATAAGAACCATATCCCATCTGTGAAACATGGTGGTGGTAGTATCATGGTTTGGGCCTGTTTTGCTGCAAAGGGGGGTCACACCAGGTACTGAAAGCAAAGGTTCACATACTTTTGCCACTCACAAATATGTAATATTTGATCATCTTCCTTAATAAATAAATGAACAAGTATAATATTTTTGTCTCATTTGTTTAACTGGTTTCTCTTTATTTACTTTTAGGACTTGAGTGAAAATCTGATGATGTTTTAGGTCATATTTATGCAGAAATATAGACAATTCTAAAGGGTTCACAAACTTTCAAGCACAACTGTATATAATAAAACACTTTTTTTTTTCTTTTTTTTTTTTTGTACGGTTACTAAAGACGAATGTAGAACAACTGGTGTACAATACTGTAATGTCAACCAGTACTGAAATATCACTTAAGTAATTGATGGAGGATGAGTTGCAATTCGTGCAAATCATTTTGCATATAATGAATCTATTTTGCCATTTTCCTTTCCCTTGTTCTAATGCATAATGATGTCCTTAGAACTAATGGCAGTGGTTCTTAAACTAAGTCACTGATATGTTTGGTAGGGTTGCCACATGATTGTGTAGTAAAATTAGTCAAGTTTGTCCAGGTGTGAATTTTGGGCCAAGTGGTATACCACCCTCTACTGTATTTGCAATTTTATTTTTGCAGTAGTATGTAGTTTAAGATGTAGCCTATCCACAACACTGCTGACACCTCACAAAATGCTTTCATTTCAGTCAGTCATTTTGTAACCCATCCAGTCCTAAAGAGGGCCGCGGGGAATACTGGAGCATATTCCAGCATATTCCAACTAACATATGGAGCAAGACAGGAACAAACCCTGAACAGGCACTAGTACATCACAGAGCAAACACACACACACACATCCTAACCACAAACTAAGACCAGTTTAGTATGGCCAATACACCTAACTTGCATGTGTCTGGATTATGGGAGGAAACTGAAGCACCCAGAGGAAACCCATGCAGACACGGGGAGAACATCCAAGCTCCACACGGGGAGGACCCGGGCCACGAACCAAGGTCTCCTTATTGCGAGGCAGCAGTGCTACCACTATGCCTCCGTGCTGCTTTTATTTCAGTAGTACAAAAATTTAATTCATATTTCTCATGACACCAGCCTGAGAAACCGTCAAACTGTGATGACTGACAAGCAAAGGCACATATGAGAGAGGGGAACAACAGGCAAGCTTGTGAAGTGAAGGGACTGCAGTGCTAGTTGGAAATGTTGTAAGGAAAATAATGGATTAGGCACAAGGATGTGACAATCTTTAAGGTGTTGTGTGGTAAACAGTATGGTGGAGATATACAGCATATAGAAGTGGGACTATTTTATTCAAAATGAAGTTTTCAGTGGTCATACACCACTGGTTGGGGCCTCATCAAATGTTTGCTGTTATTAAACATCGAATACAGCAAATACATCAAATCTCCAGTTAATCTGTAACAGAAGTGCAAAGAAAATGTATTATGCCTCGGTAAAGACAAATTACTTCTCTTAGCAATTGACTATTGGTTATAAAAATTTTAACCAATTGATAGTGTAAAGAATGTGTTTGTTGGACCATAGAGAATTGTAAGAACAGACTAAAATATGATAAAAGTGTGAGAGGCAGTAGAGAGGACTTCAACATTGAGCACGATGCTAACTGGCAACCGAACATTTCAAACTGGACTGTTCGCCAGGTTATTCATCAAGATTTCTCCAGTATAAAATACAAATAGCGCATTAATATTTTAGGAATAATTCAGCTACATGATTCAATCATTTTTACTCCGTTTATCAAATTGTTAATTGAAGACTGGGATATGCTGAACAATTTGCAAACTCATTTAGAAGAATGAATTAATAAATGTCATTTACTTACCTTGCCTTAAATAATTTTTTGTAGTATTTAATAATAATTTTTACCTACTTTATTCCTTATCTGGTGCCATAAGTTAAGTGACCATCCATTCAGAAATGATCACATCCCCACCCTGAACTCTTTATAAAGAAATTATTGATTTTTCTCAGCTTTACTAAATATTACACTAAGCATTTGCACCAGCAGTGATATAGCTCGTGAACTTATTTCTTGTTTTTAATAATAATTACATTTTTATAAACAATGTTTGCTTTCCACTTTTCTCTTTTAATAATATTCATGTGAGAAATATTCATTTTTTTATTTGCCTTTGCATAGATTAGAAGTCATTACAGTAACAATCCTGTCCTTGGGTCCCAGTTTGGTATCCGTTTCCACATTTGGGTCCTCACACTAAATAGTTTAAGAACCCTGACTTATGATACCACAATGGCACCAGTCAATGTTTTTTTCTCCCTGCAGGAGACCTTGAAGCTTTGAAGAAGGAGAACTTTGTGTTAAAGGAGGGGGTTGAGTACAGAGTGAAAATCCACTTCAAGGTTAGTGCTGGTGCTTGATGTTCATCCATTATTCAGTTATGCTGATATGTTAGAAGTTATCAATGATATTATGAAAATTTGAATTTTGATGGGAGCACCAAGAAGAAATTATGAAAAAATTCTCAGAAGTGTCAGGTACAATGCAAGAAAAAAAGCTTTTGGATAAGATGTCACTCCATATAATGCCTGACAAATACAGGGCTATTCAAAATGAAACAGCAGATTTCAAAAATGTATTTCAAACAAACTATAGAAGACAAACACATTCTGCACATCACTGTATAAAGGAAAGTTCAAACTTTGGTCCTATGGTCCTTGAGGTTGCATGCACTCAACATGAGCACCATGTGTAGCGCGACAAACATCAAAATGGTAGACCATTTCTTGCCACACATTAGTCAACTGGTCCCTAGGTACTGAATTCACAGCTTCCTCAATTCAATGTCGCAAATCTTGAAGATTAGCGGGCAAAGGTGGAACAAACACCCTTTCTTTAATGTACCCCCACAGATAAAAATCGCAGGGGGTAAAGTCTGGAGACCTGGGAGGCCATAGACGGTGAGCAAGATCTTGTTGTCCACCTCTTCCAATCCATCGTCCTGGAATGGTGTTGTTCAGGTAACGCCGGACCACCAAGTGGAAATGCTACTACAGTAATCCCTCCTCCATCGCGGGGGTTGCGTTCCAGAGCCACCCGCGAAATAAGAAAATCCGCGAAGTAGAAACCATATGTTTATATGGTTATTTTTATATTGTCATGCTTGGGTCACAGATTTGCGCAGAAACACAGGAGGTTGTAGAGAGACAGGAACATTATTCAAACACTGCAAACAAACATTTGTCTCTTTTTCAAAAGTTTAAACTGTGCTCCATGACAAGACAGAGATGACAGTTCTGTCTCACAATTAAAAGAATGCAAACATATCTACCTCTTCAAAGGAGTGCGTGTCAGGAGAGAGAGAGAGAGAACAAAGCAAGCGGTCAAAAATCAATAGGGCTGTTTGGCTTTTAAGTATGTGAAGCACCGCCAGTACAAAGCTGTTGAAGGCGGCAGCTCACACCCCCTCTGTCAGGAGCAGAGAGAGAGAGAGAGAGAGAAACAAACAGTCAAAAATCAATACGTGCCCTTTGAGCTTTTAAGTATGCGAAGCACCGTGCAGCATGTCGCTTCAGGAAGCAGCTGTACACAGAAGGTAGCAACGTGAAGATAATCTTTCAGCATTTTTAGACGAGCGTCCCTATCGTCTAGGTGTGCGAACAGCCCCCCTGCTCACACCCTCCTACGTCAGCGCAAGAGAGAGAGAAAGTAAGTTAGGTAGCTTCTCAGCCATCTGCCAATAGCGTCCCTTGTATGAAATCAACTGGGCAAACCAACTGAGGAAGCATGTACCAGAAATTAAACGACCCATTGTCCGCAGAAACCCACGAAGCAGCGAACAATCCGCGATATATATTTAAATATGCTTACATATAAAATCCGCGATGGAGTGAAGCCGCGAACGGCGAAGCGCGATATAGCGAGGGATCACTGTATGCTATAAACAAGAAACAGCACTCGATGACATTAACTGGTACTTTTGGGCAGGCTTTTAAACTTTGAACTTCCTCTATCCAGTGATGTGCAGAATGTGTTTCTGTCTTATATAGTTTTTGAACTAAATTTTTGAAATCTGCTCTTTCATTTTGAATAGCCCTCTATATTGATGGGGAATGTTTGGTTGGCAGAGAGAAAAGAAGGATGTGAGGTGGGTGGCATGGCTGGAACAAAGCTAAATGTGAAAAAAGGCATCAGTATTAACATTATGTGATCCTCTCTCTTTTATGCCACAAAGAGCCCCATAAGGAATTTGAGTAGCTTCTGTTCAGCACCCAAGTTGTTTTTTTTTTTTTTTTTTTTTAAAGGGATTTCCTAGGAGGTGTTGTAGTGCCAGCTGAGACCACTAGGTGGGAGCAACCTAAGGAAAATTCAAATGTTTTAATGTGACCACAACCTGCCAGGCTTCATGACTTGCCTATAATTAATCAGTAAGACTGAATAAAAAATAGCATAAAATATAGACAATTGACCTCAAACTTGGAAGTCTATTTGGAACAGATTCACAGGAAATGTGGGAATATACTGGAAGCTGTGGTTACAAATGCATACCTGGTATAGCATGAGGCCTGTCTTCGAAAACTGACTCAATGGTGCGCTTTGAGTGTTTCCATCCAATTTTAGGTGCTTTTGGCATGAAATGTTTCACCACAATTTTATTTTATATTGATCGACCATCTTAACCTTAGTACCAATAATCTTAAAGTTTAAGCCAGATGACATTTAGGCTGTTTCTATAGGTTGTGCACAAACAAAGCACCTTCAATCCAGAGGAAAATCTATTAAAGAAGTGTTTCTCAACGTTTCTGCCCCACTTCCCATTTAAATGATGTAAATGTCTTTGCGACCTGCCAATGTCTCAATCCCACACCCATAATGGAGAATTGAGCACAAACATCAGAGAGAAGTGAGGATTTCCACCTTGGTCAATAGAGCAAAGATCAGTGTCACGTTGCAGTGGTCCATGTTGGTGAATTGAGTGTGATTGTCAGAGCGGACTGAGAAAATCAAGTGCTATCGTTGGTGCAGAGGCCTTACATGGCACACTACCATTGTAGCTGTAGCAACTCGCAACTCAGGTGTCAACCTGCAACCCAAACGTGGGTTGTGACCCAGTGTTTGAGAAACACTGCAATAAAGTCAACAGTGGGTCAAAACTGACCTAAAGGACATGGCAGTGTCCAAAAATGTGTAGCAGTTGTACAAAATTGCAACATTTGAAAATGTTTTTCTGCTTGTAACTTTAGGTCTCTTTACTAACACCCCTCATATTTCTGAGCTGTAACAATGCTTTTTATGATGTTTGTATGAGTTTTGAGCAAACAAACCGTCTTAAATAAAGAATAAAGCATATGATGGGTCAAAACTGACCCAAAGGACATGGTAATTTTCAATGTATGTAGCAGTTATACAAAAATATAACAGTTTGTAACATTTTAGCTTTTTGTAAAGTGTAGGCTTAAACTAAAAGAGCCTTAACATTTCTCGGGCAAAAAGATTAATTTCTGAATGTTATTCTACAGTATGTGGTGAACTAACAAAATGCCTTAAATGTAAAATAAGATCCAATAATGCCAATGATGGGTGAAAACTGACCAAGAGAACATTGTATCCTCCTATATAATCTGTATTTTGAGTTGTAACAATGGCAAAGCACATGCCAAATAACGTGACAATTTGTTTAGTCATTTTCATGTGAGCGAACAATTTTATTTATATATATATATATATATATATATATATATATATATATATATATATATATATATATATATATATATATATATATATATATACTAGTGAGCCCACGATTCGCCAGCGAATTGGAAATCCTTGAATGGCAATCAGTTTCTGTTCTGTCCGATATCTGGATGGATGACATCATGGAGGGTGGGTGCGTCTGGGGAAATGTCATTTAACTACATAAGCATATCTGTAGTAAAGTGGTCTCGTTGTGTGGAGACGTGATTCTGTTGCCTGTGCTGACACCGACTGCTGGCAGAGTCTTGCACAGCAAGTTCAGTTCACAGGTTGTGGTGTTCGTGTGCCAGCCACTGAGTGTGGGAAGCCGCTGGGTTAGAGTCTGTGACCGTTATGTGATCTATATTACTGGCACAGTGGATTAGAGCAAGTGTAGCTCACAGGTTGTGTTGTTTGTGCGCCACGTACTGACTCTGGGAAGCCGCTGCGTTTGACTCTGGGGCAGGCGCCACGGCGCTTTATGTTGTGTTATTTGGGCGCCACCTACTGACTCCGGGAAGCCACCGCGGTTTGGGAGGTCGCTGCGTTTGATTCTGGGGCGGGCACCACAGCGTTTTGGGACGCCGTTGCGTTCGACTCTGGACTCTGTGGCGGGCTCGTTGCAGTGCGGCAGTGCGCGTGACATCTGGTTTACAACCTTCTCGTTTCTGTGTTTTCTGTGCAGTGCGGCAGTGCGTGTGCGCCTCTATGCACCCAGCGCCCATATCCGGTTTACAACCTTCAGTTAGTAAGATGGATATATATATATAATATATAATCTAGTGAGAGGTCCCCGAACACCAGCACTTTATAAAACATATGCGTTTATTTAGTATAAAGTCCACACAGTGCTCCCGCACCAAACACCCCTGTCCACAGGCTTCTCTAATGTCCGTGGGCCGCTTTTCTTCCACCTGTCACTGGAGCTTCTTCCTGCTCCAGCTCCTGACTCTAGCTCCTCTACTGTAGGAAGGCGGCCCCCTTTATAGTCACCCGGACGTGCTCCAGGTGCTCGCTGATGCTCTTCCAGCAGCACTTCCTGATGTGGCGGAAGTGCCGCATAAGCACCCAGAAGCACTCTGGGCGTTGCTGGAAAGTCCTTCCTCCACGTTCCTGGGTGTGGTGGAAGTGCAGATCTCCTGGGCTCCACACTGTTTGGGGCGCCCCCTGGTGGTGGCCACGGGCCACAATGGGTTTGAGCCTCCTCGCTCCATCCCCGTGGTCCTCGCACACTAATAAATGTCTGTCTGTCTGTTGAGAGATATAGAGAGAGATTTCTGACCAGCATATATTAATTCTTTGCAATTTTAGGAAGCATATTTTACCATATCTAGTGATCTGATTTTTGACCCCCATTTGTTTCATGGCACCATCTTATATATAAACATCTACGCGTGGAAGTGTGTGTGTGTGTCTGTCTGTCCGGGCTGGAAGTGAGAGGTAGAGTCGGGGTAAGGGCTCCACCTCCGAGGAAACAAGCTCACTTAGCCGCTAATATACAAGCGAGGCCAGCACATCAGCAAAACGAAACCTCCGAAGAAAGACAAAGTCGCTTAGCTTCTAATGCACAAGCGATGCGAACACGTTGGCAAAACGAATCCTCCTAGGGGAGAGACGCCCAGAGTAGTTCCTTTCAGTTACCTGACATCTCTACATTTTAATTTTTTTTCTGACAATTTCAATAGTTTCTAGGACCCTGGGCTTTTTAGAGCATGGGCTTATACAGCTAGTTTGTATTATAAGCCAATAATGTCATCTGCATATATAAATATGTTGCTATGCCATGATTGCTACTACAGTGTAGATTATGCATGAACCGATGTGTGTCCTCGCAGGTAGCATGCTCCATGAAAGCTGACAATGACACAGTATCAGGACCTTGAATAGTGTTAATGAAACCCCTTCACTCCATTTTTTGCTTTGTTAATGAACAGTGATGAGTGACGATACTCACACAAAAATTTAATCTGTAGTGAAATTTTAGAGTTTTAACTAACAACAAAATTCATGAAACAAACTGTATTTTGCTTCTAGTGAAATTTATACCATTGACACAAGAAAGGCATTTAGATAGATAGATAGATAGATAGATACTTTATTAATCCCAATGGGAAATTCAGTTATTGTCTGGAAGTATTTCACTGCATTAACTCTGTGTGTCTCTACATGTCATTTAGATAAAGATCGCTACTGAGAAAAACAAAAATAAATCAACAGAGTCCTTTCCTTTCACGTGTAGGTGTTTTATTGAGCCCCATGACATGCTCTGTTAGTATGATCTCCACTTTCAAGACTGAAGTGTTTTATTCGTCACACACACAGTTATACAGGTACTTATGCAGTGAAATGAAAATCTCTGTGGGATTGTAATCCTAAAGATGCAACAGAGACAGAAAAGACACTTAAAGCTCCTGGGCACTTACAGAGTGTGCATCATCAACCTCTTCTATGGAAAACAAGAAAAGCAACGGGTGGCTGCTGTCTAATGGCACTTGGAAGTGGTGGAGGAGCAGGCTCCATTCCTCTGGTGTATTCGATGCGTCTTTGTATGGAAAATATTCAGCATGTCATGTTTATATACAGTATAAAAAAAAACGCACTGTGTTTCATTGCAGTATTGTGAAGCAGAAGCATAAATAGAACTGATTTTACCAATGTGCTGCAGATTTACATGTATTACGATGCTGCAGAAAAGAACACAAGAAATCACAGAAGTGTAGATGTGGCTTGAGGGAGTGATATTCAATGTCTTCTACCCCAAAAAACATTTGAAATCACCCAAAAATCTCTCTTTAGCGACCCTCACGTTTCACAATATTGAAATTAAATGCAAAATCATTTTTGGTTTGAATTTAAAAAAAAAAAAACTGTATGAAATCAAAACTTACACATTTCACTCATCACTATGGAAAAGTGGAAAAAAATTAAGAAATAAAAATTTTTTGTTATGTTTGCTCTTAACGTGAGGGACCTTGAGCTCTGGATTCAGTAGGAAATTCTAATGCAGGAAAGTTGTATGCTGTGTCTGTCTGGTTGCTGTATTGTCTTGGCCGGCATTGTGCATGTTTTAAGACCCCTTTCCTAAGCTTTAACTTTTGAATTTGAAATTTGCCTTTTTTTATGACTTGCAATTTGTTTTTAAGCAAATATTCCCCCCTTGCTGCTTAGCCACCTGGAGACTGAAAAGCTATAATTTTTTTCCCATCACAGGAGTTTGGATATTTATGAAAATGGAATGCATACATAATTTAGCCTAAATCTCTAATTTTACTTCTAATTTTTGTATTTATTCCCAAATCAGGTTAACAAGGAGATTGTTTCTGGTTTGAAATATGTCCATCACACATATAGAAAAGGACTTAGAGGTAAGAAATATTGACATTATTCTAATAAACAAATAGATGTCTTCAACGTCTGTATGGTAAACTGTTAAAACTTGCTCAGTTTTTATGATGGCCTTTTACATGACACAGAAAAGGGTTTGTTATCCCTTGCCAACATGTTTACAGAGGATTTGGAGAATATTCAGGCCCCTTTCCTTTCTTCACACTTTGTGTTGTAGATTTATTTTAAATTAATAAATGTGTTTGTTTTGTCCACCAGTCTACACTAAATGACCCATAATGACAAAGTGAAAACATGTTTTCAGAAACATTTTATTAAAAGTAAAAACTGAACTCTCTTATTCATACAAGTATTCAGACCCTTTCCCATAGTTCTTTTCAATTGTCCTTGACGTGTTGAGAACTTACCTGAAGCAAACTGAATTGATTGGGTGTCTTTTAGAAAGGCACACACTCCTGTGTATGGGGGGTCCTACAATTCACACTGTATGCCAGGATGAAAACCAAATTATGAAGTCCAAGGAGAACTTTCTGTAGACCTCCACAACCAAATTGTGGTGAGGTATAGATCAGGGCAAGGGGATAAAACCATTTCTAAAGCTTTGAGTGTTCCCGGGAGCACAGTGACCTCAATAATTGTGAAATAGAAGACGTCTGGAATTATCAGCAGTAGAGCCGCCTATCTGACCAGACTTGAGTAATTGGCCATGAGTGACATTTGTCAGAAAGGTGACCAAGGACCCTATGGTTACTCTAACAGAACTCCAGGGGTCATCTGCTGAGATGGGAGAACATGTCAGAAGGACAGCCATTTCAGTAGCAATCCATCAATCTGGCATTTTATGGCAGAGTGGCTAGACAGAAGCCACTATTGCCAAGCAGCATTTAAAGAACTCTGATAGCAAGTGGAGAGATTCCCTGGTCTGACGAGACAAAAGTTGAACTCTTTAGGCAGAACTGCAAGAACTGCATCTGGAGTAGATCAGGCACTGCTTATCACCTTCCTAAACCGAGCCCAGGTGTGAAGCATGGTGGTGACAGCATCTTTCTATTGGGGTACTTTTTAGAGGCAGAGACAGGAAGACTGGTCAGAGTTGAGGGAAGGATGAATACATTCAAATACAGAGAGGACCTTAAAAAATCTGCTCTAGAGTACACATGACTGCAGAATGGGGCAACAGTTCATCTTTTAGCTCAACAATAACCTGAAGCACACAGCCAAGACAACACTGGAGTAACTTCAGGGATGCGTTCTTGACTACCCTTGAGTTGCCTACCCAAAGCCCAGACTTCCCCAATATGACACATGCAGAGAGACCTGAAGAATGCAGTTTACAGACATTTTCCATTAAGTCTAATGGAGCTTGAGAGGATCTGCCAGGAAGAAAGGGCTAAACTGCACAAAACCAGTTCTGCAGAGCTTATAGAAACGTACCCAAGAAGAATTAAAACCCCCCACAGACCCCGTACCCTTACCTGGAAGGGAGGCCAGGATGGTGGACAGCCTCCAAAGAGTGCATGTATGTCCCCTGACATAGTGGGTGGCATCATTCCTAGGCCAGTATACCCATTCAAGTGTCTGCAAGGAATGCTGGGAATTGCAGTCCTGGAACAGTGCAGTGTTGTAGGAGCCAATACATGGAGCTGCAGGGTAGGGCTGTCCCTACTTTCTGGCACTTCCGCCGGACTTGGCATAAAATGGGCCACCTCTGTCCACCAGAGAGTCTGAGTCGAGGAAAATATGGGCAAAGCTCACCTAAGAGATGGAGAGGAGGAAAAGAAAACTGTCTTCTAGTTGTGGATTGCTGAAATAAAGAGGCCTGTGTAAGGTATTTGTAAAATAAATATTTGTTTACATTGGAACTGAGCTTGTAAAGTTGTGTCAAGGGTTTGGGGCTGTGAGACGCCCCTTACAGGTCACATATGCCGTGTCATAAAGCAGACATCACCTCAAATTGGAAACTCTGTCAGCTTCTTTTGTTAGCTAGTAGTTAAGTTGTTCAAGCAGAGCTCATCCAGCAGCAGCACTTTCATTTAGATAATGATCTCCTCCAAAGGGTTAGGTGCTCTGAACTGGTCTCCCTTGCTGTCACCTAACACATTATGTTTTTTATTTTTTTCCTCCCAGTGGATAAGGATGTGTACATGGTGGGCAGCTATGGACCACGTCCAGAAGAGCATGAGTTTTTGACCCCTGTAGAAGAAGCGCCAAAAGGCATGCTGGTGAGGGGCAGCTACCACATCAAGTCCTACTTCACAGATGATGACAAAACCGACCACCTGTCTTGGGAGTGGAACTTAAATATAAAGAAGGAGTGGAATGAGTAGTCCCAACGATGTCCGTGTTGGGATGGGAGAATTGTAAAAAAAAAAATAGAAAATTACCAGAAAGGAAAAACACAAAATGAGCAAAAAGTGTAAAATCTATAGCGAGTTGGAGTCCTTAAATAACTCCATTTTCATTTGGCTTTACCATGACTGAGGAAAGTGCAATCAATCAGCCCAAAAAAAAAAACAAACAAAAACACAAGTTGAGCCTTCTTCAGTGTGTCCTCATATTTTGAAGGCAAGTGTCCAAATGTTCAAGTAAAAAATTGACAGATTCATTTTCCCAAGCAGATCTTCCAACGCAGAGTCCAGAATGTTGATCAGTTTGCTATATTGTCATGTTAAGGGATTCTGCTATTTCCCACCCTTTGGGTTGGGAAAATGGAGAGAGATGTTACTCACAAAATGTGGGGTGGGATAAAAAAGAGAAATGGGGATCAAGACTGGGAGGTTGTTATTATGAAAAACTGGACAGAAAGTCGTCGTCACCTGCATTTTTAAAAAAACTAATTTACTGGGAAAATGCCTAATCTTTTACTTGAACATCTCTCAGTCAGTGTATCTTGCCTTGCTGCTTATTTTAAAGTCCAATAGCTTGAATAAACATTGCTTTTTTGATGTTGTTTCCTCTGTCTGAATCTACATGTTAAACCCTTACTTTGCAACATTTCTGATCGAGTCTCATTTTCTGTATGAGGTTTAGGGGAGAAGTCATAATTTTGTTCTTTGTACAGAAGTCATTTTAATCTCTTCAAATGAGAATACACAACTGAGGACAACTCCTTAAAAAGTGTGTAGTGAAGTGTGTAGCAAACTAAATCCTGTACTGTAAAGACTAAACCCATAGGGGGCTTCCTCCTAAAACACCTGCCCTCAATTTCTCCAGTCCATGCATTTTAAACCACTGTAGGGTTGTCGGGAAGAGACTAAAACATGAAGACTTGACGCTGAGAGAAAATAAAAAAGCTGAAATTGCAGTTATCCATTCAGGAGCTCAGTAGCACAAGGTAAGTGAAACTTAATAATTAATTTGCATGTTGTAATGAGTGGAGACGGACAAACAGACACACAAGCAGACCACTGCAGCTAGTGGGCTCCAGACATTTGAGATATGGCTCTGTCTACTACGATATCTTTGTCATTTTCACTATTGCATCACTATATAACACAATAATAGCAAATTGAGTTTACATAAGCATTGTGGTCTATGGATATACAATGTGTTATAACGCTGTGGCTATTTTGTCATGGCATGCATGCATTTCCAATTAGACAGTAATGTTAAATTTCTTTAGTTAAACGTTAAGATGTGCAGATGGAAAGCCTTCATCCTGATTTTACTAGTGTCGTCAGGCAGATTGGTTGATTTGGGTGTTTTGAGTCCTGACCTCTAGGTCTCTTTGCTATCCACTTTCTTAACGGCCATTGTTTTAATGGAGAGTGACACACCGGATACTTCAAAAGCATATTTTGCAATTCGTATTTTCATAAATATAGCAGCCAATTTATTCAAGCTTATTTCAACTCCTACTCTATCATCGTAATGCTGAACAACAGAGAGCACACACAGCTCTGGCGACAATGTATCATTCATGTTTACCACTCGTCCATTGATGTCTTTGAATGCCAATGTCCAATCTGATGTTACAGAAAGGTTTTTCCCTCGCATCAGGTTATGTTTATTTTTAATGTGCTCTCTGCACACATAACACACATTTGCATGTTTAGCAGGATTATTTTAGAAGACTTTTCGACTGTAGATGGTTCATCATAATCTGAAGCTTACTGTCTATCAGGCCAGGTTAACAAGAGCACCGGTGATCTTTGCAGTTTGATATCACTGCCCCTTCTTTGAGCACCAGCCCGCCTTCATGAGGCATTGGATTGGTTTAGAAATATGACACTCGATGAGCCGTCTAATTGTTCCCACCCAGTTTTCAGTAAAATTAACTCCTTGTTGTCTCCAGACTTACATATTTATACGTCTGGCTTCAACAAGACTAATGAAGGAGCCCAAAAAGCAGTGGGGAAAACAAGACTACATGTTGTTTATTTCATGTAACATCAAGGAAACCAAAATAGTGTAGAATCGGATTCAGTAGAATTTATAATTTATCTGCCATCCTGGTGGAATCATTGCTTTACTGTGTAAACTCTTCGACTGTTCATGGGAAAAAAAGGAAGGTGATTCCAATATGAAAAAATAGACTTAAGCTGTTTCAACTTCATTGGCCTTTCCTGTTAGAAAAAAAAAGGGCAGTTAGAAGCCATGCCAGACATACTGGCCAGTCATCAGTGCCAACAGTGTTAATTATTTGCATTTTGTTAGGTTCCCTTTACTTTTTGCCCCCTCTGTTATTTTCTACCAATTGCAATTCTTAAGAAGAGCCGTTGAGGGATTTGGTTTCTCACAACAAAGTCAAATTATTAAGAAACTTTCAACCATCATAATGGCTGAAGCTGACTTTTGTGTGTGTGTGTCTTTCTGGTCTTGAATTTCATTATTTTGTTTAGAAGTAAATTATTCAGAATTACTTCTACTTTTATACTGGGCCACAATTTTTAATTGTTTTTTGATAACACAATGGTTACAAATTTCCTCATCCTGTCTTCACCACCATCGAAACCTAAAATATTCCTTATTGTGAAGTCTTCTTTAATGTGACTGTAATGTACATTTAGTTCCATTCTCCAGTCTTGAACAATTTAAGATAATTCAAAGCCAATAAAATTTTACAGCTGCCTGGTGAGCATTGCCTTTGGCTTTTGTTTTGCTAGCACGGTGCTAGGTATCGTCAACACCCTGCTTGAAAATTTCTTTTTCAGTATGCCATTTGATATCCATTTCTTAATTTGTTTATTTCACTAACATTCATACGTGTAGCTAGGCTGAACTGGTGATAACCTGGTGCTAAAAGCAGACGTCATCACAATCAGAAGCGCAGTTGATCAATGGAAAGAGTAGTTCTCCTTCTGTTCAACTGGCGAAGACAACTGAAGTCTCCACTCTGAATCTGGAAGCCCAAATTAATTTCCAGTAGCTTTGAGTGAGGATTAGGAAATGAGATGGGTCTGCCAGAGTTAATTCTTTCTAGTGACATTTGGAGGCTTGTCTAGGAGGAGTGAATGTAGCAAAGCTGAGATGGTGACAGCAGACGTTCTTGCAGTCAGAAGCTCAACTGTTCACTAGAGAAGTGGGCGATCTCCTGACTGAGGACTAGGAAATGAGATGGGTGATCCCTGAGTTAATTCTCTTTGGTGACATTTGGGGACTCATCTGGGAGGGATGAGTATGGCAAGGCTGAGATGGAGAGAGCCTGGTGCTGAAAGCAGACATCCTCAACGAAGGTCAACTGGTCACTAAATAGAAAAGAGTTCTCCCTTCAGTTTATCTGCCTAAGAGGGCCATTCTCTGCATTCTGAAGCTAGTGACCCAAATTCATGTTCAGTAGCTCACAGTGTGGGCTAGAAATTGAGATAGGCACTGCCTAAGTTAATTCCACTTTAGGGGGCCTGTCTGTGATTTGCTCCTGCAGGGAGGGGCAAGTGTAGCGAGACCGAGATGAAGAACACACGCTGTGAAAAGATGATGGCCTTCCAGTCGGAAACTGACTATAGACTTCCTTGGGCTCAAACAGATAAAATGGCAGAACTCGGTACTGTGCATGCAGCAACCCAAATTCACATCCAGCAGCTCCAAGTGAGGACATGCAGCCAAGTGGACAATCTTCTCCCTGATGACAATATGAAAATGGTCTGAATATATAAAATCTATCGATTTTATATCTAAAGGTAAAATTGCAGCTCTGTGAATATGGGTTTTGTGGTTGCATTTGTCCCTCGTTTCCCTGAATTGGATGAAGGAGTTTTGAGAAAGGGGTTAGATGAGTCGTTTTGGTTTCCTTTTTGTTTGGCTTTTCTTTAACCAGTGGTGTGGATAGATAAGACATTTTTCTGCATGTGACAAGCAGCTAACTCATCCAGTCTGACTCATCTAACTAATTAAAAAATCTGGAGATGATAGTCTTGCTTGATAGGTTACCCATCAAATGTGTGGGGGGAAAAAAGGAATTGAAATGGAAATCTTCGACAGTTAGCTATAGAACAAATTGGAATGCACATATTGGCATTACTTATAAATGACTGAGACATTTTGATTACATAAAGCAACAAGGTAGGATAATCCCCCTCAAACTCTGCCTTATACCATGTAACAGATGTACAAGTGTGGGGAAATAGCTCTTAAAATAACTACAATGATTCTATCTTTAAAAATGTCCACCGAAGAGTGCCACTGCTACTGATTTAGTTTGACAGATGATATCGATTAGTTCTATGCTTGAATCATTAAAAAGTTACACACATCGACACATTGACAGTGTCAGTCCCCCGGGAGGAATCGAAAATCAACTATTAGTTCCTCGTGATCTCTCAATAAATGTCTTCAGCAATGGAATGGCATTACTCAGACACATCCACACTACTACAGTATGTTTTCATTTAAAAACATAGATATTAACATTATCACCTTTCATCCAGACTATTCCAGCAAATAGCGGAAAACAAAGAATTTTGAAAGCTCTTTTCAGAGCCGCATACTTCTGGAAATGCTGGCTTAGCATTTTTAGTGTGATTGGTTGAAAACGTAGAGTTTTGAAATCACAGACTTTAATTGAGCTCTGATTGGTTTGCGCTTACTATGTGACCCTTTGCTAATTGGATGCTGCTTAATGCAATGTCTCATTCTCTGATTGGTCACCCTTCATTGAAGAAAGTCATATTTCAATATAGCAGACACAGAGAAGTTGATTTCCATCAGGCTGGTTGTGTTGCTTATCTGTATGCACCTAAACTGTGTTTTGTATAGTTTGAATGCTTCATACATGCACAGAAAGCAAATAACTTTCTGATCACTACAGTTTTTTGATTAAATCCTATGACCTGTGGTGTAACCATCCTTTGAAGGAGGACATCTCCCCTTCTTGTTTCCTCCATTGTGCATGTGCCCATTGTCAGTGTACAGCTACGTCATATGCGTTTTTAGTTGTTTCAGTGCGGGTGGAGATACTTTCATAAACCAAATGAAACTGCTAGTGCGGACAACAATCTTTAAACTTAAAAACAGTTTTGAAATGAAAATGAAGTAGTGTGGATGCAGCCTCAGATGTTACACTGTTTTCTCATGAGATATGGATACACAATGGTGTAAAACTTGCATTTCTTGATAGTTCTTATCTATTTCATTGTTGTTACTGTTTTTCTTTTCCCAGAGCAAATTTTAATGAGCAGCTCTGTTGTAGTAATATAGCAATCCACAGTAACACAAACATAAATATAAAATAAGCATCACACAAATTTACGTAATGTTCAGAAAAGCTACCTCACAAGCCAACCTCACTGTGTAATCCAAGGTGTTTAATCACAGTGCTTGGAATTCGAGTAAGAAAAGAGAGCTGAAAACGTGGAGCTCGTCATTCAGTGTAATTATTCTTCTACTTGATTATATTCTGGCTTTGCTGCATGTCTTTAGTCAAACTTTATCTGAATATTTTGATTTCAAAAGGATAAGGGTGAAAAGGTAATTAGAATACATCTGTGGGAGACGCCTGGCCTGTTAACAGTGCTGCTTATGTAAAAGTAAACCTCTCTCCTGCCAAGCCGCCTTATAAACACTCTGCAGATGTTCAACACACACAGAATTGAAAATACACAAACTGTTTGATTCCTTCTGATTAAAGTAAATAAGAGCCAAGATATGGCATTTGTGTTTAAATGACTTGATCAGGCTGCTAGCATTATGATGGGCCACCATGAATGCCAACCACAAAGGCCAACACAACTATTTTTGTGTTAAAATGTAAACTGTAAAAACTGATGGTCAATTGAGATACAAAAGAGATGTATGGACCAATCAGTATAGGAATAGATGAGAGAAGGAGCAAAAAGGAAGAAAATCTCTCACCATTGGAGGTGCTGTGGAAGGCCAAAATGTAACTAAGCTTCAGCTTCAGGTCGGGATTATCGGGTAAATAAACTCAAGCCTTCTTGTCCCAGTGTCCATGATTTGTGGGTGCAACTACTTTGTATCCCACATACAGTGATTTCTTAATACAGCAGAAGTTTCTCTCTTAATTAAATAGTGAATTTCCAGAAGAACAGACAAGGTCAGATATTCTTGTTCTTCACTCCATCATCATTGGGGATATTTCAGACATTTCAGAAATGCCAACTATCTGCTCATTCTGGGTATTTGTTAAGGACACACAGAATGCCTAAGGGTTATTGCAAGTGAGAGATGACAAGGAGGTGAAAGGAAGGCATGCAATCATAGTCAAAAGTAATAGCAAAGGTCAAATACAGTATATCAAAACAAGAATCAAGGGATGAAACTTTTATGAGATGGAGACTGAAACATGACAAAAAGTGGGATGAGGTTGTCAAGGAGAAAATCACTGACCAGGCCCAGACGAAGCTCACTCAGTCTAGCTTACTCCCAACCACCATTAGGAAACTTCAGCCTGACTAGGCCCCAAAAATGGGAAAACTGGATCATAGTTCAAGAAATAATTTTTTTTTATGATTACATTTTTATTAACATTTAAATATTTAATATGGAAATAGGCTAAACCAGTGGTTCTCAACCTGTTGCCATCCCCACTCTTCTAATCACGCTTGTTGCACGAAGGAAGACAACTCTGTTCAATTGCTCTCCATAGGTCACCAGTGAACTTAAAAAGGTAGAACTAGGTTCTGTGACAATAATGATTGAGAAAAACTGGGTTAAATAACATTATTTTGAGAAAAAACAAGCAAAAATGTAAACACTCCTCCCATCCGTATTACCTCAACACTGTGAAGAAATAAATCAGGTAGGCTGAGATTGCCTGAGCTACGCAGAGAGAGGAACACTTCCACCCATGAACAGTCTCTGTTGGGAAGAAAGAGATTGAAAATGGAAACATCAGATATTAATAGTAAGGTCGGTGGAACTGGGTACCAATCATCTGATCTTGAACCAGCTACAACTCTGACTCCCACCTTTCGATATCAATACCAGATGACCCATTGATCTGCGCTGCGGAGAGTTTGAGTAAGAGTAAATTGTTGAAAGATTTCTAAAATGTAAAGCAGACAAAGTCAGGGAATTCCTAAGGACAGTAACCTTGTAGCAGTGCTACCATGGGGAGAAGTCAATTTCCAAGCAGCCCAAGGGGGATTACCCTCATAAAATGACTGGAATGGAAGTAGGGGCTGTGGGGGATGAAAGAGGCCAGCGGGAAAATTGAAAAGGGGGGCCTGACGGAGCAATGGGAGAACGGTGTTTTTGTGTATTCTGTCCAACGTGTATTCTAAAAAGTCAAGTGCGCCCTGGATCGTTTCCCGTTAGGATGAATGGACTGTCTCGTGCCTGCCGGTCATGTGTATAGTGGTGGATTTGTCATCAAGAGTCTTCAAAAGGAGCTCTCCTGGAAATCTCACCCCTCTCCGCTCCTGTACTAACGGTAGGACTGTTTCACTCATTTTTTACGGAAGCTGTTCTCAGGATTCTCATCTTCACACCATACCATTTCACTTGCTTTTGCTGTATTGGACTGTATAAGGACGTTGTTGTTGTGTTTATTGTTGTTGTTCATTGTATTGTTACAATTGTATCGCCGTAGGGGAAAGGCGAGGTTTGTCTGATTGTTGTTATTTTGTATTGGGTTTTCATTTAATATATTATTTATTCATTCATTGATTTTGTGTCTCTGCTTGTGAGTGTGTGCGGGTCGGGCCAAGGCTGAATGCGTCCCTGGAATCTCCACCAAAGAAAAATCATAAATCATCATCTCTTCGACGGTGTGAATCTTAGCAGCACCGGACCACTACAACTTCTACTGGATAACAGTAAAAGGAAGAGAAGAAAGATCTAGAAAATTGATGATTTGAGGTACTAGAGGAATTTTAGTAGAAAGAATGAGAGATGAAAAGTTGGAAACAAACAAGGCTGAAAGCAGGAACTGGTGGGCAATCCCTGAACGAGGTTAAAAATGTACTGGGAGCTTTTATTGTACAAAATTGGTCATTAGGATCCACAGTCAAACCCACAGCATAGCACTTACAGGGGGAAAAATATAAATGGTGTACATATTTGAACTGAGTATGCTGATAGATAGATATCTAGATACTTTATTAATCCCAAGGGGAAATTTAGGTTCTTAGCAGAAAAATTAAATAAAAAACAATCCATGAGGGGGCACAGGAAATGCCACACTGCTAGACTGAAGTCACAGGTAAGGGCCTGTGGATTGCCTTACAAGGAATTGCATATGGGACAGCCACCAGCCTGGTGGTGGAGGAAAGAATTATAGAGTGGTTGGGAAAGCAGTGGAGAGGATAGTGATACACCAGTCACCTTATGGGCAGATCTGAGTTGTAAACAGAAGAAAAAATAGGAAGAGGAAATATTAAAAATAAACCTCAGTGAGTGGAAGGTCCATAAATATCATAAATATTCCTTAAATATTCCAAAATGCTTCACTAGAAAGAGAGACTGTGGAAAACTCCAGCATGTGATCAAAAAGACAACAGGGATCCTTTATTACTAAAAAACATTATTTTATAAACAAAGAAATAGCAAGAAAATCTGACAAGAGCAAAAAAGCAGTAGCCTATACATGTAATCCTAGGGATTAATAAAGTATCTATCTATCTATCTATCTATCTATCTATCTATCTATCTATCTATCTATCTATCTATCTATCTATCTATCTATCTAAACACTAATCAAAAAGACACAAAGATTCAGGATCAGTAGCACAAAAACAAAAAAGACCACCAAAAACAAAGAAAAAGCAATACTCGCAAAACGGCTCCAAATTAAATATCAATGAAACTCTACTTGAGCTCCTTTCCTGTGGGCTTACATACGCTAAAGGAAAGCTGAGGAGCAATGATGTCAGGGTGACCCTGCCCCTTGAGGAACCACTCACAAAGTATATGGAATGGAGGCATGTTTAGAAAAGATTTTACAAAGACAGTACATAATTACAAACGTCACTGAAAAAATATGAAACATAACAATTAAAAATGGCAATAAATTGCATGACTCAAGTTGATACATGACAGATGAAGTCAGAGTAACATATCTAGAGCTAGGGCCTTGCTGAATTAGAAACCCTAACTAACTAACTAACTAACTACATGATAATGATAACTCACTTTATTTGCCATGTGCAAATTCTTGCATTAGGAATTTAATTTATTATTTTTTCACATACCCCAACTTACTTTCCAGATACACACAAAGAGGAAGAGAGAAGCTTGGGGTCAAATTTCAGGGTCAGCTATTTGTACAGAACCCCTGAGGCAATTGCAGGTTGAGAGTATTGCACAAGAGTAACATTCTCTCTGGCATTGCCAGGACTGGAACCGGCAACCTTCCCGTTAGCACACTGTATCAGTTAGACAGCAATTTAGTTATTTGTTTAGCCATGCAGTTAGAAAGTGGATGCCGTGCAGTCTCGTCTGTGCATCTGCTGGTATCGTTAGGCTGATTTGTTGATTTGGGTGTTTTGAGTACTGAATTCTGCATCTAATGAGGCTCTTCGTTATCCGCTCTCTTAACAGTTGTCCTTTTGATGAAGTGTGACACACCGTTTACTTCAAATACATATTTTGCAGTTCATATTTTCATGAATATAGCTGCCAATTTGTTCAAGCTTACATCGACTCCTACACTATTGGTGTAACGCTGAACAACAGAGAGCACACACAGCACCGGCGACAACGAATCATTCATGTTAACCACTTGTCCATTGATGCTGTCGAATGCATCTCTCTATTATAAAAAAAAATCTTGGGACGAGACGAGATTTTTTTCCTGCGACGAGATGTGATCTTTGGAAGAGAGACAGAGAGACACTTTCATGTAACGTGAGACGGTCAAGTCACGTTATACTTACAACCTTTGGAAGCAAGTCACATGATATACATGCAGAGCAGGTTAGGGATAATGGAAGTAGGAAAATTCGAAAGTCTCAAACAAATGAGAGTAAAGATTACATTATCGCAAACAAACGGAAAATATTACTTGGTGAAATAATGGAACAGCGAAAAGAGATGGAATAGTGTTTGAGGATATCTAAGGGAGAAGAGAGACAAGGCAGTGAGACAAAGAGTAGGACAGCTGCTGTACAGGCTTTTAAACGTTCGAAGCGCTACACAAAATGCAGATCATGCGGAATGGCAGCAGCAGCAAGACAGCAGCTAATCGAGCAAAGAGGAGGTAAAAAAAACAACTGTTATTTGTTTCCCATTGCATCACCGTTTTGGAGGGAGTTTTGGAGGAGCGACCGCGTCTCCTTGGGGAGCGTTCAGTCCCCTTCTTCACAACGCCGCGTATTTCTGGTGGAGGGGGAAAGGGGTTGGTGAGAGAAGCAAGCACGGGTGAAGCTCCCTAGTAATATAATAATAAAATATGATGTTACAGAAAGGTCTTTCTGTTTCAGTAGGTAAAGTTTATTTTGAAAACATGCAACATGCTCTCTGCACTCATGACACACATTTATATGTTGTCACGCACAAGCGCATGGGGAGCAGCTTAAGGACCTGAAGCGCATCGTGACAAGTCGTGCCAGGGGACAATGGCGGGGTACTAATCTCTCTCTCTCTGAAGAAAAGACGAAGCACTGCTGCCATAATCCTACCTGGACACCCAAGAGAACAACACTTCCAGGTCCCTTTCTCTCCTCTGGTCCCCCACCGATGATGTCTACTACCCATCCACCACCACGCCTTCCCAGCATTCCACATTCTTAATTTCCGGTCCGGCTCTTTAAAATGTCCATCCACCCATCCCTTTTTGTCTAATGATTTGTTGCAATTGTTTGACCTTTTTATTGCAGTATACGGAGCTAAACACCCCAAATCTTTATGAGTATTTGGTCCTTTATTCTACAATGTCAAAAAGGTCTTTTTTTAGGAGACTTTTCAACTGTAGATGATTCATCATAAATAGAATCTGGCAGTCTGTTGGACCAGGTTAACAAGAGCACCTCTGACTTTTGCAGTTCAAAATCACTGCCATTGCTTTGAGTGCCAGCCGCTTTCATGAGGGATTGGATTGGTTTTGAAATGTGACCCTCAGGTGTTCTTACCCAGTTTTAAGCAAAATTCAGTCCTAGTTGTCTCCACACATGTTTATATTATACGTCTGGCTTCAGCGAGGCCATTGCTGATGAGAGCCACTGCTATTGTGTCATTAGCAGACTTGGTAATGTTGTTGGAGCCACACGTCACAGTTTTCATTTACTGTTTTTTGTTTTTCTGTATGGTGAGCCAAACCCTGCAGCCTATGTTCAGACTGTTTATTGAAGGTCTGACCCCCCCTGACTATTACAGGATGTTCCCTACAAACAGTCATCTGGCAGTGCTGCCCTCAGCTTGCTTGTGTCAGTATTATTATTGATGACATCCTTAATTTAGAATTTTTGAAGCACCGAATGTAAATGCTCCTCATTTCTTTCATAACAAACATGTAAAGTCAACTCACTATAAGCTGAATGCTTGACTGTATTATCACCCCCTGCACTTACTTTTATGGTAGTGCACCTTCTAAACTGCACTCTTTGTTTGCTGCTCTCATTATTGTCAAGTGTACAGAGTACAGTGACATTGCCACACGATTCAGAGCATGATCTGTGTTTTGCAGGCCTTGGCTTATTGTAAAAAGCCACTTCCTCCAAGTCATAACTGCAACACCTTCAACATCATGTAACACTGCCACCTTGTGGTTAGCTCAAGTATTGCATTATTTTCAAATAACTGCACTATTTCCTGTTTGTTTAGCCAAGCAAAATGACACCTTTTATTGGCTAACTAAAAAGATTACAATATAGATAGATAGATAGATAGATAGATAGATAGATAGATAGATAGATAGATAGATAGATAGATAGATAGATAGATAGATAGATACTTTATTAATCCCAATAGGAAATTCACATTCTTCAGCATATGCAAGCTTTCGGGGCAACTCAGGCCCCTTCTTCAGGCAAGATGTAATATGGCCTGAGTTGCCTCGAAAGCTTGCATATTGTAATCTTTGTAGTTAGCCAATAAAAGGTGTCATTTTGATTGTCTTTTCTCTACATTCATAATGGCTAACAGGGTACAACACCCTAGTACTACTGTTTGTTTAGTAAATGTTAGACCTGCATAAACTATACTGCTAAATGTTATTACAGTACAGTATTTAAGTCTGAAATGACCCAATTCCTAATATGAGGAGATGATCCCTATATCCCCGCATACAGTTCCTAATGTAAATCCATCCATCCTTTTTCCAACCCGCTGAATCCGAACACAGGGTCACGGGGGTCTGCTGGAGCCAATCCCAGCCAACACAGGGCAGGAACCAATCCTGGGCAGGGCGCCAACCCACCGCAGGACACACACAAACACACCCACACACCAAGCACACACTAGGGCCAATTTAGAATCGCCAATCCACCTAACCTGCATGTCTTTGGACTGTGGGAGGAAACCCACGCAGACACGGGGAGAACATGCAAACTCCACACAGGGAGGACCCGGGAAGCGAACCCAGGTCCCCAGATCACCTAACTGCGAGGCAGCAGCGTTACCCACTGCGCCACCGTGCTGCCCTCCTAATGTAAATGCTGTCACTTTTTCCACTGTATTTTTCACTTGTTAGTGTCTTACCACATGCACTTCAAAAGAGGTCATCCACCTGAAGCTGATTATGTTTGGGGCCGGCCAAGTACTTAGATTGGAGACTATCCAGGAAAAGTTTGGGTTGATGCTGGAAGAGGTGTTGGAGAGTCCAGCAGGGGGCGCTTATCCTGTGGTCGGAATTTGGAATTCTGGTCCCAATCTCCCAGTGCAGTGATGGGGACACTGTACTGTAAACATGGCACCGTGTTTCAGATGAGATGTAAAAGCAAGGTCCTGACTCTCTGTGGTTATAAAAAATCCCTGGGCTTCCATTGTAAAGAATAGAGTGTAGTCCCGGCTAAACTGTCCTCTATGACCTGGTCATTCTGGTCCCCTAATCATCCCATGTCTCTAATTGGCTAGCTGTCTATCACCCCTTCGCCACCTAACAGCTAAGGCACAAGTGTCGAACTCCGGTCCTCGAGGACCACAGTGGCTGCATGTTTTCATTCTAACCATCTTCTTCATTAGTGAGCCGTTTTTTTTACTGCTAATTAACTTCTTCTGCCTTAGTTTTAATTAACTTGACCCAGGCCCCTTAATTGTCTCTTTTTCCTTAATTAGTAGCCAAACAATAATGAGACATTAAACAAGCCACCATATGACAGAAAAACAACAGAAAAATCAACAGATTTGCAAATGTCTGCTGTGGCAGAATGAGAACAGCAACAAGCCATTGAATTAAATAATGGGCTTAATTAACAGCAAGAATCAGCTTCTCATTAAGAGATTGGTTGGAGTGAAATTGGTTGGAGTTTGAAATCCCATTTGATCATCTGTTGGCTCATTTCACATCTCATTTCTGTTTGGCTGCCATTTAATGAAGAAACAAATCAATTTAGAGGACGGAATCCTTAAAAACAGGGATATGAAAAGGAAGAGAAAAGGAGTTAATTAGCAGTGAAAACTACTCACTGATTAGGAAAAGGGTCAGAATGAAAACCTGTAGCCACTGCGGCCCTCCAGTCCCGGAGTTCAAAACCCCTGAACTAAGGTGTAGTGAGTGTACTGGCACAATAATGGCTGCCGTCGCAACATGTAGGTGGGTGCTGCACAGTAGTGATGTTAGAAGTGGCTTACCACTCACTATGAATAGCGTTCTCAGTAGTGAGAAAAATTCTAATATATAAAGCAGGGTCTATGTTTATTTGTCCGCCATACAAATCTGCTCCAGGCGTCCGATCGCCACCAAACTGGGCATGGGGCTGCTTTGTGACCAGGAGGAGGTCATGGGATATGTTAGGTTGGGAAAAATGCTCTTTGTCAAGCGCAGGACACCTTTTGACTGACACAACGTTCGCAAAAAGTCCCCGTACTTATCATCGACAAGATGGCCGCACGTTACAACAGACATTAACGGCGGCACCATCTAGCGGCACATTTGGTCTTTGTGCATCCCTCTTTACCAATGTTTCTTTACATTGCCAAGACATTTCAGAAGTGTCCAAGTATGAGAAAGCCGACTGCTTTCATCGCGTGAACGGGAAATGTCGTATAGATGTAAAACGTGAACGACCCAGTGCGTGTGACTGGCTTTGCGTATTTGTGGTACTATTTGCTCCCTTTCCGACTCAAAGTAAGATTTCAGTCTTGGTCTTTCTGACTGACTGGTGATATTTGTTCGCTTTCCGAAGTATTGTACATAACGTACATTCATCTCACTCGGGTGCTTATTCCGTACGTAATACCACGTGACACATTATAATTGTCCTGCTTTTCGCTAATATACTCATGCCACCAAAAATAAAACATGCCGTTAGAAAGTCCACTTGCGATGCCACAAAAAATTTTATTTCAAGGCCGTTTCAAACATTGTGCAAGACGTCAAGATGTTTTCATACCAAGGATTCCGCTGGTCCCAATGATATACTCTTTGATTTCAAACGTCTACAATCTCCTGTCTGTTTCAAAGCCGTCTCAAACATTGCGCAAGACGTCTTTCATACAAAGAATTCCGGTGATTCAGAATGATTTACCCTTTGATTTCAAAAGCCTAGCATTTCCTATTCGTTTGGATTTTGCTATGTGAATTACTAAGGCGCTTGGTGTGTTCGTGTGTTTGTGTGTGTCCTGCGGTGGGTTGGCACCCTGCCCGTTATTGGTTCCTGCCTTGTGCCTTGTGTTAGCTGGGATTGGCTGCAGCAGATCCCTGTGACCATGTGTTCAGATTCAGCGGGTTGGAAAATGGATGGATGGATTACTATGGCTGAAGGGCAATCCCTCCAAGTTAAAGGCATCAATTTGGAAAAACCATGCTTTTCACACAGACAACTCTACGTAACATGTTCTACAGTGGGCAATCCTCACAATTTGTTCATTTTCGGAACCCCAAGACAACACAAAAAATATACTGTAGCCAAAGCCTCTAAAATGATCACTTATATTACCTATTACAATAAAATGACAATCAGAATATTATTTGTTCGATTTCTATGTTCTGTTTGTTTCATTTGGGAAATTCACCAGTTATAGATTCCCGGGCATCACCGGGTACTCCTGCTAGTTCTATATAAACGTAAAGAATTATTATTATTATTATTATTATTATTACTGCATCAGCTGCTCTGCCATCCAGCTGGCAGGTTTTGATCCAACTGTACCACACGGCCACTCTGTCTAGCTCACAAAGGCAAGGAATTATCTTGTAATGCTGTCTTCTGGTGGTTTATGTCTGTATATCCCCATCCCCAAATTTCTAAGAATTTCACTAATCTTGTAAACATTTACTAAATATTTAGACAGCATAAAGATCTCTGGTTACTTTCAAAATATAACAAGTCAGGATACAAGCCAAGTCACCATTGCCTCCTGCAGTTCTTCTAATGTAAGTACAGCTATTTAAGCTCTTTTGGATTTTCTACCTTGCCATGAGCCTACATCAGCTCTATTAATCCTTTTGTATGTAAACCATTAACTGGAACTCTTTCACTGTTCTCTTATGTTTTTGTTTAAAGGTGAGTTTTCAATGACAACAAGCCATAAGCCCATCATCTGTGTCTATGTTTGGAATGTTCTGCACAAAAGGTAAGCACTCTTACATCGGATTTGTCTGCTTGGAAGAAAAATATGAGCGACTCATCTGTGTGAGAGCCAATGTTAAAGTGAAGAATATGATCCACACAAAGGAAAGTGTATAATTGTAGTGCGCTTATGATGGGGTCAAATACAAGAGCTCATTTCCTTAGCAGCAAAGACCTTGAATGAGATCTGAGCCCTCGGTCACCTGAAGCGCCATCGATTTTTCCCACAATTTGTCACACTTCCCTTGGGATGGCGTCAGAACATGCTGACGCATCACTCTTGTTTACCAGGCTACTTGAGGAATATGAAGTAACCAGTTTATGAGATTCTGCCTTCACCTGCACAGCCCAGGGCTGTAAAACTCCACACAGGGAGTATAGGTCTGAATATTATTAAAAAGCATTAAATTGCAATCTCAATTGTATCATTCTTAATGTTAATATGCTTCCGATTTTGAAAAGTTGTATTACATTTGTTGTTACATCTATCTATCTATCTATCTATCTATCTATCTATCTATCTATCTATCTATCTATCTATCTATCTATCTATCTATCTATCTATCTATCTATCTATCTATCTATCTATCTATCTATGGGTTGAAATCTAAGTAATTAACGTAGACCTCAGAGTTAATGTTTGCATTGCACAATCTATTGGAATGTTTTTTGCAATGCGTGTAGTAATAAAATGCATTGCATTTGTCATTCCAGTGGATGGCACTTCACAAACATCTCTCTATTATAAAAAAAAAAAAATCCTGTGGGAGGGAATGACTAGGAGACGATACGTGATCTTCACGTTAAGATCATGGAAGATTGTTAAATGACCCGCGAAGACCTTAAACATGAGACATTGTGCCAAGACATTGACCCAGGACCATCTCGCGATGACGTAGAACATGAGATTCTTGCAAGACACGCCCTACTTACATTCTATCATATAAGACAATGGGGCAGCAAAACATTCAGTCTTGTGAAGGATCTAGGGTCTCAGCGCATATATATAAGGACAATACGTTATAAATGAAGCGTCGATGAATCCATATTACTAACCGAGAATGCTAAACCGGATGATGGACGCAGGCACATCCGGCAATGGGCCGTAGCTGCAAAAAGACATACTGCGCAGGCGCAAAAAGAGTCCGCGAGAGTCGGCTGAGGAGCCGAGAAAGGCGGACAAAAGAGGGCGAGAGAGGCGGATGAGGAGAAAGGCGGACAAAAGAGGGCGAGACAGGCGGATGAGGGTCCGCGAGAGGCACAGGCGCAAAAACAGTCCGCGAGAGTCGGAGAAAGGCGGACAAAAGAGGGCGACAAAGGCGGATGAGGGGCCGCGAGAGGCGGACAACACCACAGAAAAAAGGAGTGAGCACATACAAAAAGGAGTCACAGAAATGAGTCGCAACAAGCACCGAAAAAATGAAAAGGCACATAAAAAAGTAGTCAAACGCGGGCAAAGCACGAAACACATTGCACACGAAACTAAACACACCAAAAAAAAAGAACAGACGAGCGCACAACAGCAAGGCACGACCACACCCCCCCCACACCCTACAGGCACGGGACGGGACAGGACACACACCAAGAGGGGGATTCAACAAGCCCATGGAAGACAAAAAAAAAGAACACAAAACTGCCCCACAGACCCTACAAGCAAGTAGGACGGGACACACACAAAGAGGGGGATTCAAACAAGACACAGGAACACAAAAAGAAAGAAGACGCTCGCGCAACAACAATCCCCCCCACACATCAATAAGAAGTGACACCCAAAGCCACATATTTAAAGGAAACGTCCATATTAAACATACGTCATCTCAAAACCTTCACACTAGGCAGCATAGGTGGATCTCATTAAAATAAAGCACTATTAACCGTTCAACTGGAGAAAAGGCTCCATATTAACAGTGAGTGCGATCCTCCTTAATACTTATACATATTTCGCACGCTGAGGAACAAACAAGTCATGCATACACGGTCACGGGTACAAAACGATTCGGATCGGATAACGGGACCAAACACACGAACACGAATGAAACAAAAAGAATACATGGCAGCGCATACAACGCGCTTCGGAAAATACGTGAGAAAAAATGTCTCGGATCAAAAAACGCAAAGCTCAAGTAACCCCGTTACAGAGACGTGCCCAAATGAACAGACACATTGAACGTAGATGCATACAGCGCGCGTCTCAAAGTGCTGCATCGAAACAAGCATGATTTCAAAAGAAAGAGCTCGCGTCTCAGACATACAAAAAAGGGAGCAAAGCAACGCGCATATGACCGGCCAGAAAACAAGCAAGCAAGACTCCAAAAGCAGAAAGCTCAACTGACCGACATACAAAAACGGACAAGGCACGATACAAACAATGCACGACATAGAGTGAAACGGACTTTGCGCAAAGCGGAGGCGAATCAATTAAAAATCAAAAATAGCGTGTCACAAATACTGGACATGCAACAACGCGGCACTCAAACACCACAAGCAAAACATGTTAACGGCAGCGAAGGCTACAACGGGCTTCTCACACAGCACAGGCAAATCGATTACAGCTCCAAAACAACACGTCCCAAATACTACACATGCAACAACGCGCCTCTCAAACGGCACAAGCAAAACATACACCAGGAAAATTCATTCGGATTAATGAATGTCATTTGCAATCATTGTCATTCAGTTCACTTCCCTGAAGAAACAACTGGCAATACAATTAATACATTTACACGTTGTTGTCAAAAGGGTCAAATTAGACTGCCTCCTTTACATTCATATCCTGAATTTCTACAGAAGCTTCTAACTGACGATGTACCTGAAAGTGAAATCTTTATCAACTGCATTAGATCCTACAAATCGGTATCCACTATTAACATTAACGGTGGCACTGCACGTGACATCCGTCTTGAAAAAATGTTGTTTATTGATGAATGTACAATGGCATGAAGTCACTTACTCAACACCATTCATAAACTTCTACAAACGTTTATGAATAATAATATTCGATTTGGAGGAAAGGTACTTTTATGAGGAGGAGATTTTAGACAGTGATTAGCTATTCTTCCAGATGCCATGCACTCAGCTATTGTTCAGTGCACCTTAAAATACGCAGACAATTGGCATTGCTTTCAAAAGATACAGTTAGTAAAAAAGATACGATGTCCAGAACCAGATCATAACAATTGCTTATTACAACTGAGAGATGGTACACTCACCAATACAGATGGACTTCACCCAGATATTATTACAATTCCTCAAGCCTTTATCTGCGATGACTTAGTTACAGAGAGATTTGGAACAGCAATCTCATTAGACCAAATGCCCCTTTTAACACAACGCACTATATTATGTCCAAAAAATATTAATGTGGAAAACATAAATACCCAAGTCATTCCATTACTTCCTGGAGAGACACAACTCTTTCTAAGCTCTGACAAACTTGACTCTGATCACAACAATAACCATCTTCATTGACCTTACAAGTTCTGAGCTGGAATTACCTTTTACACTTAAACGGCGTGTACAAAGAAATTTTCCAATAAACCTTTACACTGTGCCACACACTTTATTGTTTGCTTTCTGTTTGCATCATCTACACTGTCACACTATTCTATATCTCATTCATACATCACGCTCTTTGTCATTCCCAACACCAGGGGTTGGCGAGCGAAGCGAGCAGGGGGCGGAGCCCCCTAGTAAGCGAATAAGACAGGAGCGCGGAGAAAAGAGACTCAAAAGCATTGGAGAGAAAAAAGAGCAAAAAAAAAAAAAATAATCTAGGTGCAAATTTAGAAAATAAGGCAAGTAATTATCAGCCTGTAACAAGTGGAATTGAAACAAGCACGTCCAATCGGGCTCAGAATTAAAAGACAGATTAAAAGACAAAGAACTTCAGAAAGACGTTCACAAACGTTGGCGCTATACACATGCAGAGCAGATTATGAAAGCAGGGAAATTCGAAAGGCTCAAACAACGTATGCGCCTTTTGTACCTTTTAGATTAGATTAGATTAAATTAGACAGAACTTTATTTGTCACCAGGGTGAAATTTGGCTTTTTACAGGAACTGTTTAAATAAATAAGTAAATAAACACACACACACACACACACACACACCAGAATGACTTTTGGTATGGGATTCATAAAAGCAATGTTAACGTTTCTGATCTGCCATCTATTGGAATGACAAATGCAGTGCATTTTATTACTGCAAATGTTTGTAATGTGCCATCTGTTAGAATGAAAGCAACTGGATGGGCACACAGATATACGGACACACGGACACTTTCTTTTATTAAGGTGGGCGGATGTTCAGAGTCTTGATATGTCAATGTGTTTAAACATACACAAGAAATGCTAAACTCGGTCTTTACATAGCAAGATCATAATCCATCCATCCATCCATCCATCCATTTTCCAACCCGCTGAATCCGAACACAGGGTCACGGGGGTCTGCTGGAGCCAATCCCAGCCAACACAGGGCACAAGGCAGGGAACCAATCCCGGGCAGGGTGCCAACCCACCGCAGGACACACACAAACACACCCACACACCAAGCACACACTAGGGCCAATTTAGAATCGCCAATCCACCTAACCTGCATGTCTTTGGACTGTGGGAGGAAACCGGAGCGCCCGGAGGAAACCCACACAAAACTAAAAATAAAACCGCTTCTATAAGTATAAATAGAAATTTAAATAATTTGGAAATAAAATTTGATATAAAGCTGTAGGATTGCTTATGATATAATCTCGTAGTTGACATACTTTGATTCACTGATTACGCAAATGTGCAATAAACATCTGAATTTATTTCTGTTAGGAGGCTCTGTGTTGCTCCGATATCAAATGCTTAATCTGCTTCAGGATCACAGGCACTGGAAAAGATCCTGATGGCACTGGGAGCAAGGCGGGGACCAAGATATGCAAAAATGGAATCAATAACAAACCTTTTGGCCATGAGTGAGAACCCCCTTACGTTTCTTTTAAAGGTTTGGCCGGACTGTGCAGCCTCTATGGCACTCTCAACAGTCTCTCCTTTGGTCTTTTTTAAAATTTCTGTCCCCAAGGCCAAGCTCAGACCCGCCCCCTTCCCTGTAAATAAGGTCGGCTGTTTCAGACCAGTAGGAATTGCACACGCATGCCCCCTTCATGCACACTGCCACCCACCCCTCTTTATCAATCTTGTGTACCATTCATTTGGCCACGCTGACGCCAACATGAAGACCTTCAGGGTTTTGCCGCTCATCGCCTTTCTGCTGACCGCATCGTTTCCCATCTCCATCAGAGCTGATGATAGTCAGGCAGGAGAAGAGGAGACTTTGAAAAAGACTGAAGGAGATGAGTCGGGCACTTCGGAGGAGATCAAAGACGAAAATGGCATTTTGGTCCTGGATGAGTTAAACTTCGACAGAGCTCTCCAGGAAAACAAAATGCTTCTGGTGGAATTTTGTAAGTAATGATCAGCAAAAATGGATTCACCTTATATTTGTAACCTAAACTGGTGAGATTGAACTCTGCTAAGTTTTCTTAACATGTGCATATCTTTTCTGCAGAGCTTTTTAAATTCCAAAGCTTGCTCTGTGTGTGTGTGTGTGTGTGTGTGTATGTAAAGTGTAACATCCCCCTGCCATCTTTCTTTTCTAAAGCACCCTGTGTGCCCAGTAGTTGCATTTAAATACTAACCTTGTAATCCATGTTTCTAATCCCTAATGCCACTTAAACTCCAAACCAGACTGAATCAGCTGTCCCATTCTGTTCAGAAGCACCCTATTAGAAAACCTTCTTGACTTTCTGAAGGATTTTCAGAATCGATAGAATCCCCTCTTCCTGGTGGCTCTCACCTCTCAGATATTTCTCCCACTTCCATTCTTGTTAGAAAACCGAAGTCTGGTCTACTTACCCAGGAGCTCCCACATGTAATATACCATCTTCTAATAGACTCCATGGCTGACAGATTTCTCCTGTCTTCCCCTGGACACACCAGTGTAGATGAAGTCAGGCAGTCAGTCAGTCATTATCCAACCTGCTATATCCTAACACAGGGTCATGGGGGTCTGCTGGAGCCAATCCAGGCTAACACAGGGCGCAAGGCAGGAACAAATCCCGGGCAGGGCGCCAGCCCACCGCAGGGCAGTGTAGTTGCATTTGTCCACAATTTCCAAAGTTCCGCAGCTGTTAGCTTACTTCATAGGACAGTTTAGACAATAGTAAGACGTGTGTTCAAATAATTCCACAATCTAAGCGTCTTCATTTTTAAAGTTTTAGTAAAATTCAAAACAAAACAGTTCACACAGAAACAGAGAAAAATGTGATATTACAAAGTAAAGAAAAGTTCATGCATAATGAACATTCTGTTTAAGGCTTACTTGTTTCATTTCTCTCTGAATTTGGTCATACAGTTATATACGTGTAGAATGGTCATAGTGAGACGTCAAGCAAAATGCTTCTGAGGCAACTTCTTTTTCTTCAGGCAAGATGTAGTGGATTGTAAAGTTGAAATGTAATGGATTACATGAATTCATCCTAGTATGACAGCCATCAGAGTGACCAGACCAATTAAAGGTGTATCCACCTACAGAGATCTGACCAGTCCCAGGTCTGTTGCGCCTCAGAGTGTGCCGTCACTGAAAAGCAGAATTTACGCAGCTCCTCCGACAGCAGATGAAGATGATCATCATGCCAAAGAGACAAGACGTTCCCATGGGCCCAACCGTATGGGCTGCCTCAAATTGGGACCCGAGTGCTGCCGTGCAGCGGGCAATGCCTCGGCACCACACCAGTTCCGATCCCCAACAGACCTGACCCCATTGGCTCTCTTGATGGTTTTGACTCTTCCAGGGATGGGGCTCCTGTGGGCTTTCCCCCATCCCCTTCATGATGCGAGCAGCCTTCCCATGGGGGGCTGCAGCAGGGCTACTCCCACGGAGAGCAAATAAGGAGTCCTTTCTGTCATCTCACAGCCGTGTGAAGTTTGTCACGCTGGCTGGAGTGCCAATCCTGCCACCAACCCCCATAATTTCCCTGCAAGTTGGAGGACCGCTTGTAGGGCCGGATGCAGTTTAACGTCATACCCAGGACCAGAGACGTCTCACTACATCCATGATGGCTAACATGGTACAACATCCTAGTAGTGTAGAATGGTCAAAAAACTGTGCTAACATTCTGTTTGTAAACTAATCAAACAGTCCATGCTTCTAGAAGTGAGACTATTTTCTTACTGGCTCAATTAACACTCCGTGTTTGCAGGAATAGCTACAAAACATCTATTTAATGTTAACCTACAGGCAGTAAGAGACTATACCATAATCTAAGTAACTATGAGAAACTGATATTCTATTGAAATTAAGCAGATACTTAGTGAATTTAATATTAACATTAACTTTCTAGACTGGACTTTCTAGACAGACCAGATTTCTTTACACTTTCAGTTCCTTCTGAAAGATCCCAGGACTGAGATTTGCCTTTATCATCATTTTGTCTTCATACTTTCATCAACTGAGAAGATACCCTTCTTGCTCCAGGAGCTCAAGACTAACAGATGATCTTTCAGCTCCAGGAGCCCAAGAGTGACAGATGACCTCAGAAGACACCAATAAGTGGCCTCCCTGTCTGAAGAGGCCACCATTGTGTAACATTCAAAAAATGGCAGAGCACAATGCTAGTGGTCACCCATAACCTGACAGATTGCCGTCCCTTCTATATCTTGCCTGAGGAACTCAAGACTCCCTTTGTATGTCTAAATCTCCACAACTATAGGGACATGTCTGATCTTCATTATGGATCCAGAACTGACAGATCGTCCCCCATCTCCACTAGAATACCTACAATACTGAAGAAGGCCATTGTGACCCTAACTTCATTTTTTTCTTTCCAAATCATGAAATCTTCTTGCAGCAAAATTTGCATTCCAGAAATCCACAACAGAAAAATCCTCCTGGCCTCCAGGATCCCAAAAATTGGGTAAAATATCTTGTGCTCCAGCAGCCCACACGTGATAGGACATCTCACTTTCTCAGGAAGGCCAAGGATGATTCTCAGCTCCGCAAGTAGAGGAGCCTGTGGCTTACAGTGTGGCCTGCTCATGCTATAAACTGTGACATTTAGACCCATCCAGGTTTTTAGTGAAGCAAAGTTTCACATTTTTCCAAGTACGGTCTGTGCTGTCAAATTGCTCAATGTGCTACAGCCGTCTGTTCTAGTCACTAATAAACTTCTGTGTGAAAAATGTCTAAAGTCCACCTGCTTTTCCTAGTGTGAGATATAACACAGGGATACTTTACCTCTTGGTATAGTGAAGGTAAGACTTAAATCAATAAATCTTTAGCAATAGGGGAAGCCATTTTTAACACAAATATCAAAGTCTGTCAGCCGCCTTCTTTTTCCCTACTCACTCATAATGAGATCATTCCTAATGTACAAAACAGGCTGACCTTTCACTTTTGGCCAGCAGCTCACCGCCACCATGGGATTTGAAGAGAGGGAGTGAGTACTGACTTAACGTTGGCTGCAAGTGCAGACTCTTCCTTTCTCACGCTGTTGTCCCATTTTTCCATTTGCAATGTTGTCACTCAGAACTGAACTCCTGTCACTTGTCTTTCAGATGCCCCCTGGTGTGGTCACTGCCAGGCTTTGGCGCCAGAATATGAAATCGCTGCTGAACTCCTTAAAAAGGAGTCTTCTGACATCCAACTTGCTAAGGTGGATGTCACCAAGGAGAAGGGCCTGGCTGCAGAATTTGAAATTGACAGCTTTCCCAAGCTGAAGTTTTTCATCGGAGGAGATAGAAAGAACTTTGTGGAGTTCACAGGTAAATGTGACCACACAGCTGTCTCTGTTTCCTTTCCATCATTGAATAAGAAAGTGGCTCTTTTGACAGAGACTTCATGTCCACATATATTTATAAAATGCAGAGGGTTGTGTCTTATCTGTCATGTCTAGAACCTTGATCTTGGTCTTAATTGAAACCTATAGGACAGGGGTCGCCAATTCTGGTCCTGGAGGACCACCATGGCTGCAGGTTTTCATTCTAACCCTGTTTGTGCTACTAATTAACTTCTTGTGAATTCATTTTAATTGAATTGCTTTTAAAAGATTTGTTCCTTTGAATTACTTCATTTCTTTCCTTAAATGGCACCCAAACCAAAATGAAATATGAAGTGAGTGAGCCAACAGAAGACCAACTAAGTCAGGGCATCAAACTCCAACCAATTTCACTCCAACCAGCTGCTTAATGAGGCACAGATTATTGTAGTTAATTAAACCCGTTCTTTAATTAATTCCATGGCTTGTTGCTGCTCTTGTGGTGCATTAGCAGACATTTTCTGAAATAGTTGATTTGCTCTTTTCTGCAAAAATGTTTTGGGGACCTGAGCAGATCGACATTCCCGAGACCTTCACCTTTCTTTATTTTCAGATATGGTGTGATGGACACAGTTTGCTGGTCATGTTTTGTATCTCATTATTGTCTGGCTGCTAATTAAGTAAAAAGAAACAATTAAGGGGTCTGAGTCTTCAAAAAGAAGTCAATTAAAATTAGTTCAAAAGAACTTAATTAGCAGCAAAAACAGGTCACTCATTAAGAAAAGGGTTAGAATGAAAACCTGCAGCCACGGTGATCCTCCAGGACCGGAGCTGGCAACCCCTGCCATAGGAAGTGATTCCTGCTGTTGAAGCGGAACCTGTGGCAAATGGTAACCTCTGTGGAGTTATTAGGGTTCACATCTTTCTTAACAAACTCAGACAGACTTACTGAGAAGGTGATATAGCAGAGACAAAAAGAGGAGCAGCGACACCTGCTGAGCACAAAGCATATTGCAAAAGCCAAGTACAGGAGAGGAAGAAGAATGGCAGCCCTGGCACTCACTGCATACACACCCTGCTGTATTTGTGAACTACTGGGGCTGGAATCTTGATCTTGGCAGGTCCGGAAGTCTGTGTGCTGTCTAGTTAGAATTAATTTTATTCATCATTTATTGACTTCTGTCATGTACTGAGGAATTTTAAATGGTACAATAAGGTGTGTGTATATCCATCCATTTTCCAAACCGCTGAATCCGAACACAGGGTCACGGGGGTCTGCTGGAGCCAATCCCAGCAAACACAGGGCACAAGGCAGGAACCAATCCCGGGCAGGGTGCCAACCCACCGCAGGTGTGTGTATATATATTATATATATAATATATATATATATATTTATTAAGAGTCATAGGTAGCCACTGCCTACCCCAGCAGGGATGTTCTTAGGCATATGCGAACTACACATCCACGTAGGCCCCCAGCCCGGCCCCGACTTACAATTTTTTTTTTTTTTGTTTTGTTGTCATGCCCCTGGCACTGCAGCTGTCTGTGCCAGTCCCAGAAAATTCAGTTCAGTGCATCTCTTAGTCTTATTAACAATGGTAATTTATTATCCAAATTGCAATCTTCACCTAAATCCCTAATAATATTGTCACGCCGTTCTAACTTTGCCAAATGCACTATAGCAAACGTTAATTTTAGAGATTTGTTTCGGATTCATTCAGAGAGATCCCCATAAAATCATGAAATATCCCTATATTGTGAATTTCCCCTTGGGATTAATAAAGTATCTATCTATCTATCTATCTATCTATCTATCTATCTATCTATCTATCTATCTATCTATCTATCTATCTATCTATCTATCTATCTATCTATCTATCTATCTATCTATCTATTATATAGTGCCTTTCCTATCTATCTATCTATCTATCTATCTATCTATCTATCTATCTATCTATCTATCTATCTATCTATCTATCTATCTATCTATCTATCTATCTATCTATATTACTGGCCTTTACCAGATTCAGAACAAAATCAATATTTTACCACTTTGCATACACACAAGCGTACATGTAGGCCTACTGGTCATCTAAGGCCTTTTCCGGACATTTTATTAGAACACCTTCCTGAGCTTGGGGGGGGGGGAACTCTGCCCCCCAGACCCCCCCCCCAATTTGGGGCCTGCACATTTCTGAACTGCGTAGGGCCCCCAAACTGCTAAGAACAGCCCTGACCCCAGCAGCACTGGAAGTAAGGCAGGAAACGGCACATCTTCACTATTGTCTTGTTTCCTCAGTTTTGTATTAACTGCATTATTCTTAGAACACTGTCTATTTTGTAAATTGTGAAACATGATAATATTAGAACAATTTGGATGAAAACACGCCATCTTGCCCAAAACAGCTCATCAGTCCAATCCACTTAATTTCTCCAAAATAACATCCAGTTGAATTTTGGAGGTGCCTAAGACCCTATTGTCTTCCACACTACAGTAATCCCTCCTCCATCGCGGGGGTTGCGTTCCAGAGCCACCCGCGAAATAGGAAAATCCGCGAAGTAGAAACCATATGTTTATATGGTTATTTTTAGAATGTCATGCTTGGGTCACAGATTTGCGCAGAAACACAGGAGGTTGTAGAGAGACAGGAACGTTATTCAAACACTGCAAACAAACATTTGTCTCTTTTTCAAAAGTTTAAACTGTGCTCCATGACAAGACAGAGATGACAGTTCTGTCTCACAATTAAAAGAATGCAAACATATCTTCCTTTTCAAAGGAGTGCAAAGCAAGCAGTCAAAAAAAAAATCAATAGGGCTTTTTGGCTTTTAAGTATGCGAAGCACCGCCAGTACAAAGCTGTTGAAGGCGGCAGCTCACACCCCCTCTGTCAGGAGCAGAGAGAGAGAGAGAGATAGAGAGAGAGATAAAAAATCAATACGTGCCCTTTGAGCTTTTAAGTATGCGAAGCTCCGTGCAGCATGTCCTTCAGGAAGCAGCTGCACACAGCCCCCCTGCTCACACCCCGCTACTTCAGCGCAAGAGAGAGAGAGAGAGAGAAAGTAAGTTAGGTAGCTTCTCAGCCATCTGCCAATAGCGTCCCTTGTATGAAATCAACTGGGCAAACCAACTGAGGAAGCATGTACCAGAAATTAAAAGACCCATTGTCCGCAGAAACCCGCGAAGCAGCGAAAAATCCGCGATATATATTTAAATATGCTTACATATAAAATCCGCGATGGAGTGAAGCCGCGAAAGGCGAAGCGCGATATAGCGAGGGATCACTGTATTTGGTAATTTATTGCATGTGTTTTTGATTCTCTATGTGAAGGAAACCTTTTAAATGTTTGTGTGTAATTTACTTCTACCAGGTTTCTATCTGTTTTCTTTGTTCTTGTTGAGGAACTCATTTTAAAATAACAGTCTTGACTCATTGTACTAATTTATTTAATAATTTTAGACACTTCAGTCATGTCCACTCTTAATCTTAATTTGCTTAAATTGAAGAGGTTTAACTTCTTCAATCTCTCCTTATTGATCTCAGTCCTGGAATTCAGCCTGGCTGGACTTTCTCTATTGTTGCTGTGACTTTTCAAGCCCATTCATATAAAATTCAAAGATCACCTGCTGTCGTTGTCATGTCTGTCCATCAGGCCAGCGGTCAAAGCTCTGATTAGATACGATCATTGTGATGCTTCTCTTTAGACCTGACCTTCTCCATAGTTTTTTCCAAAACCTGTTTTGGTTTGATCTATAGGAAAAAGGAAAGCAGCTGGAATTGTTCAGTGGTTGAAGAGAAGATCGGGCCCAAGTGCGACAGTCCTGAACAACATCAGCAGCACCCAGGAATTTGTGGATGCAAATGAAATTGCAGTCGTGGGTTTCTTTAAGGTAAGATGAATGAAATCCAAGTCTTTAGGACCTGAGTTACTTGTATGAACACAGTGTTAGTGCTCATTGAGTGTTTTACTCTAAAGTCTTTCTAGCCCAACTCCTCCATTCTTGAATATTTTGAGCTACAGTAACAATGCCTGTCCTTATCAAGCATCTCAGACTTGCTCCTAGCAATTGCACTAAAAGTCTGACTAGGATAAAAATTTGTCATACCCCAGAGTAGGACATGAGAAGCAGTGATGAAATGTCCCAGTCCCAGTGAGGAGTAAGAAACTACGTTAGAGAATGAATGATGGCACAATTATTGCGCACTCACAAAATGGCACTTGTGATGAGACTTTGCGGTTTTCTGATACAGTGGAACCTCGGTTGACGAACGCCTCGGTACACGTACAACTCGGTTTACGACCAAAAAGTTCGCCAAACTTTTGCCTCGGTTCATGACCACACACTCAGTATATGAACAAGCCAGTTTCCCTTTCGGTTTGTGCGCGCTGATGATTTCCGCACGTGTTGCATTGTTCTCGGTCAGACGTGAACTGCTGAACTGCTGCAATGTAAGAGAGAGAGAGCAGGCAGACTCGTGTGCTGATGAGAGAGAGAGAGAGAGAGAGAGAGAGCAGGCAGACTCGTGTGCTGATGAGAGAGAGAGAGAGAGAGAGCAGGCAGGCAGGCTCTTGTGCTGATGAGAGAGAGAGAGAGAGAGAGAGAGAGAGAGAGAGAGCAGGCAGACTCGTGTGCTGATGAGAGAGGAGAGAGAGAGAGAGAGAGCAGGCAGGCAGGCTCTTCTGCTGATGAGAGAGAGAGAGAGAGAGAGAGAGAGAGAGAGCAGGCAGACTCATGTGCTGATAAGAGAGAGAGAGAGAGAGAGAGAGAGAGAGAGAGAGAGCAGGCAGACTCGTGTGCTGATGAGAGAGAGAGAGAGAGAGAGAGAGAGAGAGAGAGAGAGCAGGCAGGCAGGCTCTTCTGCTGATGAGAGAGAGAGAGAGAGAGAGAGAGAGAGAGAGAGAGAGCAGGCAGGCTCTTGTGCTGATGAGAGAGAGAGAGAGAGAGAGAGGAGAGAGAGAGACGGGGAGAGAGAGAGAGAGAGAGAGAGAGAGAGCAGGCAGACTCGTGTGCTGATGAGAGAGAGAGAGAGAGAGAGAGAGAGCAGGCAGACTCGTGTGCTGATGAGAGAGAGAGAGAGAGAGCAGGCAGGCAGGCTCTTGTGCTGATGAGAGAGAGAGAGAGACAGAGAGAGAGAGCAGGCAGACTCGTGTGCTGATGAGAGAGAGAGAGAGAGAGAGAGAGAGAGAGAGAGAGAGAGCAGGCAGGCAGGCTCTTCTGCTGATGAGAGAGAGAGAGAGAGAGAGAGAGAGAGAGAGAGAGAGAGCAGGCAGACTCATGTGCTGATAAGAGAGAGAGAGAGAGAGAGAGAGAGAGAGAGAGAGAGAGAGAGAGAGCAGGCAGACTCGTGTGCTGATGAGAGAGAGAGAGAGAGAGAGAGAGAGAGAGAGAGAGCAGGCAGGCAGGCTCTTCTGCTGATGAGAGAGAGAGAGAGAGAGAGAGAGAGAGAGAGAGAGAGAGAGAGCAGGCAGGCTCTTGTGCTGATGAGAGAGAGAGAGATAGAGAGAGAGAGAGAGAGAGAGAGAGAGAGAGAGAGAGCAGGCAGACTCGTGTGCTGATGAGAGAGAGAGAGAGAGAGAGAGAGAGAGAGAGAGAGAGAGCAGGCAGGCAGGCTCTTCTGCTGATGAGAGAGAGAGAGAGAGAGAGAGAGAGAGAGAGAGAGAGAGCGAGCGCGTGCAGCTGAGAGCGAGCCTGTACGTGCAGCTGAGCAGGGAGCCTGGGTGTTTGTCAGTGTTATTCAATGTTTTTACATTAGTTTACTATTACACTGTGCATTCTATGGTGTAATTAACTATATTTGTGCTTAAAAATATTTTAAAAAATATATTTACATACAGTTCATACAGTCTGGAACGGATTAATTGTATTTACATACAATCCTATGGGGGAAATTGCTTCGGTTCACGACCAAAGTTCGGTTTACGACCAGAGGTTTGGAATGAATTATGGTCGTGAACCGAGGTTCCACTGTACTAATTGTAATGTTTCACAACAAAGATAAAAAACAATGATAATAATAATAATAACAATGTTAAAAGAAGTAGGAGAAAAAAGGAAAACATAACAAGGTAGGGTAAAGTGCTAAGCTGCAAGTAACTGATGACATTTTGCAACAACATTAAAAATAATACTGTAATGAGCAGGGAGACACCAACAACACACAATCCACCTTAATAAAAGGACAAGTGCTTGTATGTTTGTGTATCTGTGTGTCCATCAGATTGCTGTGTCTCTGTCATTTCAATAGATGGTGCATCACAAACATTTTTATTAATAAAATGCATTGCATTTGTCATTCCAACAAATGGCGTATGATAAACATCACTGTTTTTATGAATCTCATACCAAATGCAAATGCATTTGTCATTCCAACAGATGGCACATCACAAACATTCGTAGTATAATGCAGTTTATTACTAGAAATGTTTGTGATGCGGCATCTATTGAAATGGTGCCATCTGTTGGAATGACAAACACAAGGCAGGTTATTACTACATGCATTACAGAATACATTCCAATAGATGGTGAACTGCAAATGTTAACGCTGAGGTCTATGTCGATTAGCTTGGTTTCAACCTCTCTTAGTGAGGTAACACAGCTAGTTAGGAAATATTCTGATAAAAGGCACATTTGTTTAACGATGAGTAATCCAAAACCGTACTTTCAGAAGAATCACGTTATATTCACGGTGTCACGGTCATGGGAAGCGTCTCATAAAGTAGCCGTTTATTGACACTAATGCTGCACAGTTTCTGAAGTCACGTTCACTCTTCCAGTGTTGCTGATCATATTCCAGAGTCACGTGTCATGTCCCTCCTTAACTTCTGCAAAGCTCTGTTTATCCAATGCACCGAGGGTCTCTACCTGCCTTTCTTGAACCTTCCTGAGCTTATAAAGTGTGACATAAATGTTCCACAGGTTCATGGAATATCAGAGACACCAACAACTCCAGGAAAAACAGGGATTTGAATGGATGCAGTCCGCTTTAATATTACCTTAGGTGGAGAGGTGGGGAAAATGCATAAAGGTGGGCAAAAGTAGGTTTACAGTTGTTTGCATGGACAAAGATATGCAGGTTATGATTACTACAATAGCTTGTTTTAACTCAATACCTTTATTAACTCAAAAGAATGTCACAAGAGCACAGTGCACTTAAGTTCAGTCGTGTACGTGCTCAGATTACCTAAAAGTTATATGTTTCGCATGTTCACAACTGTAAACCAACTTTTGTCAACTCCTGTATAAATCTGCGTTCAAAATGTGGTGCAAAATTTGAGAAATGGCTGAGTGAGACGTATCCAAATCAGAACTACTGCAAAGCTGCAGTTTCCCCATAGCCAAATAACATAATGTTACCAACACCTTCATTTCAGCTGAGAGCCCATAGCTTCTTCATGAAGATGGAGTGATCATATGACATATAATATTTGTTAGAAATATCATTCTATCTCTATCAAATTTAGATATACTTACAAGTTCATTGTGTTTCCAGAACATTCAGCCTTTTTCTGGGACATGCGTGGTGATCTTTGCCTGAACGTCACCTTCTGGTAGCTCTAGAGTTAGCACAGCTCATGAGCTCTCCTAAATCCTGGTGAAGTTAAGAGTCGTTTCCTACTTTAGGGTAACTAATAACATGCTGTTACTCCTGCTACTAAGAGTGGCACCAAATTTGAGTGCCACTTTTGAGTCAGTTAAGACTGTTTTCCTACTCTGAGATCCTTCATAAATATGGACACAGATGCCTACCCGGCATTGGTGAGATGATCAGAGATATAAGAATCATCTTCTACTTATCATGATATGTAGATGTGATGAAGAAATGTCAAAGGATTGTGGAAATCAGGCAGCACTGCATTTAGCTTCATGAGGTGCTCCTTTGTGCGGGTGCTGAGCCCTCCTCAAAGGCAGAAGAAAAATCTGGTTTGGTGTTACTGGGAATAAACGCGATAGCAATGTTCAGCTGGTGGCAAAGTTCAAAAGCAGCTGACCTAAAGTATGCATTTTCTTTTTTTTTGGCAATATATTTAGAGGAATTGTTAGAATACCTCATTTAGTTCTTAATGTTCTCTGCATTTTGGGAACGGTCATTTGAATCAGCCTCTTTATCGAGGCCATTCCTAGCTGACACATTGACTACTCTCTTCAAGGACATTAAAGGAGACGAAACAAAGATATTCTATGAAGTGGCAGTAGAAATGGTGGATGTCGAGTTTGGTATTACTGACTGCAAAGACGTCTTCGAGCAATATGCAGTAGACCAAGACTCTGTTGTGCTGTTTAAAAAGGTAATCACTACAAGTGTTGTGGACTTAAGTTATTGTTAAGTGAAAAATGCAACATTTTGTTAATTTATTTTATTGTTTCTTTTTCCTTTCAAAACAAGTTTGATGAAAAGCGAGATGATTTTAAACTGATGACTGATAACAAAACAGATAAGGAAGAGCTGATGAAATTCATTAAATTTAACAGTTTGGAACTCGTAACAGAGTTTAACGAGCAGGTATTTACTTCATCTATTAAATTTAGCAATAATCAAAAAACAGTTCTCATTAAGTATTCTGGTCCACATATATACTTAGGATTATTATTGTTAAAATGCTAACTAACTTCAGAACTGCAGTTTATTTATGTATTATTATTATCATTGATGTCTTTTTATGTTGATTTGTGTTTATTTCTCTAGAACTCGGACAAGATTTTTGAGGCAAAGGTGAAGCATCACAGTCTGCTTTTCATTAACAAAACTTTAGAAACCCACTTGACTTTGCTGGAGAGCTTCAGGAGTGCTGCTTCTGAGTTTAGGGAAAAGGTAATCACGCAAAAAAACAAGGCTCTTTCTTATGGCATCAGTGTAATCATTTAACATTTTTTTGTGCCTATCATTCTGTCAGTCATTTGTGTTTTTCCATCATGTTATCTCCTTTCATTTCTTAAACTGCTTTTCCTGGTGAGGATCGCAGCAGCAGCGGCTCAAGCTGGTCAGACTGGACTTCCCTGTCCCCAGCGATAGATAGATAGATAATGAAAGGCACTATATAATAGATAGATAGATAGATAGATAGATAGATAGATAGATAGATAGATAGATAGATAGATAGATAGATAGATAGATAGATAGATAGACAGAAAGGCACTATATAATAGATAGATAGATAATGAAAGGCAGTATATAATAGATATATAATGAAAGGCACTATATAATAGATAGATAGATAGATAGAAAGGCACTATATGATAGATAGATAGACAGAAAGGCACTATATAATAGATAGATAGATAGAAAGGCACTATATAATAGATAGATAGATAGATAGATAGATAGATAGACAGAAAGGCACTATATAATAGATAGATAGACAGAAAGGCACTATATAATAGATAAATAGATAGATAGATAGATAGATAGATAGATAGATAGATAGATAGATAGATAGATAGATAGATAGATAGATAGATAGATAGAAAGGCACTATATAATAGATAGATAGATAAGGCAGTATATAACAGAAAGATAGAAATGAAAAGCACTATATAATAGATAGATAAATAGATAGATAGATAGATAGAAAGGCACTATATAATAGATAGATAGATAGATAGATAGATAGATAGATAGATAGATAGATAGATAGATAGATAGATAGATAGATAGATAGATAGATAGATAGATAGAAAGGCACTATATAATAGATAGATAGATAGGTAAGGCAGTATATAACAGAAAGATAGAAATGAAAAGCACTATATAATAGATAGATAAATAGATAGATAGATAGAAAGGCACTATATAATAGATAGATAGATAGATAGATAGATAGATAGATAGATAGATAGATAGGGAAGGTAGTAACAGAAAGATAGAAATGAAAAGCACTTCATGATAGATAGATAGGTAGATAATGAAAGGCACTATATAATAGATAGATAGATAAGTAGATAATGAAAGGCACTATATAATAGATAGATAGATAAGGCAGTATATAACAGAAAGATAGAAATGAAAAGCACTATATAATAGATAGATAAATAGATCGATAGATAGATAGAAAGGCACTATATAATAGATATAGATAGATAGATAGATAGATAGATAGATAGATAGATAGATAGATAGATAGATAGATAGATAGATAGATAGATAGATAGATAGAAAGGCACTATATAATAGATAGACAGATAGGTAAGGCAGTATATAACAGAAAGATAGAAATGAAAAGCACTATATAATAGATAGATAAATAGATAGATAGATAGAAAGGCACTATATAATAGATAGATAGATAGATAGGGAAGGTAGTAACAGAAAGATAGAAATGAAAAGCACTTCATGATAGATAGATAGATAGGTAGATAATGAAAGGCACTATATAATAGATAGATAGATAGAAAGGGAAGGCAGTATATAACAGAAAGATAGAAATGAAAAGCACTATAAGATAGATAGATAGATTGATATGAAAGGCACTATATGATAGACAGATAGATAGATAGATAGATAGATAGATAGATAGATAGATAGATAGATAGATAGATAGATAGATAGATAGATAGATAGATAGATAGATAGATAGATAGAGATAGATAGATAGATAGGGAAGGCAGTATATAACAGAAAGATAGAAATGAAAAGCACTATATGATAGATCGATAGAAATGAAAGGCACTATGTAATAGATAGATAGACAGAAGGAACTTTATTTGTCCCCAGGAGGAAATCTGGCTTTTTACAGAAGCTCTTTAAATAAATGCATACATAAATAGGTAGATGATCAAGTAAACAAATAAATAAATACACAGACACATACTTTGGTCTGAACACACACCAAAATAATTATGAAGCAAGAAAATTAAAAGAAAGTGAAGAAGTTCTGATTTGGCTGTCACAGTCCCAGTGAGGCATTATGCACACGTATCTTTGTTGGAGCCCTCTTAGCGTTTCTACAATTAACCTACTAATTCTTTCTTTACATGGTGTCTTTTTAGTTAACATTATTTTCAAATGTGATTGCACCACGCTTCAGCCCAGTTATTGACTTTGACAAACTTTCTCTAAATGAGAATAAAAGGCAGGCAGATGTGGGGTTAAAAGGCATCCAAGAAACATGGCATTTGATTCAATACATGCAGACCCTACACAAACAAAAGATAACACTAACCATCACTCTGCCATTTCAACTTACAGAGGGTCATCCATTAATGCAGAATTCATCATAAGGTAAGAGTAACCATCTAATTAGACATTCACTGACACTGAGTGAAATCGTTTTCACCAGTGATACCAACCTGCAAGTCTACAGTTGGATACCAGAGAAAGCCAGTCAGCCACTCATGTCAGTCATTGTCCAACTCACTATATCCTAACACAGGGTCACGGGGGTCCGCTGGAGCCAATCCAAGCCAACACAGGGTGCAAGGCAGGAACAAATCCTGGGCAGGGCGCCAGCCCACCGCAGGGCACACACACACACACACACACACACACACACACCAAGTACACACTAGGGACAATTTAGGATCGCACCAGAGAAAGTGGATGTTAAAAAATGAACGTGCAGACTCCACAGAGTAGGAAGCAGGTTGATAATCATGTCTGGAAGGAATGAAGCAGCAACACTACATCTTCGTACATTCTTAAAAATAAAGGCGTCAAAGTGGTTCTTCAAAGTAACGACACAGGGAGCCATTGTTGGTTCCCAAAAGACTCATCCACATGAAGATTCCAGAAAGAACCTTTCTAATTTAGATCTGTAACAGGCACTCTAAATAGCCATGAATAGATGATAACAGATTTGTGAAATACTGATGGTTCTGGACTTTTAAAGGACTCTTACTGAGTTCAGGTTTCTTGATCTGTTGTATCCTGCTAGGTAGCTTACCAAACATTAAAAATCCTTTTCAAAGCCAAAAGAACCAATTCTATATGCAAAGAACCCTTGCCAGATTTAAATGTTTTTTGTCAAGCAATGGCTCTATGAGGACCCTCACAGCCCAGCCAGACGCCAATGAGTAGCCATTGTTTTCAAGGGTTTGCTATACAAGACAGCAAAGGCAACTAATGCAAGTCGAACTTTGATTTGTTGTGGCCACTGCTGAAAGTATTATGGAAAAGCAATTTTAGAGGACGGATGGATGTTATCTTTCATTTTAGGTACTGTTTGTTCTAATTGACATCAACGGTAACCATGACCATGTCTTGGATTACTTTGGACTGAAAAAGGAGGACATTCCAGCAATTCGTATCATTGACACGGACTCACTGAAAAAATATTCCTTGTCAGAAAAGGAGATCTCATCAGAAAACATCCTGAAGCTGTGTCTGGGAGTCCTTGAAGGCACGGCACAGGTATCGCAGTGTACCTCATAGATGAGTTATGTGTGTATTTAAGTCATTTTAAGTTATCCACACTCGATATCTTTATCAAACAGCAGTTTTCAACCCCAGCTTCCCCGATCAACTAATCTGATTATTGCTGATTTCAAGCATTTTTCTTTTCTGCTCTTCAGCCTCATCTAATGAGCCAAGAAATTCCCGATGACTGGAATGACAATCCTGTAAAGATCCTTGTTGGAAAGAACATTGAGAAAGTGGCCTTTGATGAAACCAAAAATGTGTTTGTAATGTTTTGTAAGTAGCAAAATAATATGTTTATACCTCAAAGAAAAAAATTATGAAATATAGCACCATTCATAGTGAACAAGTTTCACCAAACAGTTTAAACTATATATATATAATCCAACATCTGTATGTCCGTCCACTTTTCACGAGAGAAATACTTAACAGATTTAGATCGTGTTTTTTCTTATAATTTGCTTGAACATTCGCGTTGATTTTGCGACTTCTCTCATTGCACTAAGAATCATAATTCACTTGCGTTACTGATTTATTTGTGCGAATCCGAGAGAGACACGCAGTGGGCCAAGGGGCCTAAGTATCATAGTTCACTTGCAGGAGCGATATATTCGCACTAATCTGAGACAGAGGTTGCAGGCCGAGGGGAGGGGGAAGCATGACTTCAGGATTGGGGAGCCGGGCAGGGCCCTTCTCACTGTCCTGTTTCACTACTACGTGGGCGAAGCTGCAGGGGACGGCTAGTAAATAATAAATATATCATAAAGAAAGCACTTCTTGTGCACATGCAATGTCCTAATATCATTTACTGCTACTAAATTAGTTACTCTTGTTGTAACTCTCCTTATTTCCACAAATATTTTAGCAAGTAAAAATTGCATCTGATAGAAAATTGGACTTCATCTGTGAATTTAGATATACATAGAAGATTCTGCAAAGGCTAAAACTGGAGAAAAAACAAATTCGAGATCCACAACCAAAGAAAAATCAAAAAACTTTTTCAAACATATAGGCAATGGAGTAAACTCCAAATTTTGCACCATGTACCGCGAAGTCCGTCACTGTCTTCTATGTTTAGTTAGTTTGCGTACTTAATTACAAGCATGTGTCCAGTCAAAAGATGGATGACCTTTGATCAGTTTCATTTGACACTTAAAACTAGAGCAGTCTTTTTATAAACCTTCTTCTTCTTCTTCTTTCGGCTGCTCCCGTTAGGGGTTTCCAAAGTGGATCATCTTGTTCCATATCTTCCTGTCCTCTGCATCTTGCTCTGTTACACCCATCACCTGCATGTCCTCTCTCACCACATCCATAAACCTTCACTTAGGCCTTCCTCTTTTTCTCTTCCCTGGCAGCTCTATCCTTAGCATCGTTCTCCCAATATACCCAGCATCTCTCCTGTGCACATGTCCAAACCAACACAATCTCGCCTCTCTGACTTTGTCTCCCAACCATCCAACCTGAGCTGATCCTCTAATGTCCTCATTTCTAATCCTATCCATCCTCGTCACACCCAGTGCAAATCTTAGCATCTTTACCTATGCTACCTCCAGCTCTGTCTCCTGCTTTCTGGTCAGTGCCACCGTCTCCAGCCCATATAACATAGCTGGTCTCACTACCGTCCTGTAGACCTTCCCTTTCAGTCTTACTGATACCCATCTGTCACAAATCACTCCTGACACTCTTGTCCACCCACTCCACCCTGCCTGCACTCTCTTTTTCACTTCTCTTCCACAATACCCATTACTCTGCACTGTTGATCCTAGGTATTTAAACTCATCCACTTTCACCAACTCTACTCCCTCATCCTCACCATTCCACTGACCTCCCTCTCATTCACACACATGTATTCTGTCTTGTTCCTACTGACCTTCATTCCTCTCCTCAACCTGCTCCCTCTTATTGCTACAGATCACAATGTCATCAGCAAACATCATAGTCCACAGGGACTCCTGTCTAATCTCGTCTATTAACCTGTCCATCACCATTGCAAATAAGAAAGGGCTCAGAGCCGATCCCTGATGTAATCCCACGTCTGTCATTCCTACCGCAGACCTCACCACTGTCACACTTCCCTCGTACATATCATGTACAACTCTTACATACTTCTCTGCCACTCCCAACTTCCTCATACAATACAACAACTCCTCTTGAGATACCCTGTCATATGCTTTCTCCAGGTCCACAAAGACACAATGCAACTCACAGTCTTTCTATAAATAATAATGATAACAATACTTCTTTACATTTAAATAGCACTTTTCTCATGTGAGCTGGCACTTACTTGTCCTTTTAGTAACATAATGGGCTTCCGTCCTGTTCTACTTTGAAAAGTTTATGTTATGTATAACTGTTTTCCTTGCCTGCATCTTTAATGACTATTTATTTATTTAATGTTTTCTATCTTTATCTCCTAACAGATGCCCCTTGGTGTGCTCATTGTAAAGAATTAACACCTACCTGGGAAAATCTTGCTGAAAAGTATAAAGACCACGAGAACATCATTATTGCAAAGATCGATGCCACTGCCAATGACATTGAAGTCGTCTCTGTGCCTGGGTACCCTGCAATTAAGTATTTTCCAGCTGGCAAAGAAAGAAAGGTAAGAAGAACTGCTGTGGATGGATGGCAGTCACCTCTGATATTTGTAGTATTTGTAGTTGAGTGATTATGTTTATGTACAGTATATCACATACATATATCTGAGCCCTTTCTTATTTGCAGTGGTGATGGACAGGTGGACAGACGAGATTAGACAGGAGACCCCGTGGACTATGATGTTTGCTGATGACATTGTGATCTGTTGTGAGAGTAGGGAGCAGGTTGAGGAGACCCTGGAGAGGTGGAGATATGAGAGGAGAGGAGAGGAATGAAGTTCAGTAGGAACAAGACAGCATATATGTGTGTAAATGAGAGGGAGGTCAGTGGAATGGTGAGGATGCGTGGAGTAGAGTTGGTGAAGGTGGATGAGTTTAAATACTTGGGATCAACAGTACAGAGTAATGGGGATTGTGGAAGAGAGGTGAGAAAGAGAGTGCAGGCAGGGTGGAATAGGTGGAGAAGAGTGCCAAGAGTAATTTGTGACAGATGGAAATTAGCAAAAGTGAAAGGGAATGTCTACAGGACGGTAGTGAGACCAGCTATGTTATATGGGTTGGAGACGGTGGCACTGACCAGACAGCAGGAGACAGAGCTGGAAGTGGCAGAGTTAAAGATGCTAAGATTTCCATTGGGTGTGACGAGGAGGAACAGGATTAGAAATGAGGACATTAGAGGGTCATCTCAGCTTGGACGGTTGAGAGACAAAGTCAGAGAGGCGAGATTGTGTTGGTTTGGACATGTGCAGAGGAGAGATGCTGGGTATATTGGGAGAAGGATGCTAAGGATAGAGCTGCTAGGGAAGAGGAACAGAGGAAGGCCTAAGAGAAGGTTTATGGATGTGGTGAGAGAGGACATGCAGGTGATGGGTGTGACAGAACAAGATGAAGAGGACAGAAAGACATGGAAGAAGATGATCTGCTGTGGCAACATCTGACGGGAGCAGCCGAAAGAAGATATCACATACATATACACCTACAGAGTAATACCTCGGTTAACTAATCCTGTGAGAGCAAAGCTCCTTTATAATAAAGATGGTATAAAATGCACTACAGTCCATTCACAAATTCAAATTCCAGTCTGCTAGTACTTCTCTACACAGTATAAAGAGTTATGTATCCCTGCAGTCCTTGTGGCCTCTTTCTATAAGTAGAATAATGTCAAAGAGTGTTTTCAGAAATTTTGTTCATATCTTCAACAATAGGGCAAAAAGGAAAATGGAAACACAATGACGAACACAAAGCTCAAAAATAACATTTTTATACTTCACCATGTTGCTCCATTCAGCCGTTGGCCTGCACGTTTTCAAAGGCCGCTTCTTTAAGGTCACTTCATACTGTAGCTCTTTATTAGGTCAAATGATTTCTTGTTGAACCTTTGCTTTACAAAGCACCATTTAATTCTTGGAAGGGTTCTTTACATACAGGGTAGACTATTATGTAAGAAAGTAGAATAAAAAAGAAATCTTTAATGTATAGCAGCCTACCTAGCAGGGCACTAACAGAATAAGGAAATCTGGACTCATACCTGTGTTCCTTTTAAAATCATACATATTTCACAAATCTGTTATCATGATGATTATTTACTGTATGGAACTTATTACAGATTTAAATATATAAAGATTCCTCCTGGAACCTTCATATGGTTGGGTCTTTTTGGAGCAAAAAATGGTCCCCCTATTGTAATGTCTTCTCTTTTCTAGATAGATAGATAGATAGATAGATACTTTATTAATCCCAAGGGGAAATTCACATACTCCAGCAGCAGCATACTGATACAAAAAAAATATATTAAATTAAAGAGTAATAAAAATGTAGGTAAAAACAGACAATAACTTTGAATAATGTTAATGTTTACCCCCCCAGGTGGAATTGAAGAGTCGCATAGTGTGGGGGGAGGAACAATCTCCTCAGTGTGTCAGTAGAGCAGGATGGTGACAGCAGTCTGTCACTGAAGCTGCTCCTCTGTCTGGAGATGATCCTGTATAGTGGATGCAGTGGATTCTCCATGATTGACAGGAGCCTGCTCAGCGCCCGTCGCTCTGCCACGGATGTCAAACTGTCCAGCTCCGTGCTTACAATAGAGCCTGCCTTCCTCACCAGTTTGTCCAGGCGTGAGGCGTCCTTCTTCTTAATGCTGCCTCCCCAGCACACCACCGCGTAGAAGAGGGCACTCGCTACAACCGTCTGATAGAACATCTGCAGCATCTTATTACAGATGTTGAAGGATGCCCTATATAGATAAAGGAAGGGAAACCATAAGAACAGTTGTAAAATACTTTCTTTACTATTTGAAAATAAAAAAGGGGACCAAAGCACCCCCACTAATAGGCTTTTCTTATCAAAACACCTGGTTGGGGGCAGACATCACCAACAAATAACCAATCTCTATGTGTCATACAGATATGTAAAACATCTATGGCACTGCTCTGAAGAACCACTCGGACACCTTTTTACGAGTGGTGGATGCACTGTGGGCAATCTGACAACCTGAGATTAGTGCACAGTTGATTTAAGCAAAGAACAAAATGTGTTAGATAATGCTTTTTGAATCAGTTGAGATCAAAAGATAACCACAGCAGTCAGTCCTGGTGGGCGCTTTGCAAATGAAGGTGTTTATTCTAATAAATAAGGTATGTTCATCAATCCGGGTAGCATGGTGGCACAGTGGTAGCGCTGCTGCCTCGCAGTTAGGAGACCCGGGTTCACCAATGGATGGATGGATGTTCATCAATCCATCCATTTTCTAACACACTTCATCCTGAGCTAGGGTCACAGGGGAGCTGGAGCCCATCCCAGCAAGCATAAGGCACAAGTCAGGGCATTGCAGGGTGAACACACACCTCACACACAGGGTCAATTTAGTATCGCAGATGCATCTGACCTGCATGTCTTTCGACTGTGAGATATATAACATGTAGAGTATACATATCTTATATAAGTGCGAAATTTTGTATAGGAAACCTGGGGTAGATGGAAAAAAACACACAAAGGCATGAGGTGACCATTCAAGAAGAACATATCTGAGTTTTGTCACTCTGAGGGGACAAAATACATTCAGTGCACGGTGCCATAAGGCCAGGAAAGTACAATACAGAAAACTCGGCTACACAGGAATCCAAAATGACGTTTTACACTTGTTGGCATTTCCAGATATAAATCTCTCTGGATGAAACACCAATGATGTAACATCAGCCGTCTAAAATGACATTTCAACTGGTCAAAATGTACTGAAATTAAAATGGAGATATCTTGATGCAATGAGAAGTCATTGCATCCATAATGGCTAACATGGTACAACACTAATGTAGAGATCTCAAATTCGAATTCTTTCAAGTTCAAATTATATTCTTGAAGTCTAAAATGTATTTTTGACTCGATTAAACATATTTTTTGACAGCTTTTCAAATTTAGTTAAGATGGCTTGCCAGGCCGGCTCGTGTAATCTCAGGTGAAACACTATGGTGGGAAACTAAAACGAACTTCCTACGATTTAATGGGTGCATACGTGCGGCCGCACTGCCACCGGATTTATTTGATCTCTTGCCGTGATGGTTGTTCATAAATGTGTCAGAATTGGATTTGTTTTCAGTCATGACCTGCCCACTGAAGTAATCAATGACCATGAAGTTACAGGATAGCCCATTTCTGTTCCATATACTTGCCTTCCTCCATGCCACTTAATCAGAATGATTACACTAGTTTTGCTATAATACATTTAGTATTTTGGTAATCTTTGTTTAAATTCTGAAATCTCCTTGCTGTTTATCTACTTCGGTATTCACACTCATTTTGTTTTTTTCATATTTAGATTATTGATTATAACAGCCAAAGAGATGTGGAGACATTTTCAAAGTTTCTGGATAATGGAGGCATCCTGCCAGAGGAGGAGGAAGAAGAAGAAGAACCAGAGTCATTGGTAATTCCCATCTGGCTTTACAGTAATCCCTCCTCCATCGCGGGGGTTGCGTTCCAGAGCCACCCGCGAAATAGAAAATCCGCGAAGTAGAAACCATATGTTTATATGGTTATTTTTATATTGTCATGCTTGGGTCACAGATTTGCGCAGAAACACAGGAGGTTGTAGAGAGACAGGAACGTTATTCAAACACTGCAAACAAACATTTGTCTCTTTTTCAAAAGTTTAAACTGTGCTCCATGACAAGACAGAGATGACAGTTCCGTCTCACAATTAAAAGAATGCAAACATATATTCCTCTTCAAAGGAGCAAACAAATCAATAGGGGCTGTTTGGCTTTTAAGTATGCGAAGCACCGCGGCACAAAGCTGTTGAAGGCGGCAGCTCACACCCCCTCCTGTCAGGAGCAGACAAAGAGAGAGAGAGACAGAGAAAAACAAACAAGCAAAAATCAATACGTGCCCTTCGAGCTTTTAAGTATGTGAAGCACCGTGCAGCATGTCGCTTCAGGAAGCAGCTGCACAGAAGGTAGCAATGTGAAGATAATCTTTCAGCATTTTTAGACGAGCGTCCGTATCGTCTAGGTGTGCGAACAGCCCCCCTGCTCACACCCCCTACGTCAGGATCAGAGAAAGTCAGCGCAAGAGAGACAGAGAAAAGTAAGTTGGGTTTCTTCTCAGCCATCTGCCAATAGCCTCCCTTGTATGAAATCAAACTGGGCAAACCAACTGAGGAAGCATGTACCAGAAATTAAAAGACCCCATTGTCCGCAGAAATCCGCGAACCAGCAAAAAATCCGCGATATATATTTAAATATGCTTACATATAAAATCCGCGATAGAGTGAAGCCGCGAAAGGCGAAGCGCGATATAGCGAGGGATCAGTGTAACGTGTTTGCCACAGGGCTGCAGCTAAAGAGTTAGAGAAAACAGGAGAACGTTTTCTGGGACTCTTAGAGCCCGAGGTTCCATAGCCCTTTATTCACTGGTCTGTAGTGCTGCTGTTTTCATTCTACCTAAACTTTATATGATATAGCACCTTGCATTAATTTCATTATCAGAGAGCAACTCATATTATAGTAGAGGATGACCATTGAAAGAGGATACAACAGCTTGAACTCTAGCAAGAAAAGTAATGAGCATGAAGAGCAACGAAGCCTTAAAAACAAGACATTTATTTCCGTATTTATTTCTTTTTCATTTCTGGACTAACCAATGACAAGAAAGAAGCTGAGCTTGTAAAGACCAAGCGTAAGAAGTTGCGATTCTTGACTAGTTCCTCCCAAGGATCAGCACCTAAGATTGGCCTCTTTTTAGAGCAAAAACGAATTTAATTTGTTTTTCTTTCCTTGCCACTTTTTCTTTGATATGTTATAAAGCACGTTGCTCTACACCCTGTGTATGAAAATGTGCTGTATTAATAAATGTCAGTATTATTGTTACTGGGACATATAACATATTCCATTGGTATATTAAACATGAAATTTGTCTACTAAATCCAAAGCCATGTTCCATATTAACATAATCCAAAACATTAAATATATTATTCATTAGAAAGAAATATGCTACATTTCCCTTTCTTTAAAGAAGATTTCAAACTCTTTGTGATTCATTTTCAGGATGAAGAAGATGTGGAGAACATAACTGTGACACCCAGAGGTGGCAACGAAACCTCAAGAGATGAGCTCTGATAGAAGAAAACAACCTGAAATAATTGATAGACGCAGACCTGCCCTTTATTCATTCAGTAACTGTACAGTTTAAGGACAGTACTGATGTCTGTCAGATCGGTCACTAAAATATTAAAAGGTTATTTATTTACAACAGGAGTGTAACTGGAATACTACTGCCAGAGTATTTATCCATTCATTTCATTCATGTATACAAACTATGATCATAAACGTTACACTGGCACAAGAGCTGAACATGTTAACTCTCTGCATTTTAGTTATTTCTGCATTTATTACAGAGTACGGGATTAAATTGAATAGTCACATTCATGTGCCATCCACATTATTTAATTTATTGGAAATATTTGCACCCGAGTCTCAGATAATAACCAACAATTCATTAATTTTCTATACATAGGAGGAGCATAATGGAAACAGCAACACCAGTGAAGAACGTGTTACTCATTCTTTTTATTCTTTCACTCTCTATACAGACTAGAGATATAATATCAGCAGTCATATCATGGATTCACTTCTGGTCATTCATTCACTCACATATTCATTTATTCAAATATTCATTCATCCGCTTGTTCATTTTTACACACATTCACTCTATAATGATTATACTAACACTAGACAGATATTTCACTAAATGTTAAACATTTTATTATTTTTTTCCAACACAGAATAAGGCTGTAAAGAGAATAACGTTGCCAAAGTATTCATTCATTCATTCAGTGTTCCTCCATGGAAAGATTTGCACCACAGGCAGCGACAGTAACCAGCCATTCATTCTCAGTGACAGTAAGACATGATGATGTCAGTACTGACAGTATGGTCACTCTCATTTATTCATTTTTTTTCTACTGCCAAATAAAAACCTGAAAAAAAGCAAAGAATAGAATAAACATTCTAACATAATATGATCTAGGACAGGGGTAGGCAATGTCGGTCCTGGTGAGCCGCAGTGGCGACAGGTTTTCATTCCAACCCAATTGCTTAATTAGAAACCAATCATTGCCAATCTCAGACCTTATTTAATTTTATGGCTTGTTAGTCTGTGCAATGTAAGGCTTTTATATCGTAGATTTTTTTCCTTTTCAAGGATATCATCCAAATGATATGAAGCCTAAAACAGATCATTTTCAGTCTGTCACATTTTTCTATTAAGTGTTTTATTAAATCAAACAGTGCATGATGAACACACACAGATGTAATTAGAAAAAAGCTAGCTGGAGAACTGCTGGCTGCGTTGTCTTTTACATCTTATTGCTAATAAGGAGCAATTAAACACTGAATGCAGCAGTTTTAAGATTGAAATAAGCGATTAAGGTTGGAGAACCTTAACAAGCGAGACCACTAAAATGAAGCATCAAAATGTCACTTAAGCAATATGTGCTTCATCAGCAATAATTGAGTTCTCGTTAAGGAACTGGGTTGGAACAAAAACCTGCACATACTGCGGCTCTCCAGGACCGACATTGCCTACCCCTGATCTAGGACATAACCCCTAAATTTGAATATAGAGCCCAGATTCACGTAACTGCCTTAATTAATGCCAGCTAAGATTTATTTTATTTGAAATAGGATCAGCAAGTCCATATCGATCCCCCTCTTAAACCTTTCAAATTCCACTCGCCCACAAATAAAACTCTCACTACCAGGCTGAAGCTGGCTGCTTATTCTAAGGTCCTGAAGTATGGCAGGCCGTTTTAACATTTAATCCATTTTCCTTGATATCAGCAGTTAAAACGCTGATATTGTTAGTTTTAAATTTGATATCAAGCTTTTGAAATTTGATATATATTTATATTAGCCGTCCTCCGCAGCTCCGCCTGTGTAGTAGTGAAACAAGACAGCAAGGATGGCCCTGCCCGGCTCCCCACTCCTGACGTTATGCTTCCCCTTCCCCTTGTCCCGCAGCCTTTGTTTCGGATTGACGTGAATATATCGCTCCTGCAAGTGAACAATGATACTTAGTGCTATGAGAGAAGTCGCAAAATTAACCAGAATGTTCAAGCAAATTCTAGAAAAAAACCCGAACTAAGTAGTTCTCTCATTCGCTAGTTAAGCCAAGGTAAGGAATGCCCCAAGGCTGCCACATGAGTGAGGAGGGCCCTGCCCGACTCCCCACTCCTGACGTCACGCTTCCCCCTCCCCTCACCCGGCAGCCTCTGTCTCGGATTAGCGTGAATACATCACTCCTGCAAGCGAACTATGATTGTTAACGTGATGAAAAAAGTCACAAAATCAACCAGAATGTTCAAGCAAATTCTAGGAAAAAACCTGATCTAAATCCATTACGTAGTTCTCTAACGAAAAGCGGACAGATATACAGACAGACAGATGTTGGATTTTATATAGAGAGAGATTTGAAAAGCGTGATATCACATTTTAGAAGTCTGATATCAAATATCATAAAAAGGAAAATGGGTTAAATGTTAAAATGGCCTGCCATAATATACTATATTAGCATTTAAGCTCTCTTTTTTAAAATGACGTTTCAAAAGCGCAACATCAAATTTCAAAAACTTGATATCAATATCCAAAAGCTCAATATCAAATTTTAAAAATTAGATATCATATTTTAAAAACTTGATATCAAATTTCAGACGCTCAAAATTTATAAACCTGGTATCAAAGTTCAAAAGAGCAATTACAAACGTTAAAAAGTTGATGTCAAATTTCAAAAGCCTGATGTCAAATTTTAAAAGCGTGATATGTAGAGAAAAGCCAAGCAAAATGACACCTTTTATTAGCTAACTAAAAAGATTACAATATGCAAGCTTTCGAGGCAACTCAGGCCCCTTCTTGCCTGAAGAAGGGCCCTGAGTTGCCTTGAAAGCTTGCATATTGTAATCTTTTTAGTTAGCCAATAAAAGGTGTCGTTTTGCTTGGCTTTTCTCTACATTCATAATGGCTAACACGGTACAACACCCCAGTACTAAAAGCGTGATATCAAATTTTGTAAGCCTCACATTAAATTTCATAAATGTGATATCGAAATGTCAAAATATGATGTGAGAATTTAAAATGCATATACTGTATATTCGCATTTATGCTATCATACCAAGTTTCAAAAGTGCAATATCAGCTTTTAAAAACATCATATCAAATGTCAAATGCTTGATATCAAATTTCATGAGTATTGATATCAAATTTTAAACTTTTGCAACGTTTTGAAAACAGATGTCAGATTAAAGGAATTAAATGTTAAAACGACTTGCTACTCTGAAGCCCAGTTTATGCCTGAAGCGACTCCGCTCTGACCACAAGGGCCGTAAGGCGTGTATGACGTCAGGTTTGGGGAGACGCTCCCGGAAATTTGTCTAATCTACGCGGTGCTGCGGGCGCGTTGAATTTCAAGGTGAGTCAAGGAGAATTAGGTGGATTCCAGATGGGTGAACGAAGGGTTGAATATAACGCAAGAGATAATCAAAACGTAAGGAAGACATGCAAGTGCTCATCATATAGGCTTTCCTCACACGAGAATATTACACCCGCCCTTCCTTCACCGCTTTTAGTCAATAGATCTGTTGACATCCCACCTTCTCCTTTTCTTTCACCTAATGACTGTAATAGCAAGCACAACTCTTTTTCCAAAGGAAGAAGCGCGCTTCCTCTGCTGTGACATGATTAGCTATGTGACACTGATGAAACACTGTCACTTATTGACTAGGGGAATCACTGATTGATTGGGCCGTAACACGTATAAATGGGTTTCGGTGCTCACCGCGCAGGGCGCAAATATTGCGCGCGGGGCGTGTCTCCAAATCTGACGTCATTTTCGCAGAGCGTATTTAGTTGGACGCGCCAAGTATAAAATAAAATACTGCGAGCAGCGCGCGGGGGTGTGCCTATATTTCTGACGTCGTAACCAGCCGGTCTCCAAAACCAATCACGCCGGTTCTGCTCACTTTCAAAGTATCACCTTTTTTTCTTTATCCGGGCGCCAATCCAAGTTTACTTCGATTCCCCCAAAGCACACTGGGACTTAGACTTGAAAGAATTACAAAAACATTAAAAGGATCCTATACATTTAAATGATAAATCACCAAGATTTTTTACTCCCATCCTTGACAGAACTTCATAAAACCCGTTACTAGCTGACCGTGATAATGTTCACAAGCGCCAATTATGTAATTAGTGCTATGAACTTAAGGTTCAAGTGCAATTTCCGTGTTAACATAAGTTGGTTCTCCTGTTTATACAATTGCAGTAACTGAAGGTCACTCGTGTTTGCTTGAGTGAGAAGGAAGATAAGGGCTCCGCATTTAGACATAGTTTTAAGACGCAAAAAGATAACTCATATAAAATGAAGAATGAGAAAGGTGACACTCACATGGGACTAAACATGTCCAGCAAATGTTTGTCTGTTTCTGTGGGATTGGTGATAAAATGGTGCTTGACTGGAGAATCATTTTGGTAGAAGTGTGGCGGGGTGGAGTTGTTTCCAAAGGTTACCAATTATGCTGAAACCAGTTATATGATTGACTACAGCAGTCCTTGATCAAAGCGATACTGACCATGATATCTGTGGCAGGACTATTTTATTATGACTTAAAGATAAGACAGTGACAACTATCATGGCCCAGAATGGTGTGACAATACTTAAAAATGGCTAGAGATGGGGTTACCAGGCAGGTGTGCTTTTCTTGGCAGCTGCCTCTGTGAGCTGCTGGTGCCCTGCAATGAAGTTCCTTATCTTCCAACAAGTCTGCTTATGGGGGGAGAGCTCAGGGTGGACCTAAATAACTTGTGTGTACTCCAGATAAAGAGCAATGAATGAAAAGATAAGAAGAGTTAAAATAAGAAAGAAAAAAAAAACTTCATGCACAGGCCACCATTATAGGACTCTTAAATTTAAAGCACCACAAGAAAGTAAGTTTTACATTAACTAGTTTCTCAAGTGATTTTGATATTCCATTAAAGAGATATAATAGCACAATTCTTTACTGCATTGGGTCTCCAGGACTAGTCTGCTTGTCTTTTCTGAACTGTTGATGGTCCTAATTTGTTTTTAAATTTTCCATGTTGTGGACTCAGACGAAGTTGATAACTCAGCAGTATGTTGTTTGCTGCTGTACTGGATTAGTCTTGAGTTCTGTTTAACAAGATTACTTCAAATCTGCCTAATGTGATTTATGGTCTGGCAGAGGCAGTGTGGTCACCAAGCCGTCAAACAGAAAGTTAGAATTTCAAATGGCAACGCCAAGCAGCAGTGAGAGATTCATCAGGGGATTTCATCATCTATTTGTTCTTTCTTCTGTTACAAACTGTGAAATAAAACTAAATTAAATGAACACGCTTTGAAATAGTTTTTGTTATCCAAAGACTATGGATATAAAATATTTTGTCTTTCATTTGTAAATAAGAGGTCAAACTGTGATAAATTAACTTAATGGCAAGCAAATGTTCACAGTCGACCTCCCTGTTCAGCTATCTATCTATCTATCTATCTATCTATCTATCTATCTATCTATCTATCTATCTTATAGTGCCATTCACATCTATCTATCTATCTATCTATCTATCTATCTATCTATCTATCTATCTATCTATCTGTCTGTCTGTCTGTCTTATAGTGCCTTTCATATCTATCTATCTATCTATCTATCTATCTATCTATCTATCTATCTATCTATCTATCTTATAGTGCCTTTCATATCTATCTATCTATCTATCTATCTATCTATCTATCTATCTATCTATCTATCTATCTATCTTATAGTGCCTTTCACATCTATTTATCTATTATATAGTGCCGTTCACATCTATCTATCTATCTATCTATCTATCTATCTATCTATCTATCTATCTATCTATCTATCTATCTATCTATCTATCTATCTGTCTGTCTGTCTTATAGTGCCTTTCATATCTATCTATCTATCTATCTATCTATCTATCTATCTATCTATCTATCTATCTATCTATCTATCTATCTATCTATCTATCTATCTATCTTATAGTGCCTTTCATATCTATCTATCTATCTATCTATCTATCTATCTATCTATCTATCTATCTATCTATCTATCTATCTATCTTATAGTGCCTTTCACATCTATTTATCTATTATATAGTGCCGTTCACATCTATCTATCTATCTATCTATCTATCTATCTATCTATCTATCTATCTATCTATCTATCTATCTATCTATCAATTCAGTCCCTTTCTCTTTCTACACATTTTATTGTGCTGTACAATTTAAAATCGATACATTTGCCATTATATCCATCAATCTACAGTCAATAACCCATAAAGACAAAAGTGAAATCATGTTGTCAGAAAGGTTTGCAAATCAATTAAACATCAAAAACTGAAATCTTTCATTCATGTAAGTATTCAGACCCAAAATTCGGTTTGTAGAAGCCCTTTAGCAGCTACTACAGCTTTACGTCGTCTTGGGTAAGTCTCTACAAGCTTTGCACACCTGAATCGATGCAGTTCAGATTTGGTCCGGTGCATCCTGTTTGCTTTCATTCCCCATGAGATGTGTTTGTAGAACGTGACTGGCGTCCACCTGTAGCAAACTGGATCATTTGGACAAAATTTAGAATGGCATACACTTGTGTACATAAGGTCCCACAATTCGCATTACATGTTAGGACACAATCCAAGCCACAAAGTTAAGGGAACTCTATTTAAACCTCACGATCAAATTGTGGTGAGGCACAGATCAGGCTAAGGGGATAAAACCATTTCAAAAGCTTTGAGTGATCCCAGGAGCACCATGGCCTCGATGATTGTGAAATGGAAGAGGTCTGGAACCAACAGGACTCTTTCTAGAATTGGCCATCCAGTCAAACTGAGAAACTGTTCAAGAAGGGCCTTGTTCAGAGAGGTCACCAAGAATCTAATGGACACTCTAACACAGCTTCAGAAGTCCTCTGCTGAGATGGGAGAACTTGTTGGAAGAATGATCATCTCATCAGCACTCCATCATTCAAGTGTTAATGGTAAAGTGGCTAGATGGAAGCCATTCTTGCGTAAAAGGCATATACTGTATGACAGTGCAAAGGACTCTAAGAACATGAGGAATATGATTCTCTGGTCTGATGAGACAAACATTTAACTCTTTAAGCAGAACTCCAAGTACTATGTCTGGGGAGACCAAGCACTGCTCATCACCTGCCTAAGGTGAAGCATGGTGGTGGTAGCATCATGCTGTGGGCTGCAGAGACAGGGAGACTAATCAGAACTGAAGGAAGGATGAATGCAAAATACAGAGAGGTCCTTAAGGAAAATCTGCTCCAGAGTGCACATGACCTTGGAGAGAGGAAACAGTTCACCTTTCAGTATGACAATGACCTCAGGCAGACAGCCAAGACAATACTGGAATGGCTCTGAGACAAGTGTCTAACTGGCCTTGAGTGGCTAAGACAAAGCCCAGACTTAAACCCCACAGAACATCTGTGGAAAGACCTGAAGATGCCAGTTTAGACACTTCCCATACAGACACTGAAGTATAACTAAATTACTGGTGGGATTCTTTTTATGGAGATTCAGTGACGTGGTACACTATGAAAAGTTATCGACACTCTATGCTGAAATTGGAAAAGGTGCCAGCACTGCATACCAGTGTTTCCGTCCCACTTCATGCACTGTTCCCATCCAATATAATGGAGCTTATGAGGATCTGCCAGGAAGAATGGGATAAACTGCCCAAATCCAAAGCGTGTAGAGACTTAAGAAGACGTAAACCTGTAATAGCTGTCGAAGGGCTTCTACAAGCCAAGTTTCGAGTCTGAATACTGACATGAATGAGAGATTTCAGTTTTTCATAACTAATAGATTTGCAAACCTTTCTGACAACATGTTTTCACTTTGTTATTATTGGTTATTGATTGTAGATTGATGGGCAAAAATGACAAATGTCATTTAAAATTAAATCTACAACACATAAGAAAGTGTGCAGAAAGTGAAGGCGTTCCATTCATGTCTCTCCATTGTGCTAGATGTCACATTGAAGGGCCAAGTCGAACGTGTCAAGGTATACAAGGACATGTCCAGTTCGCTTTTATTTCACTCCAGAAATTAGTTATTAATGCTTAGTGAAGAAAACGGATGAAAGCCAGTGATCCTGTATATAAAGTAGCTATAAATGCTGCGCGTTTCTTGGATAAAATCTCACATTGCACTTAGCAGTAGTGAGCTCGAGTTGTATCGTTCCAGCTTCTTTTGTTACTCTACAACTTATTTTGTGCACTGATAACAAGCCCCTCTCATTTAAACTTTTGCGATAGCACACGCGCCAAGCCCTCTTAAAGAGTCACCTTGTCTTTTTTCTTCTGAGTTAAAGCAGGCACTGCACTGACTGGCGGCCCTTTATCAAAGTACACACTGCTATCAGTACGAGCTGGAGCGGGTGGGCGCTCACGAGGGTCACATGGCAGCGCCCAGCCGTGAATAAAGCGCAGCTCGGATCTATCAGGCGCCCTTTTGACGGCCGCGCTCCCCTCTGCAGGCATGAAGGTTCTTTCGTTTTCTGTGGTTGCGGCGGTCTGTTGTGTTATTGCAGCCACAACAAACGAGACGGAAAAAGATCCGGCCGAGAAATCTGTGAAAACTAAAAAGGCTAAAAAGGTCAAAATCAAAGAGGAGAATGGAATTCTTATGCTTAAAGGGAAAAATTACGTACAAGCCATTGACCAACATAAGCGGCTCCTCGTTTATTTCCGTAAGTACGCCGTCAAGTTTGGTTCAAATCAGTGCGGGTCATCTTTGGACTCCGTTAAAGGATCGACAATGTCGGCTGAAAATAAGCAGAAATTGGATACGTTGGCTCCCTCTACCGGCACATATTATGTTTAAATCCTTGATGCTTGCCCACAGAGTAGCCAACGGGTCTGCAAGTACTGTATATAATGTATGAAGACACTTGAGGGGTCTTATGGCCCTTCTCTCTCCCACTCAGGTCTACTGATGACTGGTGTCTGGTGATGCCACTTTAACGTGGCACTAACTCTCAGTCCGCACTCTTTTCACGAGCTGCCCACCTCAATTTGAAATTTTGACTCCCTCACTGTGTTTAAGAAGCGGCTGAAGACTCTTGTTGTTTGGTTAATTTCTGTTTAATCGATGTCAGTTGTTAGGTTTTGTAGGCTAACCTAGCAAGTGTAACTTGTGTGTATTTTGTTCCGAGCTCTTCACTTGTGGTGATTCATTTTGAAGTTTTGTTTTGTAACATTTGGTCACAAATTGTCCCCGGGACTGAAGTTTTACTCGATTATGTTGATCTGTTTTGTAAGTCACTTGGGATAAAAATGCATGCTAAGCAAATAAATAGCCTATAAATGGGTCTATGCATTTGAAGAAGGCGCTTGATGCAGTTTGGGGAGTTTTGAAATATGTGACCGGGCACACTTAGGTTTACCAATACTAGCTAGTTTGTGTCATTTTTATTAGCAGTGGCGAGATTTTCAAATTCAGATATAATATTAATACAGCAAAAAAAAAAACGGAATGAACAACGCTGCGCATCGACTCTCTGGGCAGAAGAATGTAAGAAAACGTCATTTGCACAGCAATGCCCTTTGATAGTGCCTCATGGGGACGGGGGCTATTCTTTTATGTTTTTAGCCAAGTCAGATGTTTTTCTTTCTTTTTTAGGACTACTTTCTTCCCGTTATTCTGATGTGATTTGGAGAGAGGGATTCTTGTCTGTAATAATATAATAAAATGTACTTATCTATCTATCTATCTATCTATCTATCTATCTATCTATCTATCTATCTATCTATCTATCTATCTATCTATCTATCTATCTATCTATCTATCTATCTATCTATCTATCTATCTATCTATCTATCTATCTATCTATCTATCTATCTATCTATCTATCTATCTAATACTGCCTTACCTATCTCTCTATCTACCATATGTACTTCATGAGATGCAGAACAGGCAAATATATTGAATTTCTGAATATAAAAAGTAAAAATTTGAATATATAAAGTCGATTTAAAAATGACTTTACATTTAGAGGAATGACTTTTATATTCAAAATTTCAGTGTATTTTTATTATACATTATTACATTATACTTGTATGCAAAATTTACAAACATTCAACACATGCAGGCGAATATTCATAAGTTGATGGGTCACCAAAAGCCGCTAGGGGGAGTTTCAGTGTGCCCTGCCATATATTCCAAAAATGTCTGAATCTGGATAGGGGGGACAACAACAACATTTATTTATATAGCACGGTAGCTCAAAGTGCTCTACATGATGAAGAAAACAGAAAAAAAGACAAAGTAAGAATTAAAATAAGACAACACTAATTAACATAGAATAAGAGTAAGGTCTGATGGCCAGGGAGGACAGAAAAAACAAACAAAAAAAAAAACTCCAGACGGCTGGAGAAAAGAAAAAAATCTGCAGGGGTCCTGAGGCCATGAGACCGCCCAGCCCCCTCTGGGAGGTGACACCTTTTTTCTGAGGACATTGCATAATTTGATGATGGTAGGGGAAAACATTGTTCAATATCTGCAATAAGTGTTCAGATGAGCTGTTTGGTGGCTCAGCCTTTCACATCTATCTATCTATCTATCTATCTATCTATCTATCTATCTATCTATCTATCTATCTATCTATCTATCTATCTATCTATCTATCTATCTATCAGTGAGACACATAATACAATATTTTGCAGCATAGGCAACAGAGGGTGAATATGTGGGGTTTTTTAACAGCATATTCTCATACCCCATATTATTATTATTATTATTATTGTATATGTGACTGACACCTTTATTTGGACTAGATATACTTTATTTGTCAACAAGGATAAATTCAAACTTTAACACAATTTAAGATCTGGATGCATTCTAATTGCTTAGCACCACTTTTGAGACAAGTGATAATAATTAATTACATTTAAAGAGTATTTGCATATAGCAGGAGGTGAGAGAGATAGTTAGCCAATTAGAGACAGGCGATAATTAGGGGGCCAGAGTTAACAAGGCCATGATGGGCAATTCATCCAGGACCTCGGGGTACACCCTAATCTTTTATGACTACAGAGAGTCAGGAGCTCAGTTTTAAGTCTCGCCCAAAGGACCATGCCAGATTTTACAACACAGTGTCCCTGTCACTGTACTTGGATCCACACACAGATCACACAGTAAGAACCCCCTACTGGGCCCACCAACACCACTTCCAGCAGTATCCCCAGCTTTTCCCAGATGGTCTCCCATCCAAGTACTGGCCGGGTCCCAAACATGTTCCCCTTCAGATGGACGACCTCTCCTGAAATGTAGGTTGTGTGGCTGCTAGATATGGTCAAGTTACTGGTTCAGAGACACAATGAATTGACCCAGTGACCTTTAGGTTTAAGATCCAATGCCCTGGAAACTACAGTACAATATATAAATAACATTCCTAAAAGCACAAAATCCAATTCAGGGATAAAAATGATCAGAGCCATCCTCCAAAACGTGACGTGAAGTAAACTGCTGACTCCAGCTATCCTGTATTACTCACTGCTAGTGTCTGTGAGAATACGCTGGCGCCCCATCCAGTGTTTGTTCCTGCCTTGTTACTGGCATTTTTAGGGTGGGCTCCAGTCTCCGTGACTACTCTCAAAATGGAGGGTTAATGTAACTCATGCTGCCACTCAAAACAGTCATCTCCTGAATTTATGGTTGTTCCGTAGATGACCGTGAATTATACAAACCAAATGGAAAAAGGCCTAAGCTGAAAAAAAATGTATATGATGAAGCCAAAGCAATATGAATTTACATAATAAGATGTTATACAGCTTAACTCTGAAAAATATTCTTGAACAAAAAAGTAACTTTCTTATGCATAATATAAGAAATCAAACAATCGAGTGATAAGTTAATGTGAAATGTACATTGAAATAGACATGCAGATAGAAGATGTAAAGCCATTTTGAAAGAAATCCTAAGCAGTACTTTTACACAGTTGAACGTGTCTATTCAGGAGAATAGATGAGCTCATTTTTAGTAGTCTAGTATTTGCTGTGCTTTTAGCTTTAAATTGTTATTTCCTTTCTCATCAGTCATATGAGTGGCCTGTTTGCCTATTGGTTAATTCCTTTGACTTTGAATTTCAAACCCTAAGATTTCTGGGTTCGAATCCCACTACTAACACCAAATGACCATGAGCAAGTCACTTCACCTGCCTGTGCCCCATCTGGAAAAAACAAAAGAAATGTAACCAATTGTATCTCAAATGTTGTACAGTCAGTCACCTTAGATGAAGGTGTCAATCTAATTAATGGTCACATGATTCTTACAGCTAATAAAGGTCTTCTCTTCTGGACTCCATGGGTGCTTTATGTTTGCATCACTAGTATATACATTTCTTTTCACGTTTTTTGCAGATGCCCCAATGTCAGGGGATTCACAGACACTTCTCCTGGAGTTTAAAAGTGCTGCGACTCTGATGAAGAACGACTCTTCCAAGATTCACTTTGGCATGGTCGATGTCTCGCAAGAGAAAAGTCTGGCTAAAGAGCTCAATGTCACAAGCTTCCCAGCTCTGTGGTTTTACACTGAAGACGAGGAAAGCCCCACCGTATGTCCAGGTAAGTGCATTTAGCAGTTGGAAACCTTCTCGTGTTTGACCCCAACTGACCCTTATTGTGAATTGATTTGAAACTTCTTTGGAATGTGCATTATTTGCAATGTCCTTGAACTTTTTTTTTTGTTCCAGAAAGAACCTTACAAAATAAAACCCAACATCTGATTTAAAACTCATTAATAATAATAATAATCAATTACATTAATGTAGCAATTTTCTTACTACTCAAAGAACTTTACATTAAATGAGGGGAACCACTTCAGCCACCACCAATGTGTAGCACCCACCTGGATGATGCGACAGCAGCCATTGTTGCACCAGTGCACTCACCATGCATCAGCTATTAGGTGGTGACATGGTGAGAGAGATTGCTAGCCAATTAGAGACAGGGAATAATTAGGAGGGCAGAATAGACAAAGCCATGATGGGCAATTTAACCAGGATATCGGGATAAACCCAACTGTTTTTGAAAGATGCCCAGGGATCTTTAATGTCTACAGAGAGTCAGGACCTCAATTTTTTGTCTCATTAGAAGGACTGCACCATATTTCCAACACAGTGTTCCCTTCTCTTGCAAAAGAGAAAGTCAAAAATAAACTCACAGTCCTGAGGACCTCGGCAACCTGGCTGCCTACCCGCTCCTGGGTATTCTGTACTGGAGTCTGTGCTGGCTGCCTAATCTTTTCATCCAATGATTCCAAATGAGATGACTTTTCTACATGGAGAAGCAGCATCGCAGTAGAGCAGTGGCACCAAGTGCTACACGCAGATACCAAGAAGAGAAACAGAATAGTGGAGTGTTAGCATCTGTTTAAGAATATTGTATCACTAATATTTCGGTATAAACGACTAATAAACAGAAAGGCAGTATGCACGACTAGCCAGCAGCTCCAGTCAGGGTATGCCAGACTAAAGTGGTGAGTCTTCAGCCTGGAGTTAAAACCTGAGACTGAAGGGGCATCTCTAATATAAGCAACCAGATCATTCCACTGCTTCGGGGCCCTGTAAGTAAAAGCTCGACCTTCCATTGTTATTTTATCGATCCTTGGAATTTTAAGTAGGCTTTAATGTGTGCTTTGGTTTGTAAGTAGTGATAAGTTGACCATTTAGCTTTATAAGATACAAGATGGATTTTGAAATCAGCTTTAAGCCTAACTACAAGCTGGTGTAAGGACTTGAGAACTGGAGATTTGTGTTTGTATTTTCTAGTTCTTGCAATGACTCTTGCAGTAACATTTTAATTAACAGAATGCGGCAGAAATAGCGATTTTAACAGCATGTGAATAAAGTGTTGCAGTAGTCAATCCTGAATGAAATACTTTAAGATTGGGCATATTTGGAAAACATCGTAATCTTCTAACAGTTTTTTAGATGGAAAAACATGTTTTGGATAGTTTTGTAATGGGTATATTTATTAATGTTTGAAATCGTTTTTGAAAACACACACATGTCCACAAAATCAATGACTTATAATTTGCGGAAAGCTGACTTTACAGGAACAAGAAATTACCTATAAAACGTAAAACGGGAAAGTAAAAACTCAACACTTATAAATGGCAGGTGCTGTCACTGGAGAGACATTCTGATTCAGACGAACATTAAGTAAATTCCAAAAATCAATAAAACAAGAAGACTAAAGAAATTCCCAAAATTGATAAATAATCGCATCATCAAAGATGTAAAACTGAAAAGATCACTGTGCAAGATAAGTTTAAAAAATCCAAGTAATTGTGACTTGGAGGAATACCGGACACTCCAACAAGAGATCAAAGAGCGCATTCGAAAGGACAGAAAAGAAACTAACAACTTTGTTAAGTGAAAATAAGCAGCAAGTAATTTTTTGCACACTACATCAGTATAAAGATAGTAAAAGAGAATTTAAGAAGCATCAAGGATGCTGGGAACTGGGAAAAGGAAATAGCAAATTAACTAAATAAATATATCACTGAAGTATTTGTAAAAGGAGAAAACAAAAGTCATACCTTGTTCAGAAATAAAAACAAGTTTTGAATTCATAGATTTTATATTAGAAGAGCGAATGGAGAACATGATGGCAGAAACTCCATCCACATTTTCTGGTGGCCAGTAAATCACTCCATCACTATGACTGAAACAGTGAAACCTAACATCAGCCCATAAATTTGTAGGTTGATCCTCATCACTACTCTGTCATTCTCGGGAAGAACAGCCTTGTGTATATGCCATTGAAGAGGGCGGTGGGATGCTCTGTGTTGAGAGGCTTCTGGTAGGTCTGTTAACACTGACATGATGAATGGTATCACCATCTTGATGTCTTCTTTTAAGCATTAAGGACTGCTTCCTCCATTGTGACCTGGCTCCAGAGAAGAACAGGCCCCAGTGCAACCCTTATTAAAGATGGAAGCCATGCTGAAACCTTCTTAAAATCCGGGAATGTGGTTGTTCTTGGCTTCTTTCAGGTACCATCATTTTGTCTTTTACGCTTAAACTGATTGAAAGCTTAGAAACTCTTTTGCCATTAAGGTAGTTTAACTCTGGGTAAATCTGTGATCTGACTGATTTGTTTAACGTTCACTCAGTCCTCTCCAAGGCAGAAGAATTCATAACCACTGTAGGCTTCTGACACTAAATGCTGCTTCTAGCTAAGTGCTTTAGAGACCAAATGCATAGAAATGGCTCCCAGGAAATTATTTAGCAATTTCTCTAAAACACAAATGGAGGGTATTGTATTTTTATTTTGGACCAAGTGTTAATCTATAAATAAGCGCACAGAGTCAAGAGATCTTTAATTATATCCATTTGATGACAGATGTGATCAGTTAGAGGAAAACACTCTCCATTTGTGACTTCTGTCAGATTCAGCAATAGCCATTTATTTCTTGTATAGTCCAAAATCACACAAGGGATATGTCAATGGGCTTTAAGAGGCCCTGTTTTCTGACAAGGCCTTGGCTCTCTAAGAAGGCAAGAAAAAACTCCAAAAAACACAACAGGATTCAGTAACACAATAAAGTGAAAACTGATGCTAGCAGTGCAAGTTGGCCACAAGGTGGTCATTTTATTAAGTCAATCTGCTAATTAACATAAACTGATCCTCCATGCAGCTCATCATCAGTTTGCCAATGCAGTATATGCAGCACATAGACGTGGCAAATAGGTTAAGTTGCTGTTTGACAAAGGATTACACTAGCCAAGGCACATGGTGTAAGCAATTCTGACCACGGTGTGATTGCTGGACCTTAAATAGCTGCCCAGAAAGAGCTGACAGAAAGGCTACGGTAAGTCAGATAACCATTCCGTACAACTGTGGTGGGCAGAAAAGCATCTCAGAATTCACGACACATTGAGTCTTAGGATGGGCTACAACAGCAGAAGACCACTTTGGGTTCCACTCCTGTTAGCCAGGAACAGAAAACTGAGGCTGCAGTGGGCACTGGCTCACCAAAACTGGACAGTTGAAGCCTGGAAAAACGTAGACTGGTGTGAGGTGCACAGTGTCAGAATCTGTCAGCAACAGCATGAATCCATTCTCCCAACCTGCCTTGTGTTGACACTCCAGGCTGCTCATGGTGGTGTAATGGTGTGAGAATATTTTTCTTGGCACACAATGTGCTGGCGGTGGCGCAGTGGTAGTGCTGCTGGGTTCGCTTCCCGGGTCCTCCTTGCATGGAGTTTGCATGTTCTCCCCGCGTCTACGTGGGTTTCCTCCGGGTGCTCCGGTTTCCTCCCACAGTCCAAAGACATGCTGGTTAGGTGCATTGGTGATTCTAAATTGTCACTAGTGTGGGTGGGTGTGTGCGTGTGCCCTGTGGTGGGCTGGCCATGATTTGTTCCTGCCTTGCGGCCTGTGCTGTCTGGAATTGGCTCCAGCAGACCCTCGTGTCCCTGTGTTAGGATATAGCAGGTTGGATAATGACTGACTGACATTGTGCTGGTTAATGTCTGAATGCCACGGTCTGTGTGACTGTTCTTGCTTGGCCACATGCCTAGAATTTACCCATCTTCTAATGGCTATTTCCAGCACGATAACTCACCATGTCATAAAGTGAAAGTCATCTCAAACTGGATTGATGAACACGACAATGAGTTCAGTGCTCTTCAGTGGCCTTCATTGTCACTGCATCAGAATCCAGTAGAACACCCCTGTGGTGTAACCGGCATGAATGTGCAGCTGGCAAATCTGCAGAAAAAGAGTGATGCCATCATGTCAATGTGGACCGATATCTCAAAGGAAAGTTTTCAACATCTTGCAGAATCTGCGCCTTGAAGAACTGAGGCTGTTTTGAGAGCAAATGGAGGTCCAACACAGTATTAGTGTAGTGGTCCTAAGAATGTGCTTGGTAGATGCATACTGTATACCGTATTGCTTGTGAGAAGAGGCTAAAAGCAAATACTGTATGTCTGCTATCAAGCACATCCACAAATATCCTTGTTTGGAACAATAAGATATTTTTTTCTTTGGATACAGAACTAATTTAGAAGAACTTATTATATTTGTATTGAAATTGAGTTGCTATTGTATCCAATGTGGATTGTTATTAACTTGTGTTATTTTTAATAAACGCAGGACCTTGAAGATGCTGAAGTTCAGATCTTTTATGAGGCAGCTAAGGACATTCCAGATCTCCCATTTGGAGTCACAAAAAACAAAATTGTGTTTAATAAATATGGCATTACAGGAGACACTGTCCTGCTGTCTAAAAAGGTAAGCTGCAGGGTGGTGAGCTAACGTAGAATAGCGTTCATATCTTAGTGCCCTAAACTCCAGAGATGCTGCTGACGTTTCACTACTTCATCAAAGGCTAATGAAGGGACTCCTTTGTTACAGTTTATCACCTCCTACTTTGATCCTCTTACGTCACAATTTATAAAATCAGGATGCATTCTAATCGCTTAGCACCACTTTTGAGAAAAGTGATAATAATTAATTACGTTTATAAAGCATTTGCATGTAGCAAGGAGTGAGAGAGATAGTTAGCCAATTAGAGACAGGCAATGATTAGGGGTCCAGAGTTTGCAAGGGCATGATGGGTAATTCATCCAGGACCTCGGGGTACACCTTACTCTTTTCAAAAGATGCCCAGAGTACAGAGAGTCAGGACCTCAGTTTTAAGTCTTGTCCAAAGGACAGTGCCAGATTTTACAATGCAGTGTCCTCGTTACTTTATTTGGATCCACACACAGACCACACAGTAAGCACACCCTACTGGGCCCACCAACACGTCCTCAAGCAGTAACCCCAACTTTTCCCAGATGGTCTCCCATCCAAGTACTGGCCGGGCCCAAACATGTTCCCCTTCAGGTGGCTGACCTCTTCTGAAGTGCAGGTTGTGTGGCTGCTAGATGTGGTCAAGTTAAGTTACTGGTTCAGAGACACAATGAATTGAACCCAGTAACCTTTAGGTTTAAGATCCAATGCCCTGGAAACTACAGTACCATACATAAATAACATTCCTAAAAGCACAAAATCCAATTCAGGGATAAAAATGATCAGAGCCATCCTCAGAAATGTGACGTGACAAAGACAGGCCTGTTAGGCAAATTAGTAGCTATTAAGATTCAGGATAAAATTTTCAAAAGTGTGAATTTGCATAAGCTGTCGTCATTCAGGGTGCTCATGAAAAACAAAGATTTACTTCATGAGGTAGAAGTACAGAATAGACAAGAATAGCTCTGTCAGATATTTGGAATATTAAAATGTGTGCTTCAGTTTAAATGTTTAAAATCTAAATATTCTCGATTGTAACAGAAATCTCTTAGTTTTCACCCTCTGACAGAGGTCCATGGAGGGCTGGAGCCCAAGTAAAGGATCAGAATTAAAAAATAACATCATATTCGTAATCACTGACCTTGAAATAGTCTAAAATGATACCCCACATGCTTATGTTTGATATTGGTCATTTTTAACTTTCTGAGGGTGTCTCTTAGGACCACCGATAAAAGAATGAAATATTGAAAAATATCATATTCATGCTCAGCAACCTCAAATTTTAGCATAAAACTCCACATGCCTATATTATTGACCCACATTCTTTCAAAGTTTTGTTAAGAGTAACTTTGACCCCTCGAATCCCATTATGGGGTGAATCACTGGGTCAGTTGATGAGGAACGCACAACTTCAAGTACTTCTGATCTTTTCTGCTGAAGGCACATGTGTTTTTGAGGGATGGGTGAGACTCACCATGTTAGTTACTAGACTGGTCTAGTCTTGCACCTTAAGATTAACACACACCCACACACACACACTCACACACTGCCAGCTACTCTCTAGTACTCCATGTAGGACCCCACCTACTCACTGTAAGTACCATATAAGTAACACCCCACATAGGGACTCACTACCTTTGAGACTAACATCATACGGGTCTCCCAAAGACACATGAAGGCTCATACACCTGTTGGGTAAATGCCACTTACCAACCATCGACATCTTACTCCTACTGCACTTGTCCTTCTTACTGAGGTGCGACTTCTCAGCCTTAAGAACCCTGCAGAGCTGAGTAAATGGCAGTCTCCTCATGCACCAGGTGTCCTAATATTTACTGCATGTCATTACTTTAGTCACTCTAGAAATAAAGACAAAGTGTAGAAATTTAAAGCAATACAGTAAAGTATAATAATACCAAATAGAAGAAAGTATAATAGAAGATAAAATCGATAGTAAAGTCAGGATATGTAGATTTATTTTGTACAGGACACACTATGCACACACCCAAATTCACTCACATTGGGCCAGTTTAGAATTGTAGATGAACCTAAAACACATGACTTTGGACATATGAGGGTACCCACAGGGGGGGACTGTAAGAGAAGGTTTGGGTCCATGACTCCATATAATATGAAACAAAAAGAAGTGGTTGATCTTTTTACAAGGAGGATAGTAACATCTTTCCGGATCTGAGTCCAACAGAGAATTGACAAAATATGGCCTAACCCCTGGTCATATGGGTTCCATGCAGGAAGAAGTGGGGGTCCAGGACAGCATGCAATGGAAGTGACATCAGTGGTGGATTGGCTGTCAGTCTTCTGCTCCGTTGCAGCTGGACCAGGCCAAGGGGACACCCACGTAACGCCTGGATGTGGCAAATAGATGGTCATTTCCAGAGGGTGGGACTGCACCGCGTGTCTTCCTGGTTGGGGTTACCAACCAGGATCAGGAGCTGTTTCGTCGTTTGATGGGTAAAACAACGCGCTATACCAGTGCATACTCCCCAACCTGACCTGACCTGACCTGTGGGGAGAGGAAGAGAGAAGGCATTAGAACACAGCGCCAACTTCTGGTTTGATGAGTAACTACCATCACCAGAGCCCTTAAGCGGCCGTCCAAGTTCCCGCATGCGACAACACACACAGAATGAATGTGCAAACTGTCTTCAAGGACAAGAACTGGAAGAAGCCGAGACTTCTACAGCTGTGAGGCAGCAGTCCTGTCCAATGTTTGCTCAGAACCCCAAATCCTTGACACAACTACACAAAGCTCCAGTAAGCTTTATATTTTGAAGGCAGCACCTTTACAGGGTTCTTCAAAGACGTGTACACATACAATGCACCAATGTTTTCCTTTTCCTTTCTTCCGGCACTCATCCCAGGTGAGCTTTGGCCTGTCCCTCATTTCCTAACTCCCTTGGTGAGGTGAAGCAGCTCCTTTTATGCCGGGCCTGAAAGTACTTTTAATGCCACAGCATGCACTGCACACAAGAAGCGTGGATACGAATACGGATGTCTTCTCCTGGCAACTCGCCCCAGATAACCCAGCAGGGCTGCCATTTGGTACAACAACTTGCAGCCATACCTGTAGGCGCACACCTGCGAATCCCAGCAGAGAGATGCTGCCACCCACTGTATGGGGAGTACCCACAGCCATCTTTCCAACACATCATCCTGAGTGGGAAAAATCAACACTGAAAATCCAGGCTGAGACTCCCAACCACTGATGTTTTCCATCCATTATGAGGGTCTCCTGGCTGGGCTACCATTCATCTATCCCAGCCCATCATTCCCTTACAGCACACCGGAAATAATACAGCAGCAGCAAAATGTTCACTTCTGAAAAATATTGATTATTAATTAAGCAATAGCACTTCCATAATTTTGGGGGCTTTAAGGTTTAAATTGGAGGATAAAAGTACACAAAGTATTTCAGAGTGTTGTCACATTAAGCACGCAGATAATCTACAGTATGTATTATATACGAACAAACAAATGAAATGTTCAACTTTGTGTTTATTTTTCAGAAAGAGAAAAATCCATTTTTATATGAAGTATCGAATGAAACTTCAAAGAAAGATCTTATTAGATTCGTAAGGGTTAATGAAATGGATCTGGTAACGGAATACACAAGGGCGGTAAGTGGTGAACGTGTAAGCGTTGTGTCGCAATTCCAGACACAAAGGCCCATATTACGTATTTAACAGCACAAAAAGCTTCTGACTTTGTGTTTACTGTATCGGATTAAGTGCTGCTTGCTCTCTTTTAATTTTACAGTCATCGGGAAAAATATTTGATGCTCTCGTTACCAGCCATATGCTACTGTTTACTAACAAAAGTGCTGAAGACTTTGGCGTCATCTATGAAAATTTTGAAGCAATAGCAGCTGAATTCAAAGGAAAGGTACAGAACCTCCCGTTAGAAGCCAGTATGCCTGCCTAGTCACACAATGGTGCAAGTTGGGCGTTGGGGTTAGGTTCTGGGATTATCCAAACAAGGTTTGGAAGGCATGGGCACACTGGCTTAAAAAGGTAAATAAACCTTTACTGCCATTTTATAATTAATGAATAAACCAATTAGACTTCATTCAAGGCATCTGTAAATATTGTCTTTAAATGATGGATATGGTACATTTACATTCACATTTATTTATTTAACCAACAGTTTAATCCAAAGTTACTTACAGCATTTGAGATACAAGTGGTTACATTTCGGCGTCACGGTGGCGCAGTGGTAGCACTGCTGCCTCGCAGTAAGGAGACCTGAGTTTGCTTCCCGGGTCCTTCCTGCGTGGAGTTTGCATGTTCTCCCTGTGTCTGTATGGGTTTCCACCCACAGTCCAAAGACATGCAGTTCAGGTGCATTGGCGATCCTAAATTGTCCCTAGTGTGTGCTTGGTGTGTGTATGTGTGCCCTGCGGTGGGCTGGCACCCTGCCCAGGGTTTGTTCCTGCCTTGCGCCTTTTGTTGGCTGGGATTGGCTCCAGCAGACCTTGCGTTAGGATATAGCGGGTTGGACAATGACTGACTGACTGGTTATATTTCCTTTGCTTTACCAATTGAAGCACAGGCGGGTGAAGTGACTTACTCAGGGTCACACCGAGATTTGAACCCACAACCTCAATTCTCACATTTTAATCTATGTTTTTTATTCCACCAGATATCGGTTCTGAAGGGTGTATGGTTGGTTTGCCGAAAATGTTTGTAAAGGGTTGTATTAACATGTTGAACACGTCGAATGAATCAGGACTTAAACGTGTGTCCAATATAAATGAGGCCACATTCCCTACACTGAATACCGTATGCACAGTTGTGGCAGTCCAACTGAAAAGTTTGAAAAATTGCATTTCCACATTTGAAATTCTGCTTAAAATTCCTTTCTTATGCTCAAAAGGAATTTGCCACATTGTTTTATGATTTCTTTGTAATTTGAATGAGCATTTTGCATGAACCAGCAGGTCTTTCAAATTTTATTCCTATGATAGGCAACTACACTGCTACTGTGAGTGCTGTGCAGAGTGGAGGCAGGACTTCTGTCTGCGTTTTTCCCAGTTGATTCTGGGGTTCATCAGTGGTGTGTTCTGCTCCTACTCTGTTCAATGCTTGTATGGACTGTGTGTTGGGCAGGGACGTGGGGTCCAGCGGCTGTGGGGCATCTGTTGGTGAAGAAAGATTCACAGATCTTGACTTTGGTGATGATGATGTGATCTTCACGGAGTCAATGGAGGCTCTGATCGGGGCGCTTGAGAGACTAAGTGAGGAGTCTGAGTGTCTGAGCTTGTGAGTGTCCTGGATAAAAACCAAAGATCCAGACCTTTAATGACCTCTTGGGCACGGCCATCAGCAGTGTGTCTGTTTGCGGAGAGAGTGTCGACCTCATCGAGAGATTTACTTACCTTGGCAGTGACATTTATGTCTCTGGTGAATCTTCCTATGAAGTCTGTAGAAGGATTGGGAGAGAATGGGGGGTCATGAGGTCACTGGAAAGGGATGTGTAGTGCTCCTGATATCTAGGCAAAAGGATGAAGGTCCAAGTCTTCAGAGTCCTGGTGCTTCCTGTCTTGCTATATGGTTGCGAGACATGGATGCTATCCAGTGACCTGAGGCGAAGACTGGACCCCTTCTGTACTGTGTCTCTTAGGAGAATCTTTGGGTACCGTTGGTTTGACTTTGTGTCGAATGAGTGGTTGCTCCTTGAGTCCCGAATGAGGCACATTACCTGCATTGTGAGGGACCGTCAGCTACGGTACTACGGCCATGTGGCGCTTTTCCCAGAGGGTGATCCGGCTTGTAAGATCCTCATTGTTGGGGACCTGAGTGGCTGGACCAGGCCAAGGGGTCGCCCACGTAACACCTGGCTGCGACAGATAGAGGGTCATTTCTGGAGGGTGGGACTGGACCGCGTGTCTGCCTGGGGGGTTGCAAACCAGGAATCCCGAGTTGTTTCGTTGTGTAGTGGGTGCGGCAACGCACTGTACCAGAGCATGCTCCCCAACTTGACTTGATAGGCAGCTACCAGGCAGAATTTCTTAAATGGATCATATTTTGCTGGTGCCATTCTTGTTCTTCTTTCAGCTGCTCCCGTTAGGGGTTGCCACAGCAGATCATCTTCTTCCATATCGTCCTGTCCTCTACATCTTGCTCTGTCACACCCATCACCTGCATGTCCTCTCTCACCACATCCATAAACCTTCTCTTAGGCCTTCCTCTTTTCATCTTCCCTGGCAGCTCTATCCTTACCATCCTTCTCCCAATATACCCAGCATCTCTCCTCTGCACCTGACAAAACCAACGCAATCTCGCCTCTCTGACTTTGTCTCCCAACCGTCCAACTTGAGCTAACCCTCTATTGTCCTCATTTCTAATCCTGTCCATCCTCGCAACACCCAATGTAAATCTTAGCATCTTTAACTCTGCTACCTCCAGCTCTGACTCCTGCTTTTCTGGTCAGTGCCACCGTCTCCAGCCCAGCTGTTCTCACTACCGTCCTGTAGATCTTCCCTTTCACTCTTGTTGATAACTGTCTAAAAATGATAAAACATGATCCTATATGCCTGTTGTGCCATACCCGAGAATGTCAATACTCTTAATAATAATCTTATTTAAAATAACCTCATACTCAACCAAATCCACCATTAGGGTTATTTAACTTTGAGAAAAGGGATGTATACCTCTCTGGGATTGTACCCAGTCCCACACCACCTGCCTGATGGCGACATGATTACACTCTCCACTGACATGTTAGTTTCTCTTGTGTCTCTCACCATCCATTTTGTATTGGACTTCTATCTGTATTTTAGAAGGGGCCTCAGCCTGGCATGGTTGTTTTTCTGATATGTTGTCACTTTAAAGCATTCCTTTAGTCATTTAACTAGGGGGCTTCGCCCCCTGCTCACTTCGCTCGCCAACCCCTGGTCGTGGGTAATCCGAAATACAGTTGAAAGAGATTATTGTTATTCTTAGTAATTGTTACATATGATGCCGAAGCCTCTTGTGTTTGTTTTTTCTGAGAGTACATATGTATGTCTATGAGTACTTATTGTATTACTGGAATGTGATTCACATATGCTGTGGAGTCCAGATCCTTGGGGCTTCTGCACCATCTCCGGTTTTTGCCTGCGGTGTGTTAGACGCGCGTTGTTAGCGCCTGAACCTTCCGTACTATGTCGGGTTTGATTATGCTGTGTAGTGTGTCGTTGTAGGCGCATGCGCTCTCCGTACTATGTCGGGTGTGACTATGCTGTGTGTTCTGGACGTTTAGGGACTCTGTACTCTCTCTGGTTTGAATGTGGGACGGGATTCCGACGCCTCTTGTGTTTGTTGTTTCTGTGAGAACTCATAATATTGTATAATTGAAATGTGATTCACATATGCTGTGGAGTCCGGGTCTGTGGGGCTTCTGCACCATCTCAGGGTGTTGTCTGCAGTGTTTTAGACGCGCGTTGTAGGCGCCTGCAGCTTCCGTACTATGTCGTGTTTGCCTCTGCTGTGTGGTGTGGACGTTTAGGGTTCTGTATTCTTTTGTGGACTCTGTAGTCTGTCCCGTTTTACTCTGGGGCGGGGGGCTGTATCCTCTTTTTTTGTGTGGCTGTGTCCTTACCGCTTTCCGTACTATCTCAGGTTTGATTTGTGAACCTTTGTGGACTCCGTAGTCTGTCCCGTTTCACTCTGGGGCGGGGCGCTGACTCCTCTTGTTTGTGTGGCTGTGTCGTTCGTAGTCTATCCCGTTTCACTCTGGGGCGGGGGGCTGATTCCTCGTTTTTGTGTGGCGCCTGAGCACTATGTCTCCTGTGTCCATGGGCATGTACCTGCGTCCATATCCGGTTTAGCATTCTCGGTTAGTAATATGGATACTAATCATTGGACTCATACCTCGAGAAGATAGAATGCTTCATGGCTGTCCTATCTAAGGGCCCAGCTGTATGGGACGCACATCTTCTGTCATTATTGAACCAAGTGGCCACCCTCTTTGGGGGACTTTACTGTTACAGGTGTAAAAAAGACACAAATAGTCAGAAAAAGGTTTGGGGTTTTCCGGCCCCGTATACTGTGGGAAAAGTGCAATCAAGTGAATATTCCATACAACTGTCATAACACCGTTCGCCATCATGGCGGACGGGGGGAACATTTATGAGGGAGGGACCGGAAATGGATGAAGCGCTGCTGGGAAGGAACCGAGATGGATGATGGGACTGCTGACGTCATTGGGCTGCGACAGAGGGAAGGCGGAAGTGGCGTGTTGAAAATCCATGTTCAGCCGTTCATGGCGGTGTTGTGTCTTTCTTTCTGTTGGAGATAAATAGAGAAAGGTTAGTACTCCGCCATTCCCGTCTGGTATATG